>NC_064642.1:644859809-645493809 GCF_023864345.2 Schistocerca serialis cubense | reverse complement strand
ACAGTGTGAAACAAAACTTACAGGACCAGATCACTTTGTTCTAGTGCTCCAAAGTTGGGGTTTATAGCTTCGGCACCATGTTATGCTGTTACAGACATTTGGATCACTCAGGAGTGGTTTGGAATTCCAGCTCTTGCTTGTGGAGCTCCTTCGTGTTGCCTTGGTACCGATACAGTTCGCGAGTGGAACATTGGGTTCTGCAATGACTTTTGCATTTGTCCTCCTCTCATTTTTCTTCATAATTTTCTTCAGTGATCGTTTGTCGGATCAGTCGACAAATACTTTCGCCCACATTGCAACTTCACGGTTGATGTATCTTCGCTACCCTGTATACAGTATGAATGTATGTTCGCTGCTGTGTCTCTTGAAACAGCACACACACCAGTTACCATGGTTATCGAAGTACTCACCATAAGATCACCGACAACTAACCGTGTTAGAATTCACTTAGCTCCGATATAATGCACTCACAAGTACGCAGAACAGTTTTCTCCTCACGGCTGTCGCTTGCAACGTTTTGAGACCACTGCACAGGTGTAATTCGTGGGCAAATACAACGGCGCCACCTGGAGGACTGGCTATCATTAGCATTTATTAATATTGCAGGTTAGCCACATGTCCCATGTAACTTTTTCTTTGTTTGGAAATATTTCACTCGACCAAGGTGAGCATCTTCATGGTTGTGAAAATAAAATGCGTTGCAACACCAAACGATAAAATAAATTCACATCTTCAACTTACAATGTCATAAGCTACATACGTATCCGAGGGACACACGTTACAAATAACAGGCAGTTTAAAGCTGCGCCATCCAATACGCTGAAATGCCAAACAAACTAGTATTCAAATATAGAGATATGTAAACAGACAGAACACCGCGCTGCGGTCGGCAACGCCTGCATTAGACAACAAGTATCTCTTGCAGTTATCAGATCATTTACTGCTGCTACAATGGCAGGTTATCAAGATTTAAGTGAGTTTGAACGTGATGTTATAGTCAGCGCACGAGCGCTGGGACACAGAATCTCCAAACGGTGAAGTGAGAACTTTACGACCATTTAAGGAGTGTACCGTGAATAGCAGGAATATGGTAAAACATCAAATATCTGACATTGCTGCAGCCGAAAAAAGATCCTGCAAGAACGATACCAACGACGACTGCGTCCATTCATGTACATTGTGCTTCCCGACGGGCTTTGACAATTCCAGCAGGACAACGCGACACCCAACTCGCACAGAATGGCTAAATAGTGGCTACAGGAACTCTCTTCTGATTTTAAACACTTCCGCTGGCCACCAAAGTCCCCAGACATGAACATTATTGAGGATATCTGGGATGCTTTGCAATGTACTGTTCAGAAGAGATCTCCACCCCCTCGTACTCCTACGGATTTATGGATAGCCCTGCAGGTTTCATGGTGCCAATTCCCTCCAGCACTACTTCAGACATTAGTCGAGTCCATGCCACGTCGTGTTGTGGCACCTCTGGGAGCTCACGGGGGCCCTACAACCATTTCCTGCAGTGGAGCAAAAACGTGTCATCCGGCGCTCAGCGTCGGTTCAAACAGCGAAATGTCGTCACGTGCGAGAGAAGGACTGATTTAAAAATTTCGTGTGAGGTGAGAAATGCGTAAATAAGGTCACACTGATATCAGATTTCATCATAATTCTGCCCAACGACATCCTGGACGTGTCACGCTGTGGAATGTTCCTCACACCCCCTCTTTTCCACTTTTAAAGCCTTCATCTGACTCCTCTGCGGTAGAAGTCAGAACCGCCACGCGCAGCGTTGAAATCAACGAACCCAACTCTGAGCTCTGTCCAGATGACAACTAACTACTGTGCTGGAGACAGGGTATGTACAGTATACCGTATGTATCCCGGGTTCCTTCAGTCTTTATGTGAATTCCTGAAAGCAAAAAAGGAAGAGAATCTTCTCACCCTGTGGAGATTCAGAGATTAGGTGGGAATAACCGTAATAAAATTCTCAAAACACAACCAGATTTTTAAACTGGAAACTGTAGAGGTCAGAATAGAACTCCAGTCTTCAAGAAACTTCCTATCTGGCTTTACTGGCTATGCTTTAGTGCTACACGACTGACTCAATACTCACAGTGACTGTGCAGCATGTTGTTTAAATGAATAAGTGTGAACATTGTTCTAGGTACTCAAGGCTTTAGTGATAAATACGAACACTTTGTATTAAAATATACTGCATCTATTTCAGTCACCTACAGAGGGCATGTAATATCTCAGTTCTCTGGAAGTTTCACTCCCTCAAAGCATTTCAGGCACGTCAAATGAGCTAAAACATGGTGAACGGTATTATGTTTAATGCATTTTTACAATTTAGTATCATAGGGTGACACAGGTGCACGTCGTTTCAAATATTTGAACACATAGACACGATTGTCCATGTTAAAGACATTGGGAAGATCTCATGGTTTAGTGGAAACTGTAAAAGCACAGCAATCCAGAACTCGTAATCATATGGATGTCCTCCACTCTGACAGCTAAAGTGGAAACATGGTGAAGATAATTGTTTTATGTCTAATTTAGGAAATATAAAATTACCTTTAGTTGAGTCGTAAATAAATTGTTTCATAGAAAATGCAATGATTATTTATTCATTCATTGCTACAGAACTGAACAAGCTGTGCAGGTCATGATTTACTGACATATGTATTGAATTTCATCCACAATGCTGTCTATGAAATTCTTCAATTACAGATAAAAAGAATATAACTTAGTTATCGACAGATCGTCGGACTGAACTGCAGTCGTGGAGAGCCGCCTGCCAAGGTTCTACGTATGCCGAATGGAATGCAAAACTCCAGACATACATCCTACGATTCGTATTATACTCCATCACAAATCTTTTTTCTCCGTGTTCAGGTTAAAGACAAGTGGAAGAGGGGATTAGATTGTAGTTTTGTTATTAACATATTAATGCGAGTGAACGAGAAGAAACTATTTGAGTATAGCTGCAACACTGACTCACCAGCTGCAAACAAATTACCGAGTCCGGATACACCAGCGAGATCATGG
Source organism: Schistocerca serialis cubense (assembly GCF_023864345.2). Taxonomy (NCBI): domain Eukaryota; kingdom Metazoa; phylum Arthropoda; class Insecta; order Orthoptera; family Acrididae; genus Schistocerca; species Schistocerca serialis. The sequence goes on along the minus strand of NC_064642.1, from coordinate 645,490,761 downwards.
CGGGCATTATCAGCTGGTGGCGGCCATTACACCAGCACTCTGGCTGCGTAAATGGCATGAGGCAGATGGCCGCAACTTTGTAGCGTTGGCGGGATATATCCAGTTGCGTGACTCCTACAAATAATCCCAGTCCTCTTCCAGAATGTTTTGTCATGTCTCGTATTTGTGACTTCTGCGGATAACATCAATCTGCTTTCAGAATATTCTGCTACATCTCATAACTGAGTGCTGTGGCATAATGAGACGTATTTAACACACGACCTTCTAATAAGATTTGCTCCCAATTAAGAATAAATTGCACTGTGATATGTGTTTCAAGCGTTCTAAAACACTCTAATGACTTGTACATATTTTTCCGACAGGTACAAAGGGAAATACACTATCTAGTCACATTAATATGACCAGAAACCTGACTGACTAACTTTTTTAGTGGGGACCACTGTTAGACATAGTGGAAGAGACTCAGAGAGATTCTGAAAGGTACCGCCACGGATCTGGAGCCATGCCAGCTCCAGTTCGTTGGGAAGCTGCACTGGGTTCTATGGTGGAAACAGCCCAATTTATGTGCCTCCGAAGATTCCCTGGCCGGCCGCTGTGGCCGAGCGGTTCTAGGTGCTTCAGTCTGGAACCGCCCGACCGCTACGGTCTCAGGTTCGAATCCTGCCTCGGGCATGGGTGTGTGTGATGTCCTTAGGTTAGTCAGGTTTAAGTAGTTCTAAGTTCTAGGGGACTGATGACCTCAGAAGTTCAGTCCCTTAGTGCTCAGAGCCATTTGAACCATTTGACCCATTTGAAGATTCTCGACTGGATTTAAATCTGTGTAATTTGGTGACAAGGAAATTACAGTAAAGTCATCGTGGTGCCCTTTGAACCACACATGTACGCTGCATGCTGTTTGACTATTTGCATACTGCTGCTGGTAGATGCCATCTTACTGAGGGAAAAAAACTACTCGTAGTGGTGAACATGTTGCCCAAGGCTAGTTACATACTTGTATTGATCCATTGTCCTTCCAGAATGACAGATCATCCAGGGAATGCCACGAATAGACTTCTCAGACGATAATACATGCGGCGCGCTTTCCTTCATGTGTTTCGTGCCGTACAGCCTAGCAGTCATCAGCCTGATAGAGCATAAAATGTGATTCATCTTACAAGGTCACCTGTTGACAATGACTGGTCATCGAGTTGCCGTACTGGCGTGCTACTCCCAGCCTTCCATTCCGATGAAGAGGAGTCAGGATGGATGCACCAATCAGGTAACTACCGAGGAGGCCATTATGCTGCAAGGTTCACTGGATGATCTTTGATTAGATACTGCTGGTAGCCCCTAGGCGATCAGTTGCTCAACTGCTGTACTTCTATTCGCCCATACATTATCTCCACATCCGTCATTCAACCCTGTCAGCTACAACCGTAGTGCACCATAGTTACCTCAGCGTCCGTTTCGGATTGTGCAGTTTTTCCATGCAAAGTATACTGTAACCATGTTGGCAGGCGGACGGTTTACAAACTTATCAGTTTCAGAAGGGCTTCAACCCTTGGAAGCCAATGATCGTGTCTTTTTGACGTCAGATAAATCACTCTGTTTCCACGTTCGAACAAGACTTCAGCGTTTCCCATGTCTCCCATTACATTTTAAATAGCCTCCACGACTAGAGATGCTACCCGAAATCTGTGAGTGGTTACTACATCTTAGCGCCGAACATAAGCAGATGTCACATTAATGCGGCTAAACAACGTAATTCCAATTTAATCATAACACTACACTGACCTACTGATATATTTCAGAAAGTTACAAGAAAAAGTATTTACCTCAAAAATTACTATGGATCATTCGTATTTTCGACATTTTGTCGCAAGCAGGTACAAACATGCAGATTTAGGTACGGGCTCATCTTCCCCGCCATCCACCCACAGGGCCAGTGTATATGCAGTTGAACCAAAACATAATGACCACCTGTTCAATAATGTGTTGTTCCACTTTTGAAAAAAGATACAACTGATGTTCAGCTTGGCAGGGATTTTACAAGTCCTTGACAGGATTTCAGAAGTATCTAGCACCAGATGTCTATCCACAGGTCAAGCAATTCACTCAAATTATGGGATGGTGTTTTACGGCCACGCAGGTGGTGCCCGATATGTGTTTCGCTGGGTACATATCAGGCCCATTTGCTGGCGGAAACAACAATGTGAGTTCATTATAGCGCCCGTCAAACCACTGCGACTCTGTCCTTTCAACACGGACAGTTATCCTGTCGAAAGATGTCATCGTGCTAGGGGCAGACTTCGAGCGTGAATCAATGCAGGTGTTCCGCAATAATTCACATGTAGCTCACTGCTGTCATGATTGATGACCTTCACAGATCCCAAGGAAGCCCAGCTCATTGTGCCCCATAGCAATGAAAATTCAGTGATGCTGCACCCATTCTAATCGTAACTGACGATGTTGTTAGGTCAAAACAAGGAACACGCAGGGGTCATGCGATATGGGGCTCTATGTTCAAAAATGGACCTTGAACTGTGTGTTCAGAAACACTTCTGCCTGCACCAGCATTATACTCTGTCGTCAGATCTGCCACACACTGCTGCCTATCCTACATTACACAATGGGGTATACTCCAACCGCTAAATTTTGTGATGAGACGTGGTCCACAAATACCATACGGCGTATTCGTTGTTTCACCATTCTTCAGCCACTTTCCATAGGTGCCCAAGACAGTAGTATGTCAACCGACGATCAGCTTCCCAGTTCAGAGATTCTCGTTTCTAGCCGCAGCGCCACAACAATTTCCCTTTGTCAAAAGCTGCTCACATCTGTAGATTTCTCCATTTGCGATCCGTATTTTCCTTATAATGACTCCCATTCGACCCTCTTCCGCTTACGGTCCTTACGTAGTGCATGTCCACAACAGCAGCAGCAGGCATTCAAACTCGCAGTGGGCAGTGGTCATAATGAACAGTCAAGTATCTAGCAATCGTTTAATAGGTGTCACATAGATTATAGAGGTAGCAGCAGTTGATATCCTTGATTAACGAACTACTTCCATGGTACGCAGACTGTGCACATTAGTGCTATGTACATTACATGTATATTGTTTTTGCTGTACGTAGATATAAACTGTTGGAAATTCGATTGTAAACGAAAGCGTACCAGCGACACTCTTTGGTGATGATACTACAGGAGAATTAATGGAGACTGTTGGCCACCTTTTTTTGCATATATTTGTGAGTACCTATTACTGTGGTTATATGACGTTGTATTGTTTTTTTAGGATTGTTAAATTAGGACATTGCTATTGCAGAGCCTAGTCAAAAGGAACTAAATGCAGAAGGTCAAACTGCTATGCAACATTGTGTGCATGTATCCATTCTACACTTCATATGTTCATGATTTTTTTTTTAATTGGTGGAATTTTTTAGCAGCTGGGTGTCAAACAACTGCGTCAGTTGACTGCACTTGAACACAGCATCTAGCGTACATCAACTGGGGCTCCAAATGATACTGACGAGGACGAAGCAATATATATGTGTGTCAGTTCACTTTAGAAGTGCTTCTACAATTTACACATGCACACAATACTTATGCTATATCGTTTTTCTCGTTGTTTCTAGGGGACTTAGACAAGGTCCTTACGTTGTGTAAACAGGTCAATACTTGCAATGACATGATGACACCATTCTCCACCCAAGTTCGTTGGGGATAAATCAGATTTTAGTGAGTAAATAAGTAAGTGTTCAGTTCAATTAAAAATGTTGTATTAATAAAGATAATAATTTGTGCACACTAATACTTATTAAATGTTCCTTTGTCTTGTGAGTCTATATGATACCGAGAGCTCAAAGTGAATTGAGGCCATACCCAAGGACTTACATCAAAACAACGTTGTTGTGACATGTCTCCACCCACACTTCCTGGGCATGGCCCCTCGTCGTTGATGTCCGAATAAGTAGGTGTAAGCCACGTTAAAAGTGTTATAATTTTACACTTTCATTTTTTCCTTATAGGGAGCATAAATAATGAGGTTGACAGCAACAGCGAGATGGACTTTGATGAGGAAATTATGGCTATGGTTACCGCAATCCCAAAATTCTAACTATTCAGTGATGATACGCACTCCATGTGGCATAAGAATGCAGATATCGATAAACTGCAGGGCAGGACAATGAATTATTATTTATGATTGAATGTGTATATCATATTTTTGTCAGAATCATCTCTTGACACCTACCAGTATCGTCATTTTATTTCATTTCAGAGATGACATAGATGTTAGTGGTCCCATAGGCTTTCATCAACATCACACTCACATCCGACCATAGTGTGAATTCTTCAACACTGAGCATCACCTTTCCAGAGTTTGGTGCCCTCTCCTTGCTCACCCCTGCCATAAATCTCCTCCTCATACTCTAGCTAGAATAATATAGAACACGCTAACAAAAACAGCAACTCCCCTGCCCCTCCTGTTGGCTTTTCACAGCAGCATCTACTGAGTCACAGGCGACAGTCTAACTACTCCGTGGTAGCATTTGAGGCAGGATCTCAGATGACCACATAATTAAGTCTGTTGGCAGGTTTCCAAGATTCTACTCTTTTCAAGTGCTTGTGGCTACTCATTCTGTAAATGGTAATCCTCGAAATGCTCCATGAAACGTGATACCTCCACCATTATACGTTACGCAGTTTTATGCTGTAAACTCATTCCCGCAAAACTGGTACTAATACTATAAGAGAATGGCCATTTATTTTCAGGAGGAAAGTGGTGTGATATTGAAGGATTCCTAAATCGCGGTGGGCCCAAAAATGTTCATAAAGGGCCATTTTACCAATATGCCGGAAGGGTAATCTGGTAAGGTACTGTCATATACTCCATTTGGACATCCACTCACTTGTCAGTTACCTATAAAAATAGGGGAGGGGTTATTGTATATCCCTCTTACAGAGGATACAGCGGAAACGTATTTATGTATTAATGTCAAAAATGAAGCTAACGAATTTTGCTTTGCTTCATCACTACGAGCTTGCGAGAGAAGTTGCCCAAAAGATGTACATTGCCAATATTTGTTCACTTTTTAACTTGAAGCCATCAACTGCTCCTTTAAACTTCGGGACCTTCCTAAACTTCGTAAATTTGAGGGCAGAATCCTTGCGTAACACAGCACGTTTGGGCCTCAAGAAAGAAGAAAGCAAGCCAATAAAACAAGAGCACAATGTGCAGGAAGAAGTAAATCTCCCACGTAGCTAGTCAGAGTTCCACACATGTAGATTTGTTGTTTATCTCCCTTGCGGTGGTTCAACGCTACGTACATATCAGAAACATGGCCCACACTATTTCTTCCCAAGCAAGTAACAGGACAGTAAAAGGAATTGTTGCCCTAGATGTCTCATTTTGTATGAGCAAGTGTTTAGCTAAGCATGTGATGGATTGCTTCAGTCACAGCCCAGTACAGTGCTGAGACAGAAATGTTCTTAAGGTTTAAGAACATCCATCATCGGGAGGCGACGTTCTTTCGTCGTATCTGCTGACTTCAAATGCTCTCTCCCTGATCTTTCCATAAGCCTTCACAAGGCGGTACATACCGCATGTCGTGGTGTGCTAGATTGTTCGCACAATCTCAATCATTTTCGTTCATGTGTTGGCGGTAATCCTGCAGGACCATTGCTCTCTGAGCTCAAACGACTTGCCAAATGTGTCTATGACCAAAATTCCCATGACCAAATTGCAGTAGAACTACATATTATATAAGAAAGCTGTCATATCTGTGGTCTGACGCTAGATAGGAAAGTGAAAACTTCACATATATACCATTGTCACCTTGCAGGAAAATTCCACAGTGCACCACACAATTCGTGCAACCTGAAATACCAACTGCCATAATCCGATTTCTTCCACAGTTTGTGTGCGTATGATGCTCACTCTGTTATTGAGCAGTTGGGTGGTTTCACTGTGCCTAATGAAAAGGTTAGTGTCCTGTCGGAGAGAATCAAAAAATGCATCAAATTCTCCAAAAAATCACCAAAAACATCACGCTCTACTTCTTAGACTCACTCTTGTTTATACCTGCCCCACTTCCGCAAACTGCTGACACAGTGAATCAGGAGGAAGTACTCCTTACTAGATGTGCACACCCTGATGATGCAGTCGCGCGGGGTAGCCGCGTGGTCTTGGGCGCCTTTTCACGTCTCGCACGGCTCCCTGCCGGAGGTTCGAGTCCTCCCTCGGGCATGGATGTGTGTGTGTGTTGTCCTTAACGTAAATTAGTTTAACTTAGATTAAGTAGTGTGTAAGCTGAGTGACAGATGACCGCAGTAGTTTGGTCCCATAGGATCTTACCACAGATTTTCCAAATTTTCTTTCTGATGACGCAACGTTTCAGCTGATGATGAAAGAATGGATCTTCATATATAATCATCTGGATTCTATGGAAAGGCTCAACACAGCCACATTGCCTGACAACTACTTTCACCATTAATCTTACAAGTATGCCATAACACGTGCAGAGTATAGGCCTGTGATGAATGTTTGGTACAAATTAAACATCTCTTATTAAGGTGAGTATGGTAAACTACTTGTGTACCAATGTACGTTTACGTACGGTTATTTTCGAAAAATTCCAGAGTGTACGCATGGCCGTGTACACGTTGGATCCTGCCCTCTGTTACACTGACGAAGGGGTTTTGTCGAACACCATGTTAAAAAAGGAATGTATCAGTTTCGAGCTATTGACTGATATCGACGTGTTGCTTTTTTTTTACCTGACGAGGGATTCACAGGGGTCAAATAAACAACGAATTGGCGAGAAGCTCCATGCATGTGATGATTTGAGATACATCTTATACCCTGAAGTGAAAAACTTGTATGGATTTCGATGCAATATTCTCGGCAGATTGGAGGATTTCGATGGCTGTCCGATAAGGAAATCTTCTGATTAGGTAAATTTTCTGGTGTGGCTGCTGATTCTGCTGAGGGATATATAGAGGAGAGAGAACTGACATATCCCGATAATCTGCTTGACGTTCACGGCTATTTGCCGCTATTTCCTAAGTGTCTAGTCCCGTTCAACGGTTCCATCCCTAAGCTGATCACAACGCTGGGGTTAAACAGAGATGTGTAATTCATAACAGAGACCTCCAGTAATGCCTCATTTTGGGAACGAAACCTGTTAGAGTCACGTGTGCTATATCTTTCAAGCTGTCACGCTGGTTGAAGGAGTATATTGATGTTAATACCGAAGAGAGGGCTCTTGTAACTTCTAAGTTCGAGAAATATTTTTTAAGTTGATGAATAATGTAGCTTTACGCAAGAAAATGGTGAACATGAGACTTGTATCAAGACTTTCCCATAGTCACTGTATTCCGTCAGAAGACAAAGACAAACAGTGTATCTGTATAGTACTGCACTCAAGTTGCAGCGAACGGGTACGTGGTTTTGTTGCTCAAGAGGGATAACGGATGACGTGTGACTAATAGCGCTACTCCATCCTAATGTCTGCGTTTTGAGCCTTAACATGGACGTCTCCAGAAGACGCACGCATCAACATCAGCAATCCGTGTCTCGGTATTGCTGTTATTGTGATATTTTAGCATTATGTCCTTACCTGTATATGGCGAATTGCGAAATAATACGTGCGAGGTTCATTTGTATAATCACTTATGTCCATGTAGAGTACGACACAGACTATATCGGTCACTCACCATTCAGTGGTACATGGGCTGAAAGTACATAGGCTGCAATCGTTCACTATCCTCACTACAACAATTCGTATCTGAAAGTGTTAGCAATTCGGTTTGCAAGGCGGTATCTGGATAAGGTACTGTGGTGTCACCGCCAGACACCACACTTCACTTGCTAGGTGGTAGCCTTTAAATCGGCCGCGGTCCATTAGTATACGTCGGACCCGCGTGTCGCCACTACAGACCGAGCGCCACCACACGGCAGGTCTAGAGAGACGTACTAGCACTCGCCCCAGTTGTACAGCCGACGTTCATAGCAATGGTTCACTGACATATACGCTCTCATTTGCCGAGACGATAGTTAGCATAGCCTTCAGCTAAGTCATTTGCTACGACCTAGCAAGGCGCCGTATTCAATTGATATTTATTATGTGAAGCGTATCATCAAGAGAGATGTTCTACAATTGTGGATTAAAGTTAAGTATTACATCATCTACTTACTTTATTTGCAATTCTCAAGATATTGTCCTGTTCCAGACCTCACACCAGTCAGCGTGTAATTAAACGCGTGCATTTTGGCCCTCTCTAGAAACACAGTGTTGGCTCTTCTGCCAACACTAAAAATTGGCGACGAAGATTTAACGGTTGTATTGCTCTAATTTACTTGTCATGGCTTCACCACAATCTCCAGATGTATTGTCCGCATTTTATCGCTTGCAGAATCAGCAGACGCAGGCCTTATTGGATGCCCTTGGATAGCTCGTCCAGGGTCAACGTGCAATGCAAAACGATGCGGCCGCCGCCGCTCCACCGCTACCGCAGCCACAACACGCAGTTGCACCACCTTTTCGTCCGTTTGATGTGGCACTGGAAAGCTGGACGGAGTGGTCACGCCAATTTGGATTCCATCTCGCCACCTACAGCATACAAGGTAACGTGCGGCAGCCTCACTTATTGACGTGTGTAGGGGTGCAGACGTACCGTGTGATAGTGAAATTATTTCCCCGCCGCGACGTAGCAACTCTGTCCTACGAATAAATTTTGTCTGCATTAGATGCATATTTCAAGGAATCAGTCAATGTAGTTGCAAAAAGGTATACGTTCTTTCGTACAAAACGTGCGGCCGGTCAAACTAATCGGGAGTGGGTTGCAACTTTGCAAGGCCTTACTAGGGATTGTGCTTTTGAGTGTGAATGTGGACTCCCTTATTCAGATACTATGGTGCGTGATGCAATTGCACAGAACGTTTCTGATGTTCGTGTACGGGAGCAAATTTTGAAACTAGTCAATCCCTTCCTTCAACAAGTGATAGACATTTTGGATAGGCAAGACACACTTGACTTTGCTCAGGAATCGTTTGAACCTTCGCCAGCCGTGTGTCACATTAACCGGCCCGCTGGGCAAGCTGCACGGAACAGTAAACAGCCCTCGCGCCCATCCGTGCAGCCACGTGTGCCGCGCAAGCATGCAAATGCAGTGAAATCATGCCCGCGGTGTGCTACTAGACATTCGCGTGAAAATTGCCCGTCACGCCAAGCTATTTGCTTCTTATGTAATAAAAAAGGACATGTTCAGAGTGTTTGCCAGAAAAAGCTCAGATTGGACACTCATAACCATTCCAGGCCCTTTGCTTCACGCCGGAATCAGAATCGAACCAAGAATACTCAGGCTCGTGAACCTTCGCCCATGGACATTCATGTAGTTAATTCCACTCTGCCCAGTGCCACTTCCTCTAAAAGTGACTGTGTGCATCCCACAAAAAGTGTGCGTCGACGTCGCCGGAAATCACGTCAATTAGCAAGTGATTCTGTACCAGTGTCTGTTCAAATTGCACGAGACAGTCGCTCTTGTCGTCAACAGGACAAACTTTTTGTAGATTTGGACATTCATGGCAACGTGATCCCATTCCAGCTCAATACCGGAGCTGCAGTTTCACTAGTCAATCACGACACGTACAAACAACTGGGCACACCTCCATTGCGTGCCGCAAATGTTAAGTTAAATAGTTATTCCGGTCAGGATATCCCTGTGTTAGGACAGTGCAGCCTTCTTGCAACATACAAGGGACAAACAAAACTTGTGTCATTTTACGTACTTCGTTCTTCTTCTGCAGTGAACTTGTTTGATTTAGATTTATTTCAGTTGTTTAACTTGTCTATAGTCAATCAGGTCCTATCAGTGAACCAGACTGTGCCTTCAGCCAGTGTTTCTCGTCTATGTGAAGAGTTTGCAGACATTTTTGCACCGGGCCTTGGTTGCACTACGAACTATAAAGCACATTTGGACCTGAAAGTAAACGCGCAACCGAAATTTTTCAGAGCGCGCAATGTTCCCCACACATTGCGTGATGAGGTCGCAAGGACATTACACGATTTGGAATCACAAGGTGTGATTGTACGTATGCAGGCTTCTCTCTGGGTATCACCCTTAGTAATTTTGCCGAAACCTTCCGGAAAACTGAGACTTTGTGTGGACTTCAAGGCAACAGTGAATCAACAATTAGTGATTGCAACTTATCCTTTACGCCGCCCGGAAGATCTTTTTGACAAACTGTGCCCGGGCAAATATTTTTCGAAGTTGGACCTAGCAGATGCGTACTTGCAAATACCAGTGGACGACGAATCCCAGCGCGTCTTGGTGGTTAACACGCATCTTGGTTTGTACCGATTCAAAAGACTGCCATTCAGTTGTGCATCCGCCCCTGCATTGTTTCAGCAATATCTGCAAACTGTTTGTGCGTCGGTCCCTACTGCAGCGAACTATCTGGACGATATTGTGATCTCCGGAAAGACGGAAGAAGAACATTTAGCCAACCTCCAAACATTATTTCAGGTCTTGCGACAAAATGGTCTTCGCTTGCGGAAGGACAAATGTGTGTTTTTTGCTCGTGATTTACCATATCTGGGACATGTAATCAATGCCCAAGGCATATATCCTAGTCCGGATGACCTCCGTGCCATACAAGACTTGCCTTCGCCGCAGAATTTGAAGCAGCTACAGAGTGTGCTGGGTAAAATAAATTACTACCATCGCTATGTGCGCAATGCCTCTTCCATTTCAGCTCCGCTTCATCGCTTACGCCGTAAAGGTGTTCCGTTCGTCTGGACGACGGAATGCGAACGCGCCTTTCGCCAGTTGAAATCGGCGTTGCTTTCAAATACTTGCCTTACGCCATTCGATCCCCAGAAACCCCTTTTGTTGATGGTAGATGCATCGGATATCGGGATCGGTGCTGTGCTTGCGCACAAAGATGGCTCGCAAGATCGCCCTATTGCCTTTGCGTCCAAATTGCTCTCGTCTGCGCAAAGACATTATTCACAGATCGAGAAAGAAGCCTTGGCTCTCGTATTTGGTGTTACTAAGTTTCACGATTTCTTGTTTGGTCGTCACTTTACCATCATCACAGACCACAAACCTTTGACATCGCTTTTTCATCCGAACAAGCCTGTACCTCCACGTTCATTCGGTGGTCTATTTTCCTCTCGCAGTACCGCTACGATATCTTGTATCGGTCCACTGCTAAGCACGGAAACGCCGATGCGTTGTCCCGTTTGCCTGTTGCTGAGGATAGAGCATTCGATTCTTCCGAACTTGCTTGCATGTTCATTGACGCGGAAACCGATGACGTGGTCGAATCGTTTCCGATTGATTTTCGTCGTGTAGCTACAGCCACAGCTGCTGACCCTGTCCTTGCTAACGTTTTGCGTTTTGTTGCTACGCAATGGCCCTTGTCGAAAACACGGATCGAGGATCCGTTGGTTCGCCGATTTTTTGCTCACAAGGAGAGACTTTTTGTTCGCCGTGGTGTTTTGCTGTTGCGTTCTGATAATGATCAGTCCCGGGTCGTGGTCCCACGTTCGTTACAGTCCTCTGTTTTACGGCTTCTCCACCAAGGACATTGGGGTATAGTGCGAACGAAACAACTTGCTCGTCAGCACTGTACTTGGTTCGGAATCGATGCTGCGATTACGAATATGTGCTCTTCTTCCATGGCGTGTGCCGAACAACACTCCGCACCACCGCGGAAATTCTTTGCATGGCCGAAAGCCACTTCCCCTTGGCAACGCTTGCACATAGATTTTGCTGGTCCATTCTGGAATTCTCGATGGTTGGTTGTCGTCGATTCCTTCAGTAATTTTCCTTTTGTTGTCAGGATGTCTTCCACGACGTCTTCTGCCACCATCCAAGCGTTATCCGCTATCTTTTGCATTGAAGGTCTTCCACAGACTATTGTTTCCGACAATGGCCCACAATTCATGTCCGCAAAATTTCAGTCATTCTGCAAGGCCAATGGTATTCAACATCTGACACCCGCGCCGTTTTTGCCTCAGTCAAACGGTGCCGCTGAACGATTGGTCCGGACTTTCAAGTCCCAGATGTTGAAGTTGAAAGAGTCACATTCTCGGAAGGACGCGTTATTGCTCTTCTTGTCCTCGTATCGCTCTCAGCCCCGAGATGGTCGCTCACCGGCTGAGTTGCTCCACGGTCGTCCTCATCGAACCTTGATGTCTTTGCTGCATCCGCCGCATCAGGTTCCTGTGCAGCGGCAGACGCCTGCTTTTGCTCCAGGCGACGTGGTGTACTATCGCAACTATCGAGGTTCACGGCGTTGGCTCGCAGGGCGCATTCTTCGCTGCCTCGGCCGCGCTATGTATTTGGTTTTTGGGGCCTCTGGTGAGGTGCGTCGGCATCTCAATCAGCTGCGCCTCTGTCGTCGCACGGGTTCTTCCGCTCCCCGTCTGCTTTCAGCGACGGTGCCGTCCGGTCAGCTCCCTGGGGACCCATCTACTGGCTCGCCTCATCCCCAGGTGTTACCGACGCTGCCTTCCATTTTGCCCCGTGGCGACGCGCCGCCGCTGCCGCCGCCGCCGCCGCTGCCTGTTCTCCCGCCGGCGCCGCCCGCAGTGGACGCTTCACTGCAGCCGCCAAGCGCCTCCCTGGGTCACGCGCCGCCGATCGCTTCCCGTGACCAGCTGTCCTCCGACATGGACCTCTAGCCCGCTCCGGACCAGATGTCGTCTTCGCCCGTCGGCTGCCCCGACGCGATGGAGGTCGACCCTACGACCCCTCCTGTCTCTTTACGGGCGCATCCACCGCATGTTGGCGTGCACCCTGGACTCGGTTTTCAGGCGTTTCCTAGCTCCCCTCGGACCGAATGGTGGGGTGCGGGTGGCACAGCCTCGCCTGTTGTTAGGCTCCCCACCTCGTCGCATGCGTCAACATGGGGTCCTCCCCACGGCGGACGGAAGCCTTATAACACAACCGTACCCCGATTTGCGGGGGAGGAATGTGGTGTCACCGCCAGACACCACACTTGCCAGGTGGTAGCCTTTAAATCGGCCGCGGTCCATTAGTATACGTCGGACCCGCGTGTCGCCACTGTCAGTGATAGCAGACCGAGCGCCACCACACGGCAGGTCTAGAGAGACGTACTAGCACTCGCCCCAGTTGTACAGCCGACGTTCATAGCAATGGTTCACTGACAAATACGCTCTCATTTGCCGAGACGATAGTTTGCATAGCCTTCAGCTACGTCATTTGCTAGCAAGGTGCCGTATTCAATTGATATTTATTATATGAAACATGTATCATCAAGAGAGATGTTCTACAATTGTGGATTAAAGTTAAGTATTACATCATCTACTTACTTTATTTGCAATTCTCATGATATTGTCCTGTTCCAGACCTCACGCCAGTCAGCGTGTAATTAAACGCGTGCATTTCGGCCTCCTCTAGAAACACAGTGTTGGCTCTTCTGCCAACACTACAGGTACCACATACACGAACATACACTCGTGTATGTGCTGAAAATTCTTCCAAGAAAGTAACCAACTGCGCTTTAAATCTGGTAGGTATTAAGCGTATATTTGTAGCCAGAACCAACTGCACTTTAAATCTTGCAACTATTAAGCGTAAATTAGTAGCCACAACGTAAGTTATAAATACGTTTTGCGACCAGGAAGAGCAATGAAGCTTATAAGTACTAGTGTTATTCGGTCGCTAAACATATTTGTAAACTGCTGCGTTGTAGAATTTGGTAATGGTACTGCAGCTTCTCAGTGATACATCAGAAAAATTTTGATACTAATTCATGTTGCCGTACAAAAAAACACTTCGAGCGTACGACATTTGTCATTTGTTAGCAAATGAAGTACGCTTCTGTAAAAATATCTTAGTTTGAGGCTTCACAGTATTCAAACCACATAGCAATAAAGCATTTGTGGAAATAATATCACCTTCTACATAATGCGATTTACATTACTACACAGCACTGAAGAGTTTATCACGTGGTTTTCGACACACGCCGACTGCCTTGTGACAGTACAGGCGACAATGCCTCAGATCAGGTACAAGCTCCGGCGGGCTGCTTACTGTTACATGTTCAAAAACTTCCTAAGGTGGGATGACAGTACGTGCGTACTCTCGCCGTATAAGACAATGCAAACAGTTCTGAAATTAGAATAACGGAATATGGTATAATGATAAGGAAATTTATTCCCCTGTGTTTGAGACAAAAGGTTGCAAATCAGTGGGAGTCATGATACACTAAAGTGAATCTATAAAGTGTGGCACCGTATAAGAAAAATAAAAGACGAATGTGGACTGGAGGAACGGAATGAAAGAGGAAGTCACAGATAAAATTTTGTATAGAGTATAATTTAAGCATTGGTTTATGAATCAAGAAAGAAGGTCGTATACGTAGAAGTGACCTGGAGGCAACGGAATGTCTCAGATTGATTATATAATAGTAAGACAGAGATTTCGGAACTAGATTTTAAATTGTAAGGCATTTCTAGGGAAAGATGTGGACCCTGACAACAATTTATTGGTTATGAAGTCTAGAATGAAACGGAAGAAACTACACTCCTGGAAATGGAAAAAAGAACACATTGACACCGGTGTGTCAGACCCACCATACTTGCTCCGGACACTGCGAGATGGCTGTACAAGCAATGAACACACGCACGGCACGGCGGACACACCAGGAACCGCGGTGTTGGCCCTCGAATGGCGCTAGCTGCGCAGCATTTGTGCACCGCCGCCGTCAGTGTCAGCCAGTTTGCCGTGGCATACGGAGCTCCATCGCAGTCTTTAACACTGGTAGCATGCCGCGACAGCGTGGACGTGAACCGTATGTGCAGTTGACGGATTTTGAGCGAGGGCATTTAGTGGGCATGCGGGAGGCCGGGTGGACGTACCACCGAATTGCTCAACACGTGGGGCGTGAGGTCTCCACAGTACATCGATGTTGTCGCCAGTGGTCGGCGGAAGGTGCACGTGCCCGTCGACCTGGGACCAGACCGCAGCGACGCACGGATGCACGCCAAGACCGTAGGATCCTACGCAGTGCCGGAGGGGACCGCACCGCCACTTCCCAGCAAATTAGGGACACTGTTGCTCCTGGGGTATCGGCGAGGACCATTCGCAACCGTCTCCATGAAGCTGGGCTACGGTCCCGCACACCGTTAGGCCGTCTTCCGCTCACGCCCCAACATCGTGCAGCCCGCCTCCAGTGGTGTCGCGACAGGCGTGAATGGAGGGACGAATGGAGACGTGTCGTCTTCAGCGATGAGAGTCTCTTCTGCCTTGGTGGCAATGATGGTCGTATGCGTGTTTGGTGCCGTGCAGGTGAGCGCCACAATCAGGACTGCATACGACCGAGGCACACAGGGCCAACACCCAGCATCATGGTGTGGGGAGCGATCTCCTACACTGGCCGTACAAAACTGGTGACCGTCGAGGGGACACTGAATAGTGCACGGTACATCCAAACCGTCATCGAACCCATCGTTCTACCATTCCTAGACCGGCAAGGGAACTTGCTGTTCCAACAGGACAATGCACGTCCGCATGTATCCCGTGCCACCCAACGTGCTCTAGAAGGTGTAATTCAACTACCCTGGCCAGCAAGATCTCCGGATCTGTCCCCCATTGAGCATGTTTGGGACTGGATGAAGCGTCGTCTCACGCGGTCTGCACGTCCAGCACGAACGCTGGTCCAACTGAGGCGCCAGGTGGAAATGGCATGGCAAGCCGTTCCACAGGACTACATCCAGCATCTCTACGATCGTCTCCATGGGAGAATAGCAGCCTGCATTGCTGCGAAAGGTGGATATACACTGTACTAGTGCCGACATTGTGCATGCTCTGTTGCCTGTGTTTATGTGCCTGTGGTTCTGTCAGTGTGATCATGTGATGTATCTGACCCCAGGAATGTGTCAATAAAGTTTCCCCTTCCTGGGACAATGAATTCACGGTGTTCTTATTTCAATTTCCAGTAGTGTAGAAGAAGGTTGGAATTTAAGGAGAGGAGACCTGGATAAACTGAAGGAACCAGAAGTCGTAGACAGTTTCAGAGGAAGCACTAGGAAATGACTGGCAAGAACAGGGAAAAGGAATACAGTAGGAGAAGAGTGGGTAACTTTGCGAGATGAAATAATGAAGGCAGTAGAGGATCATTTACGTAAAAAGGACGAGGGCTAGTAGAAATCCTGAGGTAAGACAAGGGATACTGAATTTAACTAATGGAAGGAGAAAATATAAAAATGTAGTAAATGAAGCAGGCAAAGCACAATAGAAACGTCTAAAATTGAGACTGACAGAGAGTGAAAAATGGCTAAGCAGGAATGGTTGGACGACAAATGTAAGGATTTAGGAGCACTTGTTGCGGCGGCGCGGTTCTTTCCATCCCTTTTTACGACGCACCTACACCTACCTGTGAACATTGTCTCAGCATATCATCAGTAGGGAAGCCGAGTGAAACGTACTGTACTTCGACGTGAACCAGGCTGCAATTAAAGTCACTAATTCACGTTTCGGGAGAAAGTTTTCACACGAAATGAAAGGTTGGAAATTTTGTCCTCAATTAATATATTCTGAAACTTAGGTGAACGAGTATCACGACCAAGCCCGTGCTAGTCTTAACACAGTTTATGTTGTTGCAATTCCCGAAAACGAATTAGCTACAAAAATGCGGATTGTTTTTGATTGAGAATGCTCGCCAAATATTAAGTCTGTCGGTACCAAATGCAGTCACAGTTTTCAGCCACCGACCTGCTCAATACGCCACTAGGAATTTATGTCTTTTCTCTTCACAAAATTCACTTAAAAATTCGAAAATTTCTACACGCCCATCGGAATAATTATGCCGTCACTTTACCACACTTTTGATGTATGAAACACTGCTAGATCCGGCAACTTACGGTTTTCATCGGAACTACTAATACTGTAAGATGTCAGGCAAATCCAACACCTTCCAAGAAAACCCTGACATGATAGCCTGACTGATAGCCTTGAGTCAGCTAGCCGTGACAAAACTTTTCCTTCTGGTGAGCAGGAAGTATGAGACACGATAATACCATCAGACTTCAACAAGAGTGTAGTACTGACAGGTGTGAAAATTATCAAAGAACCAGTTTAATAAGTCACGGTTGCAAAATACTAACACGAATTCTTGACAAAAGAATGGAAAAACTGGTAGAAACCGTCCTCGGGGATGATTTATTTGGATTTCAGAGGAGTATAGGAACACTCGAGGCAAGATTGACGACATGACATCTCATAGAAGAAAATATCGAACTACACTCCTGGAAATTGAAATAAGAACACCGTGAATTCATTGTCCCAGGAAGGGGAAACTTTATTGACACATTCCTGGGGTCAGATACATCACATGATCACACTGACAGCACCACAGGCACATAGACACAGGTAACAGAGCATGCACAATGTCGGCACTAGTACAGTGTATATCCACCTTTCGCAGCAATGCAGGCTACTATTCTCCCATGGAGACGATCGTAGAGATGCTGGATGTAGTCCTGTGGAACGGCTTGCCGTGCCATTTCCACCTGGCGCCTCAGTTGGACCAGCGTTCGTGCTGGACGTGCAGACCGCGTGAGACGACGCTTCATCCAGTCCCAAACATGCCCAATGGGGCACAGATCCGGAGATCTTGCTGGCCAGGGTAGTTGACTTTCACCTTCTAGAGCACGTTGGGTGGCACGGGATACATGCGGACGTGCATTGTCCTGTTGGAACAGCAAGTTCCCTTGCCGGTCTAGGAATGGTAGAACGATGGGTTCGATGACGGTTTGGATGTACCGTGCACTATTCAGTGTCCCCTCGACGATCACCAGTGGTGTACGGCCAGCGTAGGAGATCGCTCCCCACACCATGATGCCGGGTGTTGGCCCTGTGTGCCTCGGTCGTATGCAGTCCTGATTGTGGCGCTCACCTGCACGGCGCCAAACACGCATACGACCATCATTGGCACCAAGGCAGAAGCGACTCTCATCGCTGAAGACGACACGTCTCCATTCGTCCCTCCATTCACGCCTGTCGCGACACCACTGGAGGCGGGCTGCACGATGTTGGGGCGTGAGCGGAAGACGGCCTAACGGTGTGCGGGACCGTAGCCCAGCTTCATGGAGACGGTTGCGAATGGTCCTCGCCGATACCCCAAGAGCAACAGTGTCCCTAATTTGCTGGGAAGTGGCGGTGCGGTCCCCTATGGCACTGCGTAGGATCCTACGGACTTGGCGTGCATCCGTGCGTCGCTGCGGTCCGGTCCCAGGTCGATGGGCACGTGCACCTTCCGCCGACCACTGGCGACAACATCGATGTACTGTGGAGACCTCACGCCCCACGTGTTGAGCAATTCGGCGGTACGTCCATCCGGCCTCCCGCATGCCCACTATACGCCCTCGCTCAAAGTCCGTCAACAGCACATACGGTTCACGTCCACGCTGTCGCGGCATGCAACCAGTGTTAAAGACTGCGATGGAGCTCCGTATGCCACGGCAAACTGGCTGACACTGACGGCGGCGGTGCACAAATGCTGCGCAGCTAGCGCCATTCGACGGCCAACACCGCGGTTCCTGGTGTGTCCTCTGTGCCGGGCGTGTGATCATTGCTTGTACAGCCCTCTCGCAGTGTCCGGAGCAAGTATGGTGGTTCTGACACACCGGTGTCGATGTGTTCTTTTTTCCATTTCCAGGAGTGTATTAGTTTAATAAGTCATGGTTGCAAAATACTGACACGAATTGTTTACAGACGAATGGAAAAACTGGTGGAAGCCGACCTCGGGAAAGATCATTTTTCATTCCGTTGAAATGGAAGAACATGCGAGGCACTGTTGACCCTCCGAGCTATCTTAGAAGATAGGTTAGGGAAAGGCAAATCTACGTTTATAACATTTGTGAACTTAGAGAAAGCTTTTGACAATGTTGACTGGAATACTATTTTTTCAAATTCTGAAGGTGGCACGGGGAAAATATAGGGAGCTAAAGGCTATTTACAATTTGTACAGAACCAGATGCAGTTATAAAAGTCGGTGGGCATGAAAGGCGAGCAGTGATTCAGAATGACAGGGTTGTAGCTTATCCCCGATTTCATTCAATCTGTATTTTCAGAAGGCAGCAAAAGAGGCAATTTTTTTTTTTTTTGCAATAGTAATTAAACTCCAGGGAGAAGAAGTAGAAACACTTGTAAGAGCAGCTGAACGGAATGGACAGTGTCTTGAAAGGAGGATATAAGATGAAGATCAACAAAAGGAAAACGAAAATAATGGAAAGTAGTCGAATTAAATCAGATGGTGCTGAGGAAATGAGACACTAAAGTAGTAGGTGAGTATCTCTACTTGGGCAGTAAAACAACTGATGGTGGTCGAAGTAGAGAGGATATAAAATGTAGACCGGCAATGGCAAAAAAAAAGCTTTTTCTTAACGTCGAATATAGATTTAACTGTCTTTTCTAAAATTATTTGTATGGAGTGGAGCCATGTATGGAAGTGAAAAATGGACTATAAACAGTTTATCATCACTTAACAATTCCGGGGTGAGATACCGTGCTCCATACATAAGACTCTCCCCTGACGTTTCGCCTTCAACTGTGGAGGGTATCCTCCGAGGACAATCGGCGAACTGCAGCGAGAGCACGAGTGAGCGCTGTATATATAAGCCATCCAGAGGGCGCCGCTGTCAATCATGTAACGTCGGCTGTGCTATGATCTATGATATTGCCAACTTTGTCAGTTAAAATTAATCGATTGTCACGCTGTTGCTGCAATGTTGACATCCATATCTTATGCAGTTTAATGCCTTCATCTTTTCTATTAAAATTATTGCAGTGCTAGGCAATCTCAATGACCTCTCTGTACATTCGCGTATAATAATGCGACGATCGTCTCACTAAACTTTATCATGATCTCCTTACTGAAACACATGCTCCGCTACAGCTGATTTATCAATATGTAAGAGGCGGCAGTTCCTTTTATGTTCACCCAGACGGGTGTTGATACTTCTTGTTGTTGTGCCTATATATACCTTTCCACAACTGCACGGAATTTTATAGACACCTGGTGTAGCCAGAGGATGTCGTTTACCTTTTGCGGATCTTAAACATTCTTTTATTTTCGTGGTGGGTCAGAAAACAGTTTCCACATCGTACTTGCTTAAACTTTTTTCTGATACGATCAGTGGCCTTACTGATGAATGGTAAGAACACTTTCCCCTTGGGTTTGTGTCGATCCTCGTCCGTCCTGGTTGTTACTCTAGGGCGTATTGCACGATCTATCTCTCTGTTAGAAAACGCATTCTTCCTGAAGGCTGCTCTAAGGTGAGCTGGTTCACATATTTTTTGCGCTCTGTCTATTAATGTTTTAATCACCCCTCTTTTTTGTCTTAGGTGGTGGTTAGAATCTTTCTGCAGATAACGATCAGTGTGTGTGTCTTTTCGGAAAACCTTATGACCCAATGATCCGTCCTCTCGTTTGATTATAGTCACATCTAAGAAGTTCAGGTGACCATCGATTTCCTTTTCCATAGTGAATTGGATTATTGGATTAATACTATTCAGATGTAACCGGGAAGCCTCCAGTTCCTCTTCCCTATGGGTCCATATAACAAATGTATCGTCTACATAACGATATCATCTGGCTGGTCTTTTTCTAGCTGTTTGCAGCGCCCGTTGTTCAAAGTTCTCCATGAACAAATTAGCCACAGATGGACTAAGAGGACTTCCCATAGCCACCCCGTCAATCTGTTCATAAAAAACTTTATTATTTTGAAAATAAGTTGTTGTAATGCAATGTGTGAATAATGCCAAAATATCACTAGGAAGAATGTCCGCTGTACATGTGATTGCTTCATTCACCGGAATCATGGTAGACAGCGACACCACATCAAAATTGACCAGCATATCATTAGGGCCTACACTAATTTCCTTAATAATATCGACGAAGTGATATGAATTTTTAACATGCCTGTCAGTTCCACCAACATTAGGTTTCAGCTTCGAGGTGTCCAGATAATTGATGGATGGGAGACGCTATTGCGCTGACTGTAGGTCTCAAAGGTACCAGAGGTTTATGTACCTTGGGTAACCCATAGAGTCTGGGCGAGTAAGCTTCTGATTTAAAGTGTTGCTTCTTGTCGACTGAAGAGAGGGAAGACGCTTTCATCAATTGATTGATCGTTTTCAAAATCCTTGATATCGGATGCTTCTGAAATTGTTTGTAATTGTTGTGATCCAAAATGTCCATGATTTTTTTCATGATAATCTTTACTCATCATTACGACATTAGCGTTGCCTTTATCTGCAGAAAGCACGATGATGTTTTCATCTGCGTTGATGTCCCTCAGTGTCTTCCTTTGTGCCTGTGATATATTACTATTACATGTGCGCAAAATTCCATTCTTATAACATCAGCAGACTGCTGTGACAGCTGACGGATACCTGCCTCAACATTAGCCACAATATCTACCGTGGGAACCATTCAGGGCGTCACTGCAAAATTTCCACCCTTAGCGAGTACTGAAACTTCGTCTACAGTCAAGACTTTGTCTGGCAGGTTAATAACTGTCCGAGAATTATCCTCTCTTGTGCCTCCCGACGTGATCTTCTCTAAGCTATGGAGCTTCCTCTTTTGTTTAACCACTGATACTTCTGCACTTACTTCTATAGTTCTAATTGTAACAGGTTATACAAGAATAGAAGGTTTTTAAATATGGTGCCACAGAAGAGTCCTGAAGATGAGATGGATAGATAACGTAACTGATGAGAAGATACGGAATAGAATTGAGAAGAAAAGGAATTTGTCATACAACCTGGCCAGAAGAAGGAATCGGTTGGTAGGACACATTCTGAGCCATCAAGGGATCGCCAATTTAGTACTGGAGGGAAGCATGGGTAAAAATCATAGTGGGAGACCTAGAGATGAATACAATGAACAGATTCAGAAGGATGTAGGTTGAAGTAGTTACTCGGAGATGAAGAGGGTTACACAGCATAGAGCATGATGGAGAGCTCCATCAAACCAGTCTTTGGACTGATGACAACAACAACAACAACCACCCTGAGCGAGTGTTTCTAATGTTGCTGAAAAGCTTTTCTTCAGACTAATTTTTAAAGAAATCTATACATCTTTTAATGTGGAATATTTTGACTGGTTATAACGGCGAACTCTCTCCCAGATAAGGGATTGTATTGAGTGCTAGAGAAGTGTTTCAAATCCTAGACCGATGCAAGTGAATTAATCCCATTTGTTTCCCACATACTGCGTAAAGTAGTGCAATATTGATCATTACAAACTCGGCATGTGGGCTATCTCCGGTCATTTCTTTAACATTTTTACAAAATTTAGCTGAGTATGTGTTATGGCCAAATGAAGGCAACATAATGGAAAAATGACGTCAGCTTTCTGTGCGATATTGGCCAGTTCATTGCTTTCCACAGCTGCGCATTGTAGACTGAACACTACCAGACCCCATAAACGAATGTCTGACGCGCGACGCTTTCCATTTATAGCTCCCAATGAAACATACCACCAGATTTAACCTTGATCTACCTAGAACCCACACATTAATGAAATTAGTGCTCGAAAAACCTTTTTGCCACAAGTTAAGACAGGAAGGAATTTACGAAGACACAACGCTTCGACTTTCATAAGAAGTAACCTATCGGTCTGTACCACTTTGGAGAGTACTAGAAAAAAAAAATTAATTTGGTAGCGGTTATATAACAAACAGATTCATGGAGAAATATATTCTTTACTAACGAATAACATACTCTAATTTCGATGTCTCTCATGTGACAGAAAAATATACAAAATTGTTTCTAACAAAAGTTTTCAACACCTACTAACTAATAACTTATTCTTTAAACAAATCAGCCGTTCCAGTTTAACCCTACTATACTGCACGCATGCACAGTTGCCGCGAACGCGGTACTGTGAAAGTGTATACCACAATTTTTGATTTTCAGCAGTGAAAAATCATGTTATATAGTTGTGAAATTTTTGATAGTGAAAGCTGTTGTAATAAGATAATTTATTAACAGTCGGGGCATGAAAACACTTTATGTGGAGTTTTTCCCTCGTCCTTCCTCGGACAAACACACGAACGTCCTGATCTATGGGCATTATATTTTGTGCCACGTATGCGAACATGGCCATGTGTGCAAGGTGTTTGTTAATTGTGAGTAGTTTTATTTGCGACTATCCTGCGTATAAAGTGATATATTTTATCTACGTCCATGCCAGCGTGGCATGGGGTACTAACTCACAATGGAACATAGTTTGGAACAAAAATTTTGGGGTACCAAAAGATTACAGTTACAACATTAGACACCAGTTGTCAATTATAAAGACCAATTTGTGCGATCATGGCTACTGAAAGTTTTTCTATTGTCATAGTTTGTAGGGGTGAAACTTGATGTTGTCCAAAAATATCACTCTATCAGCGCTTACCACAACCTCTTAAACGTTATTATGATCACTGCACTCATGATCGTCTCTTTCTTTGCGTCCATAATGGTCTCCTTCTTCACCATCAGTTTCACCTTCTCAGTGACTTTTCCTGGGATTTTCCTCGTCCAGTAATTTTTACGGTCATCTTCAGCGAACCTGAGAGACAAAATTAAAAGGAATTTCTCACCTCTTGGACGTGACCAGTTTACTTTTCTTATCTCTAATATTATTATTGCAGTAATTAGTATTGCAACAGTAACACACTTTTATATCAGTATAAGAAACTCCATGAAAATGGAAATGTGGAAATAAACTCTAACAGTAATGATAAACTGAAGTTCGCATGTCTCAGCTATGCTAGTAGTTCAAACACAACTACTTAAAAGCAATTTGCACTTGTTGCTGTATAGCCTACCCAAAGATTAACCAGGATTTCAAATAACGGAGTGCTGCCGTCCCTTAGAAATATGTGAAAGGATAATGATTTGGCAGCACAATCCCTCACTGTAAATCAAATGCACTTGAATCTGTATTGTATTTTCCTTTTTTTGGCTTTTCCGTAACACTGAGGGTACTGATGGCCATTTATATCACTGTACATGATTAGGGACTCAGGTCCTAACACATGACTGTTGGGGGCAGTGATCTTCCGATGCAAAAGATGGTGGAAATCCTTAAGACTATATTATACCAATACTTGCCTGACCTCTAATGACTGGCATTTGACGGAAGTTATTCAGAGGTTTGACCCCTTTATGAACGTTGTAAAGTACAATGTTGTCAACAGCGTGAAAACGTTTACTTATTGTTACTGCACCTCAGCTTCCATATTACCTTCTGGTCTTCGCTCTTCAACTCTTCCATATCAGCACATCAGAACCCATTTGACATCAATAAGGTAAACCATTTTTGTATAACTTTGAGGATTCACTTGTTTATTATCGATCCAATATACTAAGTTGTGGGAAGAAAAAAAATCGTATTGTTCTATTGTGTTTGTTTGCCTTTGTGTGGCTATTTCTTGTCGGAAACCATATGATAATGAATAACCTGATTACAAGAAAATACGTGAAGTAGAAACATTTAATAGGCTTATGGACGTGAGGTCCTTTAAGGGGAATTTTTAACATGTGTACTATTATTTTTTCCGTTTCAGATCCCCTATTTGAAGGCTTATGTAGTAATGAAGCTGTTTAACTATTCTACCTGACTAATCGTACAGAAAATTAGTTGGGATTTGAGTGTTTCGGGTATAAATAAGTTTCCAGGGCTTCGCAGCCGTTCGGGAATTTCAGACTAAAGCACACTCACATGTACACCATTTGCTATGGATTTGTTAGCCGTTTACATGCAAGTATTTAATGCATTTGAAAGAAACCGACGGAGTTAATTCTAAGTAATGAAAATTCTAAGGAAGGTTCGATTTAATTAATAAAATCCAATTGCCAAGCGGTAAAAGACTGCAGCGAGAGTTTAATATCCTCGCAAATGAATCAAAGACCTTTTTTTCTGTAATAATGGCGAGTCGCCGGTAGCCTGAATGACGTTGTAAAGGCGTGCAGCAAATTAACGTCTCTAAATGAGAAATTTGTGAACGTTGCGCGCCCAGGGCGCTGTAATCGTGCTGGCTGCGCCCTAATTCCTTTTAGAGGGCCGTAGAGCTGTGGAACAGTGTGGCGGAGGGTGAGTGGGAAAGAGGGGGGGGGGGGGGGGGGGGCTGCGGGCCGTCTGGAAGAACCGTTGCCGGCTGCTGGGTAGCGAGACAACAGCGCAGCGGCGAACTGGGGTTCCGTGTCACGTCGCTGTCTTAAAAGTGCAAGCAACTAGACGCTGTTAGAGGGACTGTCACGTTACGCCTAGATTCTTGTGCTTGCAGACTGTGCTTACCTTGATTTCAAGATTAAGTATTAATGATACTCTCATGTTCAGAAAAATCAGAAAACCCGCCAGGGTAGCCGAGAGCGCTAATGCTCTGCTTCCTGGACTCGGGTAGGCACGCCGGCCCCGGATCGAATCCGCCCGGCGGATTAACGACGAGGGCCGGTGTGCCGGCATGCCTGGATGTGGTTTTTAGGCGGCTTTCCACATCACGCTAGGTGAATACCGGGCTGGTCCCCACGTTCCGCCTCAGTTACACTCGTCGCAGACATTTCAAACACGTCGGCACTATTTCCCGATTTACACTAAACGCAGACGGTTGGGGGTACACTGATTCCATCCTGGGGGGTACAAGGTGGCGGCAGGAAGGGCATCCGACCACCCCTAACACTAACATTGCCAAATCCGTTGTAACCACGCCGACCCTGCGATCGCTGCGGGACTATGCCGTAAGCGAAAGAAAGAAAGAAAGCGAGAGAAAGTTCAGAAAAATCAGAACACCTTGAACAACTAGAGATAGGGCGTTCATATTCGTAGGACGTGTACATTAGTATGCTCTGCATAAATGATTAGTACTTGAAACATGTCGATTCACAGGTTCAACTTTAACTTCGATGTTGCGGCGCAACACCACCCAGCGGTAAAATGTGCTTGCGGCTCTCGTTGTCGCTGTAAACAGACAGTAATGGATCTGTGTGACTTGAGCGGACGTGCAAGATACAACACAGACACATGCGAGAACCGTACCATCCCATCAAACCAGTGTGTTTGAAAGAGGGCGCATTATTGGCGTGAGAGACTGTGATGCATATATCCGGGAAATTGCTGCTCGTGTCGGGCGAAGTGTTTCGCCAGTGCAACAGGTGCGAGCAGAATGGTTCACGTGATGGCATAGAACACGACTGGATCAGGTCGTACTAACCAGACCAGCTCCCGAGAAGATCGACACCGCATCCTAGTGGCATTGAAGGACAAATCTGGGTCCTTCTCGGCTCCGGCGCAACAGCGGAATAGTGTAACACATCGTACCCTATCAGGGGTGACTCCGTCGCCGTTGATTACGGCAGCTGTTACGTGTGCGTGTCTAGTTCTCCGCCTACCTTTGACGAATGTGCAGAAACATGCTAGATGGCACGGAGTATGTGACGAAGTGCCTGGAGATAGGAATGGCAACTCCAGACGAATCTAGGTGCTGTCTGTTTGAAAATGATTCCCTCATTTTGGTTCACAGCAGACAGGGGGAGCGATGTCACAGGAGCAGCATTCGTAAAAGACATATAACAACAGCTCAAGGCCTTAAGATGTGGTGTGCTACTGGGGACAACCACAAATCACAGTTGGCACGTGTCCAAGGTACGGTGACCTGTGTGACCTACGTGAATGACATCCTGCGGCTTCTAGGCATACCCCTTCTGCACAACATCCCAGACGCCATTTTTCAGCAAGACAGATCTCATGTTGCCGCACGACCATGTGCCTTTTTGGTGTCACAGGGTGTCAGCCTTTTGCCCTGACAGCCAGCTGACCATATTTACTACAAACCGGAAATGTGTTATAGTTTGGGTTTCTTAAGGGTTCTGGTATTGAGAGGCTATTTACACTTCCATTAAAAATGTTCTTAATTCATTAGACAACAAATTACAGGCAACTGGCATACTCTGTGACCTGTCAAAGGCTTTTGGCTGTGTGAATCACAGCATTCTTATAAGTAAATTAAAATATTATGGCATTACTGGTAGTGCTGCAAAGTGGTTTCAGTCATATCTTACTAACAGAAAACAAAGGGTATCATTATGTAACACTTCAGCAGTAGGCAATCAGACATCATCTACCTTTGAAGAAATTACATGTGGTGTTCCCCAAGTTCCATACTAGGTCCACTACTTTTTCTTGTGTATATTAATGACCTGTCATCTGTTACATTACCAGATGCCAAGTTTCTCTTATTTGCAGCTGATACAACAATTGCAAGATATAGGATATCAAATATAAATTTACAAAGCGCAGCTAATCTAATTTTTACTGGCATTAATAAGTGGTTAATAGCCAGTCACTGTCGTTAAACTTTGAAAATACCCACTATATGCAGTTCAGAACTTCCAAGAGATTTCCTTCTAGTGTGTGTATAAAATATGATGACATGGAAATAGGAGAAGCTGAGAGTGTAAAATTCTTGGGATTACAACTTGATAATAAATTCATTTGGGAGTGACATACTAACGAACTGCTAAAGCGCCTAAAGAAGTCTGTGTTTGCAATGCGAATGATGACAGACATAGGAGATATAGATATTAAAAAATGGCATATTTTGCTTATTTTCACTCAGTTATGTCATATGGTATCATATTTTGGAGTAACTCCACAAACCGAGAAAATTTTTTTAGAATAAGAAGCGCATAATACGAGCAATGTGTAGTGTAAATCCAAGAACTTCATTTCGAAACCTATTCAAAGAATTGGGCATACTAACCACAGCTACTCAGTATATTTATTTCTTAATGAATTTTGTTGTAAATAATACATCTCTTTTTCCAACTAACTGCTTAGTACACAGTATCAATACTAGGAAGAAGAACAATATACATAATGATTTAAAATCACTTACTCTTGCCCAGAAAGGATTACAGTATTCAGCAACGCATATTTTCAGTAAGTTACCAGCAACCATTAAGAGTTTAGATACAGACAAGGCACAATTTAAATATAATTTAAAAAACTTTTTGGTGGCCAACTCCTTCTATTCCATCCATGAATTTCTCAACAACTGCAGTAGACCATTTTAATGAAAATTTATTATGCTTTAATATTTGACAATACTTTGTTGTAACAGCCAAGTAACCATCTACGGTGTGAATGATGGATGTATGGAAAGCAGATATAAGTATTAAACCCGTAAATATTAGAAGTTTAATTTTAATTCATGTACATAATTTTACTGTCTATTGGTTGAGGATCATTAAAATTAATGAAACTCAAGTTTCTCTAATTACATTTTTGTAATGTGTTTGTCTGACATGTTCCCCTCTTTTGTGGAATGAATAATTAATCTAATCTGTGTGTGATGTGGTGAAACGATGGCTGTAGCGGTTTGACCCAGTGCCAACCACCATAGGTAAACTTTAGAACTGTGATTGCAGCATGGGTGGCTATACCACGGGACGTCATTTGCGTCTTATACGCGTCGACTGCATCACGCATGGAACAAGTTATGTCTGAATGGAAACAGGATGCATGCTGAGCCGAGTTGGCTGAAATGATAATAATTTCTGCAGAACATACTAATTTACATGTCCTGTGAATATGAAAGTCCTGACTCTAGTCGCTCAAGGTGTTATGTTTTTCCTGAACATGAGTGAGTCTTGGTGCGCCTTTTCTGGCACACAAGCTCTTCGGCACTATTATCGATTAGCCGGCTGTAGTACAATCTTTGCCCCTGATGTGACCTGGCGGCGGGTATCTGCGGTCGGCTAGTTGGTAGTCGGACTCGCTAAGAGGCGCTAGGACGTGATTGACGGGACGAAGGAGCAAAACACGCGGTCTCGGCCAGCAGCGGCGCGGCCGGTCTACCTCGCAGTATGGTCGCGAGTTTGTGGTGCATCTGCCTGATGTTGACTTCGGGCGCTGCTCGACGCATTTCTTTGGTGCCTGTTTTCTCAGAGAGCCCCATCCCATCGAGAGCATTTCGAACGCTCTCCATCGAAGGTGTAAGTGGTTTTGGTGCCTTAGTTTTGTGGAACCATTTGAGTTGTAGAGACTGTCCCTTGTTGGTTGGTTGCCCTAATGTATGTATTGTTGAAATAAGAGCAGCCGGCAAGGTGTGTGATCGCATGGAGTCCAGCAGTCACTTCTTCCTTTAAGAAAATCAGTGTCACCAAAAGATGTAGTAACTATAAGGTATTTAAGATATTAGGTCATAGTCTAGTTGTAATTTTCTGCATACCAAGCTTACACAATTGCCAATTACATTGCAGACCTATGCAACGAAATTAATGTGCACAAAACCTAGTTTCATTGTGAAGTTGTGCATTTGACTAACGTGATATTATTTTGAAATTTTCCATTTCATGTTTGTACACATTGTCGGCCTTAATCATATGTGCAAATACTGTTTGGTAAACTATGAGAGTGTAGAAGTCTGATACTGTTTTACAGCACTGGATTTGTGTACAAGTCTTAGTTTAAATGTTTTACAGCATTGATATTGCTGCAAAATTTAAGTCGTTTCTATTCAAAGCTCTTATTGTTTTTTAACTTATATTGTTGTTTTTTGATGTATTAACTTATATTAATTGATGTTTGCTTGGTGTTTGCCGTGTTTTCTGCGGTCTGTTTGTGTTCCAGCTTTCTGCGAGTTGGGGTGTGTGGGAGCGGCGCCACGTTCCGCTTCGGTGCACGGAAGTTGTGACGTTTCGTCTAATGGGAAGTGACTCCCGGTTGGATCCCGGCGTTTAGGTGTTCTTTTGGACGGCTACTCTGCTGCTTCTAGCATTTTAAGCTGAGTCACCTTTTGCCCAGGGCAGCCTGGCGTGACTGCCCATTTGATGAAGACTTAACATCTCTCATGTGTATTTAAAAAAAATTAAATTTGCTTGCCAATGAGTTATATTAAGTGAAAGGTATTGTGCTGGTTGTGTTATTGCTAAAAAATTATGTGAGCCACTTTCATTAAATTACTACAGATTGTAATTTATTGTTCATTAAGTAATTCTAACTTTCAGCTTGCTTGAGAAGGAAGCTATCTGTCATTTTGGATATTGTCTTTAAGACGGCCACATGTTGATTGTATGTTAGCTGTTTTATTAATGTGGTCTTGAATAAATTATTAATTTATTGATCTGCTCGTTGTTGTGTTTAAGGAGTGACGTTATAGGGGCCTTGACCTTCCATGCTAATCCCGACTTCCTAAGTCACAATTAGTGTATTTATGCGTGCAAGGTCCAAATTGTTCAAGAATTGCAACCATAAGATCGCCTAAAATGTGAACAATTTGCAATGGACATGCTAAATTCTTTCGATAAGGGCAATGGTTTCTTGAAGCATGTGTGTTTTTCCGTTGAGGCTACATTTCATCTTTGTGGCTCAATAAACCGCCATAATGTCCGGATCCGAGGATCAGAAAATTGTCATGTCATATGAGAATACGTTCAGGACAGTGCAAAGGTTAAAGTGTGGTGTGCGTTAGTGTGTGATCAAGTGACTAAACCATTTTTCTTCCTTGAAAGCAATGTTAGTGGACATATATACAGACGTTGATGAATTGTGCTGTTCCCCAGCTACAGGATATGCGAGACACTCCAATCTTTCAGCAAGATGGCTCTAGAGGTTATCGATTTTCGTAATGAAACCTTCTCCCGTGGTTGGACTGACAGAGATGACCTAGTTCCATGGTCCCCTAAGATCACTTGATATTAACCACTTAGATTTCTTTCTTGGGTGTATTGTAAGATACTGTGTAAAAAGCAGCAGTTCCTCATATTGTAACTTCGCAACATAGCGTCAGAGATGCCACTGGCAAAATCACACCAGACTAGTTGCAAAATGTGTGGTAGGAAACATGATATCTGCCATATACACACATGCTCATAAATTAAGGATATGCCGATACGTGGTGAAACTACGTTCTAGTGGGTGGTTTGCGGGTTTAAATCACCTCGGGGTATGACCATGCGGTGCATTTGACCTGCTGTCGTCGCACGGTGGCGCTGGCAGCAGTCCACATATGCAGAGGTGTGTCGATGCATGTCAGAGTATGGTGCAGCGAGTAGGTGTGCAGCCGTTTTCAGGCGGGCTAATGGTGACTGTGAATTGAAAATGGCTCAAAGAACACATATTGATGAGTTTATGAAGGGTAGAATACTAGAGCGACTGGAGGCTGGTCAAAGACAGCAGGCAGTAGCACGGGCCATCTGTGTGCCACAAAGTGTGATCTCAATATTATGGCAACGATTCCAGAAGACAGGAAACGTGTCCAGGCTTTACAGTACGTGACGTCCACAGTGCACAACACCACAAGAAGACCTATATCTTTACCATCAGTGCCCGCAGACGGCCACGGAGTACTGCAAGTAGCATTGCTCGGGACCTTACCGCAGCTATTGAAACAGTTGTCTCCAGACACACACTCTACAGACGACTAAACAGACATGGTTTATTCGCCCGGAGAGCTGCAAGGTGCATTCCACTGACTCCTGGTCACAGGAGAGCCCGTAAAGCTTGTGTCAAGAACATAGTACATGGTCATTTTAACAGGTTATGTTCACGGACCAGTCCAGGTATAGTCTGGACAGTGATTCTCGCCGGATTTTCATCTGGAATAAACCAGGAAACAGATACCAACCCCGTAATGTCCTTGAAAGGGACCTGTCTAGAGGTCGTCGTTTGATGGTGTGGGGTGGGATTATGATTGGTGCACGTACACCCCTACACGTCTTTGACAGTGGAACTGTAACAGGTCAGGTGTATCGGGACGTCATTTTGCACCAGTATGTCTGCCTTTTCAGGGTTGCAGTGGGTCCCATCTGTCTCCTGATGGATAATAACCCACGGCCCCAGTAAGCTGCCATCGTGGAGGAGTACCTTGAAACAGAATATATCAGGCGAATGGAGTGGCCTGCCTCTTCTCCAGACCTAAACCCCATTGAACACGTCTGGGATGCTCTCGGTTGGCGTATCGCTGCACGTCTTCAAACCCCTAGGACACTTCAGGAGCTCCGACAGGCACTGTTACAAGAATGGGAGGCTATACCCCAGCAGCTGCTCGACAACCTGATCCAGAGTATGCCAACCCGTTGTGCGGCCTCTGTACGTGTGCATATCCCATATCGGTGTCGGGGGTACATGCGCAGGAAACAGTGGCGTTTTGCAGCACATGTGTTTCGGGACGGTTTTCTCAACTTATCACCAATACCGTGGACGAACAGACCTGTGTTATTAGCACCTATGTTATTAGCGCCAGTTTTGTTTAGTGCCACGTTGTGTGGCACCACATTCTGCAATTATCCTTAATTTATGAGTAAGAATGTATTTTGCTGTCACCAGGGGTGCACATGTTGAACTGATTTAAATTTTTAATTGTATTACCTGTATTAAATATTTATGAATAATTTAAAAATAATGAATGCAGGCGAATATGGTATAACACATGTTTCTCTAATAAAGTATGACACTGTTTCGTTACAGAGTAAACATTTATGGACTCCCTGTATTTTAGGAACCGAAAGTTCGATGTAGTGACTCATATTCATATCGAACTCAAATATCAAAGAAACAATTTCACACGTAATATCGTACGAAGTATAAAGGGAGGTAACATTGTCGATGCACTGTTTCTTGATTGTATGAAATTTTTGATGAGAATGGCAACGACGATGTAAATGAAATTTTCATTACTCTGTAAGTCCCAATCTACATCCCAATCTACAAGGTTATCTCAAAACGGAGATTGTCCCCGCTAGGAAATTGTTTACAATGATATTTTATTAAGACTGCAAAGGTAGTTCCGAGCTTTGATAATTGTTAGATGCCTTACACAGGGTGGTCAGAAATAGTGTGAATAGATTGAATGGGTATTGCAGGATAGCTTGTGCTGAGAAATGACTGTTAAAAGGAAAATTCGATACGTTGCGCCCTTCGCCAGGTAATTAGCATTGAATTTAGCCAATCAGGTCGTTGGATGGGCCAATTCAAGCCACCCACCAGATACAATTAGTGTTAGTTGTTCTCATAGCGTAAATGATAGCGCACGAAACTGCTCAGCGTTTGGCTCGGGTTCGTTCTTTACTATTGTCCCACGCCCAGTTTTTGTATATATCTCTTGTCCCGGTTTAGGATCCAAAGGACACGTTTAGTACAATGTCTGCTGCGGCGGCTTGAATTGGCGCACGCAACGGGCTGATTAGCTAATTTCAATCTTAATTATTTCGCAAATGGCACACAGTGGCCATTTTTCTTGACATTTATTTTTTTATCACAACCTACGCTCCGACACACTTAAATGCTTTTCAGACTGTTCTGACCATATGTTTCTGATATGGCTAAATCATTATCGTATGTTGTTGTCACAAACACGGACATTAGGAAATGCTTGTCAGCGTCTTCACAAAGTTAACTTCTGTAGTTTCCTTGCCTATGTTCGTCTGCCTTGTCGGGTGCTAATTCAGGATTTTATTGAGCAGTCACACCGCACGGCAAAAAAGTGAAGCACACTGAGCACACGGTCGGATTTCAATGTAACTTCGCACAGGTACGCGCCATCGGTATTGTGTAAATGATTATATTTCAAGGTTTCTGTGGCTAATAGAATTGGTACAGTGTATAAGGGGCGTGACAAATGTTGAACGGTCATTGTTAGGGACGTGGAGATGTCGAAGAAAATCACGCCATTCCGTATTTCGGCTATTGGTACAGCAACCTCTTGAGACATTCACGAAGGAATAGAGAGTCTCGGTTGCAACTGGTTTTTTATTTGCTTAACTTGTGACCTTTTTTTAATCTCACAGGAGCATCATCAGACATTGGTTAAAACACTCGAGGACCACTGACAAGTGTACAGAAAGTCCTACAGTCACCAAAAATGGCACGTCACCTTTAAAATTTACAGGAAAGATCCACTGGGGCAACATTCGAGGACCACTGGCAAAAGCACAGAACGTCCAGCAATTGCGGGACTACAGTGTCAAAAATTTCACACTGATCCAGTTAATTTGTTGTTAACTTCTAGGGTTATACCATTCTGGGAACTTACCATGAAATGGCGTCCTATCTAACCTGCCTTATGAAAGTTTTAGATTACGTTCTATAAATATTTGGTTTGGTTGATATACTGCTTCTAGGGGTTAGTCTTCACTTCCTTGCATTAATACTTTATCATCTGCGAATAGTAAAATACTTATTTTGATGTATTTATCAAATGCAGTTCCTAGATAAATATCTGATTTCTAGTTTATAAGGACATTGTCTTTAAAACTGTTAGTATTGTGAGTTGAAAAACCTTACCTGTCTCACGCAATGCTTGATTTTTATCACATTTTTTCTATAGTCGCTTGTATGTATTCCTATTTTTGATTTACTATTTAGTCATTTGATTCCCTTATTATATATGTTGGATAGCTGTTGCCATTCATTATTGCCTATAATTTATTTGGTTCAATTCAGTTGACAAATTTCTGAGAACTATAAAAGGAACGTGACGTGCATGAATAAATTAGTTTTATTTTCCGCTTGTTATTGCAAAAATATCGGTACTATACGAGGGTCCTTATTCATACTTACTGCATTGCTTAAAAGTTCAGGGATTTGCTGTCGCTACCCATCAATCCGGCTGAGGTGGCCGAGCGGTTCTAGGCGGTACAGTCTGGAACAGAGTGACCTCTACGGTCGCAGGTTCGAATCCTGCCTCGGGAATGGATGTGTGTGATGTCCTTAAGTTAGTTAGGTTTAAGTAGTTCCTTGTTCTGGGGGACTGATGACCTTAGAAGTTAAGTCCCATAGCGCTCGGAGCCATTTGAGCCATTTTGAGCTACTCATGAGAGTAGCTCAGTTTTCCAACACTCACGCCCCCTACACAACTCGCCATGAATATGTATCCATACTGAAGCAATCTGAAACAACGGGCTTGGGAATGGAGTAAAATTTCACAAATTTTCCATTTGTAGTGCAAGAGGTGAGCAAGGAAAGGTCAGCACCCAACTGCCTGGCAGAGTGTCAAAGAGTAGGGACCACTTACGTTACATGTTACTGCAAGATGGACGTAACTGCTGCGCACCGTAAAAGCTAGGTCTCCGAAACGCCAATACAGGAAAATCACACTACAAAGAATGGAGGTTGCTATCATTGTGTTGATCAGGCAGAATTAAGTAACAAGCCATATGTAGGACGCAATAACGATTACTCAGGGAACCTTCTCTGTAAAATAAATCCACCACTGCTCCTGGAAGACGAATCTAAGAAACGTTTCAGCCGCAACTTAAGCAGCAAGAAAGGTCACATTTGAAGAATAGCTGGCCACGTGAAGTCATTGCCGACTCAGGGCAGCAACACATATGTGATCATTCTTGTATCAATATTACTCTCATCCAGTGGCTTGACCCTCTTGTCCTCAGTTCGCGGCTGATCAACTGGGAGGTAGGACCTGTGTCGGTCTGTTCCGCGTTCGTTGAGATCATTTTCAAACTCACATGGAACAGCGAGTCCTGCAAACGGGACATTGCCATTGGAATCTGCAGTGCTGCCGTTCGAGTCGAGACTGATTAAACATAGACCGTAACGCCATCCGGCAGCCTAACAGGTGGGTCAAGGAGCAGGTAACGATAGTCAATATGGGGCGTGGACGCTATCACCGTCTGTCTTCTGTTCTTGTACTCAGATGATGTGGGTATTACTCCTGTCGGGAGCAGCAGTGTGACTATCTGTCGTCGTACCCATCGGCCGAGCCGAGACCAAAGGGCTGTGATGTTGCTGGGAGCTGAATGTGCTCCTCCACCGCTGCAGTGGCCGAGAACGCGCAACGGGCGTGGGTGTCAGCACTTGGTGGCGAAGAAGCTCGTGCCCTGCTGCCCGCAGCTACTGCTCAATACCGTAAATAAAAATAAAGTGTATTTGAGTACAATAATTGCTCATTTGTAAATGATGTCTTATAAGCGCCTTCGGGCATCCAGCAGGCCATCTATTACTGAACCACAGTTCACTCATGTGTAAGGCGTGACCGTCACACCTGATCCTGATCTCGACGACCCAATAGCATTATCAGACCGGTTACTAGGTGGTTACAATGTACACTGAAGCGACAAAGAAACAGGTATAGGCATGCGTATTCGAGTACATATACAGGGTGAGTCACCTAACATTACCGCTGGATATATTTCGTAAAACACATCAAATACTGACGAATCGATTCGACAGACCGAACGTGAGGAGAGGGGCTAGTGTAATTGTTTAATACAAACCATAAAAAAATGCACGGAAGTATGTTTTTTAACACAAACCTACGTTTTTTTTAAAATGGAACCCCGTTAACTTTGTTAGCACATCTGAACATATAAACAAATACGTAATCAGTGCCGTTTGTTGCACTGTAAAATGTTAATTACACCCGGAGATATTGTAACCTAAGGTTGACGCTTGAGTACCACTCCTCCGCTGTTCGATCGTGTGTATCGGAGAGCACCGAATTACGTAGGGATCCAAAGGGAACGGTGATGGACCTAGGGTACAGAAGAGACTGGAACAGCACATTACGTCCACATGCTAACTGTAGTGTCGGCAGACTTGCCAACACTACGTACACTAATAGAAAGAGGCGGCCAAGATGCACGCGCTAACTCAAGTAGGGTGGCGTGAGGTCTGAAACAGGATACGTAATGAATGCTATAAAGAAAAGTACGTAGCTGCTGGAATACTTGACTTTAATCCATCATTTGTATACAGCGTTCTTGATGACGCAAGTGAGACTCTCTCTACATAAATGCAATGTAATGCTAATGGCGCCTTGCTAGGTCGTAGCCATGGACTTAGCTGAAGGCTATTCTAACTATCTCTCGGTAAATGAGAGAAAGGCTTCGTCAGTGTAGTCGCTAGCAAAGTCGTCCGTACAACTGGGGCGAGTGCTAGGAAGTGTCTCGAAACCTGCCGTGTGGTGGTGCTCGGTCTGCGATCACTGACAGTGGCGACACGCGGGTCCGACATGTACTAATGGACCGCGGCCGATTTAAAGCTACCACCTAGCAAGTGTGGTGTCTGGCGGTGACACCACACTAACACCTTTTTATTGGTCTTTTTCACTGACGCACATGTACATTACCATTAGGGGTGAGGTACACGTACACACGTGGTTTCCGTTTTCAATTACGGAGTGGAATAGAGTGTGTCCCGACATGTCAGGCCAATAGATGTTCAATGTGGTGGCCATCATTTCCTGCACACAATTGTAATCTCTGGCGTAATGAATGTCGTACACGCCGTAGTACATCTGGTGTAATGTCACCGCAGGCTGCCACAATAAGTTGTTTCATATCTTCTGGGGTTGTAGGCACATCACGGTACACATTCTCCTTTAGCATACCCCACAGAAAGAAGTCCAGAGGTGTAAGATCAGGAGAACGGGCTGGCCAATTTATGCGTCCTCCACGTCCTATGAAACACCCGTCGAACATTCTATCAAGGGTCAGCCTAGTGTTAATTGCGGAATGTGCAGGTGCACCATCATGCTGATACAACATACGTCGACGCGTTTCCAGTGGGACATTCTCGAGCAACGTTGGCAGATCATTCTGTAGAAACGCGATGTGTGTTGCAGCTGTTTGGGCCCATGCAATGAAGTGAGGACCAATGAGGTGGTCGCCAATGATTCCGCACCATACATTTATAGTCCACGGTCGCTGTCGCTCTACCTGTCTGAGCCAGCGAGGATTGTCCACGGACCAGTAATGCATGTTCCGTAGATTCACTGCCCCGTGGTTTGTGAAACCCGCTTCATCGGTAAACAGGTATAACTGCAACGCATTCGCCG
Organism: Schistocerca serialis cubense; assembly: GCF_023864345.2. NCBI lineage: Eukaryota > Metazoa > Arthropoda > Insecta > Orthoptera > Acrididae > Schistocerca > Schistocerca serialis. Next base: position 645,452,956 of record NC_064642.1, on the reverse strand, counting down.
TTAATGCCCACTGAAAGAATTGCACTCGATGATTAAAGTCATCACCATGTAATTGCTGATGTAGCAACACATGTAACGGGTGAAAGCGGTGACGATGCTGTATGCGCATGACACTACTTTGACTCAGTCCACCAGCTCTCGCTATGTCCCGTGTACTCATGTGTGGGTTCATGGCCACAGCAGCTAACACACCAACCGCACCCGCTTCTCCTGTGACGGGCCTGTTATGGACCCGTTTGCGTGCTACGACCATACCTGTTGCATACAGTTGGCGGTAGATGTTCTGCAACGTGCAGCACGTTGGATGCTCTCTGTCCGGGTACCGTTCTGCATACACCCTGCAGACTTCAGCTGCATTTCGTCGACACTCGCCATAGATGAGTATCATCTCCGCCTTTTCAGAGTTCGAATACACCATGGTCACAGTTCCTACCATACTACACTATCAGAGACGTCTGGTAACACGGTGTACTACAGTTGGTCTGCGTGCGGAGACGAATGCAGAATAACAATAGCAGCAAGCGCTACATGCGGACACTGCGACAGCTAGACCAAATCACAACAGTGCACTACAGCCACACTCGTAAACACGGTCGTCATCGTAAACATGTCCCTGCACATGCTGCTCGCCGACCGTGGCCCGCGTTTGTTACAACACGCAACTGAACGTCGGAGGTTTCAAGGGTCAACTTTAGGTTACAATATCTCCGGATGTAATTAACATTTTACAATACAACAAACGGCACTGATTACGTATTTTTTTATATGTTCAGAGGTGCTAACAAAACTAACGTGGTTACATTTAAAAAAACGTAGGTTTGTGTTAAAAAACATTCTTCCGTGCATTTTTGTATGGTTTGTATTAAACAATTACACTAGCCCCTCTCCTCACGTTCGGTCTGTGGAACCGGTTCGTCAGTATTTGATGTGGTTTACGAAATATATCGAGCGGTAACGTTAGGTGACTCACCCTGTATATGTAAACAGGCAGAATACGGGGCAACTCCTGTATAAGACAACAAGTGTCTGGCTCAGTTGTTAGATCGGTTACTGCTGCTACAATGGCAGGTTATCATGATTTAAGTGAGCTTGAACATGGTGTTACAGTCGGTGCACGAGCGATGGGACACAGCATCTCCGAGGTAGCGATGAAGTGAGTATTTTTTTAGTGCGGCCATTTCACGAGAATATCAGGAATCCGGTATAACATCAAATCTGTGACGTCCCTGCGGCCAGAGAAATATCCTGCAAGAACGAGACCAACGACGGCTGAAGAAAATCGTTCAGCGTGACACAAGCGCAACCCTTTTGCAAACTGCTGCAGATTTCATTGCTGGGCCATCAACAAGTATCAGTGTGCGAACCATTCAACGATCATCGATATGGGCTTTCGAATCCGAAGCCCACTCCTGTACCCTTCATGACTGCACCACACGAAGCTTTACATCTCGCCTGGGCCCGTCAACACCGACATTGGACTGTTGATGACTGGAATCACGTTGCCTGATCGGACGAGTCTCGTTTCAGATCGATCCGAGCGGATGGACGTGTATAGGTACAACCTCATGAATCCATGAACCATGCATGTCGGCATGGGACTTTTCAAGCTGGTAGAGGCTCGATAATGGTGTCGGGCGTGTGCAGTTGGAGTGATATGGGACCCCTGATACGTCCAGATACGACTACGACAGGTGACACGTAAGTAAGCGTCCTGTCTGATCACCTGCATCCATTTATGTCCATTGTGCATTTCGACGGACTTGGGCAGTTTCAACAGGACAATGCGACACCCCAAACGTCCAGAAATGCTACAGAGTGGCTCCAGGGACACTCTTTTGAGTTTAAACACTTCCTCTGTCCACCAAACTCCCCACACAAAAACATTATTGAGCATATCTGGAATCCTTTGCAACGTGCTGTTCAGATGAGATCTCCAATCCCTCGTACTCTTACGGATTTACGGACAGCCCTGGAGGATTCATGGTGTCAGTTCCTTCCAGCACTACTTCAGACAGTAGTCGAGTGCATGCCGCGTCGTACTACGGCACTTCTTCCTGCTCGCGGGGGGCCCTAACGATATTAGGCAAGTATAACAGTTTCTTTGGCTCTTCAGTTTATATCATGCTCTTACCAATGAGTAAAGCTCGGAACTTGCTATTAGTTCTCCGTACTGCTATTTTAAACCAACAATCTGGAATAAAGGATGTCATTCTTCATGTTTATCGATTTCGCCAACCCACAAAACTTATGTGTGATTAATCCGTCCTTATTCCAATAACAATCGTTAATATTAGGTCAAATTTACATATAAACTTCATCGTCATAGACGTCACACTCTTTATGTTTGTAATGCCAAAACTGGAACTTGAGAAGCAGCCTTATGAACTCTAATCACTTTCCAAATCACTGTGGATTGTACAGGGTGTTATTGAAAGTGCATCATATTTCTACAAGGGATGGTACCGTTACGGCGACCATATTTCCTGAGACCTCACGTCCTCTGTAAATTATGTGGCTAAAGTACATACTTGTCCAGAATTTGCCAAGCAACAGAGTGTCTTATGCCTCCTAGACCTCCAATTCTTCGCACATTTTTTAAGGATCGCCTTCTACATATCTAACACACGAACTATGTGGGATCTACCGTGATTCGCTGTTCACCCTTTTGCGTGTGTGCAAGTCGCTAGAAAAACCTACTTACCTTTTTTTATCCCCATAGAAAGCGACACTGTGGATTCCATTCTATGCGACTCACGTGTCGCAATGACAGCTTTAATTATAAGCAAGCCAACAGGCCTGTCGCAAAAAGAGTTATACCAATGTTTTGGTTTTAAAGTTCAATACATATTTTTCATTTTAGATTGTAATAAGGATTGTCTGGTTTTCGGTGTCCTCGCTATGATTTCCTAAATTCAGAACTATATAGTTCGAAATGCATTTGCCCGCTGTTAATGAAATTTCAGTAGGCTGTAGGCACATGTATTGGTAGTCGAAATCTCAGTTAGCAGAATTTTTCGATTACCCACGAAAAAATTCGTGTCAATTTTCGAAAGTAACTTTTTCTGAGTCCTGGATAAACACATGTCAGAAAGCTTGGGATTTGTACTGAATATCTCCTTTGTAATTGTAAGACGGTTAACCGTTGTGATAATCCAATGTTAAATGGATTTCATAATGAGTGATATTTAAGACTGATTCTACGCGTGCTTGACCTCTTCATTAACAGTGAGCACGGCCCAGACAATGAATGCGCCTGGGCTGTCGGAAAATGGTTTGTCTGTGATTGGAAACGTAGCACCTGTTTTCACCACTGCACCCACTGTTATTCTCACTGTTCAGCACCCACAGAACCACTGTTGAACATCACTCCTCATAAAATTCGTATCACACTATAGGGTCACAGTGATTGTCGCTTCTTCCAGCTACAAAAGAAACCTTCGAACAAACCCAAGCTTTCTGTTATATTTTTATCTTGGGCCGAGGAAAGTTACTTTAGAAAATACGTAAGAACTTTAAGCCTATGACCTGTTGACATTTCATTAATTTCGGATAAATACATTTCAAGCAATACATCAGGCTCCGACAACGAGACAATTCCCGCTACAATCTGAAATAAAAAATGTGTGTTCAATTTTAACACAAAATTGCTTCCCATAACCTGACCCATAGTAAAACAATAAAACTATTGGTGTCATTCATTTTGCGATAGACCTGTTGGTCCTCTTGGTATTGAAGCTTAAACTCGAGCCTCCATAATAAAATATCCTGTTGTAAATACAAGGGCAATCACAACCAGTGAGAAATGATTAATGAGCGTCATCAAGGAGGTAGTTCACGCCACTGAGTACTGATCGTTCTCGGCACAGATAATATGTTCAGCCTCCCAAAAAGTATATATTGGCGGATATAGAACTGTTGGGTATGTTTTTCTAGGTTTGACACACATCATCTCCCGCAAAATACTTTTATTTCAGTATGCTGTGTATGCACGTATGACATCATAACTGACACCTGATAATGGCATTGCAGACAGGAACAATGAACAGATTAATTTAATACTTAGCTCTTTTCGTAAAACATAATATACCTGTGGAACCAGACGTCATATAGTTTCTTAGCGATATCTGTGTCTCAACTTATAACTCTTTGATAAGCAGAACACATCAGGTTATGGTACATGCGCAGTTAACTTCCTACACAAATGTAATAACTGGATGTTCCACAATGAAGCGCAGCAGGACTTATATTTTTGTTTTGGATTCAAGATAGAGATCTGATATTGCGTTGTAGCTTCTGTGTTGAATTGACGACAGATGGTAAATAATCCACCGCAACCTTCTTAGGTTGTGAGGAGAGGAAATTTTCCACAAGGAATACTTCATTTGAACTGTACTTCACAATGGTGCTCGGAGCAGCAGTAGCTTTCTGACAGTAAGAAGCCACACAATGGTCGGAAGAACAGCGACTAGTCTGTTGTACCCAGCTGAAGCGATCTGCCGAGACCCACGCAAAGTCCATGCTAGGAAGCGGTGGAGGTAGCTGACGTCACTCCTAAGGTTTCTGGATGTTCCACTCTAGTAGGAACGTGTTTACCTTCCAAGTTCACGTGCATTAAGTGCGTATGTACAGATTGTAACGATAGAAATTTCGGTATTGGGTTTCTAAGTGGCATAGACCACAGAATTCGAGCCGTCGTATGATTACATAATGGTACTGCAAATATACATAAAGTATCATTGAATGTTGGGGTGATTACAAAATGACTGAGGTCTGCACGAGACAAAGGTAGTCGGTAGCCCATAACGTCACAACCGTTTTGCGGAAAATATCGCAGAAGTGAGGAAATGTTGAGCCACATTATAGGCAAAGTCAACGGTGTGTTGCAATCGATTTGTAGGACTGCTGTCTTGTCTCAGGTTTCAGAAGACGTACAACATGCAAAATGGCTATCCTTGCAAGACTCGTAGAAGTCTGTCATATGTTACACAACAGGCAACGGTCTTGTCCTTGTGCCACGTTTGCATTTGGATTTATAAGTTGGAAATAATTCCGAAACGCGCGATGCAGTACTTTGTGGTCAACAAAGTCATTATTCACTGTATCTATGTCTTTTTATGCGACCTAGTCAGTTTAACTACATATCTAGGTACATTTACTAGAATGGTCGCTAGTCTTCTGTGTGACCTTATATCACACCTGTATCACTTGCAGAAGTCTCTGCGTCACACAACTCTTAGGTTTCCGTGTCTTCTCGACTGCTTGCTAGAGTCTCTAAAATGACAGTTCGAGTGTATTGTCTAGGCCTTCTTGAGAACACCGAGGAACAGTAGAGAAGTTTCATGTTGAGTCTGAAAGCTGATTAATTTCGTACGTACTTGAGAGGCCTTATATATTCCAAACACAATGGGAAGAGACCAGTATGATTGTAGGAGTATCCTTTTGTACGGTTTTATTTTAGGAGCACGTACTGTTTTAGCAGCCGTGTATATGGTATTTATCTTACAGTTGTGTATGAGTATTTTTATGGTGCATACTGACCTGGTTTTCTCAAGGGTGATAATGCCCTACCGCACAGGACTCATCGGATGAATGAGTTCCTGAAACATGATGGCCGAATTCACTGACTGCTCTCCTTGACTACAGACGGAAGCACTTTAACTGGCCACTTAAGAGCAATCGGTTGCACCCCACAATATCTCCACGATATTTGTTGAGATACTGAAAGCGCTTGACGAGCAATGAAACGCGTAGGTGCAAGACATACAAGACCTGATGTTCTGTTACCAACCGTGCTCGACAGCGATCCACCCTACCGTACCTTGCAGCCAAATATGTTTCAGTACACGTGCATTCTATCCCTGCGATCCATGTGATTGACCGAAAGCTTTCGTCTGACACACAGTGCTCCACAGCACGCCACATTGTGGCTTCTGTAGCATTCCTAGATGTTACCGATTAGCAAATATCTTGTCTGGATAACGGTGTTCTTGATATTAATTAATATTGCTGGGTATTACGGAAGTGCTATATCTGATGAGTAATTAAATATGTGTGATCACGTACATGGCACCTCTTGTCAACTGTCCGGTATCCCTACGCAGTAACTGAAAATAACGCCTATACGTTGTGCTTTAGGTTTTAGCTATTCTTATTCATTACTGTCTTACATCTACCTGGTCAATCATTGCGATTTACCTTTCACTTAGTTTTCAACTCAATACAGTCATTTACAGCGAAGGTGGCTGTTAAATCGTGTGAAATCCCTGTTACTGCATGCCTCAATTTTAGGACTCTTGTAGCAGTTTACCATCCAAACGTTTATTTCCGTCTAGCACTTCCGTCAGTTAGTTGTAACGACTGGAATTGCCTTACACATCTTCATAAGCTTAAGCTGGAGTGATATGAACTGCAGTTAGTGAGGTAATACTTCCCACCCCATTGTGTACTACATTACAAGACATCAGGACACCTGACCTCTAGCACTATACATGTTTTTTGCAATAATTGCACTCATGTATAGTACTGTAGTAACAACAACTTTTAAATAGATGGTGATTACCAAGATTAAAAAGCGTCACATATATCGTAAATTTTAAGTTGTAACACCTTACATACGATCCTAGGTTATATTTGTTACAAAACTTTTATTCTGATTTTTTGATCACAGTTTTCCGGGAATAATGTACCGAAAGATGCTGAATACCTACATGCTTTTGGAACACTCTTGCTAAAATCCTGAAATTTGCTGTATGTATGCCGGAGTTTCCCACTGCTAGAGACCGAACTCTCCGCTGTGCGCCCCCTGGTCGCATTATATTTTTGCAACCGCTGGAGCGATGCCAGGCAGACACGCAAGAAAGGCAGCCAGCAGCGCCCAAAGTCTGCTCGCATCCTCCGAATGTAGTCGGCGCTGCGCGATATGAAATGCATCGTTCCGCTTCCGTGATACGAATTTCTTAGGTGGCTGCGGTAAAATTCTCGGCTCCCGGACAGAACATGCTAGTAAATAAGTAACATTATAATGGCTAAGGGGGCTTTACATGCAAATCTTTGATGTGACATGCCTGGCAGTTCAGGCGCTCGTTTTTTCTTCCAAATTCTCGCAAGTTGTCTTCAAGTTTATTGGTTTTGCAGTGGAGATCATCAGCGTACATGTGGCACAGGCAGTAGGTCAGAACTGATTACACATCATTTAGGTACAATGAAAAGCGTATATGTTCTAATACCGAACCCTGGTTGGCGTCTTATGCTACTTTCCACCATTGTGATGCTATACTGCAGCATATGGCACATTGATACAAGGTATGAGGGGAACCATTCCACTGTACTTGGCGAGAAATTTAGCCTGCTAAATTTGGCAAGTAAAATGTCGAAGTCGATGCTGTCAAAGCTTCATTATAGTCTACGAAGCATGGGACAGTTGCCTCTTGTGCGTTCACTGCAAGCTTCTGGTCATCCGGTACCTTTATTAAGGGAGATACCGTGCTGCGATATTTACGGAAATCTGATTGGTGTTCGTCTAATAAGTTTTTTGTAGTTAGGTAGTATTTTAGCTGGTTGTGAGCTACATGCTCTAAGGCCTTGGACAGCGCAAGATGAAGAACGATAGGGCGGCAAGAAGAGAGTGCTGTGGCAATGCCTACTGTAAGTAGTAGGTTAACAAGTATCTGTTTCAAGGCCTCAGGGAAAACATTTTGGTTAAGGACTGGTTGAATATAACTTTTATATTGCGCAGTGGTGCGTCAATAAAAAGCTTCATCATTTGGACTGTCACCCTACCACGTCCAGTAGATGCTGATCTGATAAGTATGATGGAATTTTTGACCGCGTTACAAGTAACATGCTTTAGATGGCATTTTTCGGAGATGCAGACGTTTACCCTCATAAAGAAGTCAATAAAGCCCTGTTTCGTTTGTGGTTCAGTCTTGGTTGTAGAAGATGTAATAACACACAAACAAAATTAAAAAATAAATGCAATTAATAAATACAATAAATATACAGCTACACACAGAAACAGAAGTCTGCACAAACAGTCGCACACAACGTCAAAACAATAACGAAACAAAAAGAACATGGCATCAAGAAAGAAGATTCAAGTTGGCATACAATTAAATACAACCACAAACTCACTCATAGAAATATATTTTTAAAAGATGCCGAATAAAAGTAGCTTTCAAAAGAAGAATTCAGTGTAAAGTACATCCCAAAAATAACATACAACACACATAACTAGCAGAAATCAGAAACATACCAACTTCTATACAATGCATGTGATGACAAGCATCCAGGATAAAGTAGAGGAACCCGATACAGAGATCATACCACAGTGACTCAACTTCTGCAGAACACTGAAGAGAAATGAATCATAGACTAACTACGAGGGAGGGCTGAAAAGTAATGTTTCAGAATTTCTATGCGCAAACTCTTAAAGTTTCTTAAATGAAACAGACGTTATTAGCATTCTGAGTGTTTATTATTAATAGCAACAATTTTATTTCACAGCATTATCGCCCTGGAGATGAACACATTTCTCCCAATGTGAGAGCTGTTTGTTGACACCATACTGTAGAATGTTTGACTTTTTTTTAGCAAGCCACAGCCGAAGCTTAGCTTGCGCCACTTCATCACAATCAAAATGAAGTCCTCGAAGGTGTTCTTTAACTTTTGGAAACAGATGACCGTCGGATAATGTCAAGTCAGGACTGCACGGAGGATAAACGATGACAGTGAACTGAAGTCGTCGGATTGTCGAAGATGTCTCAGTGTTCATGTGTCATCTGGCTTTGTCATGCTGAAGGAGAGGGTGTTCCATGTGTGGACCAACTCTTCGAATTCGAAACTTGATTGCAGCACACTGCTTCTTACACACCGACATAGTCATGTTACACATCGCATATTACACGCTACAAGCTGCTGCCCTCTAGCGGCAGAATACTGTAAATATGTGGACGTGAAGAATAAGATGTAGAATGTTAATAACCTTTCTTTTATTTGAAATACTTTAAGAGTTTTCATGTATAAAATTTGGACGATTTACTTTTTAGCACTCCCTCGTGCAGGAAAGAAAGAAAGAAAGAAATATAAATAGAATAAATAATGAAACATACTTGCTGATTTGATAAGAAAACTAATACATACAAAAACAAAGACAGAATGGAACTATTATCAAATAACCAGGTGCGTATAAGAAACATTGTAAATCTCATTAATCGTTAATTTCCATTCTTGTATAAAAACTTGTAAGCGCACACACACACACACACACACACACACACACACACACGCGCGGGCGCTCGCGCACGCACTCACGCACACACGCACACGCACACATATTCTCTTACATACACACAGGCAGACATAGAGTACACAGAAATAAAAATATCGTGCAGTTGGCATCACTAATAGAAACTTAACGCGCTGATAACCTCCCCTTTGAGCGTACATAAGTTTCAGATATAAAACTGGCTGCTCAATTAATGGTATGCTACGAGATTACAAGGTACACGAAAAATCGCACCATTAGACCGGTTTTCCAAAAGTGGCAGAACTGCCTGATCTTGAAGGAATGAGTTAAACGTTTTACTATAAGTACCTTTTCATTTTGTTAAAAAAATATTTGGTGGCCTGTTTTAAATGTAAGAGCCAATATTTAAGACAGAAAATCGTTTAATTCTCCAGGATTGAGGATGGCTTATTAAATAGGCAGAACGCATCTTGGTGTATAAATAATAGGGAGCGAGGGGCTTGTTGTAAGTTTTCACAAAAACTAGTATATCTTGAGATCCATTGATGAAATTGCTACTAAATAAAGATGGATGGATGTTGTAACTCTTCCTCTACCAAATCAAGTAAAAATAATACCATAACTATTGATCATTATTTTACAATCAATTATTTGCTAGAAGATGTGCGGTGTTACAACTTATTTTGTGCTTGGGGTAAGTTGTAACGTCTACTGGGGCAAGTAGTAACGACAAAAAAACAACAATAATAGCTAATCACTTATTCTTTGTTTATTGTTAACAAAATTGACATATTTCTAAAGTAGGTATTATGAAATTCTTATCAAAAATCAACTTAAATACACTTTTTAAGTAATCAATACCTAAAAATTAAGTAATTAACAGTTTTATTTAGTTAAATACTACTTATAATCATCACGGCACTTTTCAATCACAGTGAGTAATTAAATTATTTATATCTAAGGTGTGCTTCGTAATTATCTGTTTTTAATATATATCTAACAATGTATTGCATTTATATAAGAATCAACATTTGGTGGGTTTCATTATAATTAAGTTCAGTCTTCATCTAAGCTACAATTAATACAAATAAAAGATATAATGTCTCCTGTAACACATCCTATATGTGCCCACGTCTTACAAAAGCCAAATTCGACCCAAACTTCTTTATTTGAATCTGTGTAAGCGTCGCCGCATACCAGACAATACCACTCTTCTGATTCAGATTCTGAATCTGAACATAAAATCTTTTTTTTATCTCTGTTCACTCCGGTTTCATGTTTTGTTTATTTACCTTTGCCTTTCTCCTTTCCTTTAACTTTTCCTTTAATTTTGTCATCTTTTTTCCGTTTTTCCTTCATCTCTTCCTCATATTCCTTATGTAAAGCTTCTATTACAGGAGTGTCCGTCAATACTGTAGATTTTCTTTTGTGTCTGCTATTTGTATTAGTTTTTCTTGGTGGCGCTTTCGGTAGAGGTCTAATCTTCGATGGCGAAAAAGGTTTTTGTAGACTGGAGTAACTCGGAGTTAGTTCGTTCGCAGTTTCGATTTGGCTTATAATTTCCGTGGTGCTGATATCTAATTCAGGGGCAGTATCTAATAGTTCTGGATTTTCAAGATTAAATGATAAATTTTCTGTCACATTTACGACATCTGGATCTTGTGTAGGATCTGGACGACCAGTAACATAAGATGGCGCAAAGTCGGAGTCTTAGAAAATATCAGAATTCAAAAGCCACACACCAGAAGCTTTAAATCCACTCATAATATTAACAGGGTTTAAGGCAAGCGGTAACGACTCTTTCACAATACCTGGGATGTCATCTACTTTCATCGTTTTCCCCAGATTGTTGTGCATCCATACTGTCTGTGCCCTATTTATGTAATTTTTAAAATGGCCGTTCACTCCTACGTCTAAAGGTTGCAGATTGTGGGAGCAGTGCGGGAAAAACGATAACATGATGACATTATTATCTTTGGCTTTTGCAACAACTCCAATATTCACATGTGAGCTTTGGTTATCAAGTAGCAGCAGAACTGGCTCTTCCTTGGTTGGTCTGGCGTGTTTGATAAAATGATCCATAAAAATTATAAATTCTTTTTCGGTCATCCATCCAGAGGAATTACCAGCTCCAATGCAATCTGGAGGTCCACCACGAATAAACATTTCAGATTATTTGAGCCTGGGAAAAGCAAACATCGGTGGGATAAAATTACCCGTAACGTTTTAGAGGCACAAGCGTTCCCCTCTTAGCCCATGGGATAGATCCAATATGTTTTTGGCCACGAGCAGCTACTATTTTCCTAGATTTTTGAACCGTTGTGACCCCCGTTTCATCAATGTTCCATATTCGAGAAGCATTAAACTCATATTTTTGCAGAAGTCGTTGATATATTGCAAAGAATGAATTAACGTTAGTCTTACTGAACGACGTCGCTCGACTTGAAGATATCGCTTCTGTTGTGCTTAAAGATAACTGATGATTTCTGAGCATACCAGCCATGTTATTTTGATGCCAAGAAGGAGGAATGTTTTTAGCATTAAGCTGCACACCACATTGGTAAGCTAGTTTCCTTACTTCTATAGAAAGTAGTCCAAAATATATTTCGGCGCACTTGAGTAGGTAGGAAGACACATCTTACCATCTTCTTCTGCAGTAAATACTTGTCTAGGCTTAACAAAACCAACTCTTAAACATTCATTATTCTTCTTTTTCTTTATGTATCTATAAAGAGAGACGTGACATAATCCGAAAGTCTGACTAGCTTTCCGAATACTGCATTTTTTTTTTACAACTTCAGCTGCCGCTAACTCGTATACTTCTTGGCTTTGTGTTGCCCGCTCTGACTTTCTTTTATACACCCTCATTCTAGAAGACAGGACAAAAAATAAGTAGGTATCTACACCATAACGTGGGACATGTTGTAACACGTTACAACAAGCCCCGGAATTTTGTCACAACTAACCCCATGGCATGATTTTTAACATTTATCAAGATAACTATTTAAACAATTCAGCAATCTGAAAAACTGTTACACATTATCAGAGATAGATAAATTTGAATGTAAATAAGATATATAAAGTTTGCAATTAGTCGATAATAATAACGCAAACCAAAATGTTACGACAGTGCAATTTTATATTACCTGGCAAAAGTGAAGCGCGTGCACACTTCCGCTCACTGCGCCGGCCGGCGGGACACTGGCTATGGCAACATGCTGCGGCGCGGTTTATAGGTCAAATCGAGTCAAAGAAATACGCTAATAAAGTTTAAGATCCTAGTGAAAAGAGCCTGTTACTACTTACCCCTGTTACAACAAGCCCCTCGCTCCCCTGATCATGTGTAGCATATAAAAATATGTATTCTTGCTGACTACTGCAATCAATTCACATTTCATTTGTAGAAATGGGTTCGTTTGGTCAAAACTGAAGGGATGATAGAAGAGCCAAAAACCAGAGAAAGGGTAAATAAGGTGGTTCATTGTTAACACTCAATTGGTGAAGGCCGGCCGGAGTGGCCGAGCGGTTAAAGGCGCTACAGTCTGGAACCGCACGACCGCTACGGTCGCAGGTTCGAATCCTGCCTCGGGCATGGATGTGTGTGATGTCCTTAGGTTAGTTAGGTTTAAGTAGTTCTAGGGGACTTATGACCACAGCAGTTGAGTCCCATAGTGCTCAGAGCCATTTGAACCATTTTAATTGGTGAAGTGAAGAGAAAAAGACGGTTGTAAAAGAATATGTAGAGATTGGAGCTGTTTGTCAATGTCATAAAATCAGTGTTCGGTAATGGCATAGCAGTGACTGCCGAAAGTTTGTGAAGCGAAACTTATGCTACGTTCTGTCTATAATTTGTACACAAACAAAAAGAGAACTTGCACACTGGTAAGCGGAGCAATTTGGATATGGTGGACTACTAAAAGACCGAAATGGGTATTGAGGAAGTGGTCTGTGGAGAATAATAGAAGATAGAAGGAAGATGCAAAAGTTACACAAAACTAAACGGCTTTTTGCAACAAGATACCCCAGATCTCTCCACAAATATAAACACTACGATCACAAAATGTTAACATGAAGCTTTGTTTGGAATAACGTTCTGTACGAATGAAAAGCATGGAGCGTGAGGGAGACATAAATGCATTTATTGGAAGCCACTAATTGAAGAAATAGGTAAGTTGACAGGCAAATGAGGACATCATAGCTTTGCTATCTAGTGTCGTTTAAAGATGTCCCTCTCGCTGTATAAGATGATGCTGAGGCATAGCCTCATTGGTGATGTGATGGTGTATTCATGAGGACTGTTGGAAAACCTGATACTATCTTTCAGTAAACAGCATTTAAACACTCTTTGAAGGATCTCATTTATTTCATACCGTACTTAGTAACACAGCATTGTTAATGTTACACGCTACATATTCCGTAACATACAGTATGTGATACTCGTGAATGAGAATAATAATGAACGCCATTTCATGGTCTTACCAATATTAAATGACAACACTCAGCTACCTTCCTGAGACTAACAGTGCAATGTATCTCCTCAACTGCCTGGAGCCACAAGCTGCATATCCGTAAACCGTGGTCGCAGCTGATCCACATTTGTGATATGCCTTCATGATGCAGTTAACTGAATGAAAGGTTTAATGGACTTAGCAAATTTCTGTACAATGGTGTGATGAGAAAGGCCCCTCACTGTGGCCACCGCCACTCGACTGTTCTTAGCAACGACACTGGAGTTTCTGACTCATACATCTCTGGCAGTCAGAGGCCAGGAACGTCATTGCTACCAAATAATGGTATGTTCTTTTTTTAAATGATGCTGCCGACGGTTGATTGTAATAATTTTTTTCTGTTGTTATATCATCCAGATTTCGGCTTATGGCCATTTTCAAGGACAAAATAATATTTACATGTCAAAAGACATCAGACTGACATGAAATACAGGTCCCTATCGAGAAAGCATATCTAGTCATAAAGGCCAGACCTGTCAATAGTGAAAGTGAAAATACCTCTAAAACACCTAAATATAGTGCAGACTAGCATTTCTGGAGCATACAGCACGGCATTTATATGAAACTGCTGACCAGTAAACAGGTACGACGGGTATGTTATTTATTTCATACCTGTCTATTGGTAAGCAGTTTCATAAGCAGCAGTGCTATACGATTCATGAATGAAAGCCTGCAATATTTTTAGACGTTTTAGAGATGTTCTCACCTTTACTAATGACAGATCTGGCCTATGTGACCAGACATGCTTCGGTGGAATTATAAGCAGAGGTGGCAACGTGAAATGTGTAGTATGAATTCCACTTTTAAATGCTGAGTCATAGACGTAGACGATGGAGTCGATCTGGAAGAGATATGAGACCTACTATTATTGTCATAATTAGAAAGAGCCTTGGAGAACTTAAGATCGAGTATGGCAGAATGGATGGATAATATTCCATTGGCATTTCTATGATTACTCGGGGCAGTGGAAACCAAACGAACATCCTATTTGGATGGAGAAGGTAGGGAGATGCGACATATCATCAGACTTGCCTAAAAACACCATCCACATATTTCCGATAACCGCAGGATATAATAAGCATGAAAACTATCGCCGAATGAGCTTAATAATGGTTCAAATGGCTGTGAGCACTATGGGACTTGACATCTGAGATCATCAGTCCCCTATACTTAGAACTACTTAAACCAAACTAACCTAAGGACCTCACACACGTCCATGCCCGAGGCAGGATTCGAACCTGCGATCGTAGCAGCACCGCGGTTCCGGACTGAAGCGCCTAGAGCCGCACGGCCACAACGGCCGGCTGAGCTTAATAGTTAATGCATCCAACCTGCTCACAAGAATAATATGTGAAAGAATGGAAAACAAAGTTGAGGTTGATCTTAATGATGATCGATTTGGCTTTATCAAAGTAGGCACAAGAGAGACAGTTTTGATGTTGTGCTTGCCAATGGAACAAAAGTTGGAGAAAAATCGAGGTACACCCATAGATTTTATCGACCAAGATGAAGCGTTTGAGAATGTAAAATGGCACAAAACGTTCGAAAATTTGAGAAAAATAGGAGCAATCTACAGAGAAAACGGGTAGTACATCTTACGTTAAAGAACCCAGAGGAAAAAGTAAGACTGGAAACCAAAAACTAAGTGCTCAGACTAAAAATGGTAGAGGATAGGTAAGCAGTCTTCTGCCCCTGCTCTTCAATCAATATCTCGAAGAACTGAAAATGGGCATAAAGGAAAGTTTCAATAGTGTAAATAATATTCGCAATGAAGCGAAATCCGTGATGAAATTCGCTGATGAAATTGCTGTCCTCAGTGAAATTAAATAAGAAATACATGATACGCTGAATGCTATGAACAGTCTAATGACTACTGAATATGGACCTAGAGCAAACAAGAACAAAAACTAATAAGAATATGCTGGAACATATACGGGCTATAGAAAGTATAAGATGTATGTGTCTGCATCCTCACAATTTTCTCCTCCCAATACACCTATTCTGCTGCTCTAATAAATCGCTTAAGTCTGCCAGTTTGTGTGGCTATGCCCGTTGCGTCTCTCGTCAATTTCACCAAATTGTTCCTCATACCAAGCAAACATTTGTAATACAGCTAGCGTGATAATTTCCTTCATGTTATTATTTTCAGTATGGCGATGGGAGAAAAGTTCCATGTAGTTCTGCAGATTTGTTGTAATTGTCACACATCAAAGGAGCATGCAATTAAAAGTGCACCCGTTTCCATCGCTCTTTGAATTCTGCCCTCCCGAAAGGCTTCCAAAAGTTAACACGGTGCATGGCGCTATTCATTAATTTGTGGAAGAATCCACTAATATTCTGAGCAGATAATTCGTTTCCATTTCTCACTATCGACAGCGTTTCACCACTGAAACCAGGAGAGTTTAGAGATTGGCGTGCACATTGGTCAGTTAAGTGCAGCATCATTCCAAGTTTTCATGGGATGCGATTTCGGCCAAATTCGTAAACGAATCGAAAGGTATCAACGTCTACGTCCTGCAGTAATTTTATGTAAATTGAAGGGGGAGGAGGGAGAAAAGAAACAAAATGAAAAGAACTAATGATACCAGCTGTATGCTGAATCAACAGCGACGAGTGACAATGGGCATCTGACCAAAATTCGAACCCAGGATCTCCTGCCTATTAGACAATTGTTTCAACCATTGTTACTCAGCCATCTCATCCCCACCTATCTGCAGTCCCTGTCCATGTCCCTTGATGCTCGTTAATTTTAGATTCCCGCCGGAGGTTGAACGTAAATGAGCATCCCACTGAAGGTTGTGGATTTATTGCCCATTGAAGCGAATCAGTTACTTGAATGCGTGATGTCTGTTCTTTCGCACATTTATTGCAATAATTTGTTCCTCATAAAGGAGCATTGTCTTTGAGTGCGGCAGAGACACACAGATCTACTATCCGATTAAGTCGTAATAAATTTTTCAGCGTAGAATTTCCACTGAACACTTACGAAGTGACATTGGAACCATTCAAAGAGCGGTTCAACGTACATAACGATCCCTAATTTTCATACTTCACCATAGTCACGAAATGATCTTGGTTTGGGGGGGGGGGCATTTTTTGGATTGTACTGAGTACTAGACAATATTCTGCAGGTACATGTGTAATAAACTTACATCTATCGTTAAACTGCAGGTATGTGTCTGCTGTCACATGAAGTTCTCAATACATCATGCCACTGTTTTATTTTTACCGAAGAGCTTAGAAGAAGGAGTTATTCCCAATTAACACTAAACGGATATTACGCGTATAATATGGAATCCCTTAAAAATTATTAGAATTTTAGTGGAGTAAATGATGAGACGCAGAACGCTCCAACTATAGACGGCAGCAGTGGTTAGGAATACTTTAACCCTATCAGTATTACGAAGTGTATCACTACAGTAAACTATCGCAACAAGCTATCATAATGGCATGGAGTTTCCTGCTAACTGTGTCATAATGACTGCCTTCCGGGTAATCTTCCAACGGCGATCTCCAGATGGGGAATGTTTTGGAGGAAAAACGACACAAAAAGAGAATGCCAATTAGAGCAAACAAATGGATCGCCAAGACTGAAGCTTTTGTCGCAAAACTAGGAAACGTGCGAATATAAATAGGAAAAATGCAGTCAGATATTTCACGAATCAATGAGATCTGATGATCAGATTTGTAAGTGTTGTAGTTGCCGAGACATTTGCGCTGGATGATTACAAATATATTAAATTGCGCTTCAGTGCGGAATTTGTATATTAAATAGAAGCGATCGTATATAAAATTGCACTTGAGTGTGGAAATGGAAAATTATATAATAGAAGTCACAGATCTTAAACTGTACTTGATTGTTGCATGTGGAAATTGAATAAAACGTGTTCCGGCTTAACATCAAGCGCCGGCACGTCGGCATGGAACGTAACCGCATAGCAGGCTGTGAGACGACGTTAGCCAATAGTAAGCTGACCGCACCATGGCAGTAGAGGCCTCTATTTGAAGGGAACATAAGCTTCGCTTTTGCCAGCCTCGGCGCAGTAGAAGACCAGCACTAGAAGACGAGCAGTGATATTAACGATAGCAGTGACTTATGAACTTGTGTGATCAGCTTGCATGGAAATTGTATATAGCGAAGGACACTGATTATTTGCATGTCGCCAATTTCTTGGGACACTTCGATGAAGAAACCAAAGTATTGTCAATTCAGTTACTGCAGTAAACGCTATTAATATGACTTCCTTGTATGTTGTTTACCTATCCGAGAAAACAGACACAAGTGGGTCGGATTCCACAAAACGAATCACAATATTTACGAGGTACCCCTACAAAAATACATTTGGACCAATGCTCTACCAACACAATTTACAAATTGTTATTGTGAGTGAAACAGAATTAATAATTGCCCCATTATCAATTGCAAGAGTCTCAGAGTCGTCACCAAGGGTTTAAATGGTACTTCCTGATCAAGAGAGGTCTACTCATATCAATCATAGGCTTAATTTGAGAAATAAATTTCTGAGAATGTATGTTTGCAGCATAGCATTGTGTGGTAGTGAAATACGGACTGTGGCAAAACCCGAACGGAAGAGATTCGAAGCATCTGATATGTGGTGCTACACGTCTCAGGTAAGGAATTAGGAGCTTCTCCGCACTATTCGAGAGGAAGGTAATTACAGAAAACACTAATAGAACATCTGTTCAGACATCAGGGAATAACTTTCATGGTATTAGAGGAAACTTTTACGATATCTTGAAATTTTTACTACAGCCATTTGACTTTGGCTTCCCATCACTTCATATTTATTTTATTCTTAAGTGATTTATACTGTTGTATGCTGTCTTCCCGTGGCTATTACTGTACTTCCTTCTTACATCGTCAAGATAAAGTATATCTTCGGTTTCTTAGCATTTATCTTTATAGCGCCTGTTTTCGTTTTTACAACATCTGTTATTGCTCTTTTTAGAGATGTGACCACTGAACTGCCTGCTGTGGCATTCCTTATCGCAGTATTTACCTCTTTAGGAATCTTCAAGCATTCCACATCGTTCCACAGTACTTCACTATTCCCCTGCTTTCCACAATAATTCCTCTGCACGATTCTCTTAAACATCAATCTGGTGGTTATCATTCCTAAATTGTGATCTGAGTATAAACCAGCTTTGGGCACTCCTTACAAGTCAGTATCTGATTTTGGAATCTCCGTAGTCTTTTCGTGTGTCAAAGTCATTTCTCAGAACACCTCCTCGTCTCGCGATTTTTGAACAGAGTATTCGCTAATACAATGTGAAACTTGTTGCAGAAATTTATTGTATAACTCTCCAGTCTACCACGTTTATTCACTTTTAATCTTGATTTGAACATTAAATTATCCATTCAGTATCCACATAAATTTCCTCTCTTCGTCTCCTGCTTTCGACGTAGACATGCATACCTTAACTATCGTTTTCGTCTTTGGCACCCTGTTGAATACGGTGAAAACAACCCTATCAATGAACTGCATACAGTAAACCTGTTTCTACCCAGTTTCCTATTCATAACGAATCTCACTCCCGTTATACCATATTCTGCTGCTACTGATATTAGCCTACATTCGCTGTGAAAAAATCCTTTTCTTATTTCCATTTCACTTCAATGACCCTCATTAAGCCTATATGTATTCACCCTTTGTATTTTCGTTTTCAGGTTTTCTGGTTTTCCTGTTACTTTGAAACTTCTGATATTCCATACTCCGACTCGTAGAATGTTAGTTCTTCGTTGGTCTTTTTATTTTGTCATGGCTACCTCCCACGTTCCATTCTCCTCCCAAAGTTCCGACATCTGCTTATGGGAAAATCATGAAGATACTTTTTCAGTTAAAAGCTTATGGAGCAACTATGATAATACTTTTTCAGTTAAAAGCCACACGTCCAGTGGACACTCATTGTGTACATATAATGCAATGGTTTCCATTGCCTTCTGAATGCTCTTTTGATCATTGCTGATTGCTCCACCCTTAGGGGCAGTTCCTCACCCCAAGGACAAGAAAGTGCCGTTAACCACTCCTCTGCCCTCGTTGACAAGTCCATTGGCTGAACAATAGTGACATCCTTTGCGAGACGTCTTCGACCGCCATTGCCGATGATTTTTACAGAAAATGTAAAGAGTTTCTGAGTTCGAAAAAGGTACCTAGGACTTTTAGATTGCTGTTAAGAGACGCTACATGTAAACAAGCCTATCCGAAGAAAACCGATTCAATTAACGTATAATTTCGTTACACATCGACAGAAATTGGGTGATATATACTGTGTGATGAGTTTATTAAATTTACATAGGTGTAATACTTGTAGCTAACTACACTGTGTGGATTTGTAGTTCGATATAGCTAAGGGTTGGCTTTAGGATTTTCAAGTCTCATTCAGCTGAATTATTCACAATTAGACATCAAGTCGGTTTTTCGCCTTCACTCGATGTGAATACAGGTCACTACAATACGTGTTTTATTCTTTCCAACGATCATATACTTTCTGCTGTAGTAGTTCCCTCTTGCTATCAATAAATTGTAAAAGTAACTAACGATGATTTTGCTTCAAAATCAGTGTGCTGTACTACGATGGGAAACGTTTACCTGACAGTTATGCTTGGAGTTCCTGAACACTTTGCTTCACTTATCGGCTCTAAGCATATCGATTTTGGAATTGTATTCCTTCGAACATTTGTTTATAGGTATTTAATACTGGTAAGTTCCACGGAACATAATTCACTTACAGATTCAAGTTTGGGTGGATGGTACTCTTGGCCTTCTATCAGTACAACTAAAACAACGAAGTACCAACATGTCATACAAGAGCTGTATAGGGCTAGGGCTGTCCTAGAATGGAAAAAGAGAAATAATTCATTGCCAGTGTTGGTAAACTACCGGTAAGGAGAATCTTTTGAAAGGAAACAACGGTTCTTCTCTTCTAATTTTGATTTGCTTTACAAAGAGAAAGTAACGAAAGAGCAGAAGATGTTGAACATTTTTATTTCCTTTATTGTGAACACATCAAGAAATTAACAAATGTAAATACAGCAGAGACGGATGTGAACGACCTGTGACTAATTCTCCCTTCATAGGCATGAAGAGATACTCTGATACGAATTTCGTAGGGCGTCCCACAGGCCCTTGGCAATTATAAGGGCAATTAAGAGGGAACAGCAGTAACCAGACCGGATGTGTCCTTGGGGCACCCTCCACAACTGCTGATTGATTGTCCCGCCAGATGCCTCTGGGGACTTCAGAGTTTAAATGGAAATAGGCTGTGGATATTACGAATATTCACTGCATAAGCGAAGAATATGACTACGAATTTAGTGATTAAGAGGCATTTGTTGCAGAGAACAGAATAGATCCACCGACAATTGATTAATTATGTTGAGTCGAAAGAGAGAGAGATAGAGGTTGGGGGAAGCAGAGAGGGAGCGGAAGAGAGGGAGAGGGCTGGGGCGAGACAGCTATTATGCGGCCTAGTCGTTCGATGTGGAAGCACGTTAGTGCTGGTTCATTGGATTTCTTACTAGCGATCGGCGTGACAGTCGAAATAATGATATACAAGACGCGAGTTGTAGGCGGACACCGCTGCTGCACTTTTGTGGTTGTCCGACGCATGGAGCACGCCGAGGCCGTCCCTTTCATGTGCCACTGTCAAGGGTGTAGCGACGCAGCAGTTGTTTTCCTTGACCAAAAACGTGACAGGAGGGGTCGCTCTCATATATAGCGAATTATAACGTCGCGTAGGTACGCCAAAGTGCAACAGAAGCCTTGCTAATTCGTTTCTGGATACAAGCTGTTGACGATTAGTCATAGCGTTCAGAGCCATGTCGTTGTTATGGTGGAAGCCACGAGCCGAAGCGTATGAATCCCGTCACTGCACAACCGTGCGGCGAATGTAGTCGTAGGTCGACTGCCACAGGAGACTAATGGCCAGGTCGGGGACAAATATGGAGTAGAGGAACCAGTAAAAGGTTACCAAATACAACTGAAATTATACGATGGCAAAATTGCCTCGAAGGATACAAAGCAATATCGGAAAGGGAAGCTAGTGGATCTACTTATAACATCGAACAAAAACAGTCCACTAATGAAACATGTAAACAACTTCATTCGCGACGCCCAATTCATCATTACAGGCAAAGGGTGCAACCCTACAAGTATCGCGAAGAAGGTTCTTTCCCTATTGATGCAGTACAACTGCATTCCGCCGGAAAATATAACTAATGCTATTCCAAAAACTCATGGCTATTTTTTCAATTTAATTGATCCTACTCGTGGTGATTCTATTTCATGGCTCAATAGGGTACTTCTTTTTCAGTGTGAGAATGACAGTGATAAAGCAACGGAGTTATTGACAAATCTTGTTTCATGGTTCAATAAAGAAGGGCTATACTGTAGAAATGATGACATATTTTGTAAAAGTAAAAAACTCAATACTTTATGTGTAACTGGTCCTCCAAATAGTGGTAAGAACTGGTTTATCGATTGTTTAATAAGTTTGGCATTAAATGCAGGTCACATAGGCCGTTGTAATAACAAGACAAATCAGTTCGCGTTACAAGATGCGTGCGTCCAGATGTTGATTGGGACCCAGTGACCCGGCGGCCTCATGAAACATGAAACATGGCACTTACGTGCCGTTTCGTTTCGAGGCCGTCGGGTCACTGGGTCCCAAGGTCGCCGTGGCGGCCGTGGCTGTCACTGCAAGATAGTTGTCTTTCAGACACTATCTCGGCAAGCACCCACGCCAGCCAAAAGTTGACGTCAGGAAAAGCTTTTATCTTTGCAGCCATTAGCGCCGCAACCAAATGTGTTTTAATACGTATATAAAGACAGTGTGAAGTAAAGGTTATTTAGTCAGCAATATGTCGTGGGTAAATCAGTATTTAAGCACAGGACAACATGGTTCAATATAGTACGAAGAAGGAACTTTATATCCAGGACCAGTGGAGGATATTGAAATGGCGGAGAGAGGAAACACATTTAATGTCAATAGAAGCAATAGTATGAGGACGATAGGTTATTAATACGGGATGAATGAGACTTCTGACATTGTAAAGCAAACGAATGACATAGGGACTTGTCGTCCAGTGAGTATCCATCTATTCGTTTATAGCATTCCACCGAAAACCTATGGCTTCAACGATAAACTCGCATCAGTTTTATTTAACCCCCTTCGGAGTCGTTTGATGTGTCCCGCAACGAGTTCCTCCTCTATACCAACCTTTGTCTCTCAGAGCTGGGTCAGCCTTATCCGAAGCAGGGCCATGTGCAAAACACCCGAGCCGGGCTCTCCCGTATCCTGCTCCCCTCCAACCCAACCTACCACCCTCCTGCGACATAGGTTATACACCTCCGTCCCGTTCGAAAGAATTCTAAGTTTCTTCACTGACATACTACCAATACATCAGAAGACTGTTATTACAGCAGACCTACTGTTGTGATAGTAAAATCGGAGAAGGAATCTTATCAGTTATGGTAATTACTAAAATGTTAGTAATTCGCGACTGCTACGGTCGCAGGTTCGAATCCTGCCTCGGGCATGGATGTGTGTGATGTTCTTAGGTTGGTTAGGTATGAGTAGTTCTAAATTCTAGGGGACTGATGACCTCAGAAGTTAAGTCCCATAGTGCTCAGGGCCATTTGAACCATTTTGTTAGTAATTAAAACGAACTTAGCTATGCGAATCCTTGCAGTTAGGAAATTCAAAATCAAATGTGGTTCACAAGTGCTGTTCAGGATATACATCTAAACGTTTTCATCACCTGATTGTGCTCTATATTTAAAACAAATTAGATGAGTTGCATGTTATAAACACTAAGGGTTTACTGCTTTACACGCACTACACAAAACATCTTTTCTCTGCTTTTTGATGAGCAAATAAATCACTAACATCTTCAAAGTTTAATTTTGAAACCGCCTCGTGCTCCACTTACTGCAGAGCAGCAGAAGACAGGCGTTCTTGCGAGATGCTGCTGCTGAGATAATACTTGAATAAAATTCAAACGCGAAAAGCTCCTTTCAGCGGAGGCGACAGTCACAGCTCTTGGATTTCATTTTAGGATCCTGTCTTGGACACCACTTCGATAACCTTTCATATCAGTGCCATTGTTGTAAAATTGGCATCTGCAGTCATGAATATCAAGTCCTTGTTGATCTAGTTCCAACAAAAAGGATTTCAATCAAACTTTCTCTTGTTGCTGAAGTGACGTTCAGGTACTCGAGAAAATGTGCTTCTACAGTCACTGCGTCTTCTGATAAATTTACAAATCTAACAATAAATGTCATTTGTTCATTTTGTCTTGTATCAGGACCACAATCAAGTATATCAGAAAAGTATTTACTTTCCTTTACAAAATTAACAACGTTGTATCTTTACTTTGTTGGCAAGCAACTTTATGAGTTCATTTTGAATGTTTTCCGCGAGACAATGCTCATGAATCTCTTGAGATTATAACCCTCCCCCCTCCCTCACTAAATATTCCGGCAAAACGGGATAAAATTCTGCTTTAACTTCGATCAAACCCAGAAAATTAGCATGGTCGCTGGTTCCCCTTAAATCCACATTATTTTGAGATAGTTACCTGATGGTGAGTGTAATTCTGTTTAGAATCTGACGACAATGTTCCTTCTCTTTCTCCAGTAGTTCAAAGTCAATTTGATCAATTACACTTTTTTGTCTCAGACGTATGTCAGATTCTACCACGTTTTTGCACAGTTTATGTCGATAAATGATTGTGCATGCTCTTGTAGCTTATTTCCTAAACGAACCCAGTCATTGCTTCCATCACCAGACAGCTTGTTTGAAGGAGATTCAAAAGCTTACAAGAAAAACGAACTTTGTCGGTAGATTTCGAATACTCTAGGCACTGACGACCCCGTTTTTCTGCATTTGGTGAAGTTTTTCTTCTCTTCTCATTTAAAAGATACTAAAAATTCACAATATTTTGTAGGATCTTTGCGCACAATTTCATTTATGATGGTGGATGTTAACGTATTAGTGCCTGCGTCCAAATTTGTGAATCTAGGATAGTAGGAGGTCCACATTCCAATGCTTCATATTCATTTGTTTCTAGAGCAACACATGATGAGAGGCTACCGTTAAATTCACCGCCCTTCAATCTCACTGTCTGAAGTTGCTGTCGAAAAAATTTTTCGAAAGCGCCTTTTTCTGAGTTCAGAAACCGTTCATGTTGTAGTTTTTTCTTGATCTTTTGAGCAACTGAATCGTATTTTATAAATCTGTCCATTTCACGAGACTTTTCCCTGTTGCTACTTTGAAATTCACAGGACTGGCAAAAACACTGGATCTTCACACACAACAGGTGAGACGGCGTTAACTAGAAAAGTACGTACGTTTAATCGGACGGCAACGAAAATTCGTTCTGTGGGAAATACCTGCTGGCGAAAGAATGTAATACTTGATTGTTGGCCACAACAATCAGTAGAAAGGGCGCGGAGAGCACTTTCTTCCTGGTCTTCCGTTCTTATTGTTCCTTCTTGGTTGTTGTAGGTATTGTATATTACGCATCTTTCCGTATAATTCACTATTTTTTGTCAGAATCTCTAACATCTTGCAGAATTTTACATTGGCGAAAGCTTGTTACAGAACTTGATTTTTCTTCAGTCTTGCTTCCATTCTCAAGCTCTACGTTACGCGCACTCACTGGTATCTCTACATTCCGTAAAGCCAAACTGATCCTCTGTTTTCATTTCAGTCCTTGTGTGTATTATTCTTGTCAACAACTTGGATGTTTGAGCTGTTAAGCTGATTTTTGATATTTCTCACATTAATCGTATTCTGGAATCTTCACAATTGTGTGGATAATGTTTCCAGAAAGTTTGATGGTACGCTGTCACTAAATGGTTCAAATGGCTCTGAGCACTATGCGACTTAACTTCTGAGGTCATCAGTCGCCTAGAACTTAGAACTAATTAAACCTAACTAACCTAAGGACATCACACACATCCATGCCGGAGGCAGGATTCGAACCTGCGACCGTAGCGGTCGCTCGGTTCCAGACTGTAGCGCCTAGAACCGCACGGCCACTCCGGCCGGCACACGCTGTCACTCTCATAGATTCTACACACCAGTCTGAATTTTCGTTTAGTTGCCCCTTATCACCATGAGTTTAGATTTTTCTATGGACTGTCATCTATGCGCTTTACCTTAAATCTACAAATATGCTTCACAAGCCACCTTTTGGTGCGTAACGCATTGAACTTTGTTCACCACAGTCACTTTCCCTCTTTCCTGTTCTAGGCGCGAATATTTCGCCGAAAGAAGGAATGGTAGTAAACCGCCGCGTGGATTCGAATCTCTCTAATTTTATCCTCAAGTCCTTTCGGTGAGTAATACGTAAGAAGAAGCGAATTATTTCTTAATTCTTCCAGGAACGTATATTATTGGAACTGTAACAAAAAGCTGCACCATAGGGCAGAACGGCTCTCTTGAAGCGTCTCCTGGTGGAGTTGGTTGATCGTCTCTGTGACGCTTCCGTTCATACTAAATGTACCGTTAACGAAAAGAGCTGCTCTCCTTTGGATGTTCACTATCAGTCCTATCAGGTACGGATTCCACACTGATAACGAATACCGAAAAATCGGTTTTGTAAGCTACTTCCTTTGTTGACGGATTACAATTACCGCGGACTCTTCCAATGCCTCTAAACTGGCAGCTGCCTTACTCGCGACAAATTTTGTGTTGTCATTCCATTTCAGTAGCCCCATAAACACTCTCCTTGACACTTTAAGTAACTGATCCAATGATTGTGTCGATGTTAAAATATGATCTGTCTACCTATTCGCAGTACGTTACATTTCTTTATATTGAGAATGAATTTCCACTCCCTGGACTAAATGTCGGTCCGTTGCAGGAAATATCGAGCGTTGCGGCTTTTCTGTATACACCACTATAATCCGTGACAAGCTTCATGGAAATTGCGACGTTATCTACTGCGACATTTATGCATATTGGGAAATGTAATGGTCCTACAACACTTTCCTGGGGCACGTTCTAAGTCATTTCACGTCCGCAGACTTCCCTCCGTTAAGAATGACATGCTGTGTCCCGTTTCCTAGAAACTCTTTCATCCAAAGTCACATTTTGTCTGATGCTTAGTACTGTCGTATTTTGTTCATAATGAAAAAGAGTGGAACTGTATCGAATGCTTTTCCGAAGGCAAGAAACTCAGCATCTTCATGGACGATTGTGCGTACTGCTTTCTGAGTCTCCTCGACTAGCTCTAATGCTGGATCCGTTACCTGTTTGTCATCGACTTCAACTCTTTCTTCTATCACCTAACCAATTCGTCTTCTCATGGAGGCCTCCAATGTGATATTTCCACTCATACGTTTTTAATTTCACCGAAGTTTGTTCTAACTTTCCTTTACGCTGAGTCAGTCCTTCGGGCGGCATTTTTTAAAATATTTCTTCACATTTTATCTGCAGGAAAACGTGTCTTATCATTCTTCAGTACTTCAGTATCCCTCATTCCACACTGATTCTTCCGTACGATTCTCTTAAACTTCAGCCTAATGTTAACCATTGTTAAATTACGATCCGAATCCATCTCTGACTCGTTGTACACCTTGCAGTCTGTCTGACCATGATGTTAAAAAATGCTTCAAACGGCTCTGAGCACTATGGGACTTAACATCTGAGGTCATCAGTCCCTTAGACCTTAGAACTACTTACACCTAACTAACCTAAGGACATCACACACATCCATGCGCGAGGCAGGATTCGAACCTGCGACCGTGGCGGTCGCGCAGTTCCAGACTGAAGCGCCTAGAACCGCTCTGCCACCACGGCCAGCGTGATGTTATCCACCTGGAATCTTCCCGTGTCTCCGATCCTTTTCCACGCATGCTTCCTTCTCTTGTGCTTCTAGACCAGAGTATTTGCTGTCACTAGCATGAAAATATTGCAGAACTCACATAGCATTTTTCCTCTCTCATTCCTACAACCCTTTCTTCTACTCTGTCGCTATAACAGTACCCCATTTCCCCTTGATTGTTGGGTTCTCATCTTCCCTTAAATGCCGTATTATCCGTCCAATGCCCTGATAAACTTTCTCTGTCTATCTTCTGCTTGCGAAATTATCATGTATACCTGAAATATCTTTGTCCTCGTTCTCATGCTGTCGAATCAGGTGAGGACAACCGTATCACTGATCTGTTCACAGTAAATCATTCTGTACCCTACGTTAGTAGTCATGACGACTCCTAGTCCCTTTATACCACACTCAGCCGCGGTTTATATCATCCTATATTCCTCTAACGAGAAGTCCGTGTTCTGCAAGGGTTCCGTGCCTCAGTCCGTAGAAGCAGAGTCCTTTTAAAATGACTTTTTTGTCCGCCTTTCTGTCCGTCCGACTGTTAAGAAGAACAGGAGCGTGTAAGCGTAACGTGTTCAAATTTATGTCGCATATTAAGGTCTATGGTTCCTTCTAAGTGTAAAAATTTGACGTTCTAAATAAATGCAATCTAACGATGCTGCCATTTATCACTTATATTTTGAAATTGGCACAATCGCTCTTCAAATCCTTTTGTGTGCTTTCCGTTGACTCAGAATCATGAAACTTGACAAGAAGTATGGTTTCACAGTACATGAAGGGAAAAAATCCGAACATGGTCAATTTGTAATTATATCCCACGAAAAAATTCCTTTCTCATTTTTCATCCGTCTGTCGATCTTTTAAGACTCCATTTTCTCTGGAACAGTTAGGCGTATAGAGTCCAAATTTATATCAAATACAAAA
This sequence comes from Schistocerca serialis cubense, assembly GCF_023864345.2. NCBI lineage: Eukaryota > Metazoa > Arthropoda > Insecta > Orthoptera > Acrididae > Schistocerca > Schistocerca serialis. The sequence goes on along the minus strand of NC_064642.1, from coordinate 645,424,425 downwards.
GTCTGTGATTCCTTGGAGGTGTAGAAAATTTAGGCTTTTAGGGGAATGCAATCAAAAGATTTGGTCACTTATGTCATATTCTTTGATAATCACTCATCAATACCCGATGTCCTAGAACCATGAAATTATGCAGAAAGGGACGTTTCACAGTAAAAGCAATGTAATAAGTATTAAACTTGTTGAATTGTAATTACATCACATAAAATGTACCTTTTGCCATTTGAGAATATATAGCATCCATCATCTGCGCGCAAACATAAAATATAAGTTGTTGTTATGTTTTAGTAATTAGATAAAAATGTTTTATTAAATCTTCTCTCTCTAAATACGTTAACTGAAGTCACCTGTTCGCTTGTTTTTGTATATCCTTCCTAGTATGAGGAATTATTGTTGAGATTTGGGTATGGTCTTGGAGTTCCTGGGACTAGTATACTACCAGCAATGATATCGATAACAGGCAAAAATCGTTAAGATATTCGATTCCAGGAATTAGAGGAACTATATAAATACATACAACGACAAGCCAAAACATTATGACCACTGCCAACCATGCAGTTGGATGCCGCCTGGGGCTTTTCGGACAGATGACGCGGTAACGAAAGTATATAAGTGGAGCAGACACCGACAACGGATTACCATAGTGAAGATATAGGCTGCAAATGGGGAAATGGTTGGACGTCCACGACTCTTCACAGAAAGAGGGGTTTGGAGGCTTGTCTGCCCCGTAATGCAGGACAGATGAACTGTGGCATCTCTGCCGAAAGAGCACAGTGCTATTGCACCCACATATGTTTCGGAGCGTACCATTCATCGTACATTCTTGACCATGGAGCACCGCAGCAGACCACACTACGTGTTTACATGTTGGCCCAACCACATCGTCAATGACGACTGCAGTGATCACGGACCATCGGCAGTCGATAGGCGATCAATGGAGACGTGACGGCTCTTCGGGTGAGTCACATGTGTGCTACAGGAGGTCGATTGTCGTCTCTACAAAAGCTGTCATCAAGGTAAACGGCGTCTCGAAAGATGCAGCGCGCGAAGGGCTCAGGCTGCTGCAAGCGGTATTACGCTATGGGAATCATTCTCCTGCATTTTCATGAGATCTGTGGTAGTAATCGAAGACACGCTGCCAGTTGCGAACCACCTGAACCCCTTCATGCTTGATGTCGGCGAAGTCGGCGAAGTCACCTTTCAGCAACGTAATTGTGCTTGTCTCGGAGCCAGAGCCGTGCTATAGTGGTTTGAAAAGCATTGTAGTGAGCTCCGTTGATTTCTAGGCGACTACATTCACCAGATGTAAATCCTATGGAAATCATCCGAGTGGCAATCGAATGCAATCACCACGTACGCAAATCAGTGGCCCATTATTTACACGACCTGTACCTAGACTTGTGATGCAACATACATCAACATACCTACCAACAAACTTTTGACCCCTGATACGCGGAATTAGTGATGTATTTCGTTCCAAAGACGGAAAAACAAGCTGTTAAGCAGGTGGTCATAATGTTTTGGCTCATCAGTTTGTACAGAAATCTCAGTGCTCGAATTATACTCACACCTAGCTGTTTTTGTTTTCCATTTGATTTCACTATATCTATATTGAACTTTTGTATTTCAGTTAGGACATATTTTAGCTTCCATACTACGTTTAATCTTATGACATTTAAGCCTAGAATGTTACCCTTCCATTGATTATTTTATCTTTTTCTCGTTGTCAGCTTCTCTTGTCGGTCCCCTTCCGAAGAAGCGAATAGGGGACTATTTCGGATTCTTTTGAGACAGGAGAGATCATCACGATACTTTTTCAGTTACAGCCTAGGAGTGGGGAACTCCCCCTAAAAGCGGAAGAATCAGCAATGAAGATGCAAAGGCAACGGAAACCACTGCATTAAAGATACTAATGTGTATCCGTAGAAAATGTGGCATATAAATGAAGAAGTGTGGTGATGATCTCTCCACTGGCAAAAGATTCTGGAATAGTTCCACATTCGGATGTCTGGGACGGGACTGCCAATAGGGAGGTAACCGTAAAGCAGGGGACGAATTATCAAGGAAAGGATAACTGAAACATGGTATTCAAGGGAAGGCGCAGTAATCGGTTATAGTTGGTGGCCTTTTACAGTTACACACAATTTATTTTGAACCAGTAATTGCAGACACAACAATAAATACATACCACACGTTATTAACGAAGGAATGAAGAACTGTGTAAATAGCAGTGTTTTCAGTGAGTTACAATTTAGCAAATCACCATTAAATACAGATACCACATATAATGTTTTAAAAGCAAGCCACTGTGATCTGTGCCAGGAATTGCTATAAATTAAGGATTGTTTAAAACTCGCTGCAACATACAAATTACAGGCATTGAAATATTAAAGGCAAGTCGCCACAAACGCAGCAGACGGCATCAGACGCCAGTAAGTAAGGTTTTAAGGGCTTACAGCGTAAATACAAATACCAAATTAGAATTATTAGAATTTTAAGGCAAGCGACCACAATCACAGCTGAAGGCCTTACAACCAAGAATGACAATAAACTAAAAAATTTTGAAACCTGCTGTAAAACAGCAAATACAATAGCAAGAGTTAATTTAAAATACAAGCAACTCATCCAGTCGGTGTTCCAGGAATCGACCTCTGAGAAGGTTCGGCAACCAACACTTTCGCGTGCGATTTTATAGGCAGCCAAGAGTTGTATTCACTTCAGAAGATGGTAACTCAGACTAGTGGCAGCCTACCGAATGACTAATGATAATATTGATGAAGCTACTTAACGTCCGATAAACGAAGTGCAACGATGGAACAATAAGCCAAAGCCGGAACCGACGGTCTGCACTACGTCGCCAAAATACTGTTTTTTGAGTGCCCGGAACGAGAAAGGAATCACTACCATCAGAGTAGAAGAATCACCAACCGGCCGCTGGTTGAACTTAACAAATGTTAACAAGTTGAACAAAGTAAATAGCAATAAGAAGTCGAGGAAAGCTAATCAGATCCTCCTTCCCCAAGCAATCCACTCGCTGCTCTTCGCCTCGGCGACACCTCGAGCAGCAACACGAAACCAAGTCACTGGAGAATCGAGAGATATCACAATGGTGGAGGTTTCTCTACTTGAATTGAAATGCAACCCATATAAAGCTTGCTGGATCCGGTTTACGACGAGGTCGTGCACCCTCGTGACCACAGCCCTTCCATCCGGCAGTCCATGCGTGCTGCAGTGGCCCGGTGTGTTCCCGCACTGTGTGGATCTGGCTCCTCCTGAGTCCCCAACTAAACTGGCCCACTCACACGACCCGGTAAACAACGACGTCGCCTCAAAGATAGAGCAACAGTTACTACATATTGATAACCTCCGCTGCTGCCACTAGCGGACAGGCAACGCTTGCGAAACCGAATGGCGCCAGTCAACACGAGAAGAAGACAAACAACCACAACCATGCCAACAGAGGGCGGAAACCTACAAACGGCACCAACGCGAGCCGTAGCATGGCTCAGTAACCTTCCACGAGTCTGGACTTCGAATGTCAGAAGTCTGAATGTGGTAGAAAATCGGAAAAGGGAAATGCAAAGGCTCAATCTAGATACAGTGGGGCCAGTGAAGTGAAATGGAAAGAAGACAGGGATTTCTGGTCTGATGACTTCAGGGTAATGTTAACAGAGTCAGAAAATGGTGTAACAAGAGTAGGATTCGTTATGAATAGGAAGATAGGGATGGGGTTGGTCTCATCAGAATCGACAGGAAACCAACAAGACAAAGTTTAGGGGGTAATACCGAATACTCTGTTCAAAAATCAAAAGAAGCGGAGGTATACATAGAAAACGCTGGGAAGTACGGGAAGATTTCAGTAAGAATACGTCATTGTGAGACAGAAATTTCTAAATCAGATATTGGATGGGTAAGGCTTACCAATATCATATATATAATTAGATCACAATTTAGTAGTGCTGAAGAGCAGACTGAAGTTTAAGAGCCTAGCAAGAAAGAATCAATAAGCAAAAAAGAGGCATATGGAATTATTAAGGAATGAAGAGATTAACTTGAAGTTCTCTAAGACTGTAGAAATTGCTATAAGGAATTGCTCAGTGGGTATTTCAGTTGAAGAGGAACGGACATCTGTAAAATGGGCAGTCACAGAAGTTGGAAAGAAACACATAGGTTCTGTGGTGTCACCGCCAGACACCACACTTGCTAGGTGGTAGTTTTCAATCGGCCGCAGTCCATTAGTACATGTCGGACCCGCGTGTCGCCACTGTGTGATCGCAGACAGAGCGCCACCACAAGGCAGGTCTCGAGATACGGACTAGCACTCGCCCCAGTTGTACGGACGACGTAGCTAGCGATTACACTGACGAAGCCTCGCTCCTTTGCCGAGCAGATAGTTAGAATAGCCTTCAGCTAAGTCAATGGCTACGACCTAGCAAGGTGCCATTAGTAACATTGCATGTATCTATGGAGTCACACTTATATCGTCAATAGCGATGTATACAACAAGGATGGATTAAAATTGAGTATTCCAGAAGCTACGTACATTTCTTTATAGCATTCATTACGTATCCTGTTTCAGACCTCACGCCCATCTGCGTGAGCGTAGTGCGTGCCTTTCGGCTTCCTCTCATTGTGTCTAGGCTGTCTTGTCTAGACACAACAGGTTCAAAGAAGGTAACAGCGAAAAAACCGTGGATAAGAGAAGGATACTTCAGTTGATCGATAAAAGAAAGAGGTACAAAAATGTTCTGGGGAATTCAGGAATACAGAAATACAAACCACTGAGGAATGAAATATACAGGAAGTGCAGGGAGGCTAATACGAAATAGCTGCATGATGCATGTGAGGAAATCGAAAATGTAATGATAGTCTGAGGGACTGACTCCTAATATAGAAAAGTCAAAACAACCTTCGGTGAAATTAAAAGCAAGGGTGGTAACATTAAAAGTGCAATGGGAAATCCACTGCTAAATGCATGAAGGAGAAGATATGTCTGATTTGATAGAAGAGGATACAGGAGTCGAAATAGAAGAGGTAGTGGATCCAGTACTAGAATCATAATTTGATAGAGTTTTGGAAGACATAAAATCAAATAAGGAAATAGGGATAGATAACATTCTATCAGAATTTCTGAAGTTATTGGGGGAACGACTGTCACGTTCGTCTGTAGAATCTATGAGTCTGGATATATACCCTCTGGCTTTTGTAAAAGTGCCATCCACTTCGTTCCAAAGACTGCAAGAGCCGACAAGAGACAGAAATACGGCACAATCAGCTTAACAGCTCGTGCATCAAAGTTACTGACAAGAATAAAATACAAAAGAATAGAAAAGAAAATTGAGTATACGTTGGATGACTATTATTTTGGCATTAGGAAAGTTAAAGGTGCCAGAGAGGCAGTTCTGAAGTCATACTTGATAATGAAAGCAGGACTAAAGGAAAATCAATGATCTGTCGACCTGGAAATAGAGGAAGTTGTGGAATTCTGCTACCTAGGAAGAAAATAGCCAATGACGGACGCAGCAAGGACTATATCAAAAGCAGACTAGCACTGGCAAAAAGTACATTCCTAGCCAAGAAAAGTCTACTAGTGTCCAACATAGGAATGACTTCCGTGGTATCAGAAAGAGCTGTATAGGTTAAAAATTTTAGAGGAAAGCAGGGACTGGAATGCACCCAGCAAATAATTGAAGACTTAGGATGCAAATGCTAGTCCAAGATGAAGAGGTTGGCAAAGGAGAAGAATTCATGGACAGGTCGCATCAAACCTGTCAGAAGACTAATGAGGCAAGAAAGTCATACAAGTTGCTGATATCAGTGCCGTCTTCGAGGAACATGAAGAATGAGTAAATTAATCAGCCGGATTTTGTAATATAATTCATGAAAAATGACCTGAAAAGATCGTCATATGTAGAAGAGGCTGTATTCTTGACATCATTGAACCAAAGGCTTTGCCTGAGTGGCAGAATCGATTGTCAGTGGGGGCATACAGGGCGCAGCAGCAGCTGCCATTGCACTCTGTCATAGGTGGGATGTAAGACTTAAAGCTAGTGAATAGCTGGGAGAATTTAGTTGTTGGTCTATGGACGAATGATATTGTTTATACGCAAACAGAGCCAATAATTGTTAGGTCGTAGTTGTTTCTATAAAACTGTAAGGTGTGTCATTAATCTGTAATGCTTAAGTTTATCAAGAACTGAAGTGATACTGATCATTAACAATACTGACCATTATCCATGGAATTAGAGAAGAGTAATTAATTGATACTGTAACTCAAAGACAAGGCAACTGGAACATATTTGTAAGGTAATGAAATTTTGTATATTTAGTTATATGTATGCAGCAACGCAATGTGGCCTTCGATAATTTCTACAGTACTGTCTCTTGAATGTAGGAACCAGGAACTTTCCATCAAATTTTAAGTACAGTTGATTAGGTATAGCAGATTTATAATATTTTGTGTGTTTTGCAATCCTCACACAGAGAAGTTAATTTTGGAATCTATTTTGTCAAACGATGCCAGACTTTTTGTCATGTAACAATCCAAACGTTTTTAACTACGACACTAAGTGAGAACTGTATAACAGCTAAAAAATTCACTGATTTTGAAGTTAATGTAAAATGTTTCATATTACATTTTGTGAAAGAGGAACTTTATTCCGAATACAATTTTTAAACTGAAGCATTTGGCCTTAGGATGTCCCTTTATCAGTACCTCATCGTCTTGCATGTAATGTTTATTTGAACCCAATGAATATATTTTTAAAGAAATTATTTTTCAATCAGAATCAGAAAAATATTAATGTGCCACAATCAGAAAAATGTTAATGTTTCTTAAAGCTTCAATGTGGACAACATTGCACAGCGCTGAGCCAATGTCGAGCATTTTCACTGAACGTTTGCAACGTTATTCATTTATCTGGCAATCTACTGATATTATTTGTATGAAGTTATTTTATCCCCAGCATTGCACCTCGCTGTGCCAAGATTGCATTTTTTTTTTTTTTTTTTTTTGCCTACTGTGGAGAGAATTGGTTACCAGGATTACATCCGTTGTGACTCTGGAGCTAAGGACAATTTATTTGACTATTTATTTGCTCATGGAATTTTGTCAGTTTTTTTTTGTGTACAGGGCCATAGAATTCGGTGCTCACGAGACTGGGTAAATTTCAGAGGGACTGATTTCATTATGGGCATTTCATATTGGTTTTCCAAAATTCAGTTGTTTAATATTTTTTTCGGATTACAGTAAAACTGATTAAGCACACCATTTGCTCAACAACACATCACACAGTAAATCTGAGTAACACAAACATTACGCATTTCATATTCATTGGCAAACAAAAAACACCATTACTTTTATAAAAGAACGTTACAACACAGAGAGGGAAAAAAACTGTAATGAAAGAAAATCCTTAGAATGTATTCGAGAAATAATAGGGTAAGTGAGATGTATATGCTACTCTGTGATGAGGAGTTTTTACACAAAGAAAAGTCTCCACCGAATTTGAACCAGAAAGGATATTTATGCAACAAAGAATCTGAGAATAAAAGAACTTTGTAGGTTTGTGCTGTTGCTCACACGGTGTTCTGCAGCAACAGATTTCCATTTGGTATAACCACAATGAGATATGATGTATTTTATTAGCTATGATTCATTTATAGTGGAACAATTTATTTCTTAGCCATTACTGCAGCATCTCGTTATCAGTCATCCTTCATATGATCGAATACTGATTCCAAACTGTGACAGCAGACCAACAGAAATGTACCTAGCATACGCATTCCTTCCTACTTTCCGTATATGTAAATCTAAGCTGCGACGTGTATTGTATATGTAGATCAAAATTCTCTTTGAGTACCTAGGGCTGGAACGCAGAGATGTGCATGCACTTCAGTGTTTTCAATAATGTGCCATTTTTTCTAACTGAAACTTACTACCTTTCATACTGCTTAGTTATATGAAGATATGCACATACAGTACTACAACAAGAAACCTTAGTGACTTATACAATGAACAGAAATGATTATTCCAATATATCAACAAGTACTCATACTCCTAATTACTTGCTAGGAATATAGCTGCTGCCGCCAATAAACAGATTTGTAATAATGATGAACTAAATAAGTTCCACCTTTCTTTAGGAGCAGAAGTTTTGTTATGTTTAATACCCAAAAATGAATCACCACAGTTGTGCCATCTTTCGCAATTTTTTTCTGTTTTCTGTTTTGTTGTTCCTGAAATAGACACATACAAATTTTTTTGGGTTAGGCATAAGCTACATATGATTTCGTTGTTCAAATTACATGAATAGTTTACTTTTTTTACATTTTATGTGCCCTGTGCAGTCAACATAATTCAGCCACACGTCTAAATTATTTCATCATGTCATCTGCAACACAGCGCAATGTCTAGATAGAATTTTTTGTTTATATTACAACCTTTAAGCTTATATATTCCTGTAAAATAGTGGTTTATATTCCTTTTGTACACAAATCATTGTTGTAATTAACTTGCACTGTAAACAGAGTTTACTTATGTCTGTACTTTGGTGAATGCTGTAAAAGTGGTACAGTGGCTTACATACATTTCGATCACAATTTAATTATCAGATTCTGTGCTACCAGTCGCTTGTTTCACTAGTTTGTTTTCGAATATCATCTGTGATATTTGAATTTGTTTTGATATGTTTTCATTTGAATATGTGTGTGTGTGTGTGTGTGTGTGTGCATGCGTTTGTGTGTGTGTGTGTGTGTGTGTGTGTGTGTGTGTGTGTGTGTGTGCGTGTGTGTGTGTGTGTATGATTTTCATTGCTTGTTGTTTGGTAGTTCGTTTACATTGATGAATAAGGTTTTCTTGCAGCTTACTGTTTGATCGATGACAATATTTTTGTGCTGAAATTAGCGTTTTCGAATGTAGTAATTTTCTTCCAGTGAACAAATGTTTACCATTTACTTTCAAACTGTTTCTTTCTATGACACTAGGGATGGTGAGTGTTTCCAGTTGGTTGGTCTACAACTGTGGAGTTCGTGTCGTCACTTTTCAGTGCTCTTAAATGCTCCAAGTATCCTGCTCTGAAACTTCTACAAGTAAGTCCAGGATAATGATGTTTGCCTGTTATTTCGTATATAACTGCATTCCTCCATTCACTCATAGTGAAGTTGTGATTTTCTAGTCTTTTCTACAATGTACTGTCTTTTTTTTTTTTTTTTTTTTTTTTTATATTTCGCTGTTGGCTATTCTTTGTTTTGTGTGCATTGTAGCTCTTTGCTGTATGGTGATTACTGGTGTGCTGGGCTGTAATATTGTTGCATGTGTTTGGTGTCATTTATGTTTTTTGTTTCTTGTGCAGGTTATCAAATATGTGCATTTTCTGTGTCAATGTGTGTGATTATGTGTGATTCCTATCTGTAGTTGTGTTTATCGATTGGGATTCTGTTCAATTTCCTTAGGAGGATGCTGAGGCTGGTATGTTTCTGTGCTGTCAGATGCTTTGATCTGTTGTGTTTTGCTTTACAGGCTGATGGAGATTTTCTGTCTATTGAAAACAGATGTTTGTGGTTTTTGCTGTCAACTGTGACGCCTAGGAAGAGCGTTTTCTGTCAGTTTCAGTTTCATGTAAGAAATGCATGTTTCGGTGGGCACATTGGTGTCTAACAGTAGTATCCAGGCACGCATTTATCTACAACGTAAACAATGTCATCAACACAGCAGTATCAATATATTATTTTGTTCTGTTTGCATTTCATTATTTCTTAAATATTATTTTCATGACAATTACGGTAAATATTTTCCACTGAGCCAATTATGGGTGGTTCCACAGGGCATCCTTCCTGTTGGATACAGAACTCATCTTCAGACTTGATACAATTTTTATCTGTGTTTTCCTTCAAAATAGTTGAGACATATTGTTTCAGTGCTTCTGTTGTAATTTTTGGTTGTCTCAGTTGTCTTTCAGCTATCTTGTTTGCTTATTCATTTGGTACGTTGGAGTACATCGATGTAATGAGAGGACTGTCTGTGTTTTTTAGCCCAGTGTGATCGACATAGTTCTTTAAATACATGATACCTAATATTCTTCCATTGTCTGCTTTTGTCACTATTTCATGTATGCCTTTGGCCAATTTTTGTATTGTAGTTTTGTTGTTGTCATAGATCGTAATATTTTTGTTTCTAATATTTTGCCTGATACCTTCTGTTGTCATTTATATTGTCAGTGCAGCATTTAAGTTTACTACATCTTCCTTCCCTTCCTACATCGTTATGTGTTCACTTTTTGTAACGATATTTTCTATTGTTATTGTGTGTCATGCATACTTCGATTGTGATTGCTCCACTTTTAGGGTAGTTCTTCTTCCTTTATTGTGAACTTAGTTTGTCTTAAATTAGTAATTCTTTCAACGAGTATGTGTTGTGTGAAGGTGTCAGTTATCAGTAACTTTGCGTTTCTGTTCATCAAATTCTTTATTTTCTGGTCTTTCTTCTCCATCTTCCTTGCTATTGCTGTTTCTATATGGGAACTGACAAGCTCACTAATATCAAAAACTATTACAGATCTTTTAATGTGACTGCTTAGTATAAAGAGGGGACTTCTAAGCCATGTTACTTCTGCTTTTCTCTTTGCTTATGCCTACTGTGTAGCAGATGTAATGTTGTTTACATTTACCTTGCAAATATTAGGTGTCATATTTTCAGAGAAACATAGTTTGTTTTTATATTTAGAATGGTTTTGATGAGATACATTGTGTTTCTTGTAGAGCGAAATGATTGGTATGACGTTGAAACTATGAGAATTCAATTTTAAGCTTTGCTCTAATCCTTGCAGAAAATAATAATGACTTAGTGATGAGGATATTATTGTTGCTGGTGCCCATTGTAAAAGCAAAATTAGCACAAATTAAATAAAATACCTAATTGTAACTCAGCAACTAATTTCTGCTCACTTAATACCCACCCAAAAGGTTTGACATGAACTGGCAAAAGCAATTGTGTAATAGAAAATCAAAGTTAGATCATGGCTCAGGTGCAAAGATGGCGAGTTATTGAAACGCTTGCTGGGATACCTTGCCTCACTCAGGGAGTTGATAAGAGCTTTTAAGGTAGCTGCAATAAAAGCACTCCGTCTTCAGGCCACAAGCGTCCCACCGGGACCATCCGACCGCAGTGTCATCCTTATTGAGGATGTGGATAGGAAGGCGTGTGGTCAGCACACCGCTCTCCCAGTCGTTATGATGGTTTTCTGTGACCGGAATCGGTACTATTCGGTCGAGTAGCTCCTCAATTGGCATCACGAGGCTGAGTGCACCCTGAAAAATGGCAACAGCGCATGGCGGCCTGGATGGTCACCCATCCAAGTGCCGGCCACGCCCGACAGGGCTTAACTTCGGTGATATCACGGGAACAGGTGTATCCACTGCGGCATGTCCGTTGTCTAGCTGGAATAAAAGGGTAATCTTTAAAGTATGAGATGTACAAAATTTTATTGGAAACATATTCTATTTATAGTAGCTGTTTTAGTATAAGAGATTGTTTCTACGCCAGACTGAGGTTTGATTTGCATCACATTAAAATGATATCCATTATCTCCTTGTAGAAATATTAATGTATACTGGAGGCCATCATATGAACGGTGTGTCTGTGGAAAGCATTGTAAGAATTACTATATGATCCTCTGTACATGTTGGACTACTTCTCATGTCAATCCACTGGTATTTGTTCATCGTTGATCATTTTCTATTTCTTCGTTACCGGTGAAATACACTTGAATTTTTTGTCTTCTTTGGGTAGAGGTAGTAATGATACCGTGTTGTTATAGACTGGATGGAAAAAGCATAACCGATTTCATCTCTGTTAGTGTTGATCGATGTGACACCGAAAGAAATCATTTTGAAGTAGGCGTTGTATGCTTATATATTACGTAGAAAGTGTTTCTATTCTGGAGTTTCCTCTGTCATGTAACGTAAAAGTTTCTTCGGAGGTGCTTCCAGTGGTAGTAATCGAATTCTTCCATTCTTGCCACAGAATCCTGAAGTTTCTCTATTGAACATTTTCGCGTTGCAAGATTCGCAGATGTTATTCATTTTCCTGATTACGACTTGTTTTATTTTGTTATATTATTTCGTCGTGTAGTAGAGGAATACTTCATTTGTTAGGCTGTTATGTTTACTTGTCCTAGTCCGGGTTTTTCATAGGGTGATATTTTCATGGCTTGCTAGAGTCCAGAGTCTTTTATCATATGGGTGTATCGAAATTCGTGATTCTTCAGCGCATTCATTTCGTTGTTCTTTGGTTTCTCTGATTACCACACTGTCCATTGTCGTTCGTTGGGACCTTAAATGTGCTTCGCGCTCTTCTCCTGTGGCTTTTCTTTTCGCTGTTTTGCTACAGAACTAGCATCATGTCCTCATATTTTACGTTTGAGCATTACCTGAAATATAATCCAAAACAACTTTGCATTAATAGGCACAATAAGTACACTTTTCACACTTTATTTTCGATTTGTATTCAGTCACTGTATCACTTCACTGTTTATTTTTATTTACTCCCTTCGTCACTGATAAGAAACTGATGTTCGAATCCACGTCGGGTCTTGCTCCATATACCCTTACCAGTGGCGATTTCCAGAACATGCCAAAAAGGCTTCGAATGGTCCACAATGTTCCAGAACATTCCACAACATTCGAGAGTGTTCTGGAATGCTTCACAGTGATTTGGGAACTTCAGGGATGTTAGTGAACATTCTGGAATCTTCCCGACTGTTACAAACTATTATCAAACATTCCACATCGTAATTTGTAGTCTACCAGTTTAGTGATTCACTTCACGGCGATCGATTACCATTTCACATACAATATTTTGCGGTAAAAAATAATAAATAACTTACATTTCCTTACGAAGAGACAACAATATTTCACCACATGACACCCACGAATGGTATTTTCTTATGCTTGGGTTTATAAGAGATACCCTTAAATTTTTAGCTTTCAATAGATCACGTAAACATTTTACGTGTAATATTTTAAGGAGCCGCACGTCCCGTATCCGCAGCAAGGCTGTGGGCCGTTATTTGAAATTGAAGTTATTTTAATTAAAGGATCAGATCAGATTTAAGTATTATGTCACCCGTTTCTAGCTGGAATCCTATCCTTTAGTATATATTTCACTACAGTACTTTTGAGTTAGGCCAGATGTCATACAAACCTACAAATTTAGGCACCAGTACATTGTCCCATAAATATGCCAGCTCTCGTTTTCAGTTCATAATTCCCTCAAAACTAATGATTCTACTAGACCATCAGAGCTTTGTCATTTCCCAAGGTCCTATCTAAATCAGTCTACACGAATTTCTGACGAATTTCTATATCTCTGAGTTTGCTGTGTTATTATACCAGTGTCTCACTTTTACACACTTGTGAATAGGTTAGCATTTTATACTGACTGATATTATTAGGGGTAAAAGTAGTAGTTCAAGCAAAATTGCTGTTATTATCATTCACTCATGTTATTCAACCTGACTTTTGATACACGGAAATCTGTAATCATTTCTGTTACTACAGCACTGAATATTCATAACAATATAGTTACATAAACAAATATTTGAATGAAAACCAGGGTCCACGTAAGACAGGCTCTGAAGACCGTCTCTTCAAGGGTAAATAAGATAAAAAGTGAAAGAAAAATTGAATCATGCTTGCTGGAAGCGATATAATTAAATAAGCAAATACCTTTACAGATTAATAAAAAACAATCAAAACATACAACATGTTTACTTAAACTGACAGAAGACTAATCAGTGACACAAAAGTGTCATTTTGCTGTGCTCTTAAGGCTTTCCAGCAATAATTGATTCTTCACGTATATGTAAATTTGGAGTAGAAATCAGTACATCATGCCGCGCGAACTTTTTAAGACAGCGTTCATTGTTATTAAACTTCGTTATCGATTTCTCCGTTCTCAGTGGCTTGCAGTTTTAAATGTATGAGGTCAACGATGTGCTCTCTTGCACTAGTTTTCTTCTTATTTGTTGTTATCTCCTTCCTGAGTACTTAGCTGAAAGCTGCAATAAAAACAAACGTCTTTCGGAAGAGCCTTTTAAAAACACGTAGACTCTAAGTTTAATATACTTGAGCAGGTACAGACGCCACTATTCTTCCACCTACCTCGGCAAATGTAGAGGGACTCAGGCACTCTTCGATTGCCTTGAAGGGTGCCACGTGGCTGTTAATTAGCTGTTGGCACTCAGAGGTCCTGCGTCTTACTCAGCGCAGCTAATGAGAGAGAATACTCTAAAGACAAGTTATCTCTATCGAAAGAGTGTAAATAAAGTGTAGGAGTACAGCAGCTTTCTGAAGATCAAGCGTACAAAAGGGTTCTTTCATTAAGGAGCTGGTGATTTTTTCTTCTTTTTGAATACGAAACGACTTCTGCCTTTCCTTCAGTGTCAAAGTATGTGTTACGGTTTCCATCTAACAAGATACATAAATGAAGAGCTTTCGTTTCTTTGATTATTTTTGGGGGGGGGGGAGGGGGGGGGGGGCGGCGGGGGGGTGTCCATCAGCCCTCTCACCGGTTTGATGCGAACTACCTAGACTTCTTCACTTTATGAACAACCTCTTCATCTAGGGTTAGCACTTACATCCAGCGTTCCAAATTATTTGTTGGTTAAGTTCCATTCTGTTTTCTCCAACAATTTTCGTATCAACGCCCACAACTACATTCATACACTACAGTCCACCGCATAATGTATTGTGGAATTGTCAGAAATGTTTTCCTCAAGTTAAGAATTGTGTTTGATACCAGAAGATTTCTTTTGGCGTGGAATGCTATCTTTGCCCTTACTAATCTGCCGTGCTTTTACCGGGATACGTTGTTTTGCTTCTAATGTAGCAAATTTACTTCATTTCGTCAGCTTCGTGGTTCCCAATTTTGATTGTAAGTTTTTCACTATTTTAATTTGTGCTACTGCTCGTAGCTATCTTTCTTTTGTTTAACCCCAATTGCTATACCGTGCTTATTAGACTGTTCATTGTCTCAGTATGTCCATTTTCATTCCTTGCTTCCACAATGCAGTCAGCGAATTATATTCTTTCACCCAGAATTTTAGTGGCACTGCTGAGGCTATTTCCATCAATGCATCTTCAATGTGCAGACTAAGGAGTTGAGGAAGTGTGCATCTCTTCCTTGTAGACTTTTCATTGCCAGCACTTGATTGTTGGTTTTCGATTCATATTGTCCCTTCTTGATTCTACTGTATTTTACCCGTCTTTCCATACAGCTTCCACCTCTTTTTCGAAATTTTCGAAGATCTTGTGGAATTAAGTGCCTGAATAAATGGTGCTGTGCTCATTTGATACAGAATCAGCAGAATATAGACTCTGTAGATATAAATGAAAGAAAAATTGCAGTTTAATTATTTCACAAAGTGACCCTACTCCCTTCATGAAGTCGCGACAGCATTGTGATTCCTGCTCAGACCTTGTCAACTTTACATTAATAGCAAACAGGAGAGAAAGAAAACATTTATTCCAGGTCCTTTGGTTGGCTGTTACATGACATTCGGCCTTCTAAACGTTGGTCTAATGACCACTCATAGATTGATGATGATTGCCTATGGTTTTTATGTCCAGAAAATTCAGGAAACGCCCTATTCTTACTAAGGCACTACGACGATATTTTTAGTACGGAAAATGCAATGGAGTATAGCATAGGAACCTGGTTCATTCCTGTGTTACAGTGTCAGCACCTCGTTTCAGAGAACTTAAAATATTGACACACGATATCATTTGGTTAGTGTCCTTGGGACTTAATGCTGTTTGTATGGTTCGCACTTGAACCTGAACTTGAACTTCAGATGGTTTGCCCTCGGGCTAAATTTCTTTCACCTAATAAAGATTACCTTATAGCTAGTCGTTTTGCGGACTGAGGAAGATAATAAATCAGTTTTAGGCTGCTCCTTGAAATCATGAACCAATATAAGAAACTGCAGTGTTCCATCTTACCAGTCACTCAGTCTACTTTTAATTCCGATAAACAATGTTTCTAAGATAATGTGGATCGTTTAATATCATCATTGTGTGCTTTAGCTCATACCATCGATAGCAAAATGAACTACATTGCCTCGTTTATAAGTAAGCGACTGCTTGATAAGCTCTGGATGCTTGTACGACTTTTACTGTACACTTCTTGGCTCTTTCTATGTGTGTGTGTGTGTGTGTGTGTGTGTGTGTAACTCTGCTGACACACCGTCACTTCAGTTCGGTAACGACATTAATTTCGTATTGATCGGATGACACAAGGGATGTGGAAAGGAAGAGAAACTGTATAATATACATCGTGTTTAAGACATCGTTGACACTGTATGAATAAACAGGGTATACATCTGTAACTCGCTAGCATCAACGTTTGTTTGACAATAAATATTTCAATCAAGTTGTAGACGTATTTTAAATATAGCAGCAGACATGAATGGGTGCTTTATCCAGGACCGTGGTGGCCGTCTCGATCAGTCATCATCAAACATATCATTAAATCTCTGCTACCACAGTTATTTTACTGGACACCGCTAGTACTGATTCATCAGACAACTCCTACATGAAGCTTCCCCAATTTCATTAAACCGATAACAATCTGGCGAGCATGATTATTTTGATCAGAGCTCTTTTGTGCGTTGGCCAATATAGTCTTGGTAACAATTTTTTTTGTTCCGTATCTCAATCTGTAAAAACTGAACAGCTGCAGAAACATTTTGCCTGTAATCTGCCTGTGCATCCTTTTTTCTCGGTTACAAGTCGAGGTATGAACGTTCGTAACTAATGACACACACTGAGGTCTACATTCCACTAACAGTGTAAAAAATTTAAGCTTCTAAGTGAAGGCAAGTAAAGGATAGAGCCGTTTATGTCACATATTTTGACACTCGCAAACTCATTCATCAAAACTCACAGGTGATGAACTTTCAATATGCAAAATTAAGTTTGTACGAAAACTTCAGAGTGCGAGCCCTACTCGCATTTGTCCGTTTTATTAGTAATTAGTCAACTGACACCTTTGATGAAGTCTGTCACGAATTCCTCCTCTTTGCGAACCCCTTCACCTCATAGTGGGACTTGCACCTTACGTCTCCAATTATTTTTTTGGATGCGATCCAAATTCGACATTCTACTGCTGTTCTTACTCTCTACAGTTTCCTGTAGTATCATGGAAATTATTCGCTACTATCTCAACACATGTCCGATCAACATACCCCTTCTTATTATCAGTGGGTCCCACAACATGCCTTATCGATCATGCGAAAATCTCATTTCTTATCTTATCAGTCTAACTAGTTTTCAATATCCTCCTATTGCATCAAATTTCAAGCACATTGATTGTTGTGTTCTGGTGTTCCTGTCAATGACACATAAAAGTGCAATGCTACACTCCATATGTACATCCTAAGATAGCTGTATTTTACTTCCGAGGCTGCAGACCTCCTTAACTTCCTGAACTTCATGATCACCAATTTTGACGTTGAACTTACAGCTGATAGCATTTCTGATATTCGTCATTACCTTCGTCCAATCCAACATGTTGAAACTCACCATGAAATTTCTTATGTAGGCACAATACAACGAAAGAAATGCACTGTCAAGATTTTCCTAAGACAACCTGCTAAAAATTTTTAAAAATTGCTGGAGTCACTTGCTTTTGTTGCACGAAGAACCGCTTATGACAGTGGTTTGTACAGCTCTTAAAGCCCAGTGCTCGATCTCCAAGCGCTAATGGAAAGCATTGATGCTCAAATCGTTATAGGCACTGAAAACTGGATAAAGCCGAATATAAGCTCAGCCGAAATTTTTGCGAAGTGCCTAACGGTGTTCCGAAAGGATATGCTAAACACGGTTGGCGGGGCGTGTTTTTTGCTGTTAGAACTAGTTTAACCTGTCGCGCAATTGAAGTAGGTACTTCCTGTGAGATAGTATGGGCAGAGGTCATGTTGGCAACCGGAATAAAATAACAATTGGATCCTTTTACTGACCTTCCAATTCAGATGATACAGTTGCTGAAAGGTTCAAAGAAAACTTGAGTTTGATTTGAAACACGTACCCAACTCATACGATAATAGTTGGTGGTGACTTTAATTTACATCTATATGTTGGCGAAAAAACATGTTTAATTCTGGAGGTACGCATAAAATATCATCCGAAATTGTGCTAAACGCATTCTCTGAAAATTGTTTCTAGCAGTTAATTCATGAGCCCATGCGAACAGTAAACATTGTGAAAACACACTTGACGTCATATCAACAAATAATCCTGAGTAAATGACGAGCATCAAAACCGATACAGGGATTAGTGAACACAGGGTTGTCGCAGCGAGACTGAATACTGCAATCCCCAAATCCTCCAAAAATAAGCGAAAATATAACTATGCAAAAAAGCAGATAAAAATTCACTTGACGCCTTCCTGAGAGACAATCTGCACTCATTTGAAATTAATAATATTAGTGTAAACCAGATGGTGACTTGAATTCAAAGAAATAGTATCGTCAGCAATTGAGAGGTTTATACCAAATAAATTAACAAACGACGGAGCTGATTCTCCTTGGTACACAAAACTGGTTAGAACACTGTTGTAGAAACATCGAAACAAACATACCAAATTCAAACAGACCCAAAATCCTCAAGATTGGCGATCTTTTACAGAAGCTCGAAATTTAGCGCGGACTTCAATGCGAGATGCATATAACAGTTTACACAACGAAACAGAAAATCCAGAGAGATTCTGGTCGTATGTGAAGTATGTTAGCGGCAAGAAACCATCAATGCATTCTCTGCGCGATAGCAATGGAGATACTATCGAAGACAGTGCTGCGAAAGCAGAGTTACTAAACATAGCCTTCCAAAATGCCTTCACAAAAGAAGACAAAGTAAATATTCCAGAATTCGAATCGAGAACAGCTGCCAACGTGAGTAACGTAGAAGTAAATATCCTCTGAGTAGTGAACCAACTTAAATAACTTAATAAAAACAAGTCTTCTGGTCCAGAATGTGTACCAATTAGGTTCTTTTCGGAGTATGCTGATGCATTAGCTCCATACTTAACAATCATATCGAACCGTAAGCTCGACGAAAAATGCGTACCCAAAGATTGGAAAGTTGCACAGGTCACACCAATATTCAAAAAAGGTAATAGGAGTAATCCACTAAATTACAGGCCCATATCGTTAAATCCGGTATGCAGCAGGTTTTTGGAACATATATTGTGTTCAACCATTATGAATTACCTCGAAGAAAACTTTATTGACACACAGCCAACATGGGTTTAGAAAACATCGTTCCTGTGAAGCACAACCAGCACTTTATTCACATGAAGTTTTGAGCGCTATTGACAAGGGATTTCAGATCAATTCCGTATTTCTGGATTTCCGGAAGGCTTTTGACACTGTAGGAGCAAGCGTCTTGTAGTGAAATTGCGTGCTTATGGACTATCGTCTCAGTTACGCGACTGGATTTGTCATTTCC
Source organism: Schistocerca serialis cubense (assembly GCF_023864345.2). Lineage (NCBI taxonomy): Eukaryota > Metazoa > Arthropoda > Insecta > Orthoptera > Acrididae > Schistocerca > Schistocerca serialis. The sequence goes on along the minus strand of NC_064642.1, from coordinate 645,404,925 downwards.
CGTCAGAAAGGTCACAGTTCGTAGTAATTGACGGAAAGTCATCGAGTAAAACAGAAGTCATTTCTGGTGTTCCCAAAGGTAGTGTTATAGGCCCTTTGCTGTTCCTTATGTATATAAACGATTTGGGAAGCAATCTGAGGAGCCGTCTTACGTTGTTTGCAGATGACGCTGTCGTTTGTCACTAATAAAGTCATCAGACGATCAAAACAAAGTGCAAAACGATTTTGAAAAGATATCTGAATTTTGCGAAGATTGGCAGTTGACCCTAAATAACAAAAAGTGTAAGGTCTTCCATATGAGTGCTAAAAGGAATTCGTTAAACTTCGGTTACACGATAAGTCAGTCTAACCTAAAAGCCGTAAATTCAATTAAATGTCTAGGTATTACAGTTACGAACGACTTTAATTGGAAGGAAGGCATAGAAAATGTTGTCGGAAAGGCTAACCAAAGACTGCGTTTTATTGGCAGGACACTTAGAAAATGTGACAGATCTAGTAAGGAGACTGCCTACACTACGCCTGTTCGTCCTCTTTTAGAATGCTGCTGCGCGGTGTGGGATCCTTACTATATAGGACAGACGGAGTACATCGAAAAAGTTCAAAGAAGGCAGCACGTTGTGTACTATCGCTAAATATGGGAGAGAGTGTCACAGAAACGATACAGGATTTAAGCTGGACATCATTAAATTTAAGGCGTTGCGACGGAATCTTCTAACGAAATTCCAGTCACCAACTTTCCCTCCAAATGCGAAAATATTTTGTTGACACCAACCTACATAGAGAGAAACAATCACCACGATAAAATAAGGGAAATCAGAGCTCGTACGGAAAGATATAGGTGTTAGTTCTTTCCGCGCGCTATACAAGATTGGAATAATAGAGAATTGTGAAAGTGGTTCGATGAACCCTCTGCCAGGTACGCAAATGTGATTTGCAGAATATACATGTAGATGTAGATGTAGAGTTTGTGACAAGGGACCGTATCGCCGCCCGGTGCTAATATCCGAAGTGATGCAAGCGAATTTGAAACACCTAAACCATATAAAAAATGTCACGTGTCATTGATGTTTTGAATAAGAGAAAGTTCGTATCGACAAATAACAGGTTGCATGTACAATTCTTTCAAAGACGACTAGCAGAGGAAAATAAATCAAGGCTGGATTTGATGGTACATTACAGACGACTTCTATCCATCGTGAAATGAAATATTTCTTTCACGTACGTCGTTTCTGTAGGACAGTTCTTATGACAATTTGTGAATAACCTGTATTTAGATAACACAGAAACAGTTTTTTCTTTATTCCCCATAGTATTCGCAATAAGACCATGTCATTTAAATGAGGAAAACAAACATTTTCCTTACATCAGTCACACCTGATTAAAGAAAAATTAATGCTCTCAGGCTCGTCGCAACAATTAATAGTTTTATTTGGACAGAACTGCGGTGGTTTAAGAAATGATTTTCGCCGTTGCTATTTTTACTGTGCTGATAACCGAGCATACTTAAAGTACTCCGTAAAATTGGCCTACGCAAACTGATAATGCACAAATGAGTGAAGTTTAAGAATACTATTCTCCTGATAAGCCTCAGAGAACTCCGAGCTGATTGAAATTATATTGAACGACAATTTCGTTAATAATACCGTCCACAGACGAGAAACTTCTTTATCCAGTGTGTTATTGGTTCTTTCAGTTTTAGTCGTCCTCCTGAAAGACAGCTATATCGGTACGCTCAAGCTAAGAGTCCAACAATAACAATTAATTAATTTCTGTAGGTTGTTACAAACAGTTTCGGATGAAATACAAAAAATTGTTCTTTCTTCTATCTCCATAATCAGTACGCTTTGATGTCCATGAAGGCAGATTTAAACCTGTGGAAACAGTAATCCATTCACACTTACCACTGTTATTACTATCTATGGATATGTAGTAGCATTAATGTATTGAACAACAGACGGACTTTCTTCGCACTGTAATGATAAACTGGTTTGCCCGCATTACTTTCACGAAACAGCAGGTGTGGGGCGTCAGACATCGCAGTTGTGGGGATAACAGCGAGCTTCGGCATCACATTGTCTATGGATTAATGGCATTTACTCTACGTAAAATCTGCTGTTTTTCGATTTCCTACACTGTTTGATTCCTTGAAACTGCTTAACCAGACCGAATAAGAGTTGATATCACTAGTCTTCAACTCAGTTGCAATTCGGAGGATCCAGTCTCGTAGGTCTCCATCAGGAATGGTAGATTGCTTCTCATGTGCCTCTCTATGTGCTTCGTAATTAATGGAAACTCCTCTAAAGAAGTGTTCTTCGTGTTATTTATTGACTTTGTGCCCACCCTGTACAGTAAATCTTTCGGCCAGTATTCACGGTTTTGCTAGTTTCACTTTGGCGTGAATTTATTCCTTCGTGTAAGTCTTTCTTTCATTTAAACAATTTATGTTCACATTTTACGAAGGAGAACCGGATTTGCCCACTGATTAACACTAAGCGTTAAACACAATGAATATTTATTCAGTTTTATCTCCATTGCAAACACTTACGCTACTAAAAGAGCAACTGGTAATCATGATGGATACTAAATGAGTTAAAATTTGAGTGAACAGTAACTCCGGACAGTTGTTTCAGAGAAACTATAATTGAAAATAGACATTCACTTCACAAATTACGATCACGGCGAATGGTATTATAGGTTTGTCGATGAGCTGTCAACCACGGATACGCGGTTGCCGTGTTGCCCTTATACATACCGCTAAATCTCCGTTAAGTGTGTACATTTCACCAGCCACCTGACGAGCTAAGAATATGGAAATATTTAACTTTTTATTTAATACTTAGAGCACGTGTTAGCAGCTAATATCTTAACACGGCCTTTCTTTTCGCATATCCCCCTTGATTAAAAAATTTCCGAGCATATTCCGACACGTCGGATTGACCATTCCCTTGTTAAGTTGGCTGGTTGTTAGGTTTACTTGCTCTGTCTATCGGTGCGACAGCTGGATGAAAACTCTAAAACACATGAAACAATACAAAATGATTAAAACGTAAACGCATTCATTCACAATGCCTAGTGGTTAACATAATACTTTCCCTATTTAATGTGTTATAACACGGAAACTAATTACTGCACGCAGACCAAACTTGGTAGCATTAATTTCAGGGACATGGCGAAGAGAAATAATGCAGAATCAGTTCAGGTAAAACACATATAATGTGCTACTATGGTACCTAATACCATTACATACCGGTACCATTAAAGCTACAAAGGGGCTCAATATGGCACCCATGACCGTCCAGAAGAGTGTGAATGCGCAGGATTCGATTCCTCACAGTGGAACGAAGGATGTCCGTGGTACAGTGAGATTTTACAATACTAACACGAGGCCAGTAAGACTTTACATATCTTCCACGGCACTATTGCTTCTCCGGCTACTGTGAATATTGATAACCATTACTAGTGGAGCAATGAGGTAGAAACACTGCAGTGAGACTAAGGATGCAGAGTTATGTATGCTTTATACTGAATATACCGGGTGGTTATAATTAAACTTTCCCTAACTAATACGTTATAACACGGAAACTAATTACTGTACGTGTACGAAACTGGGTAGCATTAATTTCCGGAGTATGGGGTGCATGATTTCCATACGTCACAACGCCACCGTCCAGTTCCAACTATGGCAAGCAAGTGTCGTGATCACTCCTCGTGATTCATAGTGTCGTACACCTGACCAGTAGTGTTGCACTTGTTGACATGTCAACATGAGCTTGGACAAGAGGAGCAGGGCATTATTGGTAAAGCTCTATTATCAAAACAACAGCAGTGCTGCAGCTGCACTTCGTGAATGTCACTGGCTGGAAGGATTACGGAAGGGTCCTGTTTCTCCACCTGCTGTGCAGAGCATAATGACCGAATCTACTGGAGAAACGAGCGTCGCTCCGGGGAGATGCCGGTTGCACCATAGGTGGTTGACGAATTCACTGTTGCTATGGCAGACAAAGCTTCGCGCAGTTCCCGATCGACAGGCAGTGCGCGTATTGTGTCACGACAGTTAAACATCCCGTTGTCCAATATACGGAAGATACTTCAGACCATTCTCATATTGTGTCTGTACAAGATCCATATCGTACAGCAGTTTGCACCACAGGACGCACGACGACGTGTTGACCTCGCTCTTCACTTTCGCGCAGAGATTAAAGTTGACAAGCGCCAGCCCTTCACCGTCCTACGGACAGACGAAGCAAATCTATCTCTGACTGGTGAGGCGAACACACAGAATTGCCAAGTATGGGGATCTTCATCTCCACTGTGTATGAAGTTCTACTTTATCGCGAACGTGTCACGTTATGGCAGGGCTGGGCAAAAGCCGTTTCACAAGCGCTGGCGCCCGCAGATGCCCGCAAGGCCTGCCCGCCGCTGTCCCCACTCTGCCATCCAGCAGTACCCCCTCCATCTACTCGCCTAGCCACGCACGTCACTGCACCGCGCGGAGCCACTCGGTCCGTTTACTTCACGTCGTTTGTAGACATTGCATTCGGTGTTTGCGATAAAAAAGAACTAGTGGGTGGAAAATGGCTGAGAATGAGTTAAAATCGTTGAAACGAAAGTCCTTTGATTCCATACTCGTTAATCCACAGTGGGAAGAAGAGTACTTTTTTGTTGGAACGCAAAGCCGACTTCAGTGTTTGATTTGCAGTGCAACATTGTCTTCATGGAAGAAGTGTAATGTGAAGCGACATTATCAACTGCTTCACGAGGAGGATATAGTCGGTCTGAATAATGAAGAAAGAAAAGCCAAACTTACCGAACTGAAGCAGAAAAAGGAGAAAGGCATACCTATACATGTAGATAATTATGACACTGATTCACATAATTTCTGTTATTAATAATATATAATGTGCGTTTTCCGGAACTTTTACCTTTTCCTTATACGTATTTACAGGACGAAAACCTCATCATAAACAACGATGCAGCGATGACAGTAAGCTATCATGTAGCTCTTATAACAGCTAAAATAGCACGGCCCTTGGGCGATGGAGAATTTATGGAAGAATGTTTTGTTGCTGCCGCAACAATTTTGTGCCATCAAGTCTTCCTGTTTTTGAAACCGTTCCTCTTTCACGGCGAACGGGTTGCAGGTTCATTGGAGAAATGGTCCACCATGTGGAAGCTCAATTGAGAAACAGGATCAAAGATTTGGTTTTCTTTTCATTAGCATTGGACGAAAGCACTGATGTATGTGATGTCGCTCAACTTGCAGACTTTTTGCGAGGAATTGATGCTCAGTTTAATGTGATTAAGGAGCTCCTCGATTTAGTGCCAATGCATACGCAACAACGGCCGACGATATACCTTCGAGCGTAGAACATATAATAGAGAAATACGAGCTATGTATGAAAAACTTTCATCGATTGCCACAGATGGGGCTCCTGCAATGATTGTCCGTAAGTCTGGTGTCGTTGCTTTGATACGAAAAAAGTTGAAAACTGTCGGTGAACAGGTAATACCAGCAATACATTCCATTCTTCACCGTGTTAATTTGTTAGCAAAATGTGCCAAAGTAGTTGGCGTCATGGACGTGGTTATAACAACAGTCGCACGGGTTGGGACACAGACAATTCAAATTGTTCCTGGGAGATCTCAAATATGAATGCGGCGATGTTCCAAATTTTTTGTGAAGTACGCTGGTTGAATCGAGGTGTTGTTTTAGAACGATTTTTTTAATTTATGTAAAGATATAGCGTTATTCATAGATGCGACAGGAAAACCGGTGAAAAAATTGGACAACCCACAGTGGATTTTAGACTTTGCGTTTTTAAGTGAGGTAACCAAGCATCTAAATAGCTTGAATGTAGCTTTTCAAGGTAGAAATAAGGTAATTAGCGAAGTGTAAAATGGTTCAAATGGCTCTGAGCACTATGGGACTCAACTGCTGAGGTCATTAGTCCCCTAGAACTTAGAACTAGTTAAACCTAACTAACCTAAGGACATCACAAACATCCATGCCCGAGGCAGGATTCGAACCTGCAACCGCAGCGGTCTTGCGGTTCCAGACTGCAGCGCCTTTAACCGCGCGGCCACTTCGGCCGGCAGCGAAGTGTAAGGCTCTATTTTGGTATTCAAGAGAAACCTGCTTTTGTGGGCAAAGAAACTGTCAGAAATGTCGTGTGTACTCTTCCCGAGGGTTGCACTAGTTGTTAGTGAAAACAATTTGGAACAGAAAAGGCTCAAAGAACATTTTGATGGGTCTGTAACGGTGCTACAGTCTCTCGAAGGCATTTTTGATAGTAGATTTGAGGACTTAAATCGACTGGAATGCGACGTTAACCTTTTTGCGAATCCTTTTGCTTTTAACGTAGAAAATATGCCTTCTGAAATTCAGTTGGAACTCATCGACTTTCAATGCAATCGTGAGCTGAAGAAGTTTCGCACTGCAGAAACCTTGGCAAGCTTCTTCAAATATTTCCCACTTAAACAGTTTCCATTGGTATTTAAAACAGCTGTTCGTGTGTATAGTTTTTTAGGAGCAGTCTTACTGATGTTCATCTGATTGGTGCAGCGCGCCTAATGACCAGCAATTTCACACCAGATATCGAGATGCTAGTTCAAAATCATTGTAAAACATCCAAGGTGATGTAAATTAATGCCTATGTCCTATTAATACGTAGTACCCCTCCTCTGAAATACACATGTCTGTGTAAATATAACGTAACATGTACAATGTAAATGTGTTTGTTTCTTAACCCTTTACGTCTGTATCCTATTTGAAGCCATGAAAGTAGAACGTGTTACAGTGGTTCGAAACTGTGTTTCTCCGTACATGGCCAACCGCTGCATGGCACAGGATACACAAACTGTGGGTAAGCACGTTTTACACCTGCGTCCCACACACGCATGTTGTGCCAGGTATGATTGGCCTTCCGATTACCATGTATCGGCGCCGAGTTCACGGATGCCACATATGCGTGAAACTACCTCGGACGTATGTGTGTTCCACCTGTTTTACGTACGTTAGCTTGTGTATACTCGCTTGTGTGCGTACAGCGCTCTCACAGGGGTACGGTTACCCCCCCTGCAGTGTGCATACCCAATCGACCAGCCACATCGTACAGCTCTGCTACCCGCACTACGTGCCCACAGAGCTGCTCAGCGTTGCCCTCACGGTTCAGCCGGCCAGTGTGGCCGTGCGCTTCTAGACGCTTCAGTTTGGAACCGCGTGACCGCTACGGTCGCAGGTTCGAATCCTGCCTCGGGCATGGATGTGTGTGATGTCCTTAGGTTAGTTAGGTTTAAGTGCTTCTAAGTTCTATGGGACTGATGACCTCAGATGTTGAGTCCCATACTGCTCAGAGCCATTTGAACCATTTGATCCCTCGCGGCTCACGGTACCCGGGGGCAGCTCACGTGCCCACTCCTGCCTTATGGTGTGGCTTCACGCCTACGTTCATCATTGCCTCACTCGTCCTTGAACAGACTGGCGCTTAAGGACCAAAGACGTGCATTGTGACTGGCTAGCGTACTGCAGCATGCATCGCCAGCACGTCATACCCGCCCTACAGGAGAGAGACGATTGAGCTCATCAGTTTTCAAGCAAGAGAGGGGCCCACCGCACATTGCTCGTGAACTTGATCTGCTTCTCCGAAACACATTTGGAAACGATGGAATTATCAGCAGATCGTTTCCAAATGCTTGGCTGGCACGATCACCTGATATTACTCCCTGTGATTTTTGGTTGTGGATCTACCTGAAGGACAGGGTTTACGAGGGGAACATTCACACATGCGCTGATCTGAAGCGGAGCATATCAAGAGAGGTGGCAGAGATCTTAGTTCTGTTTTGTCTAAAACTGATATGGTGAGACCGTGGCTGTGTACAATTAATATAGGTTGATTCTTACAAAGAAGGAGACAGCAACGAGCGACAGTTAATAATGCTATTTATTTAGATAAGTAGTGCCGTAACCGGTTTCGAACTGACAAGTTCATCATCAGACGGCTGTTCACAAGATTCACAAGCTGCGCTATACATAATCATGAGTTTACGATTTTTATTCTCCCACTATCGCGAAATATTGTTGGTGTGTTGGTGCTCTACAGTATAAAACAATGTTAGAAGCGCCCTATGTGAACGTGACTAACCTCCAAACGATGTAATACAGAGTAAACAAATATGTGAGGTAAAGTGGTTATAGTACTTACACTGAAAATTTCACGAAATTTTGTTGCAAAATTGCAGGATTGTATTTTTGAAGTACTGCAAACTACATGCAGCACTTACATGATTTGCGTATCACCGTGTTGTGCATAGCACCACACACACACACACACACACACACACACACACACACGCACACACACACACACGCACACACACACACCAAATTGTGTGCTATGCACAATACGGCTATACGCAAATCATGTAAGTGCTGCATATACTTTGCAATATTTAAAAAATACAGTCCTGCAACTCTGTAACAAAATTACGCAGAATTTTGGATGTAAGTACTACAACCACTTAACCTCACTTATTCGTTTACTCTGTATTACATCGTTTGAAGGTTAGTTATGTTCACATAGGGCACGTCTAACATTGTTTTCTACAGTAGGGCACCAACACACCAAGAATATTTCGCTATAGTGGGAGAATAAAAATATTAAACTGGCGATTACGCAAAGTGTATCTTGTGAAAAGCCTTCTAGTGATGAACTTGTCAATTCGAAACCGGCTGTGAGCTGATGTGAATACGGCGTCTTCTGGTGGCGTACGAGGAGCCCTCAAAAACAGCAACTCGCGGTGGCTGGTTCCAATATATCTTCTCCAGAAACAAGACCGGAGTGCAAAGCGCCTTGTACAGTCAGCGAATAGGCCGACAGCGCCGCATTTCTTCCCAACCCCCCTCCAACCATGACGCTTCCTCACCGTCGTCGCCCAGTGTGTGAGCAAGTGATCGTGTGGAGAAGGTTTGTGCAGTGATTCTGCTGATGGAGTAGGCTGTGGCACGATGGCACTAAATAACCGACTTCACAACATTCACCTCGCGAACCACCGTGAGAAATCTGCCAGAAAACCGTAGGCAGTACTCATACAACGGCACAGCTGTTGCTATGGCTATATGGCTGGTGCAGGCTCGATATCCGAGACTGACGTCTCTGTGAATGGCGGCTGGCAGAGGCGGCAGCGACCGCTAAGGCGGGCAGGTGTCGACCTCCACACCAGAGTCGCCACACGACCCAAGCGTGCAAAAGTTAGTTGCTGTTAGGTGCTGTTATGGGCTGCTCGGTGGCAGTAGTCGGAGTTGTAGGCATGAAATATCTACGACAGTACCATAATTATCACAATAAGTTAGTTGATTCTGGAGCCGTCAGTGTGAGCTGGCAGCGAATGGTTCAATGAGCTCACCCGTACGTCTGAGTGATGCCGCCGGAATCCCATCTTTGAGGCCTGTTAAAGACGTGAAGTAGAGCGTTGTCTTTCGTGCGGAATCTAGTAGCGATGTTGGCACCTAAATGGGGCAGTCGAGGGTGCAACAGATGCAGCAGGGTGCAGTGACGACGACTGTGTAATAATTTCCTGACGAAGCGTCGTCAAAACGCAGAGTGTGACAGGTGATGAGAAACCACAAGACATCATTTTCACAAAAGTTGGAAGCACGACGTTTGGCCATCTGATCCTTGAAAGTGCGAACGAGTCGTTCACCTTCAGCGTTCGATTGGCAATATTTTTGAAATTCTGACGAATAAAACCGAGACAATTCTTCTAAACGATTGTTTATGGCAAAACTTCTATATAAAAGAAGAAGCGAGTCCTTTTATTTGTCGATTCATGTTCAGACGAATGAATATGTACTGCTTGCATCGACGATAATCAGCCACGATCTGTTCCAGAAAGGACCAGCTAAACTGATGCGGTGCCAAAGACTGTCAGGTCGAGCAAACTGAAAACTTCATAGCGCGGGGCTGCCTGTTTAGGCATCTAGTGGAAACTTGAGGTAAGCATCGTCCACCTGCTAGGAGATCCATAAGCTGCTCAATTCACGGGATTGGGGAAGAATCAATAACCATTTCAACATTGATGCATAGCAGTGGGCAATCATCTATTGAATCTGCTGGGGAAGCCCGAGTGTGTACAGTGCGGTTGTTCTAGCTAGTTACTTCTAACGATTTACAATATCCTCAACGTAACAGTTTTAATGGAAAGTTGATGCAATGATGAGAGAATTATGACTCACGTTGGTTCATTAGGTGTATGCAGTAACAGTACATCTACATCTACATCTACATCTACATTGATACTCCGCAAGCCACCCAACCGTGTGTGGCGGAGGGCACTTTACGTGCCACTGTCATTACCTCCCTTTCCTGTTCCAGTCGCGTATGGTTCGCGGGAAGAACGACTGTCTGAAAGCCTCCGTGCGCGCTCTAATCTCTCTAATTTTACATTCGTGATCTCCTCGGGAGGTATAAGTAGGGGGAAGCAATATATTCGATACCTCATCCAGAAACGCACCCTCTCGAAACCTGGCGAGCAAGCTACACCGCGATGCAGAGCGCCTCTCTTGCAGAGTCTGCCACTTGAGTTTATTAAACATCTCCGTAACGCTATCACGGTTACCAAATAACCCAGTGACGAAACGCGCCGCTCTTCTTTGGATCTTCTCTATCTCCTCCGTCAACCCGACCTGGTACGGATCCCACACTGATGAGCAATACTCAAGCATAGGTCGAACGAGTGTTTTGTAAGCCACCTCCTTTGTTGATGGACTACATTTTCTAAGCACTCTCCCAATGAATCTCAACCTGGTACCCGCCTTACCAACAATTAGTTTTATATGATCATTCCACTTCAAATCGTTCCGTACGCATACTCCCAGATATTTTACAGAAGTAACTGCTACCAGTGTTTTTTCCGCTATCATATAATCATACAATAAAGGATCCTTCTTTCTATGTATTCGCAATACATTACATTTGTCTATGTTAAGGGTCAGTTGCCACTCCCTGCACCAAGTGCCTATCCGCTGCAGATCTTCCTGTATTTCGCTACAATTTTCTAATGCAGCAACTTCTCTGTATACTACAGCATCATCCGCGAAAAGCCGCATGGAACTTCCGACACTATCTACTAAGTCATTTATATATATTGTGAAAAGCAATGGTCCCATAACACTCCCCTGTGGCACGCCAGAGGTTACTTTAACGTCTGTAGACGTCTCTCCATTGATAACAACATGCTGTGTTCTGTTTGCCAAAAACTCCTCAATCCAGCCACACAGCTGGTCTGATATTCCGTAGGCTCTTACTTTGCTTATCAGGCGACAGTGCGGAACTGTATCGAACGCCTTCCGGAAGTCAAGAAAAATAGCATCTACCTGGGAGCCTGTATCTAATATTTTCTGGGTCTCATGAACAAATAAGGCGAGTTGGGTCTCACACGATCGCTGTTTCCGGAATCCATGTTGATTCCTACATAGTAGATTCTGGGTTTCCAGAAATGACATGATACGCGAGCAAAAAACATGTTCTAAAATTCTACAAGAGATCGACGTAAGAGATATAGGTCTATAGTTTTGCGCATCTGCTCGACGACCCTTCTTGAAGACTGGGACTATCTGTGCTCTTTTCCAATCATTTGGAACCCTCCGTTCCTGTAGAGACTTGCGGTACACGGCTGTTAGAAGGGGGGCAAGTTCTTTCGCGTACTCTGTGTAGAATCGATTGGTATCCCGTCAGGTCCAGTGGACTTTCCTCTATTGAGTGATTCCAGTTGCTTTTCTATTCCTTGGACACTTATTTCGATGTCAGCCATTTTTTCGTTTGTGCGAGGATTTAGAGAAGGAACTGCAGTGCGGTCTTCCTCTGTGAAACAGCTTTGGAAAAAGGTGTTTAGTATTTCAGCTTTACGCGTGTCATCCTCTGTTTCAATGCCATCATCATTCCGTAGTGTCTGGATATGCTGTTTCGAGCCACTTACTGATTTAACGTAAGACCAGAACTTCCTAGGATTTTCTGTCAAGTCGGTACATAGAATTTTACTTTCGAATTCAATGAACGCTTCACGCATAGCCCTCCTTACGCTAACTTTGACATCGTTTTGCTTCTGTTTGTCTGAGAGGTTTTGGCTGCGTTTAAACTTGGAGTGGAGCTCTCTTTGCTTTCGCAGTAGTTTCCTAACTTTGGTGTTGTACCACGGTGGGTTTTTCCCGTCCCTCACAGTTTTACTCGGCACGTACCTGTCTAAAACGCATTTTACGATTGCCTTGAACTTTTTCCATAAACACTCAACATTGTCAGTGTCGGAACAGAAATTTTCGTTTTGATCTGTTAGGTAGTCTGAAATCTGCCTTCTATTACTCTTGCTAAACAGATAAACCTTCCTCCCTTTTTTTATATTCCTATTAACTTCCATATTCAGGGATGCTGCAACGGCCTTATGATCACTGATTCCCTGTTCTGTACATACAGAATCGAAAAGTTCGGGTCTGTTTGTTATCAGTAGGTCCAATATGTTATCTCCACGAGTCGGTTCTCTGTTTAATTGCTCGAGGTAATTTTCGGATAGTGCACTCAGTATAATGTCACTCGATGCTCTGTCCCTACCACCCGTCCTAAACATCTGAGTGTCCCAGTCTATATCTGGTAAATTGAAATCTCCACCTAAGACTATAACGTGCTGAGAAAATTTATGTGAAATGTATTCCAAATTTTCTCTCAGTTGTTCTGCCACTAATGCTGCTGAGTCGGGAGGTCGGTAAAAGGAGCCAATTATTAACCTAGTTCGGTTGTTTAGTGTAACCTCCACCCATAATAATTCACAGGAACTATCCACTTCTACTTCACTACAGGATAAACTACTACTAACAGCGATGAACACTCCACCACCGGTTGCATGCAATCTATCCTTTCTAAACACCGTCTGTACCTTTGTAAAAATTTCGGCAGAATTTATCTCTGGCTTAAGCCAGCTTTCTGTACCTATAACGATTTCAGCTTCGGTGCTTTCTATCAGCGCTTGAAGTTCCGGTACTTTACCAACGCAGCTTCGACAGTTGACAATTACAATACCGATTGCTGCTTGGTCCCCGCATGTCCTGACTTTGCCCCACACCCGTTGAGGCTGTTGCCCTTTCTGTACTTGCCCAAGGCCATCTAACCTAAAAAACCGCCCAGCCCACGCCACACAACCCCTGCTACCCGTGTAGCCGCTTGTTGCGTGTAGTGGACTCCTGACCTATCCAGCGGAACCCGAAACCCCACCACCCTATGGCGCAAGTCGAGGAATCTGCAGCCCACACGGTCGCAGAACCGTCTCAGCCTCTGATTCAGACCCTCCACTCGGCTCTGTACCAAAGGTCCGCAGTCAGTCCTGTCGACGATGCTGCAGATGGTGAGCTCTGCTTTCATCCCGCTAGCGAGACTGGCAGTCTTCACCAAATCAGATAGCCGCCGGAAGCCAGAGAGGATTTCCTCCGATCCATAGCGACACACATCATTGGTGCCGACATGAGCGACCACCTGCAGATGGGTGCACCCTGTACCCTTCATGGCATCCGGAAGGACCCTTTCCACATCTGGAATGACTCCCCCCGGTATGCACACGGAGTGCACATTGGTTTTCTTCCCCTCTCTTGCTGCCATTTCCCTAAGGGGCCCCATTACGCGCCTGACGTTGGAGCTCCCAACTACCAGTAAGCCCACCCTCTTCGACTGCCCGGATCTTGCAGACTGAGGGGCAACCTCTGGAACAGGACAAGCAGCCATGTCAGGCCGAAGATCAGTATCAGCCTGAGACAGAGCCTGAAACCGGTTCGTCAGACAAACTGGAGAGGCTTTCCGTTCAGCCCTCCGGAATGTCTTTCGCCCCCTGCCACACCTTGAAACGACCTCCCACTCTACCACAGGTGAGGGATCAGCCTCAATGCGGGCAGTATCCCGGGCAACCACAGTCGTAGTCCGATCAGGGGATGCGTGGGACGAGCTGGCCGTCCCCGACAAACCCCCATCCCGACCCCCACAGTGATGCCCATTGGCAACAGCCTCAAGCTGTGTGACCGAAGCCAACACTGCCTGAAGCTGGGAGCGAAGGGATGCCAACTCAGCCTGCATCCGAACACAGCAGTTGCAGTCCCTATCCATGCTAAAAACTGTTTTGCTAAGAACGTCTGAACTAATCTACAGAGAGCGCAAACAAATCGACAAAATTTAAACGGTTATTAAAATACAAGATTGCCTAGTAAATGCAGTAATGCTGCTACTTGCGCACTGCTGACACTGCTCGGCGGCGGAAGGAGACTAAGCGAAATTACACTATTCAGGTACTAAAACACGATGCTACACTCTCAAATACTATAATACGCCCGAAATTTATGAATTAAACAATGCAAGAACCAAAAACACGCAAAGAAATTAAGAATTAAACTATGTAACAAATGAGTGAGCTAGGAGTATACGACTTGCTGCTCAGCTGCTTATCCAACGGCGGCAGGGGGCACACTGACTGCGACCAACCGACACTGGCCGTTCAAAACAAAACAGTAGACAAACGACTACGCGAATTTACACTATTCAGGTACTAAAACGCGATGCTACAACTCTCAAATACTATAATACGTTCGAAATTTATGAATTAAACAATGCAAGAACCAAAAACACGCAAAGAAATTAAGAATTAAACTATGTAACAAATGAGTGAGCTAGGAGTATACGACTTGCTGCTCAGCTGCTTATCCAACGGCGGCAGGGGGCATCATTCAGAAGAGAAAGGTTGTTGCTTCTCTTCGAGTAATACTGCATGTAAAGTCAAGTGATTACGGCGGCAGGGGGCACACTGACTGCGACCAACCGACACTGGCCGTTCAAAACAAAACAGTAGACAAACGACTACGCGAATTTACACTATTCAGGTACTAAAACGCGATGCTACAACTCTCAAATACTATAATACGCTCGAAATTTATGAATTAAACAATGCAAGAACGAAAAACACGCAAAGAAATTAAGAATTAAACTATGTAACAAATGAGTGAGCTAGGAGTATACGACTTGCTGCTCAGCTGCTTATCCAACGGCGGCAGGGGGCATCATTCAGAAGAGAAAGGTTGTTGCTTCTCTTCGAGTAATACTGCATGTAAAGTCAAGTGATTACGCACTGCGAATACAACCCATTAGAATGCAGCGTTTAAGTGGACGTAGTGATTCATCCTCTTCAGTAACTTGTGCGATATCCTGGTAATGGGAGAATCTGGCAGTGCATGCAGATGAAATTGTTTAATTTGTAGACTAGGGCCTCTGATGCACTCAATTTCATCATAGGCCCTCGTAGGTAAGCGAGATAGTGACTGAGTTTGCACGCTATGTCGCAGGTCAACAGAGTATTTCTTAGCAGCAATTTAAGAGAAGTAATGAAAAAGTTTTAGCATCTGTGTTGTACTGTTAGGCAAATCTGTCATCCGATGAAAAAGAGCAGTCAGTGGCTTATGATGTCACCAGAGATAGCTTTCTATCATGCAGATATTGACGATATTCCATTAAGCAATAGGTATGCCTAAGGCTTACTTTTCGAGCAGACTGTAGTTGGAACTTGTTCAACGTCTTGAACGAGAATGTTATTGGTCACTCAGTATTTGCAACCTTATGAGATAAAAGCGTCCCTAATCCACGTGATGTTGGATCAACTGCACTACTGTGTTTTGCAGATCGAAACTGATAAGGTGTAGGCGACTAAGCAATGCATTTTTCGACTTTTGAATTGATTTTTCACATTCTCCAGTTCATTTGCAAAGAGTATTTTTTCACCGGAGGCGATGCAAAGGAGGAGAAATTCGCGATGCCTTTGGAAGAAGTGTGGTATAGCAATTCAGGATGCCCAGAACTGCCCGTATTTCAAGGAACGCTTTTAGAATGTAGTATCCTGATGGCCTCTAAATGCTTTGTTCGGAAAATGGTTGGTTGGTTGTTTCGGAGAAGGAGACCAGACAGCGAGGTCATCGGTCTCATCGGATTAGGGAAGGACGGGGAAGAACGTCGGCCGTGCCCTTTGAAAGGAACCATCCAGGCATTTGCCTGGAGCGATTTAGGGAAATCACGGAAAACCTAAATCAGGATGGCCGGACGCGGGATTGAACCGTCGTCCTCCCGAATGCGAGTACAGTGTGCTAACCACTGCGCCACTTCGCTCAGTTTAGTTCGGGAAAGAGCGCCGTGGGCGTTAATGATATTTCACATACATTCTGTTTCATTCCTCAAATATGAACACTTACGCAAATTACAATTAAGCCCTGCGCTGCTTAAAACTTGACATTAGGTTTCCAAGTATTTGACATGCTGGTCTGTGATTATCCAGACACACCTAAGCCTTCCTGTCATCTAAATCATCGGAACGTGTTCAAGAAAGCATTGAAAGAATGCTTAACATATGAGCTTCACAAGGGATGTCGCTGGTATTGGTACTCGCCGAAGTGTGTGTTGACCACCGTAAACATTTTCGTTACTTCACGTAGAGGAAACTGCATGTAAGCATTGTCCGCCTGGCAGGAGATCCATTAACTCCTTAATACTTAGAATTGCGAAAGAATAAACAACCATTTGAACGTTAACTGAATAAATCAAACGAAATTGCAGTGCCTGTGTTGTGTTGAAGTACGACGAAATGTTCCTTTGGACATGCAGCATTTAGGAGACCTTTTACGTAAAGCGGTAGATCCACGTTCGTATCTCGATTCGGCAGAAATTATCATTGCTGTTTTTCCATTATACAGCTGGAGACGGTTCATGTTCCCCACTGCGAATGAATTATATGTCAAATATGTCATCTCTTGTAATACATCTCCTTTCTTTATTTGAGTTTATATGAGTTTCTTCCAATACATCAGCTGTCCATCCTGTTAACAGTCGCAGTACGATCTTCTCCTTGATCGATCACACATCGTTCACACATCTGTTCCTCTTCCTCAGGTGCGTTCAGTAGCGCATCAGCAGACTCTCTCAAAATAAAAATATCAACACACAGAAAATTTCTCACTGGACTTTCGTATCTTCACTTAAAATTGTATACTCGTGTCTTCTCAAATATCAACCTTGTACAGTGCTACATCCAGCTGGCTCACTTTCACAAAATATCTACATGCTCTGTGTTACCTCGCTACTTTCTCACTTACCTCAGATCAACAGCTCATCACTGCATCAGAGTGGCTCAACTCTCCTGTACTTCCATCATAGTTCTAACTCACGACTGGCTTACTGAAAATCTTCGTCAATAATATACACACATTATCCTCGTTTCAGCTTCACCCAATGTTGATCTGATGCTTCTTCTTTTCCTCTGGCGTCTCACACACAGTGTCAATGACACCATCTGACGACGATTGGCTCTGTCCCCAACGTAAAAATAGTGACTACTATTTTACGACTGCGGTTAACTTGGCTCCCACTACCAACTTTTTCTAACAGACATGAGCATGGTTATACTGTCTTTGCACATTCTTACGAAAGTTCTTACTCCTTACACATCTCGGTAGGAAAAAAATATTAACTTCTCCTGGATCTGCAGCTTCACAACTCTCCATTTCCATAATATTTGCGTGTATACTTCTTTGCACATGGCACAGTCCTCAAAATATACAGGGTATTCATTTTCACTAAAGACATTGAAATATCTCGAAAACTACGCATCGGATCAAAAGAAGTTAACATTCGAATTTGTCTGTCTCGGAGTGGGTCATCCAATGATACCACAGTCGACACGTCATCTCACCCTGTGCTTGAGTGGCGGGGGCAACTTTGAAACCTTCAATGGAATGCCCCGTTTTTTATTGCAGATTAAGATTATCTACATAGGTTTCGTCTGAAGCATTTTCTTCGTTTCGCAACAGATGGCGCTGCAATCGGAGGAATAGAGATGGATACACAATCGTAATTCACGACATGCTACTCAATGGCCCTGAATATCCAATGGCACGTAGGAGCCCATATCTTCATATGTCTTACATTCTCCTGTGATTACTTGCATTTGTGCGGTTGCTTCTTCACAAAAATGCTCAAAAACATAATTTATTCTTACTACGTCTGACAATGATGTCGTCAGTGCCTCTTGAAAACGTTCTTTCGGAATTTTGGCATATAAACTGTTTGAAGTTTTCGGAAACAAAGAGTTTTTTTGTACCGAAATGAAGTGTTTTCCGATTTGGTTCTCGCCGATGTCTTAATATAATGCACCAACCGTTGCCACTGAATTTGGTAGTAGTGATCAATGTG
This sequence comes from Schistocerca serialis cubense, assembly GCF_023864345.2. Taxonomy (NCBI): domain Eukaryota; kingdom Metazoa; phylum Arthropoda; class Insecta; order Orthoptera; family Acrididae; genus Schistocerca; species Schistocerca serialis. The sequence goes on along the minus strand of NC_064642.1, from coordinate 645,386,675 downwards.
TATGTCCGCCATTAATAGGAAAAATTCTGTTAGGTCAGGTCTCAAAATTTTTCTTCTCGTCTCTTTTCTGCTTCGCTCATGCTCGTATCACTATCTTTTGCGTAACTTCCAAGTCGCTGTTTCTCTTTTTCTCCCTCTGTAATGAGTTCAACACTTCTGGTTCCAGCGATTGACGTGAACATGTATTTCCTTCAATTGCAGCAATCCTTGATCTACTCGTGATGGCTCGAATTTGCCGGAATAGTTCTCTCAGACGACGTGTTATTACGCATAGATAACTTTCTACGGCTACGGTCAAAATTTAGACTTGCTCATCTATTTCCTTTATTGCATAGATTTTGGGCTTGATACTTTTTGGACAACCTCTACCTCCTCTGTGAATTCTCCTTTCCATGCTCTAACTGTTTCAATACTCTTCGCCTTAATATCAACATCCTTTTATGCCAGAGTGCCAGAGACTCTATGATCATGTTCATCAGCATTCTGTACTAACTGATCGTGCATCTACTTAACTTACTCTTCGAGTTTCATATTTCGCTCATCATTCCTCTTTGATTTTTCTTCAATCGTCCTTATTTTTCTACTTGTTCATCTTATCTACACTCCTGGAAATGGAAAAAAGAACACATGACACCGGTGTGTCAGACCCACCATACTTGCTCCGGACACTGCGAGAGGGCTGTACAAGCAATGATCACACGCACGGCACAGCGGACACACGAGGAACCGCGGTGTTGGGCGTCGAATGGCGCTAGCTGCGCAGCATTTGTGCACCGCCGCCGTCAGTGTCAGCCAGTTTGCCGTGGCATACGGAGCTCCATCGCAGTCTTTAACACTGGTAGCATGCCGCGACAGCGTGGACGTGAACCGTATGTGCAGTTGACGGACTTTGAGCGAGGGCGTATAGTGGGCATGCGGGAGGCCGGGTGGACGTACCGCCGAATTGCTCAACACGTGGGGCGTGAGGTCTCCACAGTACATCGATGTTGTCGCCAGTGGTCGGTGGAAGGTGCACGTGCCCGTCGACCTGGGACCGGACCCCAGCGACGCACGGATGCACGCCAAGACCGTAGGATCCTACGCAGTGCCGTAGGGGACCGCACCGCCACTTCCCAGCAAATTAGGGACACTGTTGCTCCTGGGGTATCGGCGAGGACCATTCGCAACCGTCTCCATGAAGCTGGGCTACGGTCCTGCACACCGTTAGGCCGTCTTCCGCTCACGCCCCAACATCGTGCAGCCCGCCTCCAGTGGTGTCGCGACAGGCGTGAATGGAGGGACGAATGGAGACGTGTCGTCTTCAGGGATGAGAGTCGCTTCTGCCTTGATGCCAATGATGGTCGTATGCGTGTTTGGCGCCGTGCAGGTGAGCGCCACAATCAGGACTGCATACGACCGAGGCACACAGGGCCAACACCCGCCATCATGGTGTGGGGAGCGATCTCCTACACTGGCCGTACACCACTGGTGATCGTCGAGGGGACACTGAATAGTGCACGGTACATCCAAACCGTCATCGAACCCATCGTTCTACCATTCCTAGACCGGCAAGGGAACTTGCTGTTCCAACAGGACAATGCACGTCCGCATGTATCCCGTGCCACCCAACGTGCTCTAGAAGGTGTAAGTCAACTACCCTGGCCAGCAAGATCTCCGGATCTGTCCCCCATTGAGCATGTTTGGGACTGGATGAAGCGTCGTCTCACGCGGTCTGCACGTCCAGCACGAACGCTGGTCCAACTGAGGCGCCAGGTGGAAATGGCATGGCAAGCCGTTCCACAGGACTACATCCAGCATCTCTACGATCGTCTCCATGGGAGAATAGCAGCCTGCATTGCTGCGAAAGGTGGATATACACTGTACGAGTGCCAACATTGTGCATGCTCTGTTGCCTGTGTCTATGTGCCTGTGGTTCTGTCAGTGTGATCACGTGATGTATCTGACCCCAGGAATGTGTCAATAAAGTTTCCCCTTCCTGGGACAATGAATTCACGGTGTTCTTATTTCAATTTCCAGGAGTGTATTTGTATCACAGTGATCGTCCATCTTACCTGTAGTCCGTCTTTGATAGTTCTTTGAACTATTCATCACTCTTCGCGAATTGAAAATATTTTCAATTCAAATGATGCTGGAACCCGGGGATTTGGTCCACGATTCGCTGCACTCTGTGCCGTTGTTTCGCGATCAGATTCCAGATCTTCCGCCGTCTAGTTTTCGTCTGTCTGTCCTTGTGACTGGTCTTTCGCAGGACACGGCCTTTCACTTACGTAATAAAATGAAACACCTAAAGCCGTTATTTTGATGTTATTTTATTATATTGCAGCCAGTTTCGGTGACTTAGTACATCACCTTCATGCCTTAAACGATGCTGTTTTGTGAACTCCAATCGTATGCACAATCCCATCAGTGGCCAACATCTATGAGCTGCCTTCCATAAAATACTGCAAAAGTGATGTTGAGTCTGCAGCTGATGGGTGCAGACACAACATTGCTTTTACAGTTTGTGCGTAGTACGGCCGCGCGTGTTGCCGAAAAATTTTCTTCCGTGATCTCCTTTTAGGACATATTGCGTTATTTCTTTAGGATAATTCATGCCCTTTCCATTTTACTCGTATTTGTTTGCATTATGTTTACTTAAAGATTATTAAAACAAATTACACTTACTTGGCCGTGCGTACCGTTTTCTGCTCCGCGCTGCCGCGACTGTTGCTGAGAAACCGCACTTTTGCTGTTCTTCTTTTGTAGTGTCTGATAGTCAATTCTTCAGGATAACTTATCCCCTTATAATAATATATGTTTGTGTTATTTGTCTTGCATTGTTAGGAAATCAAGTTCTATCTAATACATCGTCTCGTAAGGAGGACGCAACCATGAGCCGGTGAAAGCTGTAGCGGTTTCCGACATTAGCGTAAGAGCAGGTAATGTCGGCATTGGCAGAGTGTTGAAACGATGACAATAGCGACTCACTTTTCTATTGTGCAGGTTTTCCTTTCTCCGCGCCCAGGCGTACACAAGGCCCTACGCCATCAGGCCTTCTACGTGTTGGACGTAAATCTGAGAAAGTGCCATAGTGGTCCGCTTGTTGCACGTTGTAATGGATCGTAAATGGTGAAAAATTCTGACTCAGGTGCGGCGAATCATTGATGCCGGGAGTAGTATAGCCTGAATGCGAGAACTGAATGTTCCGTACTACGGACACATGTTTGTGGAAAAAGTAAACAAAGACGTATATTTGAGGATGCGTGGTCAAGCGATTACAGACATCGGACGTGTTTTATGATGAAGAAATTTTGTTAAAGTTGTGCTACACTATTAAGCTCCATTGTAAATGTTTGGTTAGCCGATGGCACAATAAACAAATTAAAGAAAATAATACGCATTCAAGGTGTGTATTTCTCAGTTTATAAAAGATTTGACAAACATTCTTCAGATATCACGTGACGCAGTTCGATCGGAGATGCAGTGTGGAATGACATTGTTCACCTGCATCGTTTCAAGGTCAATGTTCTTCGAGGGAATATCTCAGAAGCAATAAGCTTTTCGTTGTTAAAAAAAGTTAGCCACATCAATCCATACACGACATACAACATAGAGCCTAGTTGTGCCGAACGATCTTCGTATCGAAATAAACATTTAAGAGATTTCAGGTGGAGCAGATCCCACGAGGAGTATCAGCGGGATCGATGCTGCGAGACATAGATTAGATTACATTGGATTTCCTTTCATTCCAATTTATGCCTAGTGAGAAGTTCCTCCAGGATGTAGAATATGTCAGATAAACAACAATACATCACACATATTTACAACTAAACCAAATAAGCTAATGTACCATACATAGATCCCAAGTGGAATGATTGTGATTTTTTTAATGAACACTATATGAAAGAGTCACTGAATTGAAAATAAAAAAGCATTATTTATTTATTAATTTATAAGGTAATAAACGTGTAATACAACTACTATAATATTTATTTACAATGAACATATTACTCCACTAATATTGTGCAGAGTAGAAGGAGTTGGCCACCAGTAAATCCTTTAGGCTTCTCTTAAACTGAATGTCATTGGTTGTTAAGCTTTTTATGGCTCCTGGAAAGTTATTGAAAATGTGTGTTCCTTAATAATGCACACCTTTTTCTACAAGATTAAGTGACTTTAAATCTTTGTGAAGATTATTCTTATTTCTAGTGTTGATTCCATGAATTGAGCTGTTGCTTTGAAAAAGTGATGTATTTTTAATGACAAATTTCATTAAGGATTAAATATAATGGGGAGCAGTAGTTAGTATCCCTAGTTCCCTAGACAGGCTCCCGCAGGATGTTCTTGAGTTCACGCCACATATAACTCTTACTGCACGTTTTTGTGCCCAGAAAACTTTTGCTTTGCTTGATGAATTACCCCAAAAAATAATGCCATATGACATTATGGAATGAAAATAAGCATAGTATACCAGCTTTTTCATTTTTATATCCCCCATGTGTGACACAATTCACATTGTAGATAGAGATTTGTTAAGACGATTCAGCAGTTCTGTGGTGTGCTCCTCCCAGTTGAATTTATTATCAAGCTGTAATCCCAAGAATTTAACACTGTCTACTTCTTCTATCTGCTTGTCATCATATGTTATGCATATACTCGTGGGACACCCCTTACAAGTTCTAAACTGCATGTAGTGTGTTTTTTCAAAGTTTACTGACAAAGAATTGGTTAGAAACCAGTGATTAATGTCCACAAATATTTTATTAGCTGATCTTTCTAAGACTACACTTAATTTGCTATTTATTGGAATGTTTGTATCATTGGCAAACAAAACGAACTTGGCATCTGGTAATATTACTCATGAAAGGTCATTGATGTACACAAGAAAAAGTAAGGGCCCCAAAACGAAACCTTGCCGGACTTCACATGTAATTAGTTCAAAGTTGGATGATGCCTGATAGCTTGATACATGCCTCTTTCGTAATAACACCCTTTGTTTCCTGCCAGAGATGTAAGATTTGAATCATTTTGCAGCATTTCCTGTTACACTGTAATATTCTAATTTACTTAAAAGGATATTGTGATTTACACAGTCAATTACCTTTGACAGATCACAAAATATATCAGTAGAACGAGTTGGACACCAATAAATCCTTTAAGCTTCTCTTAAACTGAACATCATTGGTTGTTAAGCTTCTTCTGGCTGCTGGAAAGTTATTGAAAATGTGTGTTCCTTAATAATGCACATCTTTTTGTACAAGATTAAGTGACTTCAAATCTTTGTGAAGATTATTCTTATTTCTAGTGTTGATTCCATGAATTGAGCTATTGCTTTGAAAAAGTGATATATTTTTAATGACGAATTTCATTAAGGATTAAATATAATGGGGAGCAGTAGTTAGTATCCCTACTTCCCTAGATAGGCTCCCGCAGGATGTTCTTAAGTTCACACCACATATAACTATTACTGCACGTTTTTGTGCCCAGAAAACTTTTGCTTGGCTTGATGAATTACCCCAAAAAATAATCCCATATAACATTATGGAATGAAAATGGTATACCAGCTTTTTCATTTTTATATCCCCTATGTCTGACACAATTCACATTGTAAATAGAGATTTGTTAAGACGATTCAGCAGTTCTGTGGTGTGCTCCTCCCAGTTGAATTTATTATCAAGCTGTAATCCCAAGAATTTAACACTGTCTACTTCTTCTATCTGCTTGTCATCATATGTTAGGCATATACTCGTAGAACACCCCTTACAAGTTCTGAACTGCATGTAGTGTGTTTTTTCAAAGTTTACTGACAAAGAATTGGTTAGGAACCAGTGATTAATGTCCACAAATATTTTATTAGCTGATCTTCCTAAGACTACACTTAATTTGCTATTTATTGCAATGTTTGTATCATTGGCAAACAAAACGAACTTGGCATCTGGTAATGCTACTCATGAAAGGTCACTGATGTACACAAGAAAAAGTAAGGGCACCAAAATGGAACCTTGTGGGACTCAACATGTAATTAGTTCAAAGTTGGATGATGCCTGATAGCTTGATACATGCCTCTTTCGTAATAACACCCTTTGTTTCCTGCCATAGATATAAGATTTGAATCATTTTGCAGCGTTTCCTGTTACACTATAATATTCTAATTCACTTAAAAGGATATTGTGATCTACACAGTCAAATACCTTTGACAGATCACAAAATATATCAGTTGCCAGCAATTTTTGTCTAATGAATTAAGCACATTTTCACTGTAAGTGTAGATAGCCTTCTCAATATCAGAACCCTTTAGAAATCCAAACTGTGACAGTATTTTATTTGAGATAAGATGGTTATAAAGCCGATTATACATTGCTTTTTCTAAAAGTTTTGAGAATGCTGGCAACAGTGAAATTGGACGGAAATTTGGTGCTATTTCTTTATTTCTCTTCTTAAACAGTGGCTTAACTTCAGAATATCTCAACCATTATGGATATATTCCACTTATAAACGACTGGTTACACAGATATCTTAATATGTTACATAGCTCAGAATCACTCACAATAACTTTGTTGATATTTCATCATACCTACTAGATATTTTTGATTTTAAAGATTTTATGATGGACGTTACTTCTGCTGGGGTAGTGAGGGTCAAATTCGTAATATGGAAGTTACTTGAAATGTTTAGTCCCAGGTATTCCATAGCAGCATCTACCAAACATGATAACCCCATCTTTTCAGTAACTGTTGTAAAATGTTTGTTAAAAAGTTCTGCAACACTATACACATCTGTCACCAATGTACACTACTGGCCTTTAAAATTGCTACACCACGAAGATGACGTGCTACAGACGCGCAATTTAACCGACAGGAAGAAGATGCTGTGATATGCAAATGATTAGCTCTTCAGAGCATTCACAAATGGTGCAGACACCTACAACGTGCTGATATGAGGAAAGTTTCCAACCGATTTCTCATACACAAACAGCAGTTGACCGGCGTTGCCTAGTGAAACTTTGTTGTGATGCCTCGTGTAAGGAGGAGAAATGCGTACCATCACGTTTCCGGCTTTGATAAAGGTCGGATTGTAGCCTATCGCGATTGCGGTTTATCGTATCGCGACATCACTGCTCGCCTTGGTCGAGCTCCAATGACTGTTAGCAGAATATGGAATCGGTGGGTTCAGGAGGGTAATACGGATCCCAAGGGCCTCGTATCACTAGCAGTCGAGATGACAGGCATCTTATCCGCGTGGCTGTAACGGATCGTGCAGCCATGTCTCAGCTCAGAGACTATGGCTGCGATTATCCTTGACGCTGCATCACAGACAGGAGCGCCTGCGATGTTGTACCCAACGACGAACCTGGGTGCACGAATGGCAAAACGTCATTTTTTCGGCTGAATCCAGGTTCTGTTTACAGCATCAAGATTTGTTACGACCCGCGGCTCTGCCTTTGATTCGATCCCTGTGAAACCCTACATTTCAGCATGATAATGCATGACCGCATGTTGCATGTCCTGTACGGGCCTCTCTGGATACAGAAAATGTTCGACTGCTGCCATTTCAGCACATTCTCCAGATATCTCAGCAATTGAAAATGTCTGGTCAATGGTAACCGAACAACTTGCTCATCACAATACGCCAGTCACTACTCTTGATGAACTGTGGTATCGTGTTGAAGCTGCATGGGCAGCTGTACCTGTACACTCCATCCAAGCTCTGTTTGACTCAATGCCCAGGCTTATGAAGGCCGTTATTACGGCCAGAGGTGGTTGTTCTGGGTACTGATTTCTCAGGATCTACGCACCCAAATTGCGTGAAAATGTAATCACATGTCAGTTCTAGTATAACATATTTTTCCAATGAAAACCCGTTTATTACCTGCATTTCTTCTTGGTGTAGCAATTTTAATGGCCAGTAGTGTATCATTTACTATTAATGCTGTTTGTTCCTCTTCATGTCTGGTTCTACCGGTCTCCTCCTTCACAATGTCCCATATTGTCTTTATTTTGTTATCTGACATGTTTATCTTTTCCTTGTAATATATTTGCTTTAATGTCCGTTTTACAGTCTTCAGTATTTTGCAGTATTTCTTGTAAAGTGCTCCAGCATCAACATCAGAAATGTTTCGGATTGACAGATACAGTTTTCTTTTTGTTTTACAAGATACCCCTATTCCTTGAGTAATCCATGCCTTCTTTGCAGTCTTTGCTCTAATCTACCATAGCTTCTGGATGTGATTAATAATTGTTGCGAGAGAACTTCAGTAAAAATCAACAGGATTTCTCAAATAAATTAGACAGATGGGCGTCAGCTAAAACCAGGTCAGCACTTTATTAGCAAAAGTGTTATATTTTTTTATATTTTTCATTCATGTAATGAGTAGTGTAAACATCTGTCCAGTGAATGTCTCTGAGGAGTGTCCTAAACTAATGAATTTTTGGCTTATTGATTACCCTCTTGAGCTCAGATTTAACAGATTTTATATCCTGTTCAGTATTAACATTTAACAGAAGGAACTGCATGTCATGGTCTGAGAGGCCAGTGACTATTGGTTTTGTAATATAATTTTGCTCATTGGACTTTTCTATAAAGATATTATCAATGGCTGTTTGTGAGGAATTGGCTACCCTAGTGGGGAACGTTTCAGTTGGAATTAAGTTGAATGATTGTGTCACTAAGTCAAATAAGTTCTTATTGGGAGAGTCTTTAAGGAAATCTGCATTGAAATCACCAGCAACTACTATTTCTTTGGTTTTGGTTGTTAAATGGGCCAGTACAGCTTCAAGTTGGTTTATGAACAGATTAAAGTTACCTGCAGGTTCTCGATATACACTTAATATTATGAAGTATTTCTTTGTGAAATTCTACTTCTGTTGCACATTTTGCATATGCTGTTCTAGGCAAAATTTATTACTCTCCATGTTCTTAAATTTATGACAGTTCCTGATGAATGTGGCAAACTCCTCCTTTCTCCACTTCTGATCTACAAATTTGAGATGCTAACCTAAACCCTGCAACACTTAAAAGTTCTATACCAGTGGTCACATGATGTTCAGAGAGGCAGATTATGTCAGCTGGGATTGAAGACTCTTATTCCTCTATGCAGATAGTTATTTCATTAATTTATTTCTCAGTCTTCGAATATTTTAATGCAAGGTACCTGACATTTCAGATTGACTGAGTTAAAACTGGGTAGAGTTAAAATATCTGCTGACTATTGAAAATTTTTAACCAATAGCTGTTTATGCTGATGTAATAAGCTAGAATTATGTTTTTTTGTTTCTTTCTCAAACTGAAGATTTGTCTCAGTTGTAACCTCTCTTAAAATTTGGTTTATTTCTGTCCTCCCTACCCTAAAAAAGGGTCTTTTCTTAACCCTATAACCACTGGTATTTTACCACTCATGACAGTGCCTCCCCCCTTTAACTTTCCTGCTATTTTCCCAGCCAATTTACCCTTCCCCTTCCTGTTGAGGTGAAGGCCATTCCTAGTAGAATCCCACCTATTGAGAGAATCAACAAGAACCACACCAATGTGTGATCCTGCACCCAACATAAGCAGCCATTCCAGCTCCAAATTAACTCTCTTCACAGAAGAGTTCAAATGAGGTCGGTCATGGTGCCAAAGAACTGATACAAACTCAACACTAGTATGCCTCGATGCTGATGCAATCTTTGCCAGGTCACACTCTATACTGTACCCAGGATCTCTGTCAATACTGTTACCTGCCCCACCCATTATAACCACGGTGTCTTCCTTAGAGAAATCTTGGCAGATATCAAGGTCTCCTGAGGTATTTAAAACCAAAGACGTATATTCCTTAGCTTTTGAAAGACTGAAGCTAAAACCTAAATAAAACCACTGCAAATCAAAGCTAAAGATATCAAAAATATATAAGAAGCAGAGAACTTTCTTAAATAATGTCTTAAATAAATTAATTAATTAAGTAAAATATAATAAAATGGCGTCCGAGCACAGGACTGTCAACAATTAAAATTGTTGTATATATATATATATATATATATATATATATATATATATATATATATATATATATCATAAATTTGTGCATGTACTAATCCATATATTGTGTGTGTGTTTCATGTACAATATAATTTGCAGTGTCCGGTCCTGTGAGCTGAGCAGTCCAGATCCCCACTGCAGTACTTCACATTGCTGCAAGTTGGATAAGGCTAGCATACACAACTATCAGCAGTCTCACCTCACTCTGGTCTTTTAAGCTGAATAGTCTCAATTTTTATAGTGTCATATAGTTCTATATTTTCACTTCGTTTCCGTATTTTCAGCAGAAGTAGTCATAGACACTTATTTGGTGCATTCTTTTCAGGAGGAATTTTATATGTGGTAGTGTGATTAAGTGTGTACAGATATATAGGTATTTTGTATTTTATAGTTTTGTTATGGTCAAAACTAGATCTCAATGTAAAATGGTTAAATAGAGAGTATTTTATGTTGAGGAAATTGGTAAAAATACGAGTTCAGAGGAGATACCAACTTCGTCCCAATAGGAGACAAATCCTATGACTCAAATCTTAGAACAACTAAGAGTTTTGTCAGTATCGTAACGACTATGTCAGGTGTGGTACAAGCAGTATCACAAAAGCAGGAAGACATGTCACAGACGCAAATTGTTATGTCGTTGATTGTACAAACAGTATCACGAAAGCAAGCAGACTTGCGTCAAAAGCAAACAGATATGTCAGCTGCAATTCAGGCATTAGTTAGCCAGCAACACTCTCAACTGTGATAACCGAGTTGAGAGATGCGCAAAAGCAGTTTCCTTTGGAAATCGAAAAAATTACCAAGGAAATGTAAAACACGAAATCGATGCAGGAGGAAGTAGAAACTTACGTAGTGGAATTAACTGAAACTGTGGCTACCATAGCTTCTGGATGTGATTAATAATTGTTGCGAGAGAACTTCAGTAAAAATCAACAGGATTTCTCAAATAAATTAGATGGATGGGCGTCAGCTAGGGAAAACCAGGTGATGTTATGTGTAGATGGAAGTATAAAAGAAGCGGTAAGCAAATTGCCTATTGACAGCTTATCAATTGCAGAAAATATTACAGAAGACATTAAAGAGGTCAAAGAACAATTAAGGACGAATTTTAAACAATGGAACGACGAAATTGTCTATTACGTTGAAAATATGTCCAGAGATATGGAACAGATGCGAGGGGCAGTAAAACACTGTTGAAACGAGATACGTAAAGTAGAACGAACGCAGGTCTCAACCCATGAAACATGTTATGGTAACGGTCATACTTCGCCGGAGGGAATCATAAATTACAACGTAATGCAAGCAGAGCCGCAAGCTAATAATGTGTACGCTGTAATGCTAATCGAGGAAAAATTGTTGAAACATAGACAGTTTCAGAGGTTCTCACCTGACCCAAAATCCATAAACCCAGTGGTTTTCGTGGATTTCGTGGAGTGCTACCAAGGGCAAAGACTGACCGCAAAAGATCAGTAACGTTTCAGGATGTATTCAAGGTGAAGGTGCGTTACGGGCCACGGATATGATGGATACATGCGAAACGTACGAGGAATTTGAGAAGGCGTTTCTTGCTAAGTATTGGTCACGGGGTGTGCAAAAACGATTAAGAAAACAGGTCTTTCACCCGGAGCCTGTGTAAAAACAGGAAGTCTACGGCGATAGCCGGTCCATGATGCCGTGTGGTTCTAGGCGCTTCAGTCCGGAAACGCGCGACTGCTACGGTCGCAGGTTCGAATCCTGCCTCGGGCATGGATGTGTGTGATGTCGTTAGGTTAGTTAGGTTTAAGTAGTTCTAAGTTCTAGGGGACTAATGACCTCAGATTTTAAGTCCCATAGTGCTCAGAGCCATTTGAACCATTTCTACGGCGATACTTTGAGGAGTATTTAAATAAAGCAAGATACTAGGATGAACTTATAACGCAGAGGGATATTCTGCGGATTTTGAAGGAGAAATTTCCAGCTGAGACGAGAGAGAAGTTTAAACACCCATCGGAGGAGAAAGTAGAAGAATTCACGTCAGTCTTGGACTCGATTGGTTTGATTCAAGAAAATATTAAGGCAATAAAAGACAGACTCAGCGCGTACTCGCGTCGAATAATGCTTGCGGCGGACGATTGAGGAATCAGCTGATTCAGGAGACAAACGCTAATCGTTCTCCGTCGCACTGCAATAATCACGACCATTACGTAAACCGCTTAGCGATAATGGAAAGAATTTCAGATATGGGAAAAGCAGACATAATCGACACGACACAAGGTGCGATCTAGGTCTAATGTGAAATCAAATTCTAGCAAAACAATAATAGCCAGATACAATCATCTGTGCCGATGGGTAATGACTGGAGGTAACGAATTACAGAAGAGTGAGAGGATGCGGTTCATGCAAATGTATCACGCTTGGAAAACTGATTCCAACCTAATGTTGCTCCAGAGGAGCGGTCGAGGAAAGGTATAGGGGCTATGAGCAGAATGTAAATATCATGAGGTACAACAAAGCAGGATTAATAGAAGAGGAGCTTTGTGCTGGCACATCTAAAGGTAGGGAGGAATACTCATAGGAATCCATTTCTGCAATGAAATTTGAAATAGAGGCAGTTTTTGATACGGGCGCATCAGTAAACGGAATATCAGTGAGTTTATTTAATAAAATTGAAGAACACCCCATTATCGACATTTCCTGCACAACTTTGAAAAATACTAGGAGCTTTTGGCATGCGATCACAACCTGTGAAGACGCAGACGATGCTAAAATTGGATGTAGGAAATGCAGTAATAACATGTCCATTCCTAGTAGTGGATGAATTAATAGTCGACTGTGTTCTGGGCTTAGAAACTATCCGGGAGAAGGACGCAAAATTAGACTCCTCTAGCGGGAAAGTAAATTTCTGGATCGACGGAGCTCTAGCCCAGGTAGATTTGTTAAGGAAAGAAGGAAAAAATGGAAGATACTGCAGAGGGGCAGAGTTGCAACTGATAACGAAAGAGCGCCAGCAATGCAAAACAAGTTTGATTAAAGTCATCCAAGTAGTAGAAATATCCGGGCAGATAAAAGAGAAGTTGAGCGAGCCAGAGCACCTTAAGGATAAGCACAGGACACAACTGTCTATCCTATTAAACAAGTATATGAGAGTGTTTGAAGAACAATCCGGTATCATTAAGGGTTATACATGTTATTTGAAAGTCAAGCCACACAAAACATACTGCCATAGTTTCTATCCCGTTCCTGGGAAACAACGCAATTCGGTGGACCAAGATATACCAAGCATGTTACACTGGAATCTAACTGAACCTTCAAACAGTCCTTAGTTCTTGTTGTGCCAAAATCAGGTGGAAAGGTACGTCTTGTACTCGATGGTTGTGTAAATAAGACAATAACTACCAGTTCGTATTCACCCAGAACATATAGATGAGTTGATCCAAAAGTTCAATGGAGTGAAGTATTTTACAACAATCGATTTGCGTCCTTCATACTAGCAGGTCAAGTTTGATGAAGAGTCGAGAAAGTATACTACATTTGTATATGCCAGAAGAATTTATCATTTTAAGGTTCTCCCATTTGTTTGAATATCAGTGCAGAGTATTCATATCCACATTAGATGCAGTATTAGGACCTGAACTATGGAGGCAACTAACACTGTTTGTGGATGACATCTTGAGAGCTACAAGTACCTGGGAAGAACATGTGAATCTACTGACAGGAGTATTAGAGGGATTTTCTAGTGTGGGATTAACAGCTTATCTCAAAAAGTCACATTTCTGCCGGGACAAAATTAAATTCTTAGGGAATTTAATAAATTCAAGAGGCATCTTTGTTGTTGTTGTTGTGGTTTTCAGTCCAGAGACTGGTTTGATGCAGCTCTCCATGCTACTCTATCCAGTGCAAAGTTCTTCATCTCCCAGTACCTACTGCAACCTACATCCTTCTGAATCTGTTTAGTGTATTTATCCCTTGTCTCCCTCCGCGAGTTTTACCCTCCACGCTGTCCTCCAATACTAAATTGGTGATCCCTTGATGCCTCAGAATATGCGCTATCAACCGATCCCTTCTTCTAGTTAAGTTGTGCCACATATTTCTCTTCTCTCCAATTCTATTCAATACCTCCTCATTAGTTATGTGATCTACCCATGTAATCTTCAGCATTCTTCTGTAGCACCACATTTCGAAAGCTTCTATTCTCCTCTTGTCTAAACTATTTATCGTCCATTTTCACTTCCATACATGGCTACACTCCATACAAATACTGAGGCATCTTACCAGACGAAAAGAAGATGAGTGCGATAAAAATTTTTCCTGTTCCTAGAACGAAAAGGCAGTTATAAGGATTTTTAGGTTATGCACCGTTTATTTGTCGGCTCATAGATAATCAGTCGATGAAATCTGTGCCGTAACTAAGTTTATTAAGGTAGGACGTGCATTGGCATTGGACCAACGAATTGCAACGAGCAGTAGAAGCAATCATGCAAGCTTTATCTAATGCAAAGATTCTCTATCATCCAGATATGTTCTTGGAATTTGGATTAATGATTGATGCTTCATCTGTTGGTTTGGGCATTTGTTTGTTCCACATTCGAAAAATTGATGGCAAGCCCACCTTTTACCTAATAGCTTTCGCTAGTAGACCACTGTCAAGTTGTGAGATATCATATACTACCACAGAAAAAGAGGCTCTTGCAGTTGTGTGGGTATTCAAAATGTTTAATTATTATTTATATGGAGCAAGAACCGCTGTGTATTGTGACCGTCAAGCTCTTAGCTTTTTACAAACTTGTAAGCTATTACATGCAGTATTAGGAAGATAAACAGCCTGTTTTCAAGAGTACCAGTTTCGTATTGCGTGCATACAAGGGAAGGAGAATATAGTAGCAGAAGCGTTATACCGTCTTCCAGAAGGATTAGAAGGAGGCACCATCTCAGATGAAAGTGAATATGAATTTCCGATATTACTGATGAGAGATCAAGTAAACCGAAGATACTACAGGGTGGCGCACGAAATGTGTTAGCATTTTGTTTTTGAATATAAACTTTATTGTCAATACAATCTGAAAGGAACATATACTACAATGAAGAGCCGTCCATGGAGATTTGTTATAAATCAGCAAATGCTCAATATGCCCGCCATTTCGTTTCCTAACTTCCTTCAAACACTGAAGTTAGTGATTACCCTACGGCACATGTCTTCCGTAATTTCACTGCAAGCTTGAGGAATAAGTCTTCTGAGCTCCATTAAATCATGTGGACGTTTCGGGAAAAATTTTTCTTTTTGGTACCCTCAAAGAAAAAAGTCACATGCATTGAGGTCTGGACTGTTGGGGGGGGGGGGGGGGGGGGGGCAATTTTGTCCGTCATTGAAGCGATCTGGAAACCTTAGTGAAATGATTCGCATGTCGAAATGCTCGTTTAAAAACTCCAACACGGTGTTTGCAGTATGTGGCCTTGCTCCATCTTGCATGAACCACTGCGTGTTGAAGGGCAAGGCAATAGCAAGAAGCTGTGGAAAGAAGTTATTGCAAAGCATGCTCAAATAACGCTCGCTGTTAACAGTTTCTTCAAAGAAAAAGGGTCCAATAAGTCCGTGACTGGAAATTGCTGCCCACGATGTAATCCTTGGAGCATAATGTTGTCGTTCATGAAGCATTTGTTGTTTTTCAGTAGTCCAAAAGCGTACATTTTGTTTGTTAACCACACTGTCAAAATGAAAATGCTCCTCGTCTGAAAACCAAACGTTGTTGAGAGTTTCTTCCCTATCCTCCGCCCACTGAACAAACAGTAGTCTCTGCTGCTTGTGTTCTTCAGTGAGCTTCCGTGCACAGGTCATCTTGTATTGGTACATATGGAGGTAACTTTTAAGAATGCGTTGAACGGAGCGTCTGGATATTCCCAGTTGCACTGCTGCCTTTCTACACAATTACCCGGGACTTCTCTGTACAGCAACTCGTACCACTTCAATATTCTCCAGCGAACAAACAGGCTTAGGCCGAGGTCGCTTCGCTACCAATACTGTTCCTTCCTGTACAAATTTATCGTACAACCTGTGGATGGTCTTCTTGCAAGGGACCCATCGAGTGTTAAACTGTTGTCGAAAACGCCTCTAAGTCACAACAAGGCTTTTCGTTTCATGGAAAAGTAACACAATTGCCGATCGTTGCTGTGTCGTCAGTCTTCCATTGTCAGCCATTGCTGCTTACTAGTCTCCTAGCGCCAGTATCGTGAATTACACGTCATGTCGTAACTTATTTGTTTTTCCAAGCTCTGCTGATACTGCTGTAGAGATCCCAGCGGCATATCTAATGTGCGTCGTAAATTGTGAATGAAACAATTGGTAACACATTTCGTGCGCCACCCTGTATTTAGAGTTATACGATGATATGACGAGAATCCAACAAAGTGACCCAATATGGATGAACATTCGACGAAAATTAGAAGATCCACAAGAAGATAAAATAAACCAGTACTGTAAGGTAGTGAATGAGTACAGTTTCATCGTCGGAGTAATATGAACCACAATTGGTGTGTATGTATGCCCGAGGAATATGAGAAAAAGTTAGTAACGTATACTCACAACACTTGGGGACACTTTGGTGTTGGAAAATGTGAGAAAAAACTGAGAATGTACTGTTACTTCCCAGATTTACGTAGGAAAGTATGGAGAGTACTGAGAAAATGTGTAATATGTCAGAAAACAAACCAAGTAACAGAGGCAGTAAAGGGCTGTTACATTCCATATTCCAGAAAAGCCGCTAGCTATTTTATCAGTGGATGTATGTGGACCATTAGTGAGGGCTATAGGAGGCTATAAATACATTGTAGCTTTCTTGTACATATTCATAAAATATATCAAATTCTATCCAATGAAAACAGCTACAGCAGCGCCAATTCTGAACTGTTTATTCAATGACTACATTCTGCGCGTTGGAAAGCCGAACGCAGTGTTACCTGACAATGCTACAAATTTCACTGGATGTAGGTGGAGGCATGCATTAGCTAGAGCCAACATCACACAAATATTAACATGCAGCTACAGCCCAGGCGCGAACCATATCGAGAAAACTTTTCACGAATGTAATAGAGGTACAAATTGACACACATGCTTGGAATGACATTAGAACGAAAAAACTACAAAAGTTCAAAAAATGTCCGACAGATGGCGCTTCATCTGATCAGAATAGCAATAATTAGCATAACAAAGTAAGACAAAGCAAAGACGATGTTCTTTACAGGAAATGCTCAATATGTCCACCATCATTCGTCAACAACAGCTGTAGTAGAGGAATAATGTTGTGAACAGCACTGTAAAGCATGTCCGGAGTTATGGTGAGGCATTGGCGTCGGATGTTGTCTTTCAGCATCCCTAGAGATGTCGGTCGATCACGATACACTTGCGACTTCAGGTAATCCCAAAGCCAATAATCGCACGGGCTGAGGTCTGCGGACCTGGGAGGCCAAGCATGACGAAACTGGCGGCTGAGGACACGATCATCACCAAACGACGCGCGCTATAGATCTTTCACGCGTCTAGCAATATGGGACGGTTCTGATAAAACCCCATGTCATTCCCAAAATGTGTGTCAATTTTTCCCTCTCTATCTGCATTATTCCGTGGTTTATTAAGTTTTCAAATTTATACTGACTTTTTGACCACCCGGCCACGACACAACAACATAGCTGATTAATTATTTTAAAGAATAAAGTCAATTTACTGGTTGGATTTTCAGGAAATTTTATTGAGATAGATTAACAACGAAAGCATTTGGAAGGACATTGCTGGACCAGATTGTGAGGGATATGTGCGATCGTTGTGGGGTGTTTGGTATTAAATTGTAATTATTTGAAGTATGATAAATGATGAAGAGAAACGACTGGGCTGCATTTGTGTGGATTTGGGGAAGTAGATAAATTCGTAGTTATATTCTGAAAATGTTAAATCTAATTTCGCTGACTGATAGAAGTGCGGAGTACTGGTGGATTCCGTGAACAGCAACGAACTTCATGTGAAGTACAAAAGGTACAAAATAAATTATGAACACGTGCTGGTAAAGTGTCATAAAAAGAAACTAGTGATGAAACACAAGAGTGGTTTTCTGTGTGCTAATCAGCAAGGATACACACATGAGTGTCATATTCGAAAACCATTTTGTGCTTCGGTGAAGAAAAAGGTCAAGTCACGAAAGAGAATTATCACTAGAGTTTACCAAGGACAACGAGTGTGGGCATGGCACTCTGATATTAATAAACAAATGTATAAAGGAGAAAGGAATCGATAATTGTGGCGAAAGATTACTAGAATATTGAGTAATAAAATATACATTACTTCTTCTGAATCACTATATTCAAACCAGCAGCGTGAGAATGAAGCGTATTTGTACTAACCCGTTCTCTCACAGCGCTTTCCCATCAGTAATGATAAGCATTGATACTTGTACCGGGGTATGCTACATGTTCACACATCACTGCCCTGTGAATGGCCTTATGAGGGTATGATCCAGCCGTTCTCCTACCTGAGGATCAACACTGTTCCTGAACATCCCTACCATCCCACACAGACTAGCAAAGGGTCATTCTCGGTCTCTACACACACCTGTCCTGCAACTTCCAGCAGACATCGTGCTGACGTCGCTACAAAGACATCTCCACATTTACTTTATTCCAGCCGGCCGAAGTGGCCGTGCGGTTAAAGGCGCTGCAGTCTGGAACCGCAAGACGGCTACGGTCGCAGGTTCGAATCCTGCCTCGGGCATGGATGTTTGTGATGTCCTTAGGTTAGTTAGGTTTAACTAGTTCTAAGTTCTAGGGGACTAATGACCTCAGCAGTTGAGTCCCATAGTGCTCAGAACCATTATGAACTTTAATCCACCAATGCAAGAACATCCATATAAAGACGATGTCAGACCTGTTATTTAAACTTTTAATTAACTTTTGTAAATTACTGGATGGAACATAAGGTTAATTTAGCCTTGTGTCCAGGTTTTCCATGGTTTCCTTAAGGAACCCTTGCCCGAATGGGAAGGCTCCTCTGATCGAAAGTCCATGACCATATGAGCCGTTTACAGTTACTTAAACGGCTAATGTCAAAATATTAAACCTTATGAGAAGTAGTGAGTGATTATGAAAGCTACACAAAGTTCATAAGCGGCAAAAGTTTTCATCAGGCGCCAGCATATTTCACTCATTAATGTTGTAGGAAAGAGTGGGATCAACTTTGCTCCACAGTTTTAGCCCCGTATTATCATATAAAGAAAATCCCAGCCCAAAAAGGGGCGTAGAGATGGATTGTAATTGGTGGAAAACCTTCACTCAGTTGCGGACAATTATTGATGCCGAGAGTAGTATAAACTGCCTGCGAGAACTGGATGTTACGTGCTATAGACGCATTTTTCTGGGTTAAGTAACCAAAGACGTATATTTGAGGACTCGGTGTCAAGCGATTACAGAGATTGGACGTGTTTTTATTGGAGAGATTTTGCTATTGTTGTGCTACGCTATTAAGCTCCATTGTGAATGTTCGTCGATGGTACAGGAAACAAATTCCAGAAAATAATACGCGTTCAGAGTGTATATTTATGAATTTATAAAAGATTTGACCAACATTCTTCAGATATCACCTGACGTAGATCGATTGGAGGTGCAGTGTGGAATGAAAGGGCAAGCCTGCGTCTTTTCATGGCCAATATTCTTCGAGAGATTATCTCAGAAGCAATAAGCTTTTCGTTGATTAAAATAGCTGGCCACATCAGTCCATACGCATCATACAACATAGAACCTAGTTGTGCCGAACGATCTGTTGTGGGTTGGCAGGAGAGCCAACACCGGGTTACAAGAGGAAGCCGAAAGGCACCCGTTTTAGCTCACGCAGGCTGGCGTGAGGTTTGGAACAGGACAAGGAAATTAGAATTTAGAAAAAACGGACGTAGCTGGTGGAATATTTAACTTTAATCCATAAATGGTGAACGTCGGTCTTGACTTTACATTATTACAGTATCAATAGTAACTGGTACTGGCGCCTTGCTAGGTCGTAGCAAATGACGTAGCTGAAGGCTATGCTAACTATCGTCTCGGCAAATGAGAGCGTATTTTGTCAGTGAACCATCGCTAGCAAAGTCGGTTGTACAACTGGGGCGAGTGCTAGGAAGTCTCTCTAGACCTGCCGTGTAGCGGCGCTCGGTCTGCAATCACTGATAGTGGCGACACGCGGTTGCGACGTATACTAACGGACCGCGGCCGATTTAAAAGCTACCACCTAGCAAGTGTGGTGTCTGGCGGTGACACCACACGATGTTCATCGCGAAATAAACATTTTTGAGATTTCAGGTGGAGCGGTTCTCACGAGGAGTATCAGCGAGATTGACGCCGCGGGACATATATCTAGCTCTCCTGTGGTGCTTAAAGCCAAAGACTTACACTCTTTAGATTTTAAAAGACTGAAGCTAATACCTAAATAAAACCACTGGAAATCATAACTAAAGATACCAAAAATAAATAAGAGGCAGAGAATTTTCTTAAACAAAATTTTTTAAATAAATTATTTAATTAATTACAATATAATAAAATGGCGTCCGAGTACAGAAAACCCAACAATTAAAATAGATATATACAGGGTGAGTCACCTAACGTTACCGCTGGATATATTTCGTAAACTACATCAAATACTGACGAACCGATTCCACAGACCGAACATGAGGAGAGGGGCTAGTGTAATTGTTTAATGCAAACCATACAAAAATGCACCGAAGTATGTTTTTTAACTCAAACCTACGTTTTTTTAAATGGAACCACGTTAGTTTTGTTAGCACATCTGAACATATAAACAAATACGTAATCAGTGCCGATTGTTGCATTGTAAAATGTTAATTACATCCGGAGATATTGTAACCTAAAGTTGACGCTTGAAACCTCCGACGTTCAGTTGCGTGTTGTAACAGACATCGCATTTCTATAGAATGATCTGCCAACGTTGCTCGAAAATGTCCCACTGGAAACGCGTCGACGTATGTGGTATCAGCATGATGGTGCACCCGCACATTCCGCAATTAACACTAGGCTGACCCTTGACAGGATGTTCGACGGGCGTTTTATAGGACGTGGAGGACGCATAAATTGGCCAGCCAGTTCTCCTGATCTTACACCTCTGGACTTCTTTCTGTGAGGTACGTTAAAGGAGAATGTGTACCGTGATGTGCCTACAACCCCAGAGGATATGAAACAACGTATTGTGGCAGCCTGCGGCGACATTACACCAGGTGTACTGCGGCGTGTACGACATTCATTACGCCAGAGATTGCAATTGTGTGCAGCAAATGATGGCCACCACATTGAACATCTATTGGCCTCACATGTCGGGACACACTCTATTCCACTCCGTAATTGAAAACTGAAACCACGTGTGTACGTGTACCTCACCCCTCATGGTAATGTACATGTGCGTCAGTGAAAAAGATCAATAAAAAGGTGTTAGCATGTGGACGTAATGCGCTGTTGCAGTGTCTTCTGTACCTAAGGTCCATCACCGTTCCCTTTGGATCCCTACGTAATTCGGTGCTCTCCGATACACACGATCGAACAGCGGAGGAGTGGTACTCAAGCGTCAACTTTAGGTTACAATATCTCCGGATGTAATTAACATTTTACAACGCATCAAACGGCACTGATTACGTATTTGTTTATATGTTCAGATGTGCTAACAAAACTAACGGGGTTCCATTTAAAAAAACGTAGGTTCATATTAAAAAACATAATTCCGTGCTTTTTTTTATGGTTTGTATTAACCAAATACACTAGCCCCTCTCCTCACGTTCGGTCTGTGGAATCGATTCGTCAGTATTTGTTGTGGTTTACGAAATATATCCAGCGGTAATGTTAGATGACTCACCCTGTATACTTCATAAATTTGTACTAATCCATATACTATGTGTGTGTTTTATGTAGAGTGTAATTTGTGGAGTCTGGTCGTGAGAGCTGAGCAGTCCCGGTACGATCCCCACTGCAGAAGTTCACATCGCTGCCAGCTGGATAAGACAGGCACACACAACTATCAGCAATCTCACCTCAATGTGCTCTTTTAAGCTGAATAGTCTCAATCTCTGTAGTGTAATATAGTTCTATATTTTCTGCAGAAGTAGTCATAGACACTTATTTGGTGCATTCCTTTCAGGAGTTATTTTTATATGAGATAGTTAATTAAGTGTGTAAAAACATATAGGTATTTTGAGTTTTCTAACTTTCTTATGGTCAAAATTAGATCGTACTCGAGATGTTTGCATCATGTGTACTTCGTAGGGTATATGTTTAATTACACTTAACTTGGCCATGGGTACCGTTTTCTGTTCCGCACAGCCGCAACTGTTGCTGAGAAAATGCACTTATCTCCTGCAATGTTCTCCTTTTGTAGCGTCTGATAGTCAGTTCTTCAGGATAGCTTATCACCTTATATTTATATATATTTGTGTCATTTGTCTTGTGTAGTTAAGAAATCAAGTTCTATCTAATACATCGGTTCGTAAGGAGGATGCAACAGGGAGCCGGTGAAAGCTGTAGCGGTTTCCGACATTACGCAGAAGAGCAGGTAATCCCGGCATTGACAGAGCGTTGAAACGAGGACAACAGCGAGCCGCTTTTGTATTGTGCACGTTTTCCTTTCTCCGCGCCCAGGTTTCTTCTTTTTCTGAATTAAATTATTTCTGTGTTTACATATTTCTATGGTTTTTGTACGTACATGAGGATAACAGACGGTCAAACAGTAAAATTGTAAAACCGTCGTGTCTTCCTGTCTGTTTGCTTGAACACGGTAATCTCCAAAACTAACAGACGAATTTTCATGGGGTATTCACATGTAACTTGAGAGTAGCCTTGTAGGCACGGGGTCCGCCACGGGTCCTGATAACTTGTTCCACGCGCGATGTCATCGACGCGTATAAGGCGTGAAGGGCGTCCTGTGGGATAGCTATCCATGCTGCATTCACCTGGTTCCAAAGTTCATCTGTGGTGGTTGACATTGGATCACAGCGCTGCACCCTTCGTTTCACCATATCCCACGCACTTTCGATTGGCAACAAGTCTTGTAAACGAATGGGTCAGGCAAAAGGCTGAGTCCTGTAACACCAACAACCGTGCATTGTCTTGTGAAGAATGGGATCTAGGGTGTTGTACAAAAAGGGTATGCCTAAAGGTCGCAGAATGTTGGCTAGTGTTTTAGAAAATCAGAATACAAAGCCGCGTGGTGTCACTATACACTGATGAGATTTGCCGTTGATACTGTAGTTCCGTCAGAGACAGCAAAGAACTTTGAAGAGCAACCGAACGGAATGGATAGTATCTTGAAAGGAGGGTATCATATGAATACCAACAAAAGCAAAATAAGGACAGTGTAACGCAGGGAATTAGGTTAGGAGACGATACAGTTAAAGTTGTAGACGAGTATTGCCATTTGGGATGCAAAATAACTGAGGAATGCCGAAGTAGGGATATTATAAAATGTAAACTAGACATCGCAAGAAAGGTGTTTCTGAAAAAGAAAAATTTGTTAACATGAAATGTAGATTTAAATGTTGGGAAGTCCTTTTTCGAGGTATTTATATGGAGTGTAGTCACACGAGGAAGTGAAACACCGACGGTAAACAGTTTAGACAGAAAGAGAATAGAAGTTTATGAAATGTGTTGCTGCAGAAAAATGGTAAGTATTGGATGGGTAGATCACGTAGCTAATGAGGAGGTAATGAGTCTAACTGGAGAGAAAAGAAATTTGTGATAAAACTTGACTAAAAGAATGGATCTCTTTATAGCACACATTCTGAGACATTTAGGGATCACCAATTTAGTATGGGAGGAGAGTGTGTGTGCGTGTGTGTGTGTGTGTGGGAGGGGGAGCGGGGGGAATCGTAGAGGGACGCTAAGAGATGAATACAGTCAGCCTACCCTGAAGGATGCAGGTTGCAATAGTTAATCAGAAATGAAGAGCCTTACGCAGGATAGACTAGCATGGAGAGCTGCATCAAACAAATCTTTGGCCTGAAGAGCACAACGACAAATGACACATCAAACAGATTCGCAATGCAGTCAAACTTTGAAAAAGAATAAAAAATTAACTCAGCAACTCACCCTTAAAATTATCGCTCAGCTATTGAAAATCCTTGATCACTGTTTAGAAGCAGAGTACTTGGAGATGGCTATGACGAACTGTTGATAATATCCTGAAAGATAAATGAATAATCACGTGATTCGATGGGACTGAACCAACAAGTACTATTACAGAAAACCGGAAACACCAACGCGATGTACTGTACAGGTTGTTTCGTGGAACGTGAACACAACCTGTAGAAAATCTACCAGAACAAATTTTTATTGAGTAATCGACGACAAAACTTGCCTCAAAACCGAAATTCTTAGCACAGTGGATGGAGAATTTATCACTTTAATGGTGGAAAACTATGGGACATGCGAATTACTTCATCTGCATTTGCTTGACAAATGGGAGAGCCTTGCATCATGCGTGCACATACGGTTTCAGATAAATCCTGAACCAGAAATTTACGTAAATATTAAATAAACGGCTTAAAAAATAGAAATGAGTTACAGCGGTTTGAATTAAATGTGCTTTATTAAGTAAGCAAATGACGAGAGACACTTGGCTTCCAACGTGGGACATGAGTCGAGAATTTCAGTAATCACAATGGTAAAATGTATGTGCACACTGTCCAGCATACTATAGAATGATATAAATTGTAGCACAGAGGACTAAACTGAATGCATGTGCCCACAAGAAGGAAACTTACTGTGACTCTTTGCCTATTAGCAGCTGTAATGTTGTTGCTTTGATTTCTTCTGAAAGCAGTGCTGATAGACAATAAAAGCGGGTTAAAAGCTGTGAGCTGTCTGGGGAAGTTAACCTTGCATTACTGAGCAACTGTTTCACCAAGTATCCAGTCTAGCTTACCAAATTCCCATTAATTATAATCTTTTAATAGTCATTCGACAACTGGTGATATATATATATATATATATATATATATATATATATATATATATATATATAAGAGAATTGAAAAAAAAGAAATAAATCGGTTTATATTTGGAAATTTATTTTAACATTGATCATCGAAATTTCAGTATATTAAACTTGATTCATAACTAAACTGGTGCCTTATTTAGGATTGTGAAAATGTGAGTTTGTAATCTTATAGAACACATCAAATATGGAGCCAAGATTGGGAAACTGCATACAACACTGCATTCATGAAAGAACACACGAAGAACGTTGAAACGTATGCAAGAGGAAATTAACCACTACCAACCGATTCAATTTTCACCCAAAGAAGTTACGTTCGTAGCGCACTCCTGTCTGTCATGTAATTACCACACACTGATATACTAAATTCATACTAACTCTCTGTGAAATCTTCCCGAAAAGAATAGCTGAAGGCTACTTTGATTATTACACCACATGCTTCACGTGGTCAACTTGGTCTACACAAAGAGTGTAACCCCACAATAATTTTGAGAATTAAAATAAATTACATCGAAAAGCAATTTACAAAAGAAAAACCTCGAACTGGTTATTAACGTCTTACTATTAACCTGATGGGTCAAACAATTGTATAAGCACGTGGTACTGGTCTCACAAAGTACACCCCATGTGGGTTGAACATAAAGAAAAGTTGCTATATTGAAAAATATTGTCAAGACGAGACGTTATAATCTCACACACATTCGCATTTAAGATTGATGATCTTAGTTAGAGTTACTGATCAACACGTGGTTCCACTTTACTCACAAAGTAGTGACAAAGCAACTACTGGGAGATATTCTGAACTGTACACTCGAATCACACTGTGTTGCAATTTGAGATAACATTAGATATTTTAGAGCTAAACCTGAAATAAAGGTGATTAAATTTTCAGTTCGGCTGAACTTAAGAAATCCATTGTCGTACGGACTTAGCAGACACGCGCTTAGCCGGAGATCTTACCACTTCAGTCGCTCGCCGCGGACAGACTGACCTGGGCTCCTACCGAGTGTGCTAACAGATACAAACGGAAGTGACCAGAGAGGCAGCTTCCTATACCAACATGACAAGGGACGGACAGGACCATACTAAGAATAGAAACCTCTCTGCTTTTAGAAAGCGTAGCTACCTGTTCCGACGTTTGTCCTACTGTTCTCTAGCAGACAGGCTTGTCTGCTACCCTCAAGCATGCAACTAGAAATACATTTGCTCATTCATCCTCTCACACAGAAGGGAAGGGGGATGACAGTATCTTATCATATACAGTATATAAAAGAAAGCGGATGTAGGTTCCGCAGGAGACTGTGTGACATGAATTACATATAAACTGTGTTTTAAAGTGTAGTAGTGTGACAGATCGTTCTTGTTTATGTGTAAAAGTAACACGTTTCA
Organism: Schistocerca serialis cubense; assembly: GCF_023864345.2. Classification (NCBI taxonomy): domain Eukaryota; kingdom Metazoa; phylum Arthropoda; class Insecta; order Orthoptera; family Acrididae; genus Schistocerca; species Schistocerca serialis. Next base: position 645,360,301 of record NC_064642.1, on the reverse strand, counting down.
CTGCTCAGTCTCTTCCCAGATAGTCAGTAAATTTAGAGGAGGAATTTATGCCGTAAATGACAACAGATTTAAGAAATTGACATGAAAGGAATCCAACAGAGACCTTTCACAGCCACTTGAAAAAATGGAACATTGTCACTAAATTTGACGACTGCTGCTGCCGTCTCCAGCGTGCGTCTATTCACCTTAAGGATGCGGCAAACAGCAGTGTTTCAAATCTATACGCGCCCGTGGCCGAACTAACTGCCAGCTATGTGATTTGTTAGGAGTACGCAAAAACCACCAAAAGTAACATGCTTCCGCCGCCATGTCTGAGAGAGGCACAAATCAGTGAAACTATATTGCTTATCGGTACTCGCTACAGAACATACAGGGTGTTTCAAAATTGACCGGTATATTTGAAACGGCAATAAAAACTAAACGAGCAGCGATAGAAATACACCGTTTGTTGCAATATGCTTGGGACAACAGTACATTTTCAGTCAGACAAACTTTCGAAATTACAGTAGTTACAATTTTCAACAACAGATGGCGCTGCGGTCTGGGAAACACTATAGTACGATATTTTCCACATATCCACCATGCGTAGCAATAATATGGCGTAGTCTCTGAATGAAATTACCCGAAACCTTTGACAACGTGTCTGGCGGAATGGCTTCACATGCAGATGAGATGTACTGCTTCAGCTGTTCAATTCAATTGTTTCTGGATTCTGGCGGTACACCTGGTCTTTCAAGTGTCCCCACAGAAAGAAGTCACAGGGGTTCATGTCTGGCGAATAGGGAGGCCAATCCACGCCGCCTCCTGTATGTTTCGGATAGCCCAAAGCAATCACACGATCATCGAAATATTCATTCAGGAAATTAAAGACGTCGGCCGTGTGATGTGGCCGGGCACCATCTTGCATAAACCACGAGGTGTTCGCAGTGTCGCCTAAGGCAGTTTGTACCGCCACAAATTCATGAAGAATGTCCAGATAGCGTGATGCAGTAATCGTTTCGGATCTGAAAAATGGGCCAATGATTCCTTTGGAAGAAATGGCGGCCCAGACCAGTACTTTTTGAGGATGCAGGGACGATGGGACTGCAACATGGGGCTTTTCGGTTCCCCATATGCGCCAGTTCTGTTTATTGACGAAGCCATCCAGGTAAAAATAAGCTTCGTCAGTAAACCAAATGCTGCCCACATGCATATCGCCGTCATCAATCCTGTGCACTATATCGTTAGCGAATGTCTCTCGTGCAGCAATGGTAGCGGCGCTGAGGGGTTGCCGCATTTGAATTTTGTATGGATAGAGGTGTAAACTCTGGTGCATGAGACGATACGTGGACGTTGGCGTCATTCAGACCGCAGCTGCAACATGGCGAACGGACACCCGAGGCCGCTGTTGGATCACCTGCTGCACTAGCTGCGCGTTGCCCTCTGTGGTTGCCGTACGCGGTCGCCCTACCTTTCCAGCACGTTCATCCGTCACGTTCCCAGTCCGTTGAAATTTTTCAAACAGATCCTTTATTGTATCGGTTTTCGGTCCTTTGGTTACATTAAACCTCCGTTGAAAACTTCGTCTTGTTGCAACAACACTGTGTTCTAGGCAGTGGAATTCCAACACCAGAAAAATCCTCTGTTCTAAGGAATAAACCATGTTGTCTACAGCACACTTGCACGTTGTGAACAGCACACGCTTATAGCAGAAAGACGACGCACAGAATGGCGCACCCACAGACTGCGTTGTCTTCTATATCTTTCACATCACTTGCAGCGCCATCTGTTGTTGAAAATTGTAACTACTGTAATTTCGAAAGTTTGTCCGCCTGAAAATGTACTGTTGTCCCAAGCATATTGCAACAAACGGTGTATTTCTATCGCTGCTCGTTTAGTTTTTATTGCCGTTTCAAATATACCGGTCATTTTTGAAACACCCTGTATTTGCAATATGTTAACAAAGACCTATTCGCAAGTTCTTGAAAGCAAAACTCCTGAGAAATTATAGGTTGTTTTTAACATTCGCCATTTAAGATACCAAGAAAGTGTGAATACAGAATGAAGGTCACCAGGGAAAACAGAAAAATCTGCGATCTCATAGCTTGCTCTTCAGTGAGAGAAACTTGAAATTTCCGAAACTTAATGTTATCTGCAACAACCAGAGAGAGAGGGAGAGAGAGAGATGGCAGTAGCCATGCGTAATTGATAAGTATTTTTTATCTTTGAAAGATGATAATCGATAAATGACGTTTTGCTTTGAGACGGATTATCTCTCCCTATGAGGTATAAACTTCTAAAATGTCCGTTTCCAACAATACTTATGTCTCTCACCGACGTCCAGTCTGCGACTGGGCAAGACTGAACGGAGAAATGATCATCTCTGAAGACTTCCAGCGCAGCTCTGGCCGAAACGTCGAGAATGAAACCATTGAACGGGCCATGATAACAATACCCAGAAGATGAACCAGTACCTAACTCGCACGCTTTCGGACCTACATATGCGTGACCAATCCTCCTTTCATTATACGACTTTCTGCTGCTTTTCTTAAACCATTTATTTACCTGACCAAAAGTCGTAATCTTCTTTCCATTTAGCATCAGTGGCCCCATTATACTAGATTCCCCCTTTGTATTTCCCTTTTCAGATTCTCTAGCTTCCCTACCACATTGAAACTTCTGACACTCCATGCTCCGATTGCTAGATCGTCACTTTTCTTCTGGTTATTGAACATGTTCCTCACTGCCACCTCCTCCTTCGCAATTCCCTACCGGAGATTCGAATGGGAGTGTAATGCAGACCCTTTTTTCAGTGGAGAGATCATGACACATATTCAATTATGGGCCAAATGTCCTATGGATACACACTATCTGGCCTTAACACAGTGCTTTCCATTTCCTTCTGCATCCTCATTCCCTTGATCTTGTTGACTCTTCCACATTCTAGTGGCATTTTCTCACACAATGGGCAAGAGGTTGATTTAAAACTTTATCCTCTTTTCTGCTGTCTGTGATAAGGCCGTTGGCCGGACTAGGGTGACTCCTTATAGAAAATGTCCTCTATGTAGCTACATTCAAGCAGTAAACTAAATGAATGAAAAACATGGCAGTAAAATTCTCCTTAGGCAGCATAGCTACTACAAAATGTATCGTTGTAATACGCGGATATCATTTGCAAAGAGATAGGAGTCGTGTGGAATGAAGAACACCTTTAGCAATTACTAGGAATTAAATGTTGTCAGATGACCAAGTTCGTCGTCAGAGACAATAATCCTTCGTTTCCAGGTAGGAATAAAATTGACTTTTGTTATTGGACGGTTTTGCAATCTTCCTGTACTTTTTGCTTTCGGTTCGACAAGTATTGCTATTTTTGGTTCAAAGTTCTTCTTTCATTTCGGCCTGCAGTAGTCCATCTTTCTTCGTTTCCTGTCTTGTCATATCTGGAAATTATTACTAGTTAATATGGAATTCCGATTTTTTGTTGATATATTTTTTTGGTGTATTGTCCAAGTATTGTAATGAATTATTAATTTGTTCAAGATTTAAACTGCAAATCGTCAGCATCAAATAGTTCCTCATAAGGGTAGCTTCCGCCTCGTGTAAGCCTGCAAGCACGGAAACACACACACATACACAGAGATAAAGACATATAATCGTTTACTGTCATTCGATTCTTAATATGCACAAATACAATGGGCTGTATTGTAAGGAGCCGGCCGGAGTGGCCGAGCGGTTCTAGGCGCTACAGTCTGGAACCGCGCGACCGCTACGGTCGCAGGTTCGAATCCTGACTCGGGCATGGATGTGTGTGATGCCCTTAGGTTAGTTAGGTTTAAGTAGTTCTAAGTTCTAGGGGACTGATGACCTAACATAACCTAACCTAACCTAAGTCCCATAGTGCTCCGAGCCACTTGAACCATTTTGTATTGTAAGAAATTAGCACAGAAATGGGAAGCGAAGGGTATTTCCATTCACGCTAAAATCACTTCACACTAAAATTTCCAAAATAAGCAGTTAGGCTGCAGCCCCGAAGATCACATTTTATGCATTCAACAGTCGCCTGTTTCCGATCTAAGACAAACACTCGTAATCCGGAAAGGCAAAGTGCCAAATCGTACAAATAAAGGGAAATCGTCGTTTGCAATCTCCCCGCTAAAATCACTTTACACTAAAATTTCCAAAATAAGCAATTAGGCTGCAGCCCCGAAGATCACATTTTATGCATGCAACCGTCACCTGTTTCCGATCTAAGACAAACACTCGTAATCTGGAAAGGCAAAGTGCGAAATCGCACAAATAAAGGGAAATCATCGTCCGCAATCTCCCTGCCAAGGATACTCTACCTTTTTACATGGATCAAAACTGAAATTGTGGAAGCAGAGAAAATCTCCAGGAGCAGCAAGTGATTGAAGAGGTACTGGGAAGAATGTAGCCATACGGAACAAGTCACTCTTGATCCTTAGGGACTGAACCGACCAAAAAAATAAAAGTAATCTTCTGAGGCAGAAGTTGCATTATGTTTATTGAACAGGTGGACTGCCCGTGAGTTTCAGCTGCCCTCAGGGAGGAATATAAAATTAGCTCTGTTTAAATATGACGCCCTAAAACATACACGCCAGAAGTGGGACTTAGAAATGAGACTTCGAAATGATTTTTCGTGGCAGAGTGAAAAACCATTATCGTGACTCCGAGAACATAAAATGGCCCGTGGCTTTGACCACCTGAAGCGGCGAGTGCCGACATCCAGCGGGTGTTTTCCACACGGCATCTCCATCCATATAAACATTCCATAAACTGTTGTTCAGTGTATGGAGGAGGGTAGATCGTGCCAATATTATGCTATCTGTCCTCTTCCATTGTATTATTGAGCTAAATCAACATGTAGGCACTGTTCAGGGTCTGAAGCAGGATACATTGTTTCAAAATTATAGAATTGCTGTATACTTCATTTGATAAGTGAGCGAGGGATGAATTGTTATAGTTTCTCTTATCTATTTTTCACGCTCCATACACGAGATAAACGCTGGTGAGAGCATAATAGTCGAACAGTCATTTTAAAATACAGTTTCTCTAAATGAAACGAGCAGAGATTCAGCCAGACAACATCTTCTTTCTTCCAAGCATTCCGACTTACGTCCGCAGTAGTAACATTTTTTGTGGGCTATAGCATCCTGTTACGATCTCAGCAAAGCATCTCTTAACTGGGAGCCTGTAGCATACTTGATACTGACTCCGAACTCTGCAATTGGTCCCAGTAAGGTATTCTATGTGATTTCTAGTGCAGGTACAGCATCTCAACCGATGGAAGCAGTTAGGCATGTTCGGAACGTGAGATTACTAGATTTGTATACTTTTTTAGAAAAAGGTGCATTTGAAAAAACTTACAGGATTGGCGATACATTTAGTGATTATTTTTGCACATATTCGCCATGCCGTTCAACGCATGTGGTGAGCCGTGGCAACTGTTTCTTCATGCCCTCCACTAAGGACTCTCCCCCCAGCTCCTTCTCCCATTGCAGAACTGCGGTCTGCAGCTGATCATCAGTTGAAAATCAGGCAGGTGGAAAAATGATAATCGGAAGGTGCCAAATGAGGGGAATACAGGTGGTGATACAGAACATCCCAAACACATGAGTCCAAGAGCACCTTGGTGGCTTTAGCTATGTGGTGGGCACTGACGTGTAACAAGCATACACCTCTCGTCAGTATTCCAATCTTTTTTTAATGCTTCTTTTGAGATCTTTTAGGGCCTCTCATTATTTTTGTGTGTTGATGATCTTCCGCTGAAGCAGCAATTCGAACAAAATAATGCCTTTCCGATCCCAAAACGCTGAGGCCAAATTTTTTTTATCTAAATTGAGGTTTAGAACCTTTTAGCAGAGAAGGAATTGGCGTGGCGCCACTTGACTACAGTCCTTCTGTCTCAGGCTTGCAATGATCCATCCGCAAATCATCTCCAGACATGATAAAAAATCCTCATCTTACAATTCAAGTTACTCGAGAACTCGCAGGCAGTGCTGATCCAATTTTCTTGAGCGATTCTGTCAGCTGTTTTGGGGTCAACTTTCGCGCACTCTGCGGTATCCCAGCGACTTTGTGTGTGTGCCACCTGTAAGAGAAGGGAGACCTGTAGAAATATCGCAGAAATTTCACCCACTGTCAATCGGTCGTCTTCACGAATAGATTACTTTATTTTTCGCGCCAACTCATCAGTTAAAACGGAAATTCTTCCCTCCTCTGTTCTTCGTGAACATTTTTTCTGCCTCCAGTAATCTTCCTACACCATTTAAACACACTCGTTCTGTTTGTAACGCCTTCACCGCTTTGATTCGCGAGAAATTATTAGTAGGTGTTATTCCTTATGTGAGCAGGAAACGAATCACAGCACGTGGATCGCAAATGACGGAATTTCTTATCGATAACTTTCACGCAACTGGAGACAACAACGCGAATTTATACGGAGTGGTCCATTCATCGTGACCGGGCCACGAAATAAGCGTCAAACGAATAAAACTACAAAGAAAGAAACTTGTCTAGCTTGAAGGGAGAAACCAGATGGCGCTATGGTTGGCCCACTAGATGGCGCTGCCATAGGACAAACGGATATCGACTGCGTTTTTTTTAGTAGGAACCCCCATTTTTTATTACATATTCGTGTAGTACGCAAAGAAATATGAATGTTTTAGTTGGACCACTTTTTTCGCTTTGTGATAGATGGCGCTGTAATAGTCACAAACGTATTGGTCACAGTACACTTATTTCCTGAACATGCCCCGTAATGGCACACCGTTCATTTCTGCCACCACTACAGCCTTCCTTGTTGGATTTTCTTCGTCTCCCTTGATTTCACTCCCTTATCGTTCTTGGTTGGGGAAGAATGCAGTCCTGTATGTTCTGAACAATTTTCCCTCTAGGGTGTATTTGGAAATGGAGCAGATAAGAAATATCGTTCTCGGTAATATCTGCTGCCTTTAGGTATTCAGGTTCACTTAAAACATGGCATAGACGAAAAACGCAGATATAACAAATAGTGTTTCCGTGCAGTGCAAGGATTGTGGCTGAGGCATTCGATCTGCGGCAGTATTCCGCTGAGGTGGAACACTAACTTTTATGACCAGCCGGCGAGCTGAGTATCGCTCGCAGCCGGTATTTGCGAGAGGGCAGACTGGCAGGAGGACACTTCCTTTGTTTCGCAAAAAATTAATCTGCCGCGCGGCAGCAGGCCGGAACACATGTCAAAGGCAGACTTTACGAGCGTTCTGCGGCGGACCCTTATTGCGATTTCTGTTATTGCGACTTCCGGTCACGCGCCGGCCAGCAAATTGGAATTATCGCCGCCGGAAGCTGGCTGGCGGGCGCTGTGCATTAAATCAGCCGGTAGCGGCGGCGAGGAAGCGGGGGCAGGGAGCGCCGGCGGGAGCTCTTGGGATTCCACCGCCGGCCCGACCCCGCCGGCTGAGAGACTCGCCAGATATTGTGCCATCGATCGATCGGCCCTCCGCGCGGAGCCGAGCCTCGCAGAATTCGGCGGTGTAGCGGGGCCCCGCCGGCCGGGGCACGCCAGGGCGCCGGTGCCCGCATCGGAACAAGCAGACGGTTTGTCTCCATTTATCGCGGCCAGTGCTGAAAGCGCTGGGGGGCTGCCGCGACTCGTGTTCTTTCTCTCGGCGCTCAGAGCCTGCTAGCCAGGATAGCAGACCGACTTGCACACGAAGTGGATAACGGACAGTACTTCGTTCTTTAACGCCAGACAGCAAAAAACAGTAATTCTCGAACTAAGCTAAGTCACAGTGACAAAACCTTCCATTATATTTGTATTGAGAATAAGGCTGAGTTTACCCTCATATTCCTAGTAATGAGTCCGGTAATGCTTCGCAATTGCTAAATATGTATGGTAATTGTATAGACGTCCAAATACCCTTGTCGCACTCTCGCACTCTCTCACTCTCTCTCTCTCTCTCTCTCTCTCTCTCTCTCCATCTCCTCCCCTCCCAGCCTTTGTTCATGTTCTACTCTCCCCCTCCCCATCTCTATGTCCATCTTCTGCCCCACCTCAGTAATCCTCTTATAACCTCTAATCTCTCTACATCTCTTTCTCATCCTTCTCTCTGTACCTCTAATCCTATCTCTACTCCTTACCCCTCTCTCAGTCTATTTTCTACCCCTCACCTCTATTTCTATCTTCTCCGGCCCCTCTCTGTCTGACCTTGAGCCTTGTTTTACTGTTACTGCAAACGACTATTGGAAAATGAAGTACCTAAAATGATTGGGTAAATCGGTTAGGTTCAAAAATGGTTCTGAGCACTATGGGACTTAACAGCTATGGTCATCAGTCCCCTAGAACTTAGAACTACTTAAACCTAACTAACCTAAGGACAGGACACAACACCCAGTCATCACGAGGCAGAGAAAATCCCTGACCCCGCCGGGAATCAAACCCGGGAACCCGGGCGTGGGAAGCGAGAACGCTACCGCACGACAAATCGGTTAGGGCCAGTAATACAAGCGGCACAGCAGAGAGATCTCTAGCTGCTGGCTCTGTGAGGATAGTAACTTCAAAGACAGTATTTTGTATTTCTGATAACTTTTTTCTTTTTTTTTTTTACATAACTTTGAACTGGTAAGACGGCGAAGTTTCGGGTGATTCAGACCCCATTGTGCAGTAGTATTCTAATCACAAGTCGATAAGCCATAAATACATTCCTCTTTGTCGCGCGGCGTAGCCGTGCCCTCTGAGGCGTCACGGCTCGCCCGGCTCCCCACGTCGGAGGTTCGAGTCCTCCTTCGGGCATGGGTGTGTGTGTGTGTGTGTTGTCCTTAGCGTAATTTAGTTAAAGCTAGATTCAGAAGTGCGTAAGTCTAGGGACTGATGACCTCAGCAGTTTGTTCACATAGGCCTTACCATAAATTTCCAATTACGTTCCTCTTTGCACTGAAAACTGACTGCAACTAAGAAAACAAAACAGCGCACTACTGTTTACAAAATTTTTGTTTCAAATTATGTAATGTGACGTAACACGGTCCACAACTATTCGAAATTTTTGGTAATAGGGTTTCCTTATTATATGTTCAATACTGTTCGTGTATTACTTATATTTAAAAATATATACCCTATGTGCGTCTATATGTTTATCAAAGTATCGTGTAAAAATTGGAAATAAATTGGGCAAGAAGTTTTCGACATTTTTCTCGGTGACGTATTACGTATATGTTTATTTACCATATACATTTAAAAGCGTGTACCTTGTGTTTATCCGAAAGGTTGTTAGAATACACTGTAAAAAGAGGGAATAAATCGACCAAGAAGTTTTCGAGATTTTACTAACAATGCGTTCGTTCACTTTATGTATTACAGGTATATTTATGCAAAATACACATTAATACAAATAGCTTGCGTCCGTCTGAACGTTTGTTAGAGTACTGTGTAAAAATTTGAAGAAAATCGGTCAAGAATTTTCAGAGATTTTCGGTAAGAACGTTAAACTAAAACTTGTCTTTGTATAGTAATAAAGATCACAAGCAAACTGAACACTGAAACTAACTCTTTATTTTTTTCTTAAGCACTGGCCAACAGAATTTTCCCTGACTAAGACCACTCAAACACAACCTATTCATTTATTACCGAAAACATACAAGCACACCGCAACTTCACTGCTATACATTGACTACATGACTTTCAATAATTAACTCAAAAGAACAGCCCCGAATTACAAGAAATCCTAACAACAATACAAATCCAAAAAATATAAAATTAAAGAAATATGAAACTACCTCCAACTCTGTTAATTGCCTATACTCATTTCAATCACGATTTTCGATAGTGGAAACCCCATTCCTTATCATGTTGTTGTCGTTGTGGTCTTCAGTCCTGAGACTGGTTTGATGCAGCTCTCCATGCTACTCTATCCTGTGCAAGCTTTTTCATCTCCCAGTACCTACTGCAACCTACATCCTTCTGAATCTGCTTAGTGTATTCATCTCTTGGTCTCCCTCTACGATTTTTACCCTCCACGCTGCCCTCCAATACTAAATTGGTGATCCCTTGATGCCTCAGAACATGTCCTACCAACCGATCCCTTCTTCTGGTCAAGTTGTAAAACAAACTTCTCTTCTCCCCAATCCTATTCAATACTTCTTCAATAGTTATGTGATCTACCCATCTAATCTTCAGCATTCTTCTGTAGCACCACATTTCGAAAGCTTCTATTCTCTTCTTGTCCAAACTATTTATCGTCCATGTTTCACTTCCATACATGGCTACACTCCATACGAATACTTTCAGAAATGACTTCCTGACACTTAAATCAATACTGGATGTTAACAAATTTCTCTTCTTCAGAAACGCTTTCCTTGCCATTGCCAGCCTACATTTTATATCCTCTCTACTTCGACCATCATCAGTTATTTTGCTCCCCAAATAGCAAAACTCCTTTACTACTTTAAGTGCCTCATTTCCTAATCTAATTCTCTCAGCATCACCCGACTTAATTAGACTACATTCCATTATCCTTGTTTTGCTTTTGTTGATGTTCATCTTATATCCTCCTTTCAAGACACTGTCCATTCCATTCAACTGCTCTTCCAAATCCTTTGCTGTCTCTGACAGAATTACAATGTCATCGGCGAACCTCAAAGTTTTTATTTCTTCTCCATGAATTTTAATACCTACTCCGAATTTTTCTTTTGTTTCCTTTACTGCTTGCTCAATATACAGATTGAACAACATCGGGGAGAGGCTACAACCCTGTCTCACTCCCTTCCCAACCACTGCTTCCCTTTCGTGCCCCTCGACTCTTATAACTGCCATCTGGTTTCTGTACAAATTGTAAATAGCCTTTCGCTCCCTGTATTTTACCCCTGCCACCTTTAGAATTTGAAAGAGAGTATTCCAGTCAACATTGTCAAAAGCTTTCTCTAAGTCTACAAATGCTAGAAACGTAGGTTTGCCTTTCCTTAATCTTTCTTCTAAGATAAGTCGTAAGGTCAGTATTGCCTCACGTGTTCCAGTGTCTCTACGGAATCCAAACTGATCTTCCCCGAGGTTGGCGTCTACTAGTTTTTCCATTCGTCTGTAAAGAATTCGTGTTAGTATTTTGCAGCTGTGACTTATTAAGCTGATAGTTCGGTAATTTTCACATCTGTCAACACCTGCTTTCATTGGGATTGGAATTATTATATTCTTCTTGAAGTCTGAGGGTATTTCGCCTGTTTCATACATCTTGCTCACCAGATGGTAGAGTTTTGTCAGGACTGGCTCTCCCACGGCCGTCAGTAGTTCCAATGGAATATTGTCTACTCCGGGGGCCTTGTTTCGACTCAGGTCTTTCAGTGCTCTGTCAAACTCTTCACGCAGTATCATATCGCCCATTTCATCTTCATCTACATCCTCTTCCATTTCCATAATATTGTCCTCAAGTACATCGCCCTTGTATAGACCCTCTATATACTCCTTCCACCTTTCTGCTTTCCCTTCTTTGCTTAGAACTGGGTTTCCATCTGAGCTCTTGATATTCATACAAGTCGTTCTCTTATCTCCAAAGGTCTCTTTAATTTTCCTGTAGGCGGTATCTATCTCACCCCTAGTGAGATAGGCCTCTACATCCTTACATTTGTCCTCTAGCCATCCCTGCTTAGCCATTTTGCACTTCCTGTCGATCTCATTTTTGAGACGTTTGTATTCCTTTTTGCCTGTTTCACTTACTGCATTTTTATATTTTCTCCTTTCATCAATTAAATTCAATATTTCTTCTGTTACCCAAGGATTTCTACTAGCCCTCGTCTTTTTACCTACTTGATCCTCTGCTGCCTTCACTACTTCATCCCTCAAAGCTACCCATTCTTCTTCTACTGTATTTATTTCCCCCATTCCTGTCAATTGCTCCCTTATGCTCTCCCTGAATCTCTGCACAACCTCTGGTTCTTTTAGTTTATCCAGGTCCCATCTCCTTAAATTCCCACCTTTTTGCAGTTTCTTCAGTTTTAATCTACAGTTCATAACCAATAGATTGTGGTCAGAGTCCACATCTGCCCCTGGAAATGTCTTACAATTTAAAACCTGGTTCCTAAATCTCTGTCTTACCATTATATAATCTATCTGATACCTTTTAGTATCTCCAGGGTTCTTCCATGTATACAACCTTCTTTCATGATTCTTAAACCAAGTGTTAGTTATGATTATGTTGTGCTCTGTGCAAAATTCGACCAGGCGGCTTCCTCTTTCATTTCTGTCCCCCAATCCATATTCACCTACTATGTTTCCTTCTCTCCCTTTTCCTACACTCGAATTCCTTATCATAAGTCTCAGAAAATCTTCATGACACGAACTACAAAAAAATGGTTCAAATGGCTCTGAGCACTATGGGACTCAACTGCTGAGGTCATTAGTCCCCTAGCACTTAGAACTAGTTAAACCTAACTAACCGAAGGACATCACACACATCCATGCCCGAGGCATGATTCGAACCTGCGACCGTAGCGGTCTCGCGGTACTAGACTGCAGCGCCAGAACCGCGCGGGCACTTCGGCCGGCTCCACACGAACTACAGCAACTAACAACAACAGCCGGCTAAATGGTTCAAATGGCTCTGAGCACTATGGGACCTAACATCTATGGTCATCAGTCCCCTAGAACTACTTAAACCTAACTAACCTAAGGACAGCACGCAACACCCAGTCATGACGAGGCAGAGAAAATCCCTGACCCCGCCGGGAATCGAACCCGGGAACCCGGGCGTGGGAAGCGAGAGCCGGCTAATAAAAGGATTCTAACCACTATAGACTCTAACTATTAGGAGGCATATGATTAACAAAAGAAGAGCAAACAATGTATTTAGAAAATTTTACCTTATTGATGTGGCATCCAGTTCCAAAAATTATATAGTTTTCAATAATTCCACTATCCAAACATTATCAACCATACATCCATTATCATACATTTTCTTGCATCTCTTCTTATAAGAAAATTCATCTCACTAACAAAGTGTCTCCACTAAGAAAGACATATCTATACACTTCTCTACCCACTCGCTAACTGCTAGTCCGTCCGACCACAGAATCTCTTGCCGAGAGCGCAGAGTGCTGTCAGCGACATTAACACAGTCTGTAGCGCTGCCAACATACAGTCTACTTACAACACAGAGGCAAAAAGCTGTGTCACCATGGAGGCGGCATTCAACAATCTTCATTCTTCCGGGCAAGCTTGGAATGAAAGCTTGGATAAGCAAATTATCACAATTTCAGCGCAATCGCACGAATTAGTGGGGAGTAATGGCATCTAAATACTTTATATAAGGATAGTTTAGGCAGCGGGTTTCTCATTGAGTACTAGCATTACAATTATGCTCGTGAAAAGAAAGTGTAAGAAGGAGAAATGGCTACCAGTGCGTGTCGCAGTACGAGAGCAGTGGGATCTTGGCCTATCGCGATTTTGTTCTACCGCTCCGCGATATTAGTACTCCCGTTGGTCGCGATGAGATCGTTGTGTTCACGAGGGCAAGACTCAACATGGGATCTGAATGCCCCCACTAGACTAGTGCCCGAAAAGACGGGCTGTGCATCATTGTACAGCAACGTCAGTTTTGAGAACAGTAACTAATGTGGCCCGCATAAGCCAGAATTGGTATAGAAATTTTATTGATGTATTGCAATAAGCTAATGGTGTATAATACCCTAATTTGAATCCTTTACCTTTTGTGTGTAACTTTTCTAACCGGATCGACACTTAACTAAGACTTACAATCCCCGTTATTAAGAAAACTGCTGGGTGGTGTGGGTGGTTCTCGAGCATATTAAGCAGCTTATATATCGGAAGTACAGGATAACAAAAAATTGTGGCCAAAAAAATATCAACATGTACTCTACTGAAGCTGGCATTACACATTAAAATTGTGGACTGATGTTTTCTGTGAGACACTTCTGGGTTCATCGTCGTAAAACATTGTTAGAAACTGGAGTGGTATTGTGCTTTATGCAAGACACTGTAGAAAGTTTTTTTTAATTTTTTTATTTTATTTTATTTATTTATTTATTTATTTTTTTTTACCCAGACATGTTTCAGTACCAAAGATAGTCGTTTGATAACGGCGTAGGAACTATAATTTAAAAAAAGAGAAACATCATTATGCTGTTTGAAACTTCCCAGACGTAATAAATGCTTCATTGGTTCATGGCCGTTGCGTCGCATAATGTTGTGGAAGCTGCACAATATTTCAAAGAGACAGTTGCTCTTCATATTCCGATGCTCACTGATGTGTTGATGTGTTACTGCAGTGGCTCGCCAATACATGCGCTGGCTCATTATAGAAAAGGGAAGGCACCAACGGCTGGTCCTATAACGTCATCGTAGACGAATCCGCGGCCTACGAGAAAGACAGACCGCAGCGCGTACGTCACGAAGGTAGTCCTGCGCTCGCTCCCTCGCTCAAATCAGCAGACAAACTACGTTTCTACACCTGATAACTCGTAACTAGTCGTGTCCGAACAAACCAAAACTGAATCTTCTACTGGAATCTGTTATTATGGAATCTTACTATTATTAGTCCTATAATGATGGGAAGTCCATGGGCCTACTTGTAATTTGTTACGGCTGTACTGGCATACAATAAAATAAAACCATGCTAAAATGATTATAAGTTGCATAAGGCACCAGCTGCAGCATGTAATGAGTACTGTTAAGCAGAAGAGACTAAATGCAATAAACGAGTCATTATACTTTTTCCTCACGTATTGATCTTAAATTAAATTTTGCTGTAGTACTGTTAGCCAGTAAGACTTCATAATAGTGGATTACAGTGGAAGATGCAATTCTCGTTAGTGCTTACACGCCCAGCTGCGAGTTAACAAGTTTAGAAACGTATTTTGTCTGCTGAGCTGAGCGAGCGAGCGAGTTCAGGACTACCTTCGTGACCTACGCGCCGCGGCCTGTCTTTCTCGTGGGCCTCGAGACGAATCATAGAACACGACGACATCCAGCGTCCCCTGTCGGAGAAATTGGCCACCGTATTCGAGTGCGCGACATGGGAACGTGCGGAAGAAATCGACGTCCAGCGCGAGCGCGGGCAGACTGTTGGTGCTCATTTTAAGCGTTCGGACCCAGATTCCCAGTCTGTGTTCACTCGAATTAGGTCGTCTGCTTTGTACGATGCCTTAGTACCACCACAGTGCTGGTTTCCATGCCTTTTTAAGTTGCAATCCCGAGTATCTAGTAACCAGGTCGTTATTTACACGTATTTCGTCTGCCAAGTGAAGCGAGCTCACAATGATTGACGATGCCCTGATCCAAACAAACACGATTAGTGCAACGTCTGTTCATTAATAATTGAGTCCCAGTACGTGGAGACGGGAGGAAAGATCTTTGTCTCTCCGTAGCTCGTGTTTATCCAGTGTCAAGATACGATTCAGCAACAGCAGAATTTTCTGGCTGACCAGTCTGATATTACGCCTGCGTTCAGAGCATCTATCTTTCAAGTGCGACGTCTGGCCAATGTATGCTTTATCAAACTGTCTCCTTAGACCTAGGTTATCTGTAACACAACCCAGCATCTTTTGCACCCGTCCTGGAGAGTGATACAATCGACCAATCTTCGAGGAGACGTCACTAACATAGCGTATGAAAACCATCCTCGTGGAGTTTTCGGTTTCTTCTGACTGTTCTTGAGGTTTGGTGTGCAGGTTGAACTGCATTTCGAATCTTTTTGTCAGTGTACCTATTTTGTACAGACACAAAGTAAAGAAGGCTAACCTCTGCTGATAATCTCCCTTTCTCTGAGATAATTCTAGCCCTACCAGTCCGTAATGCATGATGGCAGCTCGTAGATACATGTCGGTGTGAGTTGCTTTACGGAATACTCTGTGACCCAAGGAACCGTCTTCTTTACTACGGACCAAGACATCTATGAACTGGAGATTTCCATTGTCTCCACTTCCACGGTGAAGCAAATGTTCGGATGGAAGGAGTTGAGGTGTTACAGAAATTCTGGAAGAGTTGCTGTGCCATGTGCCCATATTAAAAAGGTGTGGCTCACATATCTCCAGAAACATATTGGTTTGAAACCCGCTGACTGAAGTTCTTTTCCTGGAAGTCTTCTATTAAATGTCAGCTACTACGGAGTTAAAGAGGTACCCACAGCAACGCCGTCAGTTTTCTCAAAATATTGTTCAGTAAATAAACAGTAAGTCTCGGTAGACAGATGTTTCAATAGAAGTAAGATGTCCTTCTCCACCTTATCTCCTGCAGTTTCTTCACCAGAGGTACTCATGTGAACAAATGACCACATCGAAACTCAGTAATATATCAGCTGCTTCGAGACGCTAAGTCTTCACTCACTGTATAAAACCTTCTGAGATTCGAAAATGATGTTCACATTTTCCTATAAAAGGGCTCGGAAGATAAGGCAGACGTTTTTCTGGGTAATATGTTTGACTCCTACATTGCTCACAGCGGGGCGAAGTATAATCCCTTTATCATGTACCTTAGGCAGGCCATAATGTCGTGGTGGAACTGGCGCTTGTACTTTTAAGCTCTTTTGAAGATGTCCAAGAAACCGATGGCCTTTGAGGATGGTAAATCTCGCCCGTTGTACTGTATCAGTTGCACACTTCTCGGGTCGACGATACGCTGAGATCATTCAGTAAATCCGTCAATTTGCCGAAGCAAGATGTTGCAGCCAGAAGAACATCACCGTTCCCCTTGACAACAGGCATATTTCTGTTTCTCTTAAGAACGGAGTGCTTTTCTGTCTCCAGTGTTGATGTTCTGCTTGGGTGTGTGCATCCTATTTATGGAGCTGCGAGTCTCTCGGCAAATTCCTCCAGCACCCTCACTGTGATGTTTCAAGACACCTTGCCCAACGGCACTGATAAAATCTGTGATGACAAGGTCTATGGTGTGGACACACAATTTTGGCCCTTTTCCAATACCTATGTCGCAGCGTCGCTCAGTTGCTTATCTGTGAAATTAAAAAAAATGGTTCAAATGGCTCTGAGCTTTATGGGACTCAACTGCTGAGGTCATTAGTTCCCTAGAACTTAGAACTAGTTAAACCTAACTAACCTAAGGACATTACAAACATCCATGCCCGAGGCAGGATTCGAACCTGCGACCGTAGCGGTCTTGCGGTTCCAGACTGCAGCGCCTTTAACCGCACGGCCACTTTGTGAAATTAAACACAACGCGTCTGCTTGGTTTACGTTCTTGCGATGACTGGCGTGTAGTACGATGGAACTTGAACGTTTGACGCGTCATTGCTTGCTGCGTCTAGTCACGGCAGGCTATGGCGTGTCACAATACCTTACCTTTCTAGTAATGATCAATATTTTGAGCCAACTGACGGTGTTGGTATCGGTAGCCCCTTGTCTGTCGTAGCAGGTTTTTACGCAAGGCTACGAGAGAAAAGGCACTTCAGACAGTGCATCTGAAAGAAAAACGACACCGAGCGAGGTGGCGCAGTGGTTAGCACACTGGAATCGCATTCGGGAGGACGACGGTTCAATCCCGCGTCCGGCCATCCTGAATTAGGTTTTCCGTGATTTCCCTAAATCTCTCCAGGCAAATGTCGGGACGGTTCCTCTGAAAGGACACGGCCGACTTCCTTCCCCGTCCTCCCCCAATCCGATGAGACCGATGACCTCGATGTTTGGTCTCTTCCTCCAAACAACCCAACCCCAACCAAAGATAAATGTATCTGGAGATACGTGGGCGACACCTTTGTAATATGACATCAGTTATCAACGCTTCGTGCATTTCTGGAACACCTCAACTCCCTCCATCCGAAAAGTTCCTTCACCATGAAAGTGGAGAAACATGGAGAAATGCCGCTTTTAGATGTCTTGGTCCGTAGAAGATAAGACGTTTCATTGGGTGGCAGTATGTTCGTAAAATAGCTCACACTGACCTGTGTCTACGAGGTACGAGCTGCCATCACTCATCTCAACGCAGAGGTGTATTACAGACTCTCGTTCATATGGCTGGACGTACCTCAGACACAGGGAACTTATCAGCAGAGCTTAGCTTTCTCCGGTCTGTGTTTGTACAAAACTGATACTCTGATAAACAGATTCGAGATACATTTCGACCTCCACGCATTAAATCTCAAGAACAGCCAGAAAAAAATGGAGAGCTCCACGAGGATGGCTTTTATGCTCTACTATCTGCTACCCGGTGCGTTGCTGGGCTGAATAAATAATTGTGGAAATTTCGTTTGAAATTTGAAAGCGTTATCTTGTTTAGTTAGGACTCATAGTTATTCTATTGTGGATAATGAATACATTTGCTGAAACTGAATGATATAGAAAGGAAAGATATTAATTTCATTTTGTTGACTTTATTTTATAAGTACTTTAGGGTAGACAGTATTGTTTGTTTTCCTGGTTTCATTACAACCAAATATATTTATAGTGTGTCCGATTCGTGAGCTTGCAACATACAACGCGACATGAGAAAAATATGAATTTTGTAGATTCAATAAACACACTTGAAGTGATTGACCTTGTGCCTTGTTAATGACTGTGGCAAGTCGAATGGGGAACTGCAGTTGCTTGAAATCAAATTTCATGTCGATGGGAATGATGCGAATGCGTGGGATGAGCAAATCAAATGGTTCAAATGGTTCTGAGCACTATGGGACTCAACTGCGGAGGTCAT
Organism: Schistocerca serialis cubense; assembly: GCF_023864345.2. NCBI lineage: Eukaryota > Metazoa > Arthropoda > Insecta > Orthoptera > Acrididae > Schistocerca > Schistocerca serialis. The sequence continues at coordinate 645,341,682 of NC_064642.1, read as the reverse complement.
TAGTCCCCTAGAACTTAGAACTACTAACCTAAGGACCTCACAAACATCCATGCCCGAGGCAGGATTCGAACCTGCGACCGTAGCGGTCTTGCGGTTCCAGACTGCAGCGCCTTTAACCGCACGGCCACTTCGGCCGGCTGATGAGCAAATCTTCTCCTTTAAATTTTCCATTAAGAACAGTTGCCTAGATGACATTGGGAATCAGTTTCTATGATATTTATAACTAGTGATAACTTTGGAAAAAATGAGTTATTCGATGGATGGTACAGTTATGAAAAAGTTCAATGGAAGTGAAATAAATTTTGTGGTAGCATCAACTGATACTTTCTCTTAACCTGTATCCAATGGGTGTTTTTAAAATGTGGCTGCCGGTGCATCACGCTGCAAGAATACGAGTGAGTTTTCGCACAAATCAGAAGATGCGATGTTTCGAGGCAAGAATTGAGTCATCAACTTGTGGCGATGTAGGTACCACTGGAAGAGTTTGAAGCCACAATAAAATACTGATCTGTTTGTTTCTGTCACATGGAAACATCTCACCACTTCACGCTCTCTCCAAAAAAATTGCCAGGACGATACTCGAGCCAGCTACTGTAAGTTCATTCACCTTTCGCGCAAGTGCAGGCAATAACTTGACAAAATTTTAGCGCAATCGTACAACGGTATGGTAGTGCATAAAATACGAAAAATCAAACAAACGTTTTATACACTGAAGAGTCAAAGTAACTGGTATACTTATCTAATATCGTGCAGGACCCCCACGAGCACGCAGAAGTGCTGCAACACGACGTGGCATGGCCTCGACTAAGGTCTGAAGTAGTGCTGGAGGGAACTGACACCATGAATCCTACAGGGCTGTCCGTAAATCCGTAAGAGTACAAAGGGGTGGGAATCTCTTCTGAACAGCACGTTGCAAGGCATCCCAGATATACTGAATAATGTTCATGCCTGTGGAGTTCGGTCGCCAGAGGAGGTTTCAACTCAAAAGAGTGTTCCTCGAACAACTCTGTAGCAATTCTGGACGTGTGGGGTGTCGCATTGTCCTACTGGAATTGCCCAAATCCGTCGGAATGCACAATGGACATGCATGGACGCAAGTGATCAGATAGGATGCTTCTAAACGTGCCACCTGTCAGAGTCGTAACTACACGTATGAGGGGCCCATATCACTCCAACTACACACGCCCCAACCACTACAGAACCTTCATCAACTTTAACAGTCCCACTGCTGACATGCAGCGTCCATAGAGTCATGAGGTTGTCTCCATACACGCATACGTCTATCTGCTGCATACAATTTAAAAAGAGCCTCGTCCGACCAGTCAACATGTTTCCAGTAATCAACAATCGATTGTCGGTGTTGAAGGACCCAGGTGAGGTTTAAGGCTTTGTATCAGGGGCTCCGAAAGCCCATATCGATGATCTTTAGTTGAATGGTTCGCACGCTGACACTTCTTGATGGCCCAGCATTGAAATCTGCAGTAGTTTTCGGAAGGGTTGCACTTCTGTCACGTTGAACGATTATCTTCAGTCCTCGTTGGTCCCGTTCTTGCAGGATCTTTCTCCGGCCGCAGCTACGTCGGAGACTTGATGTTTCACGGGATTCCTGATATTCACGGTACACTCGTGAAATGGTCGTACGGGAAAATCCCCACTTCCTCGCTACCTCGGAGGTACTGTGTCTCATCGCTTGTGCGCGAACTATAGCATCACTTTCAAATTCACTTAAATCTTGATAATCTGCCATAGCAGCAGCACTAACCGATCTTACAACTGCGCCAGACGCTTGTTGTCTTATATAAGCGTCGCCGACCGCAGCGCCGTTTTCTTTATGTTTACATACCTCTGTATTCGAATACTAATGCCTATACCAGTTTCCTTGGCGCTTCAATTTATATTAACGTGTCCCTGAATATCGGCCGGCTGTTCAAGAAACATCAAATAAAATGTGTCTTCCACTTTCCACCGCAGGTGCATATGATGGTTTTGTTAAAAACAACCTGGATCTAAGGAGACCGCGGATACATATGATTCTGTGGCAGTGTGACTAGCCAGACGTGTCACACTTTAAAGACAGATGCGCTGAACATAGGCGTCATATCAGAATGGATCAGCCAGAAAAATCTGCTGTCTTCACATGGGACATAGAATGAGTTACGGAGAGACAAATATATTTTCATCCATCTCCACGTACTGGGACTCTTAAGAAGGTGTCGAAATTCGTACGAGTAACGACCTGTTTACTAGATCCTCGGAATTTCATCTTAGCAAGGCATAGAAACCAGCAATTGTCGGTACTCAGGCATGTCGGGCGCAGACGAGGAAACCGAGTCAACACAGATAGGGAATCGGAGTCGGAACGCTTAAATTGGGCACCAACAGTCTGCCTCAGCGCTTGAGTGCCATCATTTGCGGCAGCGTTTTCTCCGCGTCGGGATCGCGGTGGCCGTTGGCCCGCTTCGCTTCTCAGGCAGTGGGTACTGGATGTCGTCGCACGCGCTTTTCTACTGAGCCAGCGTATATATTGGCATACCACTGATGCAACACGTCAGTAAGCGCCTGTCTGTTTAAATATTGTGCAACTTTCACCACAGTATCCGACGTGACACCTGCGGACCATGAAGCAGTATCAACAATACTTGCATTTTGATACTTACTGGGCTAAGACCACACACAACCTGCCAAGTGAAGGGAGCTCACAAAGATTGACGATGCCCTGATCCAAACAAACACGATTAGTGCAACGTCTGTTCGACTTTGTCAATCAAGTGACTTTTAGGGTCACCAGAAACAAGGCATAGTTCAAAAAATGGTTCAAATGGCTCTGAGCACTATGGGACTTAACATCTATGGTCATCAGTCCCCTAGAACTTAGAACTACTTAAACCTAACTAACCTAAGGACAGCACACAACACCCAGCCATCACGAGGCAGAGAAAATCCCTGACCCCGCCGGGACTCGAACCCGGGAACCCGGGCGTGGGAAGCGAGAACGCTACCGCACGACCACGAGATGCGGGCACAAGGCATAGTTGCCTGGTGAGAGGGAGCCGTGAATCTGGTGTCTGATGTGGCCACGTTATATGAGAAGTGACGTGACTGCAGAAATCTGACAGCTCCGCAACATCCTCGTCTGGCATTCAAAAAGTGGCATTCAAGAGATGTTTCGTATGCTTTGGTACATGCTTGTGCAGTGTGGCCTGCCGGAGTGGCCGAGCGGTTCTAGGCGCTACAGTCTGGAACTCCGCAGTCTGTCCCTTGTACATAGATGACATACTGTCACCAAGTCGTCTGTATTGGGTCACTATGATATGACACACTTCACAGCTCACAACCTAAAATAAGAAGAAACTTTTAGCGCCTATTTTGTCGACCCGTTAAGACTTCGATGAGAGTGTGAATCAGTAAAAACGAAACGAAAGACGACGTTTTTTGGTTTAACCAGCGACCATGATGATAACATTTTAGATGTTGCAGGAGTGAAAACTCATTCTCTTGCTGCAGTTTTGTACATGAGCTACACTGATTAATGTTTCAAAGGTATCCTTAAAAGAAATTTCATAAATGTACTGTGGAACTATAGGCACAGCCTCTGCCTAAAATTACAACTTTTGCAGTGGTAATAAGTATCCTAAGTGTAATGGAAGTTCAATTCGATTATTTACTTTATTTTAATACAATACAGTAAAATTATTCTTCGAAGATTACGGAATAACTATTAAATTAACATCAAAAAAAGTCTTCTCATTTTAATTAGTAATTTTTCAATAATTACTTAAGAAAACGCACTACCCATTTCAGTTACTTACATCATGACAGCTACCTTTGTTACAGTTATATACACATTGTTATGTGTAATCCATAACAGTACCATTTTTCTGATTAATCCGATATACAATGTTGTGGATCCATACTGTTATCAGGTTGTATTTAGAAGTATCTACATATCCTACAGGTAGCAGTATGGGTAGTCTAATCTCTCTTTGTGTAACCCATGCAAGGGTGTAGAGGCATCACGTCGTAATCCCCTGACGACTTGCCTCCACGAAACTCTATCCTCTAATCTTCGCACGTTGGCTTTCTTATATATGACTGTTCTTTCTATTGCCTATTGTCTTCTGGCAATGTGACCAAGATATATATACTGACTTTGGTTGACAGTCTTGCTATGATACCGAGTTACTTCAGGATCCCTTCAATAGTTCGATATATTGTCCACGGTATTCGAAATAATCTTCTGTAGCTCCACCTCTCCAGAGCATCAAGCGTGCGATGCTCTGCCATATTCATCGTCCGAATTTCTGCAGCGTTGGTAAGGGAAGATTTAGAGTTCGGATGAGCTTGAGCTTTTTCTTGATAATGATGAAGGTGCCCTTCCAGAGGCGAGCAAATTCTGCTGTAAAATTTCTCGTGATCGAGTTGTGCCTATGCCTCTCAGACTCGCAGTCTCCATCATCATTGGAAACAGATGTTAAACACCCAAGGCGTCTAATGATAATACCGTATTTTTTTTAGTCATCAGTTTTCTGACTGGTTTGATACCGGTAGCCACGAATAGCAACCTACGTCCTTAACTATTTTCTGGATGAATTCCAATTTCTGCCTTCCTTTACGGTTTATACTCTGTACAGCTCCCTCTAGTACCATGGAAATCATTCCCTGATGTCTTAACAGAGGTCCTATCATCTGTTCCTTCTCCTTTCCTGCGCAGAAAATCCTTATTGCTAACGCTATCAGTCCACCTAAATTTCAACATTCGTCAGTCGCACCAAATCTTAAATGCTTCGATTCTCTTCTGTTCCACAATCCATGTTTCACTACCATTCAACGCTGTGGTCCAAAGGTAAATTCTCATAAGTTTCTTCCTCAAATTAAGGCTTGTGTTTGATGCTATTAGACTTCTATTGGTCAAGAATATCCTTTCTCCCAGTGCTAGTCTGCACTTCATGTCCTCCATGCTCCGTCTGTCGTTGGCTATTTTGCGGGCTAGGTAGCACAGTTCCTTAATTTCACGTACTTCGTGACCATAAATGCTAATGTTAAGTTTCGCGCTGTTCTCACTTCTAATACTTGTCATAACCTTCGTCTTTCTTCGATTTACTCTCAGTCCATACTCTGTACTCATTAGACTGTTCATTCCATGCAGCACATGATGTAATACTTCTTCACTTTCACTCAGGATAGCAATGTCATCCGCGAATAGTATCATTGACATTCTTTCACCTTGAATTCGAATTCCACTCCTGAACCTTTCTTTTATTTCCATCATTGCTTTCTCGGTGTTCAGACTGAACACTAGGGGCTCAAGGCTACATTCTTTTTTACACCCTCTTTAATACGAGCACCTCGTTCTTGGTCGTCCACTCTTATTATTCCCTCCTGTTGTCCGTAGTGTATACGACCCGTCTCTCCCTATAGCTTACCCCAACTTTTTTTCAGAATTTCTAACATCTTGCGCCATTTTAGATTGTCGAACGCTTTTTTCCAGGTCGAAAAAACCTATGAACGTGTTTTGATTTTTCTTTATTCTTGCTTCCAGTATTAACCGCCACGTCAGAATTGCTTCTCTCGTGCCTTTACCTCTCCGAAAGCCAAACTGATCTTCATCTACCGCATCCTGAATTTTCTTTTCAATTCTTCTGTATATTATTCTTGTAGGGAACTTGGATGCGTGAGCTGTTAAGCTGATTGTGCGATGACTCTCGCACTTGTCGGCTCTTGCCGTCTTCGAAATTGTGTGGATGATGCTTTCCCGAAAGTCAGGCGGCAGACGGCATACATTCTACACACCAACGTGTATAGTCGATTTGTTGCCACTTACCCCAATTATTTTAGAAATTCTGAGGGAATGTTATCCATCCCTTCTGCCTTATTTGATCTTAAGTCCTCCAAAGCTCTTTTAAATTCTTATTCTAATACTTGATCTCCTGCCTCTTCTAAATCGACTTCTGTTTCATCTGCTACCATATTAGACAAATCTTCCCCTACATAGAGGCTTTCAATGTATTCTTTCCACCGCTCTCGCCTCTGCATTTAACAGTGGAATTCCCGTTGCACTCTTAATGTTAAGACCCTTGCTTCTAATGTCACCGAAGGATGTTTTGACTTTCCTGTATGGTGAGTCTGTACTTTCGACAATCATTTCTTTTGCGATGTCTTCACATTTTTCCTGCTGCCATTTCGTCTTAGCCTCTCTGCACTTCCTATTTATTTGATTCCTCAGCGACTTGCATTTTTGTATTCATGAGCTTCACGAGACATTTTTGTACTTCCTCCTTTCATCGATCAATTGAAGTACTTCTTGTGTTACCCGTGGTTTCTTCGCAGTCACCTTCTTTGTTCCTACGTTTTCCTTCCAACTTGTGTGATGACCCTTTTTAGAGATGTCCATTCCTCTTCAACTGTACTGCCTGCTGAGCTATTCCTTATTGCTGTATCTATAACGTTAGAGAACTTCAACCATATCTAATGTCTTAGACTTCAGCCTACACTTCATCACTACTATATTGTGATCTGAGTCTATATCTGCTCCTAGATACACCTTCAATCCAGTATCTGATTTCGGAATCTCTGTGTGACCATGATGTAATCTAACTGATATCTTCCCGTATCACCCGGCCTTTTCTATGTATACCTCCTTCTCTTGTGATTCTCGAACAGAGTATTCGCTATCACCAGCTGAAACTTGTTACACAACTCAATTAGTCTTTCCCCTCTCTCATTCCTTGTCCCAAGCCTATATTCTCCTGTAACTATTCCTTCTACTGCATCCCCTACAACTGAATTCCTGTCCCCCATTACTATTAGATTTTCATCCCCCTTGTATTACCCTTTCAGTATCCTCATTCACATACCCTGTATCTTCATCATCAGCTTGAGACGTCGGCATGTCTAACTGAACTAACATTCTACACACCAACGTGAATACTTGCCAATTCCCCCAATGATTTTAGAGATTATGGCGGAATGTTATCTATCCATTCTGCCTTATTTTGTCTTAAGTCCTCCAAAGCTCTTTGAAATTCTGATTCTAATACTGGATCACCCATCCCTTCTAAACCGACTTCTCTCTCTTCTTCGATCACATCTTCCCCGTCTGAGAGGCTTTCGATGTACTCTTTCCACCTATCCACTCTCTGCTCTGCATTTAATAATGGGAATCACCTTGCACTCGTAATGTTAATGTTACCACTCCTACTTTTAATTTCACCGAAGGTAGTTTTCACTTTTCAGTACGTCGAGCCAGTCCTTCTGACAATAATTTGTTTTTCGATTTCTTCACAATTTTAATGGAGCCACTTCCTCTTGGTTCCCCTGCACTTCCTATTCATTTCATCCCTCAACGACTTGTATTCCGTATTCATGAATTTCCCTGAACATTTTTGTACTTCTTTGTTTCATCGATCAACTGGAGTATTTCTTTTATTACCCATGGTTTCTTTGAAGTTATTTTCTTTGTACCTATATCTTTCTTTCCAACTTCTGTGATTTCCCTTTTCAGAGATGTCCATTCCTCTTCACCTGTAGTGCCTACTGAGCTATTCCTTATTGTTGCGTCTTAGCCTTAGAGAACTTAAAATGCATCTCGTCATTCAGCAGTAATACTGTATATCACTTTTTTGTGTATAGATTCTTCCTGACTAATCTCTTAAACTTCAGCCTACTCCTCATAACTATTTCATTGTGGTCTGAGTTAATTATCTGCTCGCTCTTGTGTACGCCTTACGATCCAGTATCTGATTACGGAATCTCTGTATGACCATGATGTAATCTAACTGAATAATTCCTCTACCACCTGTCTTTTTCCAAGTATACCTCCTCCTCTTGTGATTCATGAACAGAGTATTCGCTGTTACTTGCGACCCTTATTGTGATGTCATGTCTGCTCACGTTAGTGTGATCTACAGCGTTCACTTAAGTCTTAGCATTTTTAATTTGAAGACCATATCTTCCAATTATTGGCCAAACTGCGTGTGATGATTTCCTGATAATGTTCGTCTGTTGCAGTTACACTAGTCCACAAATTTACACTTTTTAGATTTTACAGAAGCGAAAATATCCGTTATTTATATATTTATAACTGTTGAACACGAATATGACGGTTAATATTGTCTCTTAGCTCAGGATCACAAGTTAATGGGGCGTTTACATTTCACAGTCACAAGTATGGGAAATTACAGGAACTACACGCATAGGAATTGTGACGTAAATGAGTGAGGTGGATGATTCCAGTACAATTTGGCAGCACTGCCTTACACCATGACTAACGTGCGCACCATCGAGTCACGTGAGCATTGTTAAGTGTAGATACCTGACGCTGTTTAAACTGTGGGTTGTCAGGGCTGCTTGGTCATGTGCTCGGTTGGTTCACCACTTATAGGAACGAGTGTCGGGATGGTTGACAATGAATGTATGTGAAGTATTGAAATTGAAGAATTATGTTGTTGTGAGTGTTAAAAATTCCCGGCAGGTGGATTAACAAACCTCATAACTACTGTTGTATTTTTGCAGATGTCATTTGTGCCTCAAGAAGTCGATCATTGATAAAATAAGTGAAACATACGCACGCTTTGTAATTCGGTTTTCGAGTTGGAGACCAAGGTAAATTGTGGGTTCCATAGATGCGTAGCATCTTGTGCTCGTGTACACTGAATACTATTAACCTCATAACTACTGTTGTATTTTTGCAGATGTCATTTGTGCCTCAAGAAGTCGATCATTGATAAAATAAGTGAAACATACGCACGCTTTGTAATTCGGTTTTCGAGTTGGAGACCAAGGTAAATTGTGGGTTCCATAGATGCGTAGCATCTTGTGCTCGTGTACACTGAATACTATTGTAAAAACGTTTCCATGGAATTTGAGGTGCCTGCTATTTGGCGTAAAATCACAACTCGTGCATCGGATTCCTATTTTTGTATTCCACTTCTCTCGAGGAAAGGAGTCAACAGAAAGAGGAAGAGGACTATTATTTATCCTTACATCCCATGTGTCATTCGCTGTGGCTAATGGCGAAGGATTGCCAGTTCATGTTCTCCAACATGTACCACCATCAGGGATGATATTGAACCAATACGCACAGCCGAACAATTGGAAGCATCAGCCAGTTATTATGATCCTATATTTACACCAAGGTCGTCGTCTGACGAATCACACAAAATCACACAGTGTGGACTCAGTAATCTGATTAGGAATTTAGACCTTCCAAAGCGTAAAGCCGAACTCATTGACTTGCTACTGCAGTAGTGGGAGTTTCTCGCTGACTCAGTACATGTGTCTGTGCGTCTGGAGCTTCAGAAAAATCTTGAGTATCATTTCTATACTGACGGCGACATTACATTCTACGGTAAAACTGGCGGTTCGTTGGAAGACCTGAACATACATACCAGGTGGGTGAAGACTATAGATGGCTCAAAAAGGAAGCCTGAAGGCAGAATAAAATAGTAATGAAAGGCCGTCCATACATGTTGCATATACTGCCTTACCTCAAGAAAGCTACATCATGTCAAAATCCGTTGTAAATTGTGCTAATTTCATTAAGCATGAATGTTATGTGGAGATTTGGAAGCCATTGCGATGCTGTTGGATTTACATGGGATCTACAATAAGCATTGCTGCTATCAGTGTGAGAGGGACACTCATGCAAGAGATAAACACTGTTCACGGGGGGAATGGCCTCCACGAACTGCTTTAATGCCTGTGTCAGAAAGTATTGTCGAAGAATCTCTTATGATTCCGAATAGAACTGTTCTCCGACAATTACGTGTTAACATATACAGCTGTATCTACACCTACATTTAGAAAGATACTACGCAAGCCAAACGGTGCGCGGCGGAGGGCGCCCCGTACCACTACTTCTCATATTCTTTCCTGTACCACACCCAAATAGAGTGAGGGAAAACAACTTTTTATATGGCTCCGTATGAGCCCTAAATTCTCGTATCTTATCTTCGTGGTCCTTACGCGTGATGTATGCTGGCGACAGCAGAGTCGTTCGACAGTCAGCATCAAATGTCAGGTCTCTAAACTTTCTCAATAGCGTCTCTCGAATAGAACGTCGCCTTCCGTCCAGGGATTTCCATTTGAGTTCCTGAATTATCTCCCTAATACTTAACGTGTTGTTTGAACCTACCGGTAACAAATCTAGCAGTCCGCCTCTGAATTGCTTCGATCTCATCCTTCAATCCGACCTGGTACGGATCCCAAAGACTCGAGTAGTACTCAGTAACAGGTCGTGCCAGCGTCCTATATGCGATCTCCTTCACAGGCAAACCATTCTTTGATAAAATTCTTCCAGTAAACCGAAGTCTACCATTAGCCTTTCATACTCGATCCACCTCTTACCGCTTTGCAACGTTACGCCCAGATATTTCAACGACTTACTGTGTCAAGCAGGACGCAGATAATTACAGCTTTCATCTTCCTATGCATCTACATTAACTCACAAATTTTTCTATATTTAAGGATAGTTGCCATTCATCACACCAACTGGAAATTTTGTCTACGTCACCTTGTATCTTCCTACAGTAATTCAACTCCCACACCTGACAGTACACCACGGCATCGTCAGAAAACAACCGCAAATTGCTGCCCACCCTGCCCGCCAAATAATTTATGTATACCGAGAACAACAGCGGTCCTATCACACACCTCTCGGGCATATCTGACAATACCCTTGTCTTTGATGAATACTCGTCAACGAGGACAACATACTGGGTTCTATTATTTAAGATGTCTTCGAGCGTATTTATCTGTGAACATATTCCCTATGCTCGTATCTTCGTCAACAGTGTGCAGTGGGGTACCGTATCAAATGCTTTCCGGAAATCTAGAAATATGGAATCTGCCTGTTGCCCTTCATCCTTAGTTCTCAGTGTATCATGAAGAAAAGGGCAAGCTGAGTTTCGTATGAGCGATGTTTTCTAAAACTATGCTGATTCCTGGACATGGGCTTCTCGTCTCAAGAAAGTTTATTATACACATCAAAACATAGAATGAGATTTTCACTCTGCAGCGGAGTGTGCGCTGATATGAAACTTCCTGGCAGATTAAAACTGTGTGCCCGACCGAGACTCGAACTCGGGACCTTTGCCTTTCGCGGGCAAGTGCTCTACCACTGAGCTACCGAAGCACGACTCACGTCCGGTACCCACAGCTTTACTTCTGCCAGCATCTCGTCTCCTACCTTCCAAACTTTACAGAAGCTCTTCTGCGAACCAAGCAGAACTAGCACTCCTGAAAGAAAGGATATAGCGGAGACATGGCTTAGCCACAGCCTGGGGGATGTTTCCAGAATGAGATTTTCACTCTGCAGCGGAGTGTGCGCTGATATGAAACTTCCTGGCAGATTAAAACTGTGTGCCCGACCGAGACTCGAACTCGGGACCTTTGCCTTTCGCGGGCAAGTGCTCTACCACTGAGCTGTGGGTACCGGACGTGAGTCGTGCTTCGGTAGCTCAGTGGTAGAGCACTTGCCCGCGAAAGGCAAAGGTCCCGAGTTCGAGTCTCGGTCGGGCACACAGTTTTAATCTGCCAGGAAGTTTCATATCAGCGCACACTCCGCTGCAGAGTGAAAATCTCATTCTGGAAACATCCCCCAGGCTGTGGCTAAGCCATGTCTCCGCTATATCCTTTCTTTCAGGAGTGCTAGTTCTGCTTGGTTCGCAGAAGAGCTTCTGTAAAGTTTGGAAGGTAGGAGACGAGATGCTGGCAGAAGTAAAGCTGTGGGTACCGGACGTGAGTCGTGCTTCGGTAGCTCAGTGGTAGAGCACTTGCCCGCGAAAGGCAAAGGTCCCGAGTTCGAGTCTCGGTCGGGCACACAGTTTTAATCTGCCAGGAAGTTTCATATCAGCGCACACTCCGCTGCAGAGTGAAAATCTCATTCTGGAAACATCCCCCAGGCTGTGGCTAAGCCATGTCTCCGCTATATCCTTTCTTTCAGGAGTGCTAGTTCTGCTTGGTTCGCAGAAGAGCTTCTGTAAAGTTTGGAAGGTAGGAGACGAGATGCTGGCAGAAGTAAAGCTGTGGGTACCGGACGTGAGTCGTGCTTCGGTAGCTCAGTGGTAGAGCACTTGCCCGCGAAAGGCAAAGGTCCCGAGTTCGAGTCTCGGTCGGGCACACAGTTTTAATCTGCCAGGAAGTTTCATATCAGCGCACACTCCGCTGCAGAGTGAAAATCTCATTCTGGAAACATCCCCCAGGCTGTGGCTAAGCCATGTCTCCGCTATATCCTTTCTTTCAGGAGTGCTAGTTCTGCTTGGTTCGCAGAAGAGCTTCTGTAAAGTTTGGAAGGTAGGAGACGAGATGCTGGCAGAAGTAAAGCTGTGGGTACCGGACGTGAGTCGTGCTTCGGTAGCTCAGTGGTAGAGCACTTGCCCGCGAAAGGCAAAGGTCCCGAGTTCGAGTCTCGGTCGGGCACACAGTTTTAATCTGCCAGGAAGTTTCACATCAAAACATGTTTTGCATCACCCCGGTTCACAGAACTCCTGGAGACAGACTTTGACTGTGGATATTTTATCGCACACACAGTCCCTTTGGCTGTTAAGAGATGACACTAAACCCGTCCCAAGATGCAAAGAACCATGCATGAGCAGCGCCTATTGGACGAAGGGGGTTCGACAGCCTATCAGTTCCAGTCAGTACACCAGGAAGGAGGTACACGGCTCGTGTTGTCTGTAGTTCAACCATGCCTAGACGGTCAATACCGCGGTTCTATCTCATCGCATTGTTACTTTGTGCCAGGAAGGACTCTCAACAACGGAAGCGTCCACGCGTCTCGGAGTGAATCAAAGCGATGTTGTTCGGACATGGAGGAGATACAGAGAGACAGGAACTGTCGATGAGATGTCTCGCTAAGGCCGCTCAAGGGCTACTACTGCAGCGGATGACCGCTACCCATGGATTATGCCTCGGAGGAATCCTGACAAGAGCGCCACCATGTTGAATAATGCATTTTCGTGCAGCCACAGGACGTCGTGTTACGACTCACACTGTGCGCAATGGGCTGCATGATGCGCAATTTCCCTTCTGACGCCCACGGCGAGGTCCATCTTTGCAACCACGACACCATGGAGCGCGGTACAGATGGGCCCAACAACGTACCGAATGGACCGCTCAGGATTGGCATCACGTTCCCTTCACCGATGAGTGTCACATATGCCATCAAAGAGACAATCGTCGGAGCCGTTTTTGGAAGCAACCCGGTCACGTTGAACACCTTAGACACACTGTCCAGCGAGAGCAGCAAGGTGGATGTTCCCTGTTGTTTTGGGGTGTCATCACATGGGGCCGACGTACGCCGCTGGTGGTCATGGAAGGCGCCGTATCGGCTGTTCGATACTTGAATGCCATCCTCCTACCGATACTGCAACCATATCGGAAGCATATTGGCAAGGCATTCGTCTTCATGGACATCAATTTAAGGCCCGATTGTGTCCATCTTGCGAATGACTTCTTTCAGGATAATGTCATAGCTCGACAAATGTGGCCAGCATGTTCTGCAGACATAAACTCTGTCGAACATGCCTGGGATAAGTGCTGTTGATAGACGACGTGATCCACCAATCACTCTCAGGGATCTACTCCGAATCGCCGTTGAGGAATGGGACAATCAGTACGAACAGTGCCTTGATGAACTTGAGGATAGTATCCCACGACTAATACAGGCATGCATCAATGCAAGAGGACTTGCTACTGGGTATTAAGGGTACCGGTATGTGCAGCAATCTCGACCACCACCTCTGAAGGTCTCGCTGTATATTGGTACAAAATGCAATGTGTGGTTTTCAGGAGCAGTAAAAAGGTTGGAAATGATGTTTATGTTGATCTCTATTCTAATTTTCTGTACAGGTTCCGGAACTCTCGGAACCGAGGTGATCCAAAACTTTTTTTGCTGCGTGTATATTCGAACCGATAATATGTTTAAGGATTCTACAGTAAACAGAAATAATTGATGTTGGTCTGTAATTTTGCTTGTCAGTTCCTTTACCCTTCTTATATACACTCCTGGAAATGGAAAAAAGAACACATTGACACCGGTGTGTCAGACCCACCATACTTGCTCCGGACACTGCGAGAGGGCTGTACAAGCAATGATCACACGCACGGCACAGCGGACACACCAGGAACCGCGGTGTTGGCCGTCGAATGGCGCTAGCTGCGCAGCATTTGTGCACCGCCGCCGTCAGTGTCAGCCAGTTTGCCGTGGCATACGGAGCTCCATCGCAGTCTTTAACACTGGTAGCATGCCGCGACAGCGTGGACGTGAACCGTATGTGCAGTTGACGGACTTTGAGCGAGGGCGTATAGTGGGCATGCGGGAGGCCGGGTGGACGTACCGCCGAATTGCTCAACACGTGAGGCGTGAGGTCTCCACAGTACATCGATGTTGTCGCCAGTGGTCGGCGGAAGGTGCACGTGCCCGTCGACCTGGGACCGGACCGCAGCGACGCACGGATGCACGCCAAGACCGTAGGATCCTACGCAGTGCCGTAGGGGACCGCACCGCCACTTCCCAGCAAATTAGGGACACTGTTGCTCCTGGGGTATCGGCGAGGACCATTCGCAGCCGTCTCCATGAAGCTGGGCTACGGTCCCGCACACCGTTAGGCCGTCTTCCGCTCACGCCCCAACATCGTGCAGCCCGCCTCCAGTGGTGTCGCGACAGGCGTGAATGGAGGGACGAATGGAGACGTGTCGTCTTCAGCGATGAGAGTCGCTTCTGCCTTGGTGCCAATGATGGTCGTATGCGTGTTTGGCGCCGTGCAGGTGAGCGCCACAATCAGGACTGCATACGACCGAGGCACACAGGGCCAACACCCGGCATCATGGTGTGGGGAGCGATCTCCTACACTGGCCGTACACCACTGGTGATCGTCGAGGGGACACTGAATAATGCACGGTACATCCAAACCGTCATCGAACCCATCGTTCTACCATTCCTAGACCGGCAAGGGAACTTGCTGTTCCAACAGGACAATGCACGTCCGCATGTATCCCGTGCCACCCAACGTGCTCTAGAAGGTGTAAGTCAACTACCCAGGCCAGCAAGATCTCCGGATCTGTCCCCCATTGAGCATGTTTGGGACTGGATGAAGCGTCGTCTCACGCGGTCTGCACGTCCAGCACGAACGCTGGTCCAACTGAGGCGCCAGGTGGAAATGGCATGGCAAGCCGTTCCACAGGACTACATCCAGCATCTCTACGATCGTCTCCATGGGAGAATAGCTGCCTGCATTGCTGCGAAAGGTGGATATACACTGTACTAGTGCCGACATTGTGCATGCTCTGTTGCCTGTGTCTATGTGCCTGTGGTTCTGTCAGTGTGATCATATGATGTATCTGACCCCACGAATGTGTCAATAAAGTTTCCCCTTCCTGGGACAATGAATTCACGGTGTTCTTATTTCAATTTCCAGGAGTGTATTTGAGTCACCTGCGCAAATTTCCAGTCGCTTGGGACTTCGTGCTGGGCGAGAGATTCACGATATATGCACGCTAGGTAAGGTGCCAATGCCGTAGATTACTCTTTGTAAAGTCGAACAGGGCTTCCATCCGGTCAGGGTAATTTATTTACTTTCTAATCTTTCATTTGTTCCTCTACGCCAGGTATGCTTGTTACAATGTCGTCTATACGGGAGTCTGTCCGATGTTCATATGACGGTATGTTTGTACGGTTCTCCTTTGTGAATGATATTTTGAACGTGAAATTTAAAACTTTGGCTTTCGGTTTGCCATCTTAAATTTTCACATCAGACTGGTCAAAAATTGACTGAATGGAAGCCTTAGGTCCGCTTAGCGATTTCACATACGACCAGAATTTTCTCGGGTTCCCTGCCAGAACTTTTGCTAAGACGGTTGTAGTTACTGTATGCTTCGCGTGTAGGTCTTTTCATAGATGCACGAATCTCTACTAAACTTCGCTTACCGTGATTTGTGCGTTTCCTTTTAAACCGAGAGTGCAACAGCCTCTGCTTCCTTAGCATCTTCCTAATTTCGTTATTAAACCATGGTGGGTATTTTCCACGATATATCCACTTACTAGGCACATAACTCTCAAGAACACGATATACAATATGTTTAAACTTTGGCCATAATTCCTCTATATCCATCTGAGTGACGCCAAATCACTATCGAAGTGAGATGTTAACAACGACTTATCTGCTCTATTTAGCAGAAACGCTCTCTTAGCCTTCTTGACTCATTTATTAACATTCTTGTTCATAGTTGCTGTAATAACGCTATTATATTTGATTCAGATTCTGTACTGACGTTGTCGATGTGGTCTGGCCTATATACAGCGACAAGCCTAAGATATTTCCATTGCGTGTGGGCTGCCGAGCTAGCTGCTTAAGACAGATTTCAGAAATCGTGTTCAAAAGTATTAAGATGGAGCTCATGGCATCATTCTTAAGACGTGCACTGGAATGAATCAGCTTTTCAGTACTTCCGTAATGAGATAGGATACTACGATGGATACAATCCCAGCCGAAGAAAAGTGGTCGCCCACAACGCAACTGGGAAAATGATGTGGAAGAGGCAGTAGAAGCAATGACTATGAACGTTGAGGACAGTCTCACAGAAGAAGATGGTAAATGGGGGCTGAGAAGCTGCTCCAGCCGTAGATGATCCGCAAGAAGAAGAAGAATAAGAAGAAGAAGACTAAGAAGTTCCTACGTGTCAACATAGAGAAGGTCACAATGTGTGTTGTGCTGGATGAAACAATAGCTGTCGGCACTGTGGTGAGCTCTTAGATTACTGCTGGAGGAGACCGAGTTGATCAACGCATACAAAATATTAGATAATTTTTTTCTACTTGAACAAGAGGAAGTATTTAACTTTTAACGTTATACGTTCACCAGAGTGTCATGTACTGTTTTTACTATCATTGAACTCTAATGTTTCACTTGATACAGTACAAGATAATAGTTGTTCTCCCGAAGTACGATTCGCTATAAGCTTTATTTCATGATTCTGTCTCATACAGCTCTCGCGTTGATGGTTTATCTACTGAGACTATACTGTCGTCTATGGCGATGATTGTTGTAGGCTGCGAGGCACTCCATTCTGACGTAATTAAGCATGATGCAGCGGTGGCGTATGGAACTCTTGAAAAAGTGTCTGCCCCTACGTCACTCATTCGTTCGTTGGGTCTGGTACGACTGTACTTGCTTGTGGTTCAGTCGCAAGGTGTCAATTTTGCCTTCGGACCACGTTCTTCGGACGTCATCACGAAAAGAAATGCTCATTGGACCACAGATATGCCAGCTGTTAGGGGCACGCACTTCCAGTCAACTCTACTGATAAACTACATGCGTCACATTGCATTCGTCACGAAACAGCATTGTTCTTGGGAAACAGGACAGCCGAAATTACAGGGACCTTGTGGACGATCCGATTCATGCTTATGAGGTTACTGACGGCAACATGAGCCTGAAGGTGCACTTTCTTTACTCCCACCTCGATGTGGTCCCAGAAGACAGTGATGCGCTTAGTTGATGAGCATGGCGAGTTGTTCCATCAGGACATTTCTCTCATGGAACAGCGGTACACAGGACAATGGACTAGTGCTGTGGTGGCTGATTTCTGCTGGATGTTACTGAAAGAAGGCAAAGAAACGGCACGAATGAACTAAGTAAGTGATATTAATGTATATATCCTAGTCATCACAGAAGCAATATAATTGAAAAGTAAAGTCCCATCATATTGCTTTCCTGAAGTAGAAGGCAATTTTAATTGTGTTTTTCGTATTCACCACATCGAAATACTGAATGTCTGCTTTGGTTTCTGTAAAAAGTGCAATGTGGACCATTATTACTTTAGTGTCACTTGCGTAGCTAAGATTGAAAATTTTTCTGTCACTACAACGATGCCGTAATGCAAGTCTTCAAAAAGCAACCTCCTACTGTGTTTTCTAATGCCTGGAGAAATTAACAGCTACACGAAACATGTAAGCGAAACCTAAATTCAGATCTCGACATTTCCCATTTTGTTCAAACAAGAATGCATATTGGATATCAATATTAGAGTCATTGGAGCAATTTTTCATTATCAATGAGTTTTTTCGAACTAAATCCTAACGTTTTAAAATGGATTACCTTACGGTGACAGTTTGTGATGGAAAGTAAATTATCCATCCAATATATGGATCTCCTTCGATCATCTGCTTACGTAATTATGCAAGCAGTTGTATTGATCAAAAATGTTTAATAGGAAACTGAGACATATTGCGTAATTACATTCTAGTGAATGTGATGCGGTATGTTGATGTTTTTTGGTGGTTGTAACATTATGTGATTGCCTTATCATTTTAAATCATTCACTAATCGAGAAGTCGCTCGGCAACAGCTACAGTTAGCAAATAATGTTGCGAGAATGTAAAAGGTGAACGACCTGTGACGTAACTTGTTTATTGTCGAAGCGCCGTCAGAGATGCAGTGAGTTATTAATATTGAAAACCGCGGCGCGAAAAACGGACAGAAGAAGAACACTTTTACACATTTTTTTTTTTTGATGTACGAGATATTCTCGATGAACAGTTACTCATTTTTCTCTTTTAACTTGTGTCGGACGCGCATGTCTTGCCGCCGTATTATTATCGTTAAAAATAATATTGTTTTAGTGTAAAGTAAAAGTGCAATACTAAAAGTGCAATACTTCATAGCAGTAGATTTATTGTGCGGCGTGTATGTGAAAACGTCAAAGGAATTATTTTTATTACGAGAAGAGAAGTGCCAGTCAAAACGGCATCCATGTTAAATCTTTCAATGCAGTGTAAGTTCATCTGTTAATTGCCATAAATTCAGATTTAAATGGAATTGGTGTATGGACTATTTATTTAATATAGAATCTATGTCTCACTCCTTCATGAAGTTATTTAATTTTCTTTATGTTTCTGCCAAATAGAGAGTTAACAGTCACGAATTCTTTCGTCGAAACCGGACGGAAGTTGCGTGCGGCGAAATATTTTCTCCGCGGCATATTCTACTGGTAAATGCGTGATAAACTGCGGTCCCTTAGGAAATTCATGTTGAGCTATCCAAAAATAATTATATTTTGAATAGGCATTTACTCTCCTCTGCAATGCAACTTCCGACTAATCAGACGATCCAACAAGAAACAGCCGCACACGGTCGGCGTTCGCAAATATATTTCCACCGCTGATTATAGCTATATGTTACAGCACAAAAGTAAACATATTGTTATAATTAGCGACTACGAACGGGGACATTTATAACTGTATGTTTATGTATACACATTACGTAAACATATCGTTATAATTGGCGCCCGAACAGGGACGTGTTTACGTAATGTGTATACATAAACATACAGTTATATGGTGAATGGCTTCGTATACGTGACTTGAATGACGCGATTATTCACTGATGTGATAGGGTTTTTCACTATGATCTCATATTCAAGTTGATGACTTTCATTCGAGCTATTTGATTATAAACCTCACGACAACGTTGAATGGTCAGGGATATCAGCGAACATACATGATCGTATGGCATTGTTTGCCGGAAGGCCCCGTCCGGGGAAGTTCGGCCCCATGTTGCAAGTCTTACTGCACGTGACGCCACTTTGGTCGGCTTGGGCGTTGGTGACGATGAGATGATGGTGAGAGCAACACCACACCCAGTGTCAGGGAAGAGAAAATCTCCAACACGGCCGGGAGTCGAACCCTGGCCCTCTGAATGGGAGGCAAGCACGTTAACACACAGCTAAGCAGGCACACTAACATAAATGATACTTGGTTGAAACAGCAGTAAAATATTTACATCTAGATGCGCACCTTCTGTGGTTTAGGGTTAAGTTGGGATTGGATTGATTCGGGGTGAGAGACCAGACAGCGAGTTCATCGGTCTCATAGGATAGAAGTCGGCCGTACTCTTTCAAAGGAAACATACCGGCATTTGCCTGAAGTGATTTAGGGAAGTCACAGAAAATCGAAATCAGGAGGGCCGGGTCCGGGATTGAACCGTCGTCCTCCCTTTGCGAGTCCAGTGTGCTAACCACTGAGCCATCTCGCTCGGTACTGTGGTTTGTTTTGACGCTATCCTTGAGCGACGCTGAAGTTCTTCTTTGCCCTCCGACATAATAAAAGAGCTGGCGCTTTAGGGCACCAGGTACCCTCTGCAAAATCGTTCATTGGGGCAGAGCCGGAGGCGAGCTAACGCTAACAGGTTGCAGTCGCGGGCAAACAGCCTGGTCGCTGTTAACCCAGAAACGGCGCTCGTAAACTTCTTCCGGTCAGCGTGCGGACACGTCGTTTTATTAAAACTCTTTGTGCGTGATTTTCTTTCTGATTTAGTGCAGACATAAATCTCGAGCGGCGATAAATCAGCGACGGAACGTTTCGGCTGTGCCCCGCGCTGATTGTTTGTGTGACTGCGATTCGCAAATATGCCTTGTCGCGGGGATTTCCCGGCCGCCGATCGGCGGTTATTGCTTCCTGCCAGGCGCCCCGCGGTTACGCGTATCGAGCGGAGCTGCAACGAACGCTCGTAACACATTGCAAAACTAGCGGGAGGGCAACAAGAAAGAACCACATGGGATTCTGCGCTACTAGGAGTGCAAACAATGCGTGACACACGTCACTTTCAACAATGCTCAGGCAGACGCTTCGAGAGTCACAGCATAGTCGACGGCGTAGTGTAGTCTAGTATTTTTGTAATCTGCATTTCTTATACTGGTTGATTTACTGACATGCTTTATACCTTCTTGTCCTGCGTTGTTCTCACCATCACTGTCGGAGTTTCGTATAGCACGAAAAGCTAGATTTCGACTACAACTATCACAGGGGTCGCAGTTTTTATTTAGTTACACGTTCCATAGATCAACATTAATGAACACACTACCATTTTCAGCCATATTCATGCAACTAGAGATTTTTTAATTTTTTTTATTATTCATAACTTACTGGTTTGAGTTATTAAATAGAAATTCGTTAATGGAACAGGAGTTGCGCACGACGAATGAATTGAAATTAGATTTAAAATCTTCTTTCGCTAGATGTTAAGCGTTTTATGTTGTTGGGCAGATTACCAAACCTTGTTGTTGCTCCATACTGAACTGCTTACTAATTCAATGACAGCCTTAACACAGCGTAATAAAGGTCATTTCTCACTATAGTGTTGTAGGTATGGACATCACTGTTCTTCTAAAATTGTGATTTATTATTTACGACAAGTATCATTAGCGAATATATGTACTGTGGTGGCGCAGTTAAAAAACCTAGCTATTTGGAGAGCTACTACATGACGCCCATGGTTCGCCAGCTCATATTATTCTCTTTGTTCGCTTTTGTGCAAGCAGTAATTTGTTTCTAATTGATGAAATACCCCAGAAAATTATTCTGTAGCCCATTACTGCGTGGAAATATGCTAAATAACTCAAGAGGTTAAAAGTATTTCTCGAAGATCACCAATTATACGACGTGCAAAAGTATTTGAACTTAATTGTTTGAGAAGCTCCGCAATATGCTTCTCAGAACTTAATATTACATCATTATATACAATCGAAAATTTGGAGCATTCTGTCGCACTTACTGACTCCTGCTCATATCCTACATCAATAGCTGTTATGACTATTCGATGTATAGGACTGAATGTGCTGCGTTTCTTCAAAATTCTTTGGAAAATATTATTTACCATTTACCAAATATTATTTGCTTTATCTATAATAGGATTCATTATAACACTAGTATCGTTTGTATAAATGAATGTTAAAAGGTAAGTCTTGCACATGTGTAAGGAGGAGTGGACCCTAAATTGAAACCTGCGGGAGTCGCTTTCTGATTTTTTTTCCCCCCCGCTCACCAAAATTTTCTACCTTATCGATATCGTCTAAATTATTCAGTATAACCTTTTGAATTCCACTCGTTACGTATTGTTCAAACCAGCTAAGTATGAAGCCTCCAAAGCCATAAAACTTTAGTTTTTCCAATAGAGTAACATGATCTACACAATCAAACTCCTTGGAAAGAATACAGGAGATTCCAACTGGCGGTACGCTATTATTTTAGACTAGTACTATTTGATCAGTGAATGTGTGTACAGCATTCTCAGCCGAGCAACACTTCTGGAAACTAAATTGTGATTTGCTAAGTAAATTGTTTCCACTTAAGTGTGCTCTGGAAACTGGTTACATTTCACCACACTTTAATCCGTATTTCTACACTGTCACAAACTTATGACATCTTTCCTCACAAATGACTTCAGTCGAGTTGAGTGTCCGTGGAATACCATCTCATGTGTGCGAGTGGATTAGTCTATTCCTATCTGAACTATAACAGTTTATTATCTAGGTTCCGATAGAAAGCGTTAAAGCCACTCTGCAGTTCTCTTACAGGCCGGTGCGTCCGAGCGGTTCTAGGCGCTTCAGTCTGGAACCGCGCGACCGCTACGGTCGCAGGTTCGAATCCTACCTCGGGCGTGGATGTATGTGTTGTCCTTAGGTTAGTTAGGTTTAAGTAGCTCTAAGTTCTAGGAGACTGATGACCTCAGATGTTAAGTCCCATAGTGCTCAGAGCCAGTTGAACCATTTTCATGCAGTTCTCTTACTAAATATGTTCAGGGCATAATCTGAGCAGACCCCTTAGGTTGTTTGTAGACGATGCTGTTGTTTTCCATCTCGTAAGGTCTTCAGAACATCAAAACAAATTCTAAAATGGTGCGACATGTAGTAATTGAACCTACACAGTAAAAACAGCGAGGACATACAGGTGCTAAAGGAATTCCGCAAAATTTCGGGTGAAACATGTCAGCGGCGTGCGCTCCGACATGTTACGGAATTCTTATAGTCCGGACATGCGCACCCTGCACGTCTCACTTGTTAATATATTTCGAGCGAGCCATGGAGTCAATAAGCAAGTGCACAGAATCTCTTCGCCACTTGGTACGTGATCTCTGTCAGCTCAGATAGTTTCACCAATGAAAGTGCAGGTCGCCATACGCACACACAGTGACATGCTCTGAAAGGAAGAAGTTAGACATTTGCTCGTGGGTCCTCCCCCATTGTAGATTCAACGTTCTTTAAGTGCTTCGAAACTCTGTTGCGTATAATTGGTTAAGATGGATGCTTGTTGCAGACAGTACCTCTAGAATTTGTTCGTGGTCCGTTCACTCTTCCCCGTATTTCGAACTCACTGTCCGAATAATATTAATTCAGAATAATTTCTCGATCTCTGTGTCTGACGATTTGCTATAGGACTTTCTAATTTATTTGTGTCCTGTTACAATTCAAGTGCACTCGTGGATGGGGGTAGCCAGTTAAACTTTTCCAGGTCTCAGCAGAATTTGCTGACAATATCTCTCTTTCGTAAAAACTATTGGAATTTTTTTTATAGTTTTCATTATAAAAATTACTGGGGATTAAGTGCTTTCATAAATTGTACGTAAGTTGTGTTAGTGATCTATATTAACCACGTGGGTCCACATAGGCTGTACAAACTTTGTAGCATTCAGATCCTCAGATTTTTTTTAAAGGGGGAGTTTTTTACATTATTCTCTCATATAGTGATGGCTTTCTTCATTCATACTTACAGCAGATGGTCTCATGGCACCTAACACCGTTTCCCTGTGAAGTCTATTTCGAAACCAATCCATTCACTTAGCAAACCGCACACTTCCTACCCCTCGCAATAATCTTCATTAATCAGTTAAAGACGTCCGGAGTCAGGCCCTGAGACACAACCTTGGAACAGCAGTTTAGTAATTTTCAGGTGCACCACAGTTCATTACTTAGTAACTTTTTTGAGTCATCAGTCTTCTGACTAGTTTGATGTGGCCCGCCACGAATGTGAAGTCTTTACAGATGTCCTCCCATTCAGTCTCTCCTTCTTGCCAGTGTTTTCCATATAATCTGCGCAGACCCTCACCACCTAATTTTCAGAATCTTCTGTAGCAACACATCTCACATTCTTAGATTCTCTTCTGTTCCTATTTACCTGCATCCCATGTTTCACAAACATACAATGTTTGGCTTGAAATGTATATTCTCAGAAATTTCTTCCTCAAATTAAGGCCTATGTTTTAGACCGTTAGACTGCTCTTCGACATGAATACACTTTTTTCCTTTGTTAGTCTGCTTTTTGTGTCCTCCTTGCTCCGTCCTTCATGGGTTATTTTACTGCCTACGTAAGAGAATTCCACGACTTCATCTACTTCGTGATCACCAATCCCGATGTTAAGTTTCCCGCTGTTAAATCTGCTACGTCTCATTACTTTCGTCTTTATTTGATTTGCTCTCAATCCATAGTCGGCACTAAATAGACTGCTCATTCAATTCTCAAGATCCTTTAATTCTTGGTTCAAAATGGTTCAAATGGCTCTGAGCACTATGGGACTTAACATCTGAGGTCATCAGTCCCCTAGAACTTAGAACTACTTAAACTTAACTAACCTAAGGACATCACACACATCCATGCCCGAGGCAGGATTCAAACCTGCGATCGTAGCGGTCACGCGGTTCCAGACTGAAGCGCCTAGAACCGCACGGCCACACCGGCCGGCCCTGTAATTCTTCTCCACTTTCATTGAGGATAGCAAATGTCATCAGCGAATCTTGTCATTAACCTCCTTTTAGCTTTAATTTTAATTTCACTCTTGAACATTTCATTTATTTCCGGTATTGCTTCTTCAGTGTTTAGATACAGTAGGCGTGAAAGACTACATCCCTGTCTTACATCATTTTTAATCCGAAGCGCTTAGTTATTGATCTTACACTCTTATTGTTCTGTCTTTGTTCTTGTACAAATCGTATGTTACCCGCCTACACCTAAATCTTATCCACATTTTTCTCAGAATTTCGAAGGCTTTGTCAGTTCACTAAAAATAATGAATGTGTCTTGATTTTTCTTTAGTCTTTCTTCCATTATCAACCGATGCATCAGAACTGCCAGTCTGGTGCCTTTACCTTTCCTAAAATCAAACTGATCGTTATCTATCACGTCCTCAGTTTTCTTTTCCGTTCTTCTGTATATTATTGTTGTCGGCAGGTTCGATGCATGCGCTGTTATAGTCATGTGTGATAATTCTCGCACTTGGCGGTTCTTACAATCTTCGGAACTATATGGATGATACTTTTCCGAAAGTCAGGTGTCTATCGACAGACATATACGTTCTACACACTAATAGTCGTTTTGTTGCCACTTCTCCCAATGATTTTGCAAATTCTGATGGAATATTATCCAGCCCTTCTTCCTTATTGTTGCCACTTCTCCCAATGATTTTGCAAATTCTGATGGAATATTATCCAGCCCTTCTTCCTTATTTGGTGTTAAAGTCTTCCGAAGCTCTTTTAAATTCCGACTCTATTACTGCATCACCAAGCTCTTTCAAATCGATTCCCGATTCTCACCCCCCAAAGACGACTTCAATGTGCTGTTTCCACCTTTCTGCACACTTCACATCATTTAACAGTGGAATCACCACTGCACTTTCAGTGTTACCTTCAATTGCACCGAAGGTTGTTTTGACTTTCCTAAATGCAGAGTCAGTCCCTTCAGCAATCATTTCTTTTCAGATTGCCTCGCATTTTTCGTGCAGCCATTTCGCCTTACCTTCTCTGCAGTTGTTATTTATTTCATTCTATATTCCTGAAGTTTCCTGAACGTATTTGCACTTCCTTCTTTCATCGATCAACTAAAGTACTTCTTCTGTTGCCCGTGGTTTCCTCGAATTTACCTTATCTGCACCTATGTTTTTCTTTCCAAGTTCTGTGGTTGCCTTTTTAGAGATATCCATTCTTCGTCATCTATACTGGCTACTGAGCTATTCCTTATTTCTGTATCTATGGCCTTACAGAACTTCAAGCGTATCTTGCCATTCCTTAGTACTTTAGTATCCCATGTCTTTGTGTACTTAATCTTTCTGACTAAACATTCTCACTTCAATCTACTGTTCACCACTACTAAATTGTGATCTGAGTCTATATATGCTCCTGGGTACGTTTCACAATCCACTATCTGATTTCGGAATCCCTGCCTGACTGTGATGAAATCTAACAGAAATCTTCCCGTATTTTCCTGCCTTCACCAAGCATACCTTCTCCTCTTGTGATTATTGAACAGAGTATTCAGTATAAGTAGCTACAATGTATTGCGGAGCCCTATGAGATTTTGTCCGCTGTCATTCCTGCTTCAAATCCCTTATTCTTCTAATCGTTTTCCTACAATCACAATCCAGTTCCCCATGACTGTTAGATTTTCAACTCTCTTTACGTACTGAATTGCCCGTTCACTATCCTCCTATGCTTTCTCTATTCCTCCATCTTGTGCTTGATATGTCGGTGTGTATACTTGAACTGTCGTTGTCCGTGTTGGTTTGCTCCCGATACTGACAAGAACGCGCATGTCGCGGAAGTGTTCACAGTAACGGGTTCTCTGCCCTGCCTTCCTATTCATAATGAGTCCTACTCCTGTAACACCATTTTCTGCTGCTGTTGACATTACCCTACACTCGTCTGACCAGAAATTCCTTCCTTCTTTCTTTTTCACTTCACCGACCCTAGGGTTCCTGACCACGTTCCAACTTCTGACGTTCCAATTTCCGAACTTGGAACGCTATCCTTCCGTTTTCTAAAGGTATTCTCCCCCTTGACAGTCCCCTCCCGGAGATCTGAATGGGGGACTCGTCAGGAATCTTTTGCCAATGGAGAGATCATCAGGCCACATGTACTGTGGATGCACATTACGTGTCTTTATTACAGTTGTTACCATTGCCTTCCGCATTCTCTTGCCGTTGATCATTGGTGGCTCTTAGCCCTTAGGTGCAGTTTTCTAGCCCAAGGGCAAGAGATTTCTCTGAACCTCTGTCCGCTCCTCCACTCTCTTTGACAAGTGTGAACAAGGGTGTCTTCTTATGCCTGGAGTTCCCGGCCGCCGTTGCTGATGATTTTTATTCAAAATTTAAGCGTTGGGTGGGTTCGAACCAGGGACGTTTTGATTACTAACAGTACGCTACACCATGGGTGCAACTACAGAGTGAAGCGATATTTGTAGTAACCTTTAAGCACATTTTCCCTGCACAATTTTAATTTATAAGGCAGTTTTAATTACATTTTTTCTATTTATGTAACGAGTATACATAATATTCAACCTGTGTTAGTTAGAAATGCTATAAAGATAACATATCTATTGAAGTATATTGTCAGGAGCAGCTCTTACATATTTGAAGAAAATATATTACCGACTTGAGCTGTTCTTAAAATTATTGATGTACATAACCAGTTTTACTCGTCTGAGCATTACCAAGTTCATAGAAGTATTCACAGCTTTATGGTAGGCGAAATTTAAAATCATTATCGTCAGACGACAAAACCATGAATAAGTCTTATCGCATCGTAATATAAATTACTTCGCCAATGTACAAACACTCACTATGTAGTACACTCATACACTTTGTAACTCTAATCTGTGTGAACACTGTAAACAGATTCCTTCCTTAGACAACCAGAGCGATTCATTTTGTATGTCCTGATGCTAACCCATTAAACACAGATTAATAGCAATGCTGATAAAACAGAATAACACGTTCAGTGGTCCCATATAGACATTCTCTCGGCAAGTAGAATATTCTTTAAATGATTATTTAAGTCAAGTCAAGCGTGCATAGTGCAAAAAGCACCTGCTCCTTCCATTTCACGCAGCCGCGACGTATCGTTCGAAGATATCTGACCGGTACCGCCCTATGTCTTGGCACTCAGACAGGCTGCTCATATTTCGTAAACACAGATCACTGACGAACGATAACTAAAGCTAGACATTCGTAGTTTAACCTAAGTCAGTGGAAATAACTTCTCTTTTATTCACAACCGACTGCTCGCATCGAAGTCCGCCCACTAATTGTATTCTGACATACGCAAGGAACACTACTTATTTAGCGATTTGGGGTGTGAAGCTGGCAAATCAGAGACTCTTCTAGCTTTCTGGCTTCAACGACTTATATTTGACACTCTATAAGTGCCCTTATTTAGAAATTAGCAAATTGTCATATTTCTATTTAGACAGACGTGGGTAACTATTTACTGTTCGAGTTCCACAAAAAATCACACGAGATGAAACGTGCCATTCGCCCCATAGTTCTTATTAACATTACAATAGAACTCTAAAAAAAGAAATCAGGTGTTGACAGATGTGAAAAATTACCGAACTATCAGATTAATAAGTCACAGCGGCAAAATATTAACGCGAATTCTTTACAGACGAATGGAAAAACTGGTAGAAGCCGACCTCATGGAAGATCAGTTTGGATTCCGTTGAAATGTTGGAACACGTGAGGCAATACTGACCATACGACATGTCTTAGATGAAAGATTAAGGAAAGGCAAACCTACGTCTCTAGCATTTGTAGACTTAGAGAAAGCTTTTGACAATGTTGACTGGAATACTCTCTTTCAAATTCTAAAAGTGGCAGGGGTAAAATACAAGTAGCGAAAGGGTATTTACAATTTGTACAGAAACCAGATGGCAGTTATAAGAGTCGAGGGGCACGAAAGGGAAGCAGTGGTTGGGAAGGGAGTGAGACAGGCTTGTACCCTCTCCCCGATATTATTCAATCTGTATATGGAGCAATCAGTAAAGGAAACAAAAGAAAAATTCGGAGTAGGTATCAAAATCAATGGAGAAGAAATAAAAACTTTGAGGTTCGCCGATGACGTTGTAATTCTGTCAGAGATAGCAAAGGACTTGGAGGAGCAGTTGTACGGAATGGACAGTGTCTTGAAAGAAGGATATGAGATGAACATCAACAAAAGCAAAACGAGGATAATGGAATGTCGTCGAATTAAGTCGGGTGATGCTGAGGGTATTAGATTAGGAAATGAGACACTTAAAGTAGTAAAGGAGTTTTGCTATTTGGGGAGCAAAATAACTGATGATGGTCGAAGTAGAGAGGATATAAAATGTAGACTGGCAATGGCAAGGAAAGCGTTTCGGAAGAAGAGACAATTGTTAACATCGAGTATAGATTTAAGCATCAGGAAGTCGTTTCTGAAAGTATTTGTATGGAGTGTAGCCATGTATGGAAGTGAAACATGGGTGATACATAGTTTGGACAAGAAGAGAATAGAAGCTTTTGAAATGTGGTGCTACAGAAGAATGCTGAAGATTAGATGGGTGGATCACATAACTAATGAGGAGGTATTGAATAGTATTGGGGAGAAGAGGAGTTTGTGGCACAACTTGACAAGAAGAAGGGTCCGGCTGGTAGGACATGTTCTGAGGCATCAAGGGATCACAAATTTAGAATTGGAGGGCAGCGAGGAGGGTAAAAATCGTAGAAGGAGACCAAGAGATGAATATACGAAGCAGATTGAGAAAGATGTAGGTTGCAGTAAGTACTGGGAGATGAAGAAGCTTGCACAGGATAGAGTGGCATGGAGAGCTGCATCAAACCAGTTTCAGGACTGAAGACCACAACAGCAACAACATATGAAATACTTGTGTTTGATGGAAGCAATACAAAAAACTGGGCCTTTATGTTGCGCCCGGAATATAGAAAGTGATGGAGATAAACAGCATCTCACTTCCAACATTCAATAGCGTAGCTTTTTTTAATACGCTCTGGCGTGATGATCGTATTGGTTATGATTTGAGGTTCCTCGGGATATTACTAAGGAAATTTATCCCCTCCATTTGGACGAGGGCTTACGGAAAGCTCGATTTCAAATCCAGATCGACGCCTTCACACTTCCAATACTGTTAGTTCCAGGATTTGTGCACATTCATACGATTTGTTTTCGAGTGTTAACAGTTCACTGTTACATCTACTGCAGTGGCTATACCAATGTGTGTTTGTTTGCTAGTGTTTATAATTCGTTGATGAAACTCACAAAAGTTTTTATGTTCACGTACAGAGTTTTCTAATAAAGAAATTCGTAAAAATATTTAACTTCACATACAATATTTTCCAGATCGTGAAAGTTATGAAAGTATATAAGTTCACGTACAATGTTTTGTAAGTTTTTCGAAATTGATTTCGTTTAAATGCATACTAAAATCATTTATAAGTGGCTGCTGACGTGCGGTATCACTCGTACCGAGGCGTGGTGGATTCTCAGTGCTGAACCCATGATGTAGGTGGTGGAGACTAAGCCCATCTTTAATCACTTTTAACCAAAAAAATTAATTTTTTTGAAAACGATATGAAAAAAGAAATTTCACACGCATATTTAAATAGCACGCACACAATCCTCAATTAAAGATGATACATGTACTTCTGGTCTACTTTGTCTAGCAGCTCACTGTGACAAAAGCTGTAAATAAATTTACTCATTCTTGAGGAGGAGCTTGACCTAATAAAAATCTTCACAAGGCGTTTTTAAATAATCCTAGCTTAGAAACTAACACGCAATAGTATTTCAACTTACGTCAAACACAAGTAGTTACATTATTTTCTGATTATATCAACAAAGGTTGAACGTTGGTCTGAAACAAAGAATCCCAACAAACTCGTATTTACCAGCTCAAAAATCCAACAAACTGTGGAAAAACTCCACCTATCTGTTTGTCATCGTTGTTATCCTGAAAATAAGAAAATTTATAGGCTTAAGTACTTAATGTTTATACCTAAATGCAAGAAAACATTTGGAGCACACAAGAAAGTCAACCGTTGACAGTGCAACCCAGTGACAGAGTGTATGAATGTGGGTGCCCACGAAGCGGTGCTCCAACCCGTCAGTGGTTGGGGCGTACCCTTGCTACATTTATCAGCCACTGTCCAGCCTCCGCACGACTTTGCAATAGCTACCTTGTTTGATTCACTTTGGCCCCGAGCAAGACCTTGGTCAAAGTTTATCAGTGACTACACATGCGGCACTTGTCTGCATGCAGACGACACACACACACACACACACACACACACACACACACACACACACACACGCACTCCCACCATCCAGTCACATATAAATCATGAACATTACATATGAGAACATAAGGATCAATTGGGATAGGATGTGCACGTTCAAATCATAGAATCAACATCCCCCTTCTTTTCTGCTTCGACAACGGGTAACCAAGTTTAAATAAATACGCCAAAATCGTGTGCTCACAATATAATGATGCTAAGAAATACGTGAGGACTGAAACTGAACCCTCTCAATCGCTACTGGTCATAGTGGCGATATAAATTCTTTATCTCCCTCTTAACTTCCTCCTTTTCCAACCATAAGATCCAATTGGTCGTGAAACAGTATGTTCTATAGGGCATAACTTCCACTTGACATTCGTAGTCGGGCGATTTCTGGCTTATTCGCTATTATATCTACATACCGTGTTAAGAGATTGCCTTCGATTAGTTGGACACCTTGATTAACAGACTTTTCCTTAACAAGAACATAAGCGTCACACACGCTTACAACAGCAGAGCAAATCCGCTATTGCAGAACATTGCCTTGACACCGGTCATCCTATGGAATACAACAACACAGAGATTCTGGCTTGCACGTCCAGCTATTGGGATAGTGTTATTAAGGAAGCTGTTGAAATCAAACTATCAAGCAACCTTATTAACAGAGATGGTGGATTTTGTTTAAATGCTGCTTCGAATCCGGCTCTGTCTCTCATCAAAAAACAGAGGGACAGATTTAGTGCTACCTCACCTGTTGATTAATAGTAACCATCGATATTTCTGATGTTGGTTATCTTTGTTTGTGTTGACACTTGTTCTGTGTGTGGTGTTTTCCTTGTTTCTCCTCTGTGAACCGAGGTATTAAATTTCCTTGCATATTTCTTCTTCCTTGCATTTGTGCCTTGAGAATGGCAGGGTGTGCTCCTGTCGAAATATCGGCGGCGTCACCCGGCAGCAAACCCATAAGTTATTTGAACAAGAACCGAATTGTATTGCACATCACCATACGAACTGAATGGATGTTGTATTTGCAGAGAATGATCACCCTGGTAATTATAAATTAACCCATTGTTCACGGGCAAAATTTAACATACCAGACTCTAGCTAGTACATCGAAAACCATAAGCTCATCAACAACTATCAATAGTGACTTCGACATGAAAGGTCAGTCTATGTGATATCTTCATGTAAACACGTGCCAGTTATGCTGGTTTCAGACAACACTTTCACAATTACAGCTCCACTTCCAATATTTGTCGTACTCTGCACCAGCACTTTGAACTCTTTGGCTTGGCGCCAGTAGTACCGAATATCCTGCAATTCTGCACCGGCAAGGTGTGTATCTCAAATTTCTCACTTATTCTATCGCTATGATACGAAACATTCACCATTCCTCCAGTGTAAAACATGATAGAGGTTGCAACGCCCTAATTCCTTTTGTATAGCCTTCTGACTGGTTTTATGCTGCCCACCGCGAATTCTCTCCTGTGCTATCTCGTCATCTCAGGGCAGCACTTCCATCCTATGCTTTGAATGATCTGCTGCATATATTCTAACATCTGCCTTCCTCTACACATTTGATCCCTTATAGATCACTCAACTACGTGGAAATTATTACCTGATGTCTTAACACATGTCCTATGAGCCTCTCCCTCCTTCTTGTCAATGATTCCCATCCATTCCTTTCCTCACCTATTGAGCGGAGAACCTTTCATTCCCAGTCCACCCAACTTTCAACATTCTTCTGTAGCACCATATCTCAAATGCTCCGATTCCCGTTTTCCCACAGTCCAGGTTTCAATACCATGCAACGCTCTGCTCCAAACGTACACACTCTGAAATTTTTGTCTTAGATTAAGGCCTATGTTTGATACCCTTATAGACATCTGTTGGCCAGGAATGCCGTTTCTTCCAGCGCCCGCCTGCTCTTTATGTCCTCCTTGGCCCGTCCGTCGTAGGTTATTCTGTTGACAAGGTTGCATAATTCCTTAACTTCATCTACTTCGTGATCCACAGTTCTGATGTTAAGTTTTCGGTGTTCTCATTTCTGCTATTTGTCACTGCTTTCGCATTTCTTCGATTTATTTAGCGTCCATATTCTGTTCTGTTAATTCTGTTCAAAAATCCTGCAGTTCTCCTTCAGATTCTCCGAGGATAGCAATATCATCACGTTATTTTGTCGTTGATGTCTTTTTACCTTGAGTTTTGACCTCATCTTGAACCATTCTTTTATTTCCGTCATTGCATCTTGTATAATGTAACAGATGGGAAATAGGATCGAAACACTACAAGTCTTACGCACGTTTTAATCTGAGGACCTCGTTGTTAGTATTCCTGTCTTATTATTTCCCTCTTCGTTCTTGTCCGTATTGTATATTATCTGTCTTTCAGTATATTTTACCCCTATTTCACTCAGAATATCAAACATTTTTGCATTATTTTACATTATCGAACGCTTGTTCAAGAGCGACAGATCCTGTTAGTGTGTCCTGACATTTCGTTAGTCAAGCACAACATCAGAAGTCCTTCTGTGGTGATGTCTTCCTTAAACCGAAACTGATCATTATGTAATAGATTTTGAATTTTCTTTTCCATTCTTCTCTGTGTGATTCTTGCCAGCAACTTGGATACCTAAGCTGTTAAGCTGATTGTGCGATAATTCGCGCACTTGACCGCTGCTCCTATCTTTAGAGTTGTGTAGATGATATCTTAGATTTTACGATGAAATATTATCTACGTCTTCTGTCTTATTTGATCTCATGTCCTCCAAAGCGCTTTTAAACTCTGCTTCTCGTACTGGAGTTATCTCTATCGATACAGAGACCTTCAGTGCACTTTTTCCACCAATTCGCTCTCTTCTCTGCATTTAACAGTGCATTCTCATTGCAATAGTACTGTTTCCGCTCTTGTTTTTAATTTCGCGGAAGTTTGTTTTAACTTTTCTGTATGATGTGTCAGTTCGTCCAACAACCATTCTACTTCCGATTTTTTCACACCTGTCATATAGCCTTTTCGTTTTAGCATCCCTGCACTTCCTGTTTATTTTGTTCCTAAATGATTTGTATTTCGCTGTTCCTGAATTTTCCTGAAAATTTGTGTGTTCCCTTCTTCGTCGATCAACTGAAGTACTTCCTTTGTTACCCTTGGTTTCTTCGCTATGGCATTCCTGAACCTTTGTTTTTCTTTACAACTTTCGAGATTGCCCTTTTTAGAGATGTTCTTTTCAACTGAACTGCCTACTGAGCTATTCATTATCGCAGTATCTATAGCCTCAAAGAACTTAAATCATGTTACTTCTTTGCCACACACTTTTGTGTCCCACTTCTTTGCGCACTGATTCTTTATGACTAGTCGATAAAGCTTCTGCCTGCTATTCGTCATTACTAAATTGCGATCTGTGTTTGTATCATCTCCAGGGCACACCTTACAATTCGATATATGATTTCGGAATCTCTGCCCATGACGTAATCTAACTGAAATATTCTCGACATCTCCTAGTCTTTTCCAAATATACTTCCTCCTCATGTGATTCCTGGACGGAGTTGCCCCTATTAACAGCTGACATTTATAGCTGAACTCGTTAATTTCTTTTGTCTGTCATTGCTGCTACCAAGCCCATGATCTCCCACAACCATTTCATCCACTCCTTCGCCTACAACTGCATTCGAATCTCCCACGAACATTAGATTTACGTCTCTCTTTAAGTACTGAATTGTCCGTTCAGTATCCTAGTTTACATGTCCTATATCCCTTACTTCTGCTTCTAACATCAGCATGTCTAATTTAACTATTATTGTTAGTGATGGTTTTCCGCCGACTCTGATGAAAACACTCGTAATACTGACTGTTCACAATAATCCTCTTTGTGCCTTTCCTTCCTATTCACAATGAATCCTGCCGTTATATCACTTCCTGCTGCTGTCTGCTGCGTCTGACCAGAAACCCATCACTTCTTTCCATTTAGCTTCACTGATCCGTACGATATCTAAGTTTTTGCATTTCCGTTACCAGATTTTCTGGCTTTCCTACAACGTTCAAATTTCCATGCTACAACATGTAGAATGTTATCCGGTCGTTGATTATTCCATCGTTTTCATAGTCACTGCCCCTTTGGCAGTTCCATCCAAGTGGGCGACTAATACGGAATCTTTCGCCAGTGGAGTGATGGTCCTGACACTTTTTTCAATTACAGGCAGGATGTCCTGTGCACACTCAGTATGTGTCTGTAATACAGTGATATCCACAGGCTTTTGCATTCTTATGCCTTTGATCATCGCTTATTGTTCCATCTCTCAGGGGGGCCTCCTACCCCACGTACAAGCGAGTACACCGAACTGTCTGCTGCCATCTTTGACCCACTGGTAGAATGTGGGTGACTTCTTTTCTTTGGTCATCAGTCTACTAGTCTACTGACTGGCTTGATGCGGCCCGCCACGAATTCCTTTTCTGTGCTAACCTCTTCATCTCAGAGTAGCTCTTGCAACCTACGTCCTCAATTATTTGCTTGACGTATTCCAATCTCTGTCTTCCTCTACAGTTTTTGCCCTCTACAGCTCCCTCTAGTACCATGGAAGTCATTCCCTCATGTCTTAGCAGATGTCCTATCATCCTGTCCCTTCTCCTTATCAGTGTTTTTCACATATTCCTTTCCTCTCCGATTCTGCGTAGAACCTCCTCATTCCTTACCTTATCAGTCCACCTAATTTTCAACATTCGTCTATAGCACCACATCCCAAATGCTTCGATTCTCTTCTGTTCCGGTTTTCCCACAGTCCATGTTTCACTACCATACAATGCTGTACTCCAGACGTACATCCTCAGAAATTTCTTCCTCAAATTAAGGCCGGTATTTGATATTAGTAGACTTCTCTTGGCCAGAAATGCCTTTTTTGCCATAGCGAGTCTGCTTTTGATGTCCTCCTTGCTCCGTCCGTCATTGGTTATTTTACTGCCTAGGTAGCAGAATTCCTTAACTTCATTGACTTCGTGACCATCAATCGTGATGTTAAGTTTCTCGCTGTTCTCGTTTCTACTACTTCTCATTACCTTCGTCTTTCTCCGATTTACACTCAAACCATCTCATTAGATTGTTCATTCCGTTCAGCAGATCTTTTAATTCTTCTTCACTTTCACTCAGGATAGCAATGTCATCAGCGAATCGTGTCATTGATATGCTTTCACCTTGTATTTTAATTCCACTCCTGAACCTTTCTTTTAGTTCCATCATTGCTTTCTCGATGTACAGATTGAAGAGTAGGGGCGAAAGGCTACAGCCTTGTCTTACACCCTTCTTAATACGAGCACTTCGTTCTTGATCGTCCACTCTTATTATTCCCTCTTGGTTGTTGTAAGTATTGTATATGACCCGTCTCTCCCTATAGCTTACCCCTACTTTTTTCAGAATCTCGAACAGCTTGCACCATTTTATATTGTCGAACACTTTTTCCCGGTCGACAAATCCTATGAAAGTGTCTTGATTTTCCTTTAGCCTTTAGACGTAACGTCAGAATTGCCTCTCTCGTCCCTTTATTTGTCCTAAAGCCAAACTGATCGTCACCTAGCGCATTCTCAATTTTCTTTTCAATTCTTCTGTATATTATTGTTGTAAGCAGCTTCGATGCATGAGCTGTTAAGCTGGTTGTGCGATAATTCTCGCACTTGTCAGCTCTTGCCGTCTTCGGAATTGTGTGGATTATACTTTTCCGAAAGTCAGATGGTATATCACCAGACTCATATATTCTACACACCAACGTGAATAGTCGTTTTGTTGCCACTTCCCGCAATGATTTTAGAAATTCTGATGGAATGTTATCTATCCCTTCTGCCTTCTTATTTTAAATTCCGATTCTAATACTGGATCCCCTATCTCTTCTAAATCAACTCCTGTTTCTTCTTCTATCACATCAGACAAATCTTCACCCTCATAGAGCCTTTCAATGTATTCTTTCCACCTATCTGCTCTCTCCTCTGCATTTAACAGTGGAATTCCCGTTGCACTCTTAATGTTACCACCGCTGCTTTTAATGTCACCAAAGGTTGTTTTGACTTTCCTGTATGCTGAGTCTGTCCTTCCGACAATCATATCTTTTTCGATGTCTTCACATTTTTCCTGCAGCCATTTCGTCTTAGCTTCCCTGCATTTCCTGTTTATTTCATTCCTCAGCGACTTGTATTTCTGTATTCCTGATTTTCCCGGAACATGTTTGTACTTCTTCCTTTCATCAATCAGCTGAAGTATTTCTTCTGTTACGCATGGTTTCTTCGCAGCTACCTTCTTTGTACCTATGTTTTCCTTCCCAACTTCTGTGATGGCCCTTTTTAGAGATGTCCATTCCTCTTCAACTGTACTGCCTACTGCGCTATTCCTTATTACTATATCTACACTCCTGGAAATGGAAAAAAGAACACATTGACACCGGTGTGTCAGACCCACCATACTTGCTCCGGACACTGCGAGAGGGCTGTACAAGCAATGATCACACGCACGGCACAGCGAACACACCAGGAACCGCGGTGTTGGCCGTCGAATGGCGCTAGCTGCGCAGTATTTGTGCACCGCCGCCGTCAGTGTCAGCCAGTTTGCCGTGGCATACGGAGCTCCATCGCAGTCTTTAACACTGGTAGCATGCCGCGACAGCGTGGACGTGAACCGTATGTGCAGTTGACGGACTTTGAGCGAGGGCGTATAGTGGGCATGCGGGAGGCCGGGTGGACGTACCGCCGAATTGCTCAACACGTGGGGCGTGAGGTCTCCACAGTACATCGATGTTGTCGCCAGTGGTCGGCGGAAGGTGCACGTGCCCGTCGACCTGGGACCGGACCGCAGCGACGCACGGATGCACGCCAAGACCGTAGGATCCTACCCAGTGCCGTAGGGGACCACACCGCCACTTCCCAGCAAATTAGGGACACTGTTGCTTCTGGGGTATCGGCGAGGACCATTCGCAGCCGTCTCCATGAAGCTGGGCTACGGTCCCGCACACCGTTAGGCCGTCTTCCGCTCACGCCCCAACATCGTGCAGCCCGCCTCCAGTGGTGTCGCGACAGGCGTGAATGGATGGACGAATGGAGACGTGTCGTCTTCAGCGATGAGAGTCGCTTCTGCCTTGGTGCCAATGATGGTCGTATGCGTGTTTGGCGCCGTGCAGGTGAGCGCCACAATCAGGACTGCATACGACCGAGGCACACAGGGCCAACACCCGGCATCATGGTGTGGGGAGCGATCTCCTACACTGGCCGTACACCACTGGTGATCGTCGAGGGGACACTGAATAGTGCACGGTACATCCAAACCGTCATCGAACCCATCGTTCTACCATTCCTAGACCGGCAAGGGAACTTGCTGTTCCAACAGGACAATGCACGTCCGCATGTATCCCGTGCCACCCAACGCGCTCTAGAAGGTGTAAGTCAACTACCCTGGCCAGCAAGATCTCCGGATCTGTCCCCCATTGAGCATGTTTGGGACTGGATGAAGCGTCGTCTCACGCGGTCTGCACGTCCAGCACGAACGCTGGTCCAACTGAGGCGCCAGGTGGAAATGGCATGGCAAGCCGTTCCACAGGACTACATCCAGCATCTCTGCGATCGTCTCCATGGGAGAATAGCAGCCTGCATTGCTGCGAAAGGTGGATATACACTGTACTAGTGCCGACATTGTGCATGCTCTGTTGCCTGTGTCTATGTGCCTGTGGTTCTGTCAGTGTGATCATGTGATGTATCTGACCCCAGGAATGTGTCAATAAAGTTTCCCCTTCCTGGGACAATGAATTCACGGTGTTCTTATTTCAATTTCCAGGAGTGTATATCGTTAGAAAACTTCAAACGTATCTCGTCATTCCTTAGTACTTCCGTATCCCACTTCTTTGCTTATTGATTCTTCCTGACTAATGTCTTGAACTTCAGCCTACTCTTCATCACTACTATATTGTGATCTGAGTCTATATCTTCTCCTGGGTACGCCTTACAATCCGGTATCTGATTTCGGAATCTCTGTCTGACCATGATGTAATCTAATTGAAATCTTCCCGTGTCTCCCGGCCTTTTCCAAGTATACTTCCTCCTCTTGTGATTCTTGAACAGGGTATTCGCTATTACTAGCTGAAACTTGTTACACAACTCAATTAGTCTCTCTCCTCTTTCATTCCTTGTCCCAAGCCCATATTCTCCTGTAACCTTTTCTTCTACTCCTTCCCCTACAACTGCATTCCAGTCGCCCATTACTATTAGATTTTCGTCCCCCTTTACATACTGCATTACCCTTTCAATATCCTCATACACTTTCTCTATCTGTTCATCTTCAGCTTGCGACGTTGGCATGTATCCCTGAACTATCGTTGTCGGTGTTGGTCTGCTGTCGATTCTGATTAGAACAACCCGCTCACTGAACTGTTCACAGTAACACACCCTCTGCCCTACCTTCCTACTCATAACGAATCCTACACCTGTTATACCATTTTCTGCTGCTGTTGGTTTTACCCGATACTCATCTGACCATAAATCCTTGTCTTCATTCCACTTCACTTCACTGACCCCTTCTATATCTAGATTGAGCCTTTGCATTTCCCTTTTCAGATTTTCTAGTTTCCCTACCACGTTCAAGCTTCTGACATTCCACGCCCCGAACGTTATCCTTTCGTTGATTATTCAATCTTTTTCTCGTGGTAACCTCCCCCTTGGCAGTCCCCTCCCGGTGATCCGAATGTGGGACTATTCCGGAATCTTTTGCCAATGGAGAGATCATCATGACACTTTTTCAATTACAGGCCACATGTCCTTTGGATACACGTTACGTGTCTTTAATGCAGTGGTTTCCATTGCCTTCTGCATCCTCATGTCGTTGATCATTGCTGATTCTTCCGCCTTTAGGGGCAATTTCCCACCCCTAGGACAAGAGAGTGCCCTGAACCTCTATCCGCTCCTCCGCCCTCTTTGACAAGGCCGTTGGCAGAATGAGGGTGACTTCTTATGCCGGAAGTCTTCGGCCGCCAATTCTTATACGAGATATATTCGGCGGCCATTGCTGATGATTTTGATTGAAAAGTTATGAGTGGTTATGTTCAAATGTGGGACCCAGGAATTTTTGATAACTGGTCAAAGATGCTACCTCTAGACTATGGGAGCTTCCAGTTATAGCGCTGATATTTGGTTGGACTAATGCTTTGCTGTGATTTTGGCACATTTCAGGGTCATTGCAGAGCTCATCTCTTACTTCTTTACTTCTCTACCCTCACTCTACCTTACATGTGTATAGATTCACTACTGTTGCTGCCCCTGGTATATTCCCTGACCTCCTTACGGGACCCAATGTGCTAATGTGGTCACAGTTAGTTTGACAGACCATCTGTAAATAATTCCGGTGAGTGGATCAGATATTTAATTCATTACTTAAATATGTTCCTTGGTCCTTGACTGCACTTCTGTTTTAGTTGGTACAGAGATGAGACCTACATTCTCAATTCTTGGATCAGCTATACAGATGCAGTTGACATGGGATTTTATCTCACTAGTATCTACAGGATACATTTTTAAACGTTTTCCAATTTTACCATTTTTTTGAGTCATCACTCTTGTGACTGGTTTCATGGGCCCACCACAAATTCATCTCCTCTGTAAACCTTTTCATCTCAGAGTAGCCCTTACAACCTCAGTCCTCAAGTATTTGCTGGATGTCTACCAATCTCTGTCTTCCTCTACAGTTCTTATGCTCCAGAGCTCTCTCTAGTGCCACGAAAGTTATTTTAGGATATCTTAACAGACGTCCTACCTTCCTGTCCCGTCTTCTTGTCAGTTTCTTCCATATATTGCTTTCCTGGCTGATTCTTCAGAGAACCTCCTCATTCCTAACCTTATGAGTCCAGCTAATTCTCAGCATTCTCCTGTAGCGGCTTCGATCCCCTTCTTCTCCGTCTTTCTCATAGTCCATGTTTCACTGCCATACAGTGATGTGCTCCAAACGTCCATTCTCAGAGATTTCTTCCTTAAATTAAGGCCAATGTTCGATACTGGTAGATCTCTCTTGACTGGGCATGTCCTTAGACATGAATTAAAATCTACGTTACAAAAAGGCTTCAAATTTATGATACTAATATAACAATGATGTCGTCAGTAATTATAATTCAAGCATTGGAATTTCAAAATGGAATGC
This sequence comes from Schistocerca serialis cubense, assembly GCF_023864345.2. NCBI lineage: Eukaryota > Metazoa > Arthropoda > Insecta > Orthoptera > Acrididae > Schistocerca > Schistocerca serialis. The sequence goes on along the minus strand of NC_064642.1, from coordinate 645,300,684 downwards.
AAGACATTGTAAAAGAACCTAACAACAACACATCATCTTAGCTTTATGCCACCAAAATCAGCCTTATGGTACCTCTGATTCTTAAGTACAATATAATTAATGCATTTAAAAATCTCAAATATTACAATTGAATAAATTAATGTGGGTCGTCAGCCGTCTATTGTAATGCCTTAAGATTTGCGTCACACAATGATGTGGTGTCTAACATTAACGCCTTTACCTTTGTTGTAGCGAAGTAATTTTGATTCAAGAACTTTTATTTTATAATTTGGATTCTCTTCAGAGCCTTTCCGGTTCATTGACAACATTTGTAAGAATAATATACATCATTTTCTTTTTCTCCAGACATTGTAAATCAGTTTGATGTGCAAGTTCCTACACAAGATTTCAGTTACTTCACATATGTCTATTGGAAGATAGGTCACCCGTTTCAACGTACTATCTCTCCCCTACTTTGACACAATACCTGATCTCTTAAGCATGCAACTGCAACAAATAAAAACACATGTAAAATTATTTTATGTGACAGTCATCGCACATAGCAGGCACACTTCAAAAGTTATGCAACTGAATGCTGAAATCAGTTCACAAAAATTACTTTAAAATGGCTTTTCAGAACTGTTACCATTACAAATTCCTATCAGTAAAATGTGCAGTATTTAGTCCTGTCAATGCTTAGTGGCATTTGTTCATGTAAGGTACTGAAATTCTTGTGCAAGAAATGCTAATTGAAATACAATTAGACTTCATTTTGTATGAAATCAGAGTCTTTATGAGAAGTCTAAAATGATTACTGATAGCTGTGACTGGTCCGCCATCATTGTAAGCACAGAATGACCTGATCTCAACCTTCTATCTGGCCGATAATTTTAAATACATCGAACAGATATATCCAGTCTAATAAAGGAAACGGTCTCTTAAATAAACCTCATTTACCACATTTGATTTGAAATGTTGTTATTATTAGCATAAAATTCCATACATCTTAACAGTCGAGCACAAGGAGAGAGAAGTGAAGAGACTTCCAGAAAAGGAACAAACAATGACCACTCAAGAAAATACAAAAGATTTAAAATATATATATATATATATATATATATATATATATATATATATATATATTAGTAGTTTCTTTCGCTGTAATTTTATAGTGCTAAGTCTTTACCCCAAAGTAGCTTGAGTGTACAGAATTTTCCATTTACACAGTGTCTTATGCGTTGTACTTGTGTTTGTTAGAGACAATACAAACATTTAGCCAATATAGAGACAAAATACGATATGGATCAAACATATCACATCAGTTCTGATTATATGCAAAATTACTATACCAATAGATTTTGGTTACTGTTTTTAAATGTTTTGCATACCAATAAATAATATACACCACAAGTGATATTTTCAGTTCTTCCCGCTTCTTGAAAACGATGTATAAAATGAGAGTTTCAATGCCTTTATAACAAAACTTGCAATATTATTCTTGATAAATCAAGTATTCCAACATTGCTAGTAATTCTTTTTACTACTATTAACGGTTTACACAGATCTACTCTGTCATGATCGTATTTTCTAATATTCATACATCTACATGCTTTTTGAAACACTATATGACTTTCAGCAAGTAGTAGGTAACATTCTGTTCAACAATCACAAGAGGAAAAACTACACTTTGAAAAGACAAGGCGATACAGAAAGATTTCAGTTCGATTACTTCACGGGCTGGATGAGCCTCTGAAATAAGATACTGGATTGTAAGGTGTATCCAGTAGCAGATCTAGACTCAGATCACAATACAATAGTGATGAAGAGTAGCTTGAAACTTAAGAGCTTAGTCAGGAAGAATCAGAACTCAAAAAAGTAGGGTAGGGTAGAGCTAAAGAGTGAAGAGATACGCTTGAAGTTCTCCAAGGCTATAGATACTGGAATAAGGAATAGATAGGAGGCAGAACACGTGAAGAGGAATGAACATCTCTGAAAAGATCAGTCACAGAAGATGGACAGAAATACATAGGTAATTGCGAAGTAACAATCGGTAAGAAATACTTCTAGTGATCGATGATGGAAGATAGTTCAAAAACGTACAGGGAAATTCAGGAAGACACAGATACAGGTCCTTAGGAAATAAATAAACGGGAAGCACAGGGAAGCTAAGGTGAAATGGCCGCATGAAAAATGTGAAGAAATCAAGAAAGGAATGGTTCCCGGAAGCACTGACTCAGCATATAGGAAAGACAAGGCAACCTTTGGTGAAATTAAACGCAAAAATAGCAACAATGAGTGTGCAACGCATATTACGCTGTTAAATGCAGAGGAGAGAGCGGATAATTAGAAAGACTACACTGAAGTCATCTATTACGGGTAAGCTTTGTCTGATGTGATAGAAGGAGAAACAGGAATCAGTTTAGAAGAGATAGGGGATCCAGTATTAGAATCAGAATTTGAGACAGCTTTGGAGGACTTAAAATGAAATAAGGCTGAAGGGGTGGGTAACATTCGATCAGAATTTCTAAAATAACTGGGGAAGTGGCAGCAAAACGTCTATTTACGATGGTGTGTAGAATGTAAGGGTCTGGCGGTATATTATTTGATTTTCGGAAAAATATCATCAATACTATTCCAAAGAATGCAAGAGCTGATAATTGCGAGAATTATAGCACAAAAAACTTAGCAGGTCATGCATTGAAGTTGCTGACAAGAATAATATACAGAAGAATGGAAAAGAAAATTGAGGATGTATTAGGGTGACGATCATTTTGGCTTCAGGAGAGGTGAAGGCACCAGAGATGCAGTTCTGACCTTCCAGTTGATATTGGAATCAATACTAAAGAACAATAGGTTCATAGGGTATGTTGACCTGGAAAAGCAGTTCAAAAATGTGAAATGGTAATACATGTTCGAAATTCTCAGAAGAAACAGAGATGAGCTATACGAAGATACGGGTAATACGCTACATGTACAAGAGCCAAGAGGGAATAATAAGGGCGAAAGACCAAGAACGAAGTACTCGGACTGAAAAGGGTGTAAGACAGGAAGGTAGTCTTCCACCCCTACTGTTCCTTCTATACATCTAAGAAGCAAGACGGACATAAAAGAAAGGTTCAAGAGTGAATTCTGAGAGATGTCGCTGATGACATTGCTATCCTCGGAGAAAATGAAGAATAATTACAGAATCTACTGAATGAAATGTACCGTCTATGAGCAAGGGGTATGGACTGAGAATAAATCGAAGAAAGATGGAAATAACGAGACGCAACAGAAACGGAAATAGCGAGAAAGTTAACGTCAGAATTGGTGATCACGAATAGACGAATTTAAGAAATTCTGCTACCTACGCTACAAAATAACCCATGACGGGTGGAACAAGGAGGAGATAGAAAGCACACTAGCACTGGCCAAGAGAAATCTACTATTATCAGATATTGGCCTTAAGTTGAGGAAAGATTTCTGAGAATGTACGTTTCGATCATAGCATTGTATGGTAATGAAACATTTGTGTGAAAAAACCGGAACAGAAGAGAACCAAACATTTGAGATTTAACGCTACAAGCGAATGCTGAAAATTAGGTGGGCTGATAAGGTCAGGAGTGAGGAGGTTCTGCCCAGAATCGAAGATTATGGAATATGTGGAAAACACTGGCAAGCAGAAGGGACAGAATGATTGGATATCTGTTATGACATCAGGGAGTAAACTCCCTGGTATTAGAGGGGTTTGTACAGGGTACAAACTATAGAGGAAGACAGAGATGGGAATACGTCCAGAAAATAATTGAGGGCGTTGGTAGGAAGTGTTACTCTGGGATGAAGGGTTGACACTGTAGAGGAATTCGTGACGGACAGCATGAAACCAGTCAGAAGTCTGATGATTAAGAAAAGTGATTTTCAGTGGTCTAAAAGTATGTACATTTAATAATGTTACCAAATCCGATGATGACACTGTATATCTGTCTAAACCGATAATAGCAATAAAAAGAGACGAGCAATTATAGGAAACTTAAATGTTAAAGAATAATAAAATATGCAATATTTTTATATTTTTCTGTGGAAAAGTTAAAAAATGGCTCATAGCACTATGAGACTTAACTTCTGAGGTCATCAGACCCCTAGAACTTAGAACTAATTAAACCTAACTAACCTAAGGACATCACACATATCCATGCCCGAGGCTGGATTCGAACCTGCGACCGAGGCGGTCGCGCGGTTCCAGACTGTAGCGCCTAGAACCTCTCGGCCACTCCGGCCGGCTGTAAAAGTTAATATACATTAGAATTTTCCCATGTTATACAATGTTTTGAAATTTTTCAAAACTTATCCCAACATATCGTAAAATTCATTCTTTACAGTATTCAATAATTTTGAGGAAAAGTAGTGAATGGATTGCTCTAAAATGTTTAAAATGTAACTTTGTAAAAGTTTTTATTATGAAGGTAAAACAAAAATTGTATCTTAACACAGAAAATATTGTGCTGCATATTAAAGTTCGCCAAGCTTGTTTCCTTACTTAGATAATTTCCCTATCAATGCCGCTGCAAGTACTGAGTCGTCCTTTTAGTAGGTACATCCTACTATAGGATGCTAAACTCATCTCGTCCACAGCTACCAACCAGTTGTTTCACTTACTCAACTTCAATCAACCACCAGACTCCAAACTAAACAAAATAATACTTTTTAGTTATCAAAGTAATTAATGCAACATGGCATTTTTATGCCACTTCTTATTTGTGGCACGGCGTGGCACTAGGAGTGGAGAGGTACTGGTGGTTGTGCAGGTGTACGCTCATGACCAAATGGAAATCAACGTTATTAAGCAATTTCAACGATACAATAAATCAGAGTTCATGCATGAGAAAGTACAAATCAGTTTATCAAATGACCATAATACCTGGTACAATAAAACGCTTGCCACACGGGAATAATCAACCTTACAAACATAAAAAAGAAGCCCTTAAACTAACAAAAAACATCATATATCATTATATAGCCATCTGAGGTCAAATCGTGTGAATAAAGGCTGGCAGATCGCAGCAAAATCTGCTCCACCAAAGTTGCCTCTTCCTCTTGTGACAATGGCCTCCGGTCTTCAGTCTATGCGAACTAATGCCACCACTTCGTGGGCCAACCATAATACGGAAACGAGCTCGGCCATCGGGTATGGAAAGCCTCCAGCGATACGCAAATGACTTGTCAGCTGCTGACCATGAGGCGTCGATGCTGCCTTCAACTTCAAAATTAGCTGCCGCTTTAGTTCAGTGTAGGAGACTGCAGTTCGCTGACACCGCACGCTGCTTTGCAGCTAGCTGTGGGGCTGCACTCAGCGACTAACCCTCATGAACGATTCGAACACGTCAGCAGCATAGGTGGGACTATCAGGGGGAGTAAAATTACTCATGTGCCGTTCATTAACGACTCACAGTTTTCTTGAGTGGTAACTATTCTTACAATTCGTGCTAATAGCTATAACGTGGAGACCAGATACAAAGTAAACTTTAGTACTTGTAAAAATCGCGCCTACAACACTCCTCCGTAGTGATTCAAAAAAGTCGCACACTGCGGCGTCACCCTGGGGCTCGGCGATGATTGTAGCAGCAAGGTATCGATAAATGTGAAAAACAAGGGCTAGAAGTTCAGGTGAGATGCAAGGTGTGTTTATAATGTCACATTGACACCAAATTTCACCAGAATTCTGCACAACACTGTCGTGAACGTGTTGCATAATGGGGAAGTTGCCACACCCTCACTTACCAACACTTCACCCCTTCTTTGAATGCATCTAAAATAGAGGACAGAACTGCAAAAACCCACCGACGAATTCATGTGGTTTTCAGATGGGTGACCAAATAAAAAAAACCGTAGCTTAGGCGTCACTAGGGTCCATTAAAAACCATTCAACGGAATTTGTACGTGTTCTTAAGCAGCTAAGATTGTTTATGCTTTTTCAGACATTCCGATTTGCATCATATTGCGTCGTGAACACATAGGAATACAATATTTACTTTTGGGTGAATGATATGGATAAGGGTTCCTCTAATTCCCCCACCCCTCTTCTTAGTTCAGCAACAACAATGTTGCTACACACGTTCGTTTGTTGAGCTCACTTGTACCTGTCAAGAGACTTCGACACTATTTCAGCTGAGTGGTGCTTCGTGGCTGCTCTAGCGCCTCAGGAGGGCAACGCTACGTAAGGGGGTGTTGAAGGGGTTGCTTGCTCTCAGGCGCTAGAGAAGCCACATATCACCACTCACACAAGTGGGTGTCGAAGTCTTTGACAGGCACATTTTTAAAGCGCACAACGAAGGTGCATGGATGCTGCTGAAAGAGTTGCCAAACCACGGGTCTTAGAAGGATCGTTTGTCATATTAATCACTCAGATTTCAATGTTGCGCCCTCCTTGACCACGGCACAGGAAGGCGTGAAACATGAGGGACGAAAAACCACAAATACCCTTTGCTCCTTTGGATCTTATTCCAGTGTCACTGAATGGCTTTGAACAGTTCCTAGTGATTCGATCCTCTATAGCAGACCAAAAACTGCGCTCATACTACACTCCAAAGAGTCTGATAATGCTCAGTACAGCTAGAACCCCAAGATTCCCTAACATTAGGGCTGAGTCGTCCAAGGGGTGCCTGTAGTGCCGAACTTTGTCAAGGACGCCTACCTGTGGCTGATAGCACTGTGAAGTGTTGTATTCGACTGCGATATATGAGAAACATCGCTCTAAGACAAGGGATGGTTTAATTGAAGGCTGTTATGCCACCAGAGGGCTTTTCGCGTCGATTATGAGTGGCGGTGTTTCTGGTTTTCCTCGGCCTCCCTTAAAACATACCGCGTGATTTCAACGACGAGCTTCTCTTTACCGACCTTCTTTTCAGTGGCTGTAAAAGAAGGGCAGAAATATGGGTAAGAAGAGGTGTGACACCCTTCTCATCGTGTCACAGCTTTAATTGGAATTTCAAACATATGTGTAGCAATATGATGCAATTATGGGGTGTCGAAAAAGCGATACATTTTTTCAGGCAGTGTAGATATGGTAAAAAAAGAGGCCACGAAAACTAATAAGTTAATAATGAATGGTATCCACTCAATAAACAAACATCTACCAGTTTATTTAAGACATACTGCAACAATTGGAGAGTAGGGGCAATGTGCTGTATGACAATGGACTGTGTTTACATATGACAAGTGGTCAAGGCGAGTAAATAAAAAACTTATATGGCTAACTTTTTGCAAAAATACAATGTAACTGTTTTTAGTAACATCAATTAGAATACAGAGGACTAAGGAACTTAGTTAATAGAGAAGCTAGGAAAGCAAAAGAAAATTTTCTTGAAGAAATGTGCAGAGAAGTGGAAGAAAATGTGCAAAACGGAAGAACTGATTTAGCCTACAGAACAGCAAATCAATTTTTAACAACGTAAAACAACACTCTGTTTGGTGAAGACATGGTGAAAAGATGGAAAGAATACATAGAGGAGTTGTATGCCGGAACACCTCTTTCGGAGGAAGTAATAGGAAGAGAAGAGCAGGCAACGAAGATGACAAGGGAGATGACATTCTGCAAGAAGAATTTGACAGAGCTCTGAAAGAACTACGGGACAACAAAGCAACGGGTATTGATGACATCCATGCAGAACTAATAAAGAATGCGGGTGACAGCATGAAAATGATGCTGCTTAAACTTATTAGGTCCATCTATAACACAGGAGAGATACCGACAGACTTCCAGAAATGTATCATTGTTCCTGTACCAAAGAAAGCAGCAGCTACAAAATGGGAACAGTACCGAACTCTAAGCCTAATATTATATGCATCAAAAATTCTCATAAAAATACTTCTGAAGAGAACTGAAGAGAAGGTGGAGGATATGCTGAGTGAAGATCAGTTTGGCTTCAGAGTTGAATCGGAATTAGACTGGCGATTCTGGCACTGAGACTTGTTATCGAAAAGCAATTACAGAAAAATAAACCAACTTATATTGCTTTTGTAGACATGGAAAAGGCATTTGATAACGTAACCTGGCAAGAGATGTTCAGAGAGCTGAGGAAAAGTTAAATAAAATACAAAGACATCCGTGTGATACTCAGCTTCTATAAGAATGAGGTGGCCGTGATTAGGAATCGTCACCATGTACAAGAAGCAAATATTAGGAAAGGGGCAAGGCAAGGATGTGCTCTCTCTCTTATATTCAATGCTTACATCCAGGAAGCTATAGACCAAGTTCGAGAAACTACTGAGGTGGGGATCAAAATTAATGGGCAGAAGATAGACATGCTACGTTATGCAGATGAATTGCTATAATCACGGAGACAAAAGATGTAGAGGAAGTCCTCAGAACAATGGAAAAAATTCTATGCAATCAGTATGGAATGAGAATAAACAAGAAAAAGACTAAAGTGATGGTATGCAGTACAGGAGCAGAATATGAACCTTTGAGAATGAGAATTGGAAGCGAAATCACAAGAGATGGTAGAAGCCAGAAAGAAATTGCGACCAGAATACAAAAGCCCAAAATTGCATTTAATCGGAGAAGGAACTTACTCACCAGCAACAACATCAGTTTGAAAATAAGGAAACGTATCATGAAAGGTTTCGTTTGGAGTGTGGTCGTATACGGAAGTGAAACTCGGATGATTAGAAGAGATGAGAGAAGACGGCTGGAGGCCCTGAAGATGTGGTGCTATAGAAGGATGATGAAGATCAGCTGGAGAGACAAAGTAACAAATGAATAGGTGCTATAAGAGTACAGGAAACCAGATCTCTGTGGAGGCACATCCAGACAAGAAGAGACAAACTTGTAGGGCACATCCTACGACACAACAACATCATTGGAACAATAGCAGAAGGAGTTGGAATGAATCGGCGGGGGTGACCAAGGATATCATACATGCAACAGATCATGAATGACGCTGGATGGAAGACATACGTGGAAATGAAGAGGAAGGCAGACAGAAGAGAGGAATGGCGCTCTGCTGCAAACGAACCTCAGGGTTGAACACTAAAATAAGAAGAAATTGGAGCTATTATGGAGAATGTACCCTCTTTTTCACAACAGGAAGTTGTATAAAAAAATTTTATGAAAATAGATCTGCCAATACCACATCTACGTTTTTAGTTTCTTAAGATCGCAATATACACTACATCTCGATTCATCTCTGGAGATCTACACTTGAAATTTTTCAAGTTGATTCCTGCGAGGAAAGTCTCCAGCGGTAACGAAACGTGTCAATTTGAGAGAACATCACGAAATTTTGAATAATAACGTGCCATTATACGTATGTTTTCAGTATTGTACTGGTCCTTGCTAAAGCGTTTATTGTAGAAGGTAAATTATTAGTTCGGACTTTTTATCGTGCTCACAATAAGAAGATGAAGGACCTGTCTTGCAACGCTGATGTAAGTGTTGCCTACAGATTTTGTGTACAAATATAACATTAAACGAGAGTTAGTATGGTTCTTTCGATAAATCTAATAAGTTTTTCTCTCGATACGCTCGTCTGTAAGGTCCTAGTGTCCTTTGACTACTGACGTCCATATACTGGAAAATTCTGCTTTTTATTTTTTCTTCACTTATCATTTAGGTTCCACACGTCTTGAAAGTGCATCATCAGAAGTCGTAAAACCATTTTAAGATAGAAGTGACCGGTTTATGTGAGTGGATCGAAATTTCCAGTTCGCACGGTCCTTAAATGAAATCATCGTTCCAATAAAAGTGTACGTATATTCTCACTAACTATATTTGTCGATAGTTTAGTCTTTGATCAAATGGGACTCCATTTCTACGCTTTTTGGAAAGATACGTATTATTTAAATCATTTTCAATGTTCGGCCATTTGCTGGTCAAGGAAAGCTATATCAGCACATACAGAAAGAACAAAATTATATGACGGAGAATGTTATTACACTTATGAGTATATCATAAATTTGTAAAATAAAAATTAAAAAAGAGCACTGAACGAGAAGCTAGGAACTTCATGACAAAATCAGAACATTTTATCGGAAGGAAATATAAAATTGCAGCTATTAGCAACGGAAGTCAAGTGGAAAAATCGAAATGGAATGGTATTCTTCAAATGTAAGGAACAGGATAGGTAATCCATCATCTTCAATAAGAAGATAATAGTAACAAACACGAAATGGTACAATACGATGAGTTATCAGACGAAAAATTTTAAAAGTTTCAAATAATACTAAAGGGGAGAAAAATTCAAGCAATGGGAATAATTAGAAAAGGGTTACCCTCTGGAACCAGATTTTTTAAATCCATGGATGATATTTATTCGGTAGTAATCAGGCAGTAACGTTTGTAAGACTGCTTAGTAACATCGGTTTCTTAAGAACTGCTTTGGAAGCATGTGTGCTGACAGTGTGAGAGAAGTCTACGTAAAATTCAATAGCACTCCTAGAAAATGGATTAAACGCAGTAGTAACGTGATAGAAGTTGCCATTGGCCGATGGGAGACCTTGGAGAAATTTTGAAGGTTTTTTTGATAGTGAGGAGTGAATTTACAGTGTAAGTATTCGCGAGAAACAGTAGATGACAGGTATCAGTTCTTATTTTTGCTGTTACATCGTCTCTGCATCTATCATCAGTTATTTTTCTACCTAAATGACAAATTTCGTCGTCTACAGCCCCTCAGCATCAACTCACATAATTTCAGAAGTCGACACTGCCGTTTTTATTTCTGATTTTCTTCTTGTAATCTCTTTCGCAGATACTATCGATTCCATTCAACCGATATTCCAAGTCCTGACCAAATCGCAGTGATGTTGGAAAACAGAAATGTTCTTTTTCTTCTCTTTTTTGTAGTTTCTCCACAAACCTTTTATTCTTTTTCCAATTTTCTTAATCGGTTTCGTAACTGCTGCCTCTATACACTTACTGAATAACACGGTGATGGCAGACATAAAACCCAGTTTCTGCCTTTTCAAATATTGCCTCTTCATTATATATAAAACGTTGACAGCAGTAGAGTTTTTTCTTTAAAAAAACTTACCGAGCGAGGCAGAGCAATGATTAGCACACATGACTCTCGTTCTTGAGGACGACGGTTGAAATTCCGTACGGCCATAGTGACTTAGGTCTTCTGTGATTTGCTTAAATCGCTTAAGGCAAACGCAGGGATGGGTCCTTTGAAAGGGCACGGCTGATATCCTTCCCTCCTTAAAGCAGAGCATGTACTTCGTCTCATTGTTTACGGGACGTTAAACACTAATCTTCCTACCTTTCCTCCTGGAAAAATACTTTTCTCGCCTGCATCAAACAGCTTTAATATTTCTTGATTGGGTCATGTTGGATAGCGATGACTGGTACTTACTGGAATTAAGGAAAACGTGGAAGGGAGGAACCACCAATATAACTTTCGTTTCACACAGCCTGTTTATTTAACAATATATAAACTGTATTTTACAAGTAATCGAAACATTTAACCATAAAATTTTGTTTAAGAAAATGAACCAATTTGCTAAACTTTTTGACCTTAAACTCTAAGGTGAATAAGCTTTTAATCTTTGCAAAGAAATCTGAAGTGCTGTATTGCTCACCAGCAAACAATATGACAACGATTGCAAGTTGGCCAGACCTGCAGCGCGCCCGTTATCGGGTGAAACAGCGGTGTTTAACACCGCGCTGGACACAGTCTGTCTTATTAAATGGCCTTCTACAACACATGAAAACCGTATAAGCAACATTCATGACAAAAGTAATTCATTTACTCAAAAGACATGACTTAACTTTTAAGTTGAAAGCTGTATGTCAAAAGTTTCGGGGTTAAGATGCGCAGCTGTGCTTACAGATTAAACAGATTAGCAAACAATATGACAATGATAAGGCTTACTTCAATGCGACCAACCACTTCATTTCAATCGCAAGGTGCGACTGGACCCAAACCCGTCCTTTCTGACAATTGACTAAAGCCCTGGTGACAGTTGGCTGTTAATATTTTCAAGGTTAAACTAATTGTCAGTTATTAATACTGCTCTGAATGAACGTCTTAAAACATTACTTGTGAACACTAATTACAAGAGAACTCACTCGACAGAACCACAAGATCCAGCTAAAATACACCAATAATGACTAGGTCTTTCACACACGGAAACGAACAGCTTAGTACAACAGGTTGTTTAGATTATAACCAATTACTGAGAAATGCAATTACAGTCAAAGGATTGAACCGGTTAACAGCTATATCTAACCACACGGTCCCTCCTTTGTTTAACGGTAACCTGTGCCTGAGTACAATTGTTCTGGTTGTATTTACGATCAAGAGCTGAATATTTATAACATTAAAGATCGGGTACAAACCAGAAAGGAAGGCAATATAAAAGCGGGACAAATTTTCGAACGCCAACTAGTATCTTAGTACAATACTTTTGCCTGTATTTCCGACCAGAGAGCCGACAGAGTAAAACTCTGAGGGGCTGTTACAAACCAGAAAATAATAAGGAGGGCAGGCAGACAATGAAAGAATTGACCACGAAGATTACAGAATGTTACTCCCCTTTATCAGCAAGCAGTTCCATGGATCCTCGGTGCGTCACAGCAGTTACTGAGTGGTGCCGATGAAAGCCAGGTAGAATAAGGCAGCCAGACCACGAGCGGTCGTCCGACATTAATGTTGCCAACCAACCTGCTGCTTGTAGCCGACGTTGATCCGGGTGAGGTATTCCGGTATTTGCTCCTTCGCAGGCACTCCTTGCGCAGCTCGTGGCTTCGGTCGCTCGGACCTCGTGACCATCTCTTGTCGCGACGCTACCACCAATCCCCAAACTTCGTGCTTCCATCTCGGGCCAACGAACCCCGTATATATATCGGCAATCAAAGACCAAAGGGCACAACCCACAGATATCAACTCTTTCTCATAGATATTGGCAACGGGGCCGCAAGAGGGAGAGGCGATACTAGACCAGAGTCAGTGGCGCCAGACTGAACAGGCGCCACGACTCAGATAGCAGTCCTCCCCAAATACAAAAACTCTGCTCTATCTCTATTTTATTTTGGACAATATTGGCATCTAGCGTCCCACTACTTCGCTTTCACAACCATTCTCACTCTATTATTGCATTTCTTCACCTTTGTACTGAGAGGATATAGTCTTCGTATTGTAGCTCTTATGCTCCGTTTGCTTAGAAATTAAGCCCTCTTAAAACTGAAGTGAAGTTAAAAGTTCTGCTAGTAGCTCAAAGTATTTACGTGGGACACTCATTAAGTAAGGCAGCACATTGTTCTCCGCCAAATTTCGGTTGAAGAAATCCAGAATTTGCTGTCGTATATCGCGGAACATTCCCACTTTAGCCTGTATAGTTTCATGAAACTCCGGTAGGTGGTGGCGCTATACATAGGCTTCAAAATGGCGTCTGTAACGCAAGAGTTAACAGTGAACAAAAACCTGGTGAGTCGTTGGGCGTTGTTTCGGTTGAAGAAATCCAGAATTTGTTGTCGTACATCGTGGAACATTCCCACTTTAGCCTGTATAGTTTCATGAAACTCCGGTAGGTGGTGGCGCTATACATAGGCTTCAAAATGGCGTCTGTAACGCAAGAGATAACAGTGAACAAAAACCTGGTAAATCGTTGGGCGTTGTTTCGGATGAAGAAATCCAGAATTTGTTGTCGTACATCGTGGAACATTCCCACGTTAGCCTGTATAGTTTCATGAAACTCCGGTAGGTGGTGGCGCTAGACATAGGCTTCAAAATGGCGTCTGTAACGCAAGAGATAACAGTGAACAAGAACCTGGTGAGTCGTTGGGCGTGGCGGCTGCCCTCATCACATCAAGGTCGTGCTAACCTGTCGGATATACTGCTTGCCGGCCGACCGCACACAGCTGCTACTCCTTCAATGTTAGAACGTGCGGATACCATCTTCCTAGGTGATCAACGGATCAGAATCAAACACCTCGCTGGTCAAGTGTACTACTCTGTTGATGGTGCTGACACACTAGTCCACCACCTTCGATACTCAGATATGTGCACCCACCGAACTCTTCGCCACCTAACACAAGAACATAGAGCGCAACGAAGGATGACCTGCACGGAATTGCTTGCGCGTCACGAGACTGGTCGCTACAATTTTCTGTCGAATATCATAACACGCGGAGAAACATGGGTTCTTCACTTCGAACCGCAAACAAAACGGAAATCCGTGATGTGGCGTCGCACCACCTCTCCTCCGAAGGAAAAGTTCAAGGCCGCGTAACCATTAGGTAAAGCCATGGTGACCGTCTCCTGGGACTCTAAAGGCGTTCTTATGCCTGATGTTCACCCTCATGGTGCAACAATCAACACTTAAATGTTTGGTGCTACCCTCAGGAAACTGAAGAAACGATTTCAGCACGTTCGTTGCTACTAAAATGCAAGCGAACTTCTCCTCCACGACAACACAATGCCTCATACAAAAGTTTCCGCACCAGGGAGGAGCTCACAAAGGCTTATCTGACTGTTCTTCCTTATGCACTCTACGGCCAGGATCTCTCACCTTCCGACTTTCCGCACCAGGGAGGAACTCACAAAGGCTTATCTGACTGTTCTTCCTTATGCACCCTACGGCCAGGATCTCTCACCTTCCGACTTCCGTCTGTTTAGCGCAATGAAGATACACTCAGCGGGAAGCAGAATGGGCATCATGGGGGATTATTGATGCCAATTTACGTTAGCTCCGTCGTTGGGAGGTAGACTGCTACCCTGCGACCATACAGGCCCTCCCAATATAAGGTATACGTCGCACGAAACGGATCTTATGTTGAAAAATGGGGTTTTATAACCAAAAGAGTGGAACATCCTATGACGGACTGGACAACTTAATAAAATCAACTTGTTCGCAATATTTATGGAAAGCCCCTCGTACAAACAGATTTCATTATTGTTTTCATATCGGAATGGGAAATAAAAGTCAAAATATTGTAACATAAATAATAACGTCCACAATAAAATGTATTATATCCCCCAATCTCCTCGCTTGCTTCATATTGCTCCGACGTCGCTAGGTAGACAGGTACAATGCAAGTATACAGGCCCTCTCAATAGAAGGTAGACGTCGCACTGCACGTATGTTATGTTGGAAAATGGGACGGCAGCTGTGACCGAGCGGTTCTAGGAGCTTTAGTCCGGAACCGCGCTGCTTCTACGGTCACAGGTCGAATCCTGCCTCGGGCATCGATGTGTGTGATGTCCTTAGGCTAATTAGGTTTAAGTAGTTCTAAGTCTAGGGGACTGATCACCTCAGATGTTAACTCCCACAGTACTTAGAGCCATTTGAAGGATTTGTTGAAAAATGGGCCGTAATACTGAATAAAATCAACCTGCTTGCGTAAAAAACTGTGTTGCATCACTTATGGAAAGCCCCTCGTATATACAGATTTCATTATTGCTTTTGTATCGGAATACGAAATAAAAGTCAAATACCGTAAAATAAATAATAAATTCCATAATAAAATGTATTATATCCCTCAATCTCCTCGCTTGCTTCATATTTTCACATGAAATTTGAACATCTAGGACGGTTATTTGCGTTATAAGAAACGTGTTTGTAACTGTCCCTCATGTAACTCGTACGTACACGCTACTTAGCCTCATCGTAGAGCAACGCTGCACAGTCACAAGTATTTGGGGTCCACCGATATTATACTGTATGTCGACAAAAGAGTCGGCAGCGTCAGGATACCATTGCTAACATAAACGGCGCATCAGAACGGGATGTATCTCTCTGCTTTTCAGACGCCTACTCTCACATTCGAGTTTCTCAGACTTTGACCCGGCAGAAATGAGGATATAGGGTATTCAGCAGCTCTCCATCGAGTGTGGACTGCGGCGTCCTCTGGAGGACTTGAAAGACGTAGCACAGAGCGTGCGGGCAGACCCTGCATTCCGCCCACCGGCCGGCGGTGGTCAGCTCGTCGGACTTTGATTTACAGTCGCGGTGCCGGAATAATGGAGCGGAAGGCACTAGCGGCGGCTCCATTGTCAGCCCTTGATGTGGTCTGTCTTCATATTTCTTCCGCCCCCGTGGCGCGGCGCGGCGCGGCGGCTTGGAGACGGCTAAAGGGCTCTGCGGACAAGGGACGCCTCCCTCCCCCACCCCCGCCTCCTCCGCACTATTCCCTGTACCACCGGAGCGAGATTTGATCTGCCGCCACGCGAGAGCCCAGGTGCGCATCAAAAGGACGGGAGGCACCGTTGTGATTGGAGATGCGAATGCGGCTTTCGCGTCACCTTTCAGTCTGATTCAGCGTGGTAATAGTTCCACGAAGGTCTATCTTTCCTTATTTACCAATCGTATAAGGTCATGGTGTAGTATTTCAAATGCAATGGCAGAAATGAAAAATGTTGCAGACGAAGAATCACTCTGACCCCTACTATACTTTTTGGACACATTCAAAACATATAGGATATTAAATGATTAGTCCTTCGTACCAATCGAAACCAAATATGGACCAGCCTCTGCTGATCCATCGTGAACACGGGCAACGGCATGTCAGATAAATACCGAAGAAACATCACCTAACAGCCGTATGTTCTGAGACGCGAAAACTCGCATTCTACTGCTAACGGCACCGCAGTGTATCAAGATACAAAATGTTGTGACACCAGACCAACAGCGATGCACCATCCAGAAAAACGATATGGTAATATGGCTATTCGATCAATCCGCATGCTACATGATATCATCAGAAGCACCGAGTTTAATGGTGTTTAAGTCTAAATTCCACTAAACAAACGAAATTATCAAAACAATTTTGCAAACTACGCAAGAACATGGTATCCCTGCATCTGAGGTATTAACACCAGTGTTTAGGTTGCTGAATACTGTCCTTTTACTTTCTAATTAAGAGTAGTACACTCACTCATTATGTTTCTTGTATCTCAAATGCACATTTTGATCTCGAAGTACGATACAGGTAATCAAAACAAAATATTCTACAACGAATAATCTGCCGAAGAAACAAGAAATTCAATTTCTATAGACAACAAGCAATTGGATTTAGGCAAATATCCGATTTCTTTGCATTTACATGGAAACATACACTTTAAGAGGCCAGAGACATACGAAGCATTCCAGAACAAAGAAAATTTGCTTTATATTTTAAGATTGAAGGAATATACAACCATTATTACCTTTCTTTCTCAGTTCCACGAAATGGAAAAGCTTCCTTATAATTCAATTGAGAAAAATTCAATTTAAATAAATCATGAAAACTAAAGAAGTTGCTGTGGTGTCACCGCCAGACACCACACTTGCTAGGTGGTAGCTTTAAATCGGCCGCGGTACATGTCGGACCCGCGTGTCGCCACTGTGTGATCGCAGACAGAGCGCCACCACAAGGCAGGTCTCGAGATACGGGATAGCACTCGCCCAGTTGTACGGACAACGTAGCTAGCGACTACTCTGACGAAGCCTCGCTCAATTGCAGAGCAGATAGTTAGAATAGCCTTCAGCTAAGTCAATGGCTGCGATCTAGCAAGGCGCCATTAGTAACATTGCATGTATCTAATGAGTCTCACTTGTATCGCCACAATCTCCAGATGTACCAAAAGGATGGATTAAAGTTAAGTATTCCAGAAGCTACGTACTTTTCTTTATAGCATTCATTACGTATCCTGTTTCAGACCTCACGCCCATCTGCGTGAGCGTAGCGCGTGCCTTTCGGCTTCCTCTCATTGTGTCTAGGCTGTCTTGTCTAGACACAACAGTTGCCAAATCCAAGGACGTTTTTATTTCATTTACAATACCAGTTTCGGCAGTTTATTAATGCCATATTCAGGTACCGATGCTCTCCACGCAAACAGAATGAGATACGTTGATGCATGCATAACCGGAGCTATCAATGATTCAGTTCCGTGAATTCTTTGTGGAGTGTGTACTTCGAAGACTTGACAACAACTTTGGTGAAATACGTACCATTTTAGTAGGTGTTTATCACATGACGGATGTAAAATAAAACTGTTGTCGGTCCTGAACATTCGGCGTGAATATTGACCAATAACGACGCAAATACACTCCTCTATTAGTTCTGTCATGGAAGGTAATAACGGTTGAATATATTATTGTGAAGTTTATTGGCATGCCTAAAACAACTATATTATATCCTGATGTCATGTGGCTGGTGGCTCGTACGAAAGCATTCTTTCGTTTAAACATATCTCCTATTGCCTTTTACCTATGTTTTTGGAAATAAGTCAAGTTTCCAGAACACAATGGATTCCATTGATGACATCCATCCAAAGGTATTTGCTTGTCATTTTCAAATTCTCACCGTACAGCGATTCGAGGCATGTGTGTGGAAAACCGCCGAATCTCATGTCCTTTTGTAAGATCGTGTGTGGACTCGTTGGCTTCGATATGGATGCCAAAACCAACAGCGAGTCTACTCCGTCATTTTCCGTGATACTTTTAATTAATATTCGGATACTTCAGCTGCCAACCTTTCATCCACGCGCAAGGTGAGTTGCTTGCAAGTTCTGAAATCGCTTTACACATTTTGAAGTATACCTGTATGCTTCAGATATGTCACTGTAGATGACAAGACCGTCAGTCATAAATTAAACTTGACGTACCTTAGAGTGAAAGAAACCTAACGCAGAATCAGCTAATCAACAGTGTTCACGAAGTGTGTTCTTGATAATTATGAATGGCATGATGACGTTGAATAACTCTTTTGAGAGCGCAGACGTGAAATATCGGGTTTCCTTGATATTTAGAGCTAGAAGTCGTCTTCTCGGTTGAGCACGTTGTCTGTTAACTGGGTTTTTACTGCTTCCTTGACTACTCAATCCCGATAGTATGAAGCTGTAGCCAGTATCTTAGTTTCCCCGTAATGCCTGAAATGGCCAGTCGAAATATGGTGTTCAATCATTGTTGATTTATTAGGCTGTAGAAGACTGAAGAACGTGTTGAATGCAACGTTATTTTATAGCACGTATTCTATGTCCTACGAACATTTTGCATACTCACATGGATCATTCTTAACTGGTACAGGAAGAGTAGTCATATTAACCAGTGGACGGAAGACCACATCTGCTTTACACTTACCCATTATTCATACAATTTTAGAAGAGGTATTTCTCATGTACGACAGATAGGCCGTAGATTTTACATCTCTTTCTTCTTGTTCTTCAGAACGTGAATTAAAGCCGGCCGCTGTGGCCGAGTGTTTCAGTCCAGTACAGCGCTGCTGCTACGGCGACAGGTTCGAATCCTGCCTCTGGCAAGTACGTGTGTGATGTCCTTAGGTTAGTTAGGTTTAAGTAGTTCTAAGTTGTAGGGGGCTGATGTTAGGTCCCATAGTGATTACGGCCATTTGAACCATGAATTAAAAAGACCCCATATGAACGCCCAAACAATGGTGGAATATTCCATCCGCCGGGAAAACTTCAGGAAACGAATAGTGATGGTCATCACTGAATACCACACAAGGCCCGGATGTCAAGTTGACTCTTGCTCTACACGATACAATTCCTTGTTGTCTTTGGTATGGTGTCACCCGATGCAAGAAAACCCTAAATATCAACTCAGATTCCAAATGTCGCGGTTGGCGGTGGTTATAATGTTTTGGCTTACCGTACACAGACTGTAGTTGCTCCATGTTACCAGCCGTTCGTAATTCCAACACGTCAAGATCACACTGGATAATATAAGTAGGGCAGATCTTTCTAACATCCAGAATATTGCCCCTGCAACTACTGAAAATGGCGCTGCCCCTCTTCAGAAACCAAATATTGCCCTAGCCTCTCTACACATACCACTCCAACGCGGTTCCACCTGAGGTTCGGTGATCTATGTAGATGAGGCACGCAAGTCTTCCTACTTCGGCATGGTACACGGATGGTAAAGAGTTATTCATTTCTGCCTGTTACAGAAGCACTCTCAGTATTTGGACTGGTGTGCGCGTTCAAGTTTTCTTCGCATTGTTCCATTTTATTTATATCTGATAATCATTATATATTATAAAAGTAAGTGTACAATGTACGAGCCGCTAAATCTCAGAAACGAGTCCCAGTACGATCAAGGGAGCTATATGGTTTGGTAGTCACCTATTACCCGGCCATGAAGAAGGTTACGGTTTTTCTCGAAGGGCGTGCTGCTGAAGATGTAAGGACTGGGAAGTTTCGCCCTCTAGATTTTTCCAGAACATTTTAGAGTATTCCACAACAGTCCAGAATGTTTCGGAATGTTACATAATCATCTGGGATGTTCTGGAATGTTCGGAAATAGTGTGGAACATTCTGGAAGATTCCATAATTTTACGGAACATCCCGGAAAATCCCTCATAATTGTGGAACATTCCAGAACACTCTCTAATGTTCTGGAACATTGAAGACCATTCGAAGAATTTTTGGTATGTTCTGAAATCCGCCAATGGTCTTCATTTTTGTATGCGAGCAAAGCCAGCGGTAAAAAGCTCATCCTAAATCACTGGAAAGATTTCAGTCAAATTGATACACAAATTATTTACAGTCTGGAAAAAAAAAAATACTGTAAGGGTAAGAACCACCAGCTTCTTATTCGGGTGAGTGTGATAAAATGGGGAGAAAAGGAGGATGAGGAGATAGTCAGAAAGGTAAGGGGAAGGCGGGAAGGGGATGAAGAGACCATGAATTTTACTCCATCTCCAGAACCAGTGGTAAGATTTTACTTCTCAATGGCAAGATTGACGGATACGGCTGCCCTCAATGAAAACCGGGAAGAATTACATGAGACAGTGAATGGAAGGAACAGACTACTGAGCATGGAACGTGGATTTAGATTAACCAAAGAGAGACGAAACGAATGAGGAGTAGCATAAATGAGCTTGGTAGGATACTTCTTTGATTTAAATACTGAACGGTAGGCGAAAAAGAATGCATATCAGTCCTACACCTCGTTTAACTTGGGCACTTCGTATTTGGTATTCTGTTCTTATCGTTCCATCTCATTCTTACACTCATTGTATATAACCGCTTTTTTTATGTGTCTTTTGTAAGTTTTTCGAGCATCTGGCACTATCTGAGATAGTCGAACCTTTTTTTTAGGTGGACAAGTTATATGAACATATTTTTAATTTCCTTGTATTTTGCCTCGATTATCAAGCGCAGTTTCAGAACTGACTTTATTTCCTACAGCCAAAGGCGTTATCAGCTGCAAGATCATCACCTTTCCTTTTCCGTATATTGTCATCAGCTTGGATGTCTGAGCCGTTAACTTGATGATGCAATAGTCTCACACCTAACGCCACAGACTTCTTCAGGATTGAGTGGATGATATTTATTCGAATATCTGATGGCGTGTCTCAGTCTCAAATATTCTATGTACCAACACGAATAGTAAGTTGGTTATCATTATTTCTAATTATTTTACGAATTAAAGAAAAAATCTCTTATTTCAGGGAAAGTCTTCCAAACCTCTGTCAAGGGCAGACTGTTACATTATATCGTCAAGCCTTTCAAATCCATTCCTTGTTCTATCGCGTCAGCCGACAGTTTCTTCCCCCCCCCTCCCCCCCCCCCCCCACACACACACACCTACACACCTTATAGGCTTTCATTTAACACTTTAATTTTACATTCACCTGAAGCTGATTTAAGTTCAGTATATGGTGAATCAGTCCTTATAACAACCATTTCTATCGATTTCTTCACATTTTTCCTCTAACCATTTCGGATTAGCTTCCCTTCCTTCTTATTTATTTCACTCCTAAACTACCTTTGTTGCTGTATTGTGGTTCTTTTTCCAGAGCATTTTCATACATCCTTCGTTCGTCGATCAACTAAAGTACATCTTCTGTCATCTAGTTACCTTCCTTGTATCTACATTTGTCCGTCACTCTTCTGTGGTTGCCCTTTTAGAGATGCCCACTTCCCTTCAGTTATACAGCTTGCTGTGTTATTCATTATCGCAGTATCGAAAGCTGAAGCGAACCTCGAATACACGTCTTCAGTCCTCAGTACTTCTGTATCTCACTTTGTGAACTGTTGGTATGTCCTTGTGATTTTATTAAGTGTCAGCTTACTCATAACCTTTAGAAACACATAATTATGCTCTATGGACACTGTAGAACAATAACAATCCCCAGCTATTTCTCCGCATCTAATAGTGGTCACACCGTCCCCCTAGCTGCCTTACATTTTGAACACTTGTAGTATGAAAATAGCTCGTCATAAGACGATATCACATACGATTCATTTGCAGAACAAGTAGCTTCTTTTGACAGTTCATAACTTCAAATCGATACGTGTATGTGGTAAAACTGTCACTCGGTAATTTTCCGAGTACCCGCTACTTCTGAACGTAATTAATCACGCTCTCTCAAACAGCAGGGTGAACAGTTTCCTCTGAGATTCAGGAAAATCGTATGGGTTACTAGCAGGCGAAAAAAGCCTGCCCTGCAATTCCAAACACTCTCCTGGGTATTGCAGGACTGCTGCGAGTAGGTTGGTGTTTGTGTACTCCCCACCCTCCATCCACCTCCCACACCCCCTTCTATTCCCACTGATGGAAGAATTACGCTTTGTCGTCACATTATTGATACATTCACGTGAATATGCTCTTCAGACGTACGTCATCTCCTCTCGACATTTACGGTTATGATTCATATCTGGTACAGCCCACCTAATATCAGATGGAGCAGCAGAAACCCTCTGGAATTAAGTGGCCAAATACGAGCTTCGAAACAAACCTCAGAGGCCTGCCTTCGCTTATTGAGTACGAGCTTGGTGTCAAAGGTGTTTCTGGGATGGGGACTGGTAAGCGCCGCCAGTCCTCTGTCGTCATAAGCTCTGGGCGTGCTTCAGCGACCACCATGCAGCATCACGGTGGAACGTTTTGTGTCATTGGTAACGAGGATCTTGGCTTGGCCGCCCAGATAGCCAAGACGGTAAAAAAATCTGAAAAAAAAAAAAAAAATTACACACAATCTCAAGATGTGCTGTGCGCCGATGAGATGCATGGCTGTTGCGTGGAGCAGTCGTTAGCGGGCAACCTCTGTGGAACCTATCGTACCTTAGTTATGTAAGGCTTACTCAGGCACACGGTGCTCGGTCTGAGTGGACCATTATTTCCTTGGCCACATGTGGGTCCGAGATGGGATCCTCGAAATCTTCTCCCCACACCGGGGAGGGTGTACCGACACGGAGTACTCACACCCATTTACCCAAAACAATAAGGGAGGCTAGTCCTCATGATAGTCAGTCGGTCTTTAGTTACGGGGCTCATTGAGTCATTAATCACGATGTGTTTCTGGTGACAAAGAGGAATGAGGGAGCTTTTGAAAGTGTCCCCCTTCCACACACATAAGGGTTTGGAAGAACTTCCGATATTTTAAAATCTACAGAAATACTGCTTAATGGCTCATTGTTGCCAGAAACTAACAGCTCAAAGCAGGTGGAATTTCTAAATAAATCACACAAATTGGTAAATGTGACATCGTTATTAAGATATAAAACTCTCTCGGCTCAAGCAAGGGTGTGCTCATGTACCGTGTTATCACATAGCAGAGCTTAACCAAGAATGGGCATCCCATCGATAGTCAATGAATGCGAAGGAATAATGGAGAATCTGAGAACACTGTCACTTTCATTGCCACATTCAATTCTCCAACGCTGCCTGAACATGTTATGGCTTTACATACCAAACCCTATGTGGTTCCACAAATCCCAGCATTTGACCATATAGCCATGAGTTGTAGAGGTGATGCGACCTGTAGGAAGTACAGAAAAGCAGCCCATGATGCTAGGACTCACTGCGGTCTCCAGCGATCTGCATCAACTGCACTGGGAAACACCCAGTCTGGAGCCGAAACTGCCCTGCTTTTCCTGAGGAACGCAAAGTACTGGAAATGAAAGTGACAAAACGTATTCCCTATGCCAAAGCCAGGAAAGAATATAAGGTGACGAAACCCCATGTTTTGCCACTTCATATTCTTTCATGGTGCATAGATCTCTTCCCAAGGTGAACGCTTCAACACAGATGACGTCCAGCACGCCTGTATCCACCACAAGCACCTGTACTTGCACATGTACACATGCCAAGGAAAAAAGAGTAACGACAAAACAACCAAGGAGCTGCAACAAGAAAGACTAACAACAGTTCGACAGTGAGGATCCAGAATTCACACAAAAGTCAGAGTGCCTCCCAGCGCCCCCTGGGTGCAGGTAAATGATTCCAATGTTTAGGTCGAAAGCTGTCCTAAGCCCCGTCCGACATCGTTCTGGCATGTCTGACTGAGGTGGACATCATTTTGTTAGATGCCTCGGATCCACGCAGCCTCTTCAGCTCTACAGGTACTTCACATCCCTAGTGCAAAGACAGGTTTAAATAAAAACCACACTGATGAAGTAGCTCTCATATTACAGTGGAGCTTGAATGTGTTCAGGATTCACGTGGAGGAACTGAAGCACCTGGCACAAGCTCACCCCTTCTGTTTGTGTTTACAAGAAACACATTTTAAACATACGGACGACCCTGTGCTACGGGGCTGTACACTATACCGCAAGGATGACCTGTCAGGGGAAATAGCCAATGGAGGTTCGCAGTGTTTGTCACTAGTGCGCACAATTCCTCTGGTCTCCCCCCTGGCTACTGGCCAGCAAGCAGTTGCTTTTGAAATTCATGTGTGTCAGAAGATCACTATTTGTTCGCTGTATTTACCTCCGCAAGGTGCAATAGACTCTGTGACAGATTTTATAGAACAACTCCTCCGACCATTTCTTCTCCTGGGAGACTCAAATGCACATCATCACTTGTGGGGCTCGACCTCTACTTGCCATCAGGGTCGAGTTTTGGAGGGCTGTGCATCATCAGCACGTATACTCACATTCATTTCTGTACTGGTATTGGGTCATTCTCAGTCATCGACATCTCTTTCTGCTCTCCGACCCTCACAGACTCCGTTCGGACGACCTTAATTCCAGTAACTACTTCTCACTCCGCATTCACCTACTAGATGGAGCGCCACCTGAAAAGAAACCACCAAACTGGATGGTCAGTTGTGCTAACTGGAGGCTGTGTTCGAACACCGCGAGCGATAGCGTCCAAGGATGTGTGCACCACATCACACAAGTAATGAGTCCTGCCACTGACATATCCATTCCAAAGTCCTCAGGTCATCTTAGTAGGTGCCAGCTGGACGAACGAGTGCCATTGAGCAATGCGGGACAGGCGTGCGGTTCTTCGACCCTTTAACTGCCGACCGACAGTAGACAACCCCAGAGTTTCGAATCGCGAGGGCCAGAGCTCATTAGGGAGAGTAACAAAAGGTCATCACAAGCCTTCCTGGACTCCATCAACAATACCGCTTCGTCTATAACTGTATGGAAATTCACAGCCGTTAGCCAATAACAGCAGTGCTGAAACGGAGGTGTCGTCAAACAACACCCGGAGACATGGCTCAGAAACTGGTCGAGCGTTTTGCAACAACTGCTGTCAATGTAATCCAGGATCCGGCTCTTCATCGTTACCGTACGACTGTAGAGAGGGGGAGTTCTGAGGCCTACAACTCCCCATTCTTCATGCGGGACTTCGAATCGGCGCTGTGTGAGGCTCGAGATACTGCACCCAGTCACGACCAAATTCAGTACTGCAAGCTTCGACATTTGCAGCAGGTCATAGGAAATCTTCCTCGAAGAGTTTAACCTCATATGGCAGACAGGCAACATTCCATATTCTTGGAGGCAGGCAACCTTGACACCTCTCCCCTAACCAAGAAAAGACCGCACATGTTGCAGCAGTACAGGAGTATCGCTTAAAGAGCTGTGCAGGAAAAACCCTGAAGCAAATGGTTCACAGTCGTCTAGACTGGTTCTAAGAGACCAGCCAACTCTTTAGCCGCTCTCGGTGTGGATTTCGGAGATTTAGGTCCACTGTCGACAACCTGACCCTGCTAGAGGTAGCTCTTCGGCAGTCGTGTTGTGTTGACGTCTTTGATACCAGTAACGCACATGACACTGCTTGGAGACACAGTTTTCTCACGCATCTGCATCAATGGGGCTTTCGTGGCCATCTCCCATTCTTCTTACAGTCTTTCCTGAGTGCCCTTCACTCTCTGAAACATTTCTACCCGGCAGAGAAAGTAATCCAGACTACCCAGAACGCCCTCCAACTACGATGACTGGGGAAGGAGATGTTTTTCTGCTGGATACCAGGGAGCATGGGAATTGCGAGGAACGAAAGGATGGTTCTATCATCCAAGAAGGTGTGTTACGAACCTCGCTGTTGAGCTCCAGAGTGCTGCGTCGATGTGAGGACGAGAGGCTGGAAGTGACAGACAATAAGCTCGTAAAGACCACAACGCAAATGTGGTGTACTTCCTTCCAGCCGCCGGCCGGAGTGCCCGAACGGTTCTAGGCGCTACAATCTGGAACCTTCCTTCCAGCCACATAGACGGGACGAGGTTCTCCTCACTCGAATTCTATAGGCCACAGGCCTATGATGCATAGCTTCTTTCTCTGGCGAAAGGACTCTCCAGTGTGTGTCGTCATTTTATTTTCCGATCAGCGAACCGCGGCCAACTTGCCAAAGGATCTGCCATCTATTTTACGTAACGTTCAACCGTAAGTGGTTGGGGTTTTAAAGTTTTGTAAACTGTACAACTTTTATTCCAAGATCTTAGGGAGATGGTTTTAAAGTCAACAAGATGACTGGCTCACCCAACTGTTACGTAAACGGTCAGTCAGTGTCACTTTTCTGTGGTTTCCTTTTAGCTCCTTTGTCGTTTTACTTGTGTTTTAGTATCTTGTATAGCGTCTTTTACTCTTTCGCGTTGTCTGACTGTGTATGATCACGTTTTTATAATTTTATCGACATCAATTTCTTTTAACGTCTGTAAGGGCGATGATAACCTCGCCGTTAAGCGCATGTAAGCAACAAACACACACACTCGGAGGAAACTGCTGAAACTGAAACAGGATCCTTCGTTGCACGTTCACAGTATTTCCCATGGATGGAAATCTGTTGTCATTCACCTGGTTCCCCACAGATGGTTATCGCCAAGTTCGGCCACTCAAATGTAGTTTCTACAATGTAATAATTACACTACAGCTTCATTCAGTTTAATTATTAAAGCTTGTATTTTTTACGAGATTTTTGTACTGTGTGACTTGTTGCTCGTAACATCAAGTAACAGGAATAAAACACTCTAATATATGACTCTCTCTTGTTTATTACAACAACAAAAAAACAAAAAATCTGCTCTCACTCTTTTGGAGAAGTCAAAATTTGAGTGTACTCGAGTAACGACTTTACTCTGCTCCTCTTGTGATTCACGTGTATCAATAAATTAAAAACTCCGAAGTATCATGCAAAACGTTACTAAAAGTCTAAATGTGCTTCAAAACCTCGATCAAGTGATTGGACAAGAGAAAAAAACTCCTACAGTGGAATTTGCATCTAGTCCGTATCTCCAATAACATTCCGTGAATCGTTATGCCTTTCAATTTACTTCAAACGCTGGCGTACACATCGACGAAATGAAAAGGCTGTTGTATGTTCCATTGATGTATGCGTCTGGAATCAAGAACAAACATACCAACGTAATCGAATGCAGCGATTGTCAAAAGCTGCGGATTGGTACCCACGTTGTCTGTGATGCCGTAAAACGGAACTGATAGGTCACTAACAATGACTGTCAGGAAACAGACAAAGAGTCCCGAGAAACAGCTGTTCAGCGTTTTGTGACTGCGTTATGTTTGGCAGTAACACAAAGCAGAATGGATGAACTACTGCGGAGACATATATCGAAATAACAATTATACGAATGTACGTCATTAGGAGGTACCACAAACAGAGATGCAGTAACAAGTTGTAACTGAATTGACCGGACCAGATATTCGTTATTGATACAATGGAATATCTGAAATGACGTTCGTCATTAAAATTATAAATGATGATGTTATTATTGTCACAAAAGCGTCTAAAAATGGAAGTGAAAAAATTTCAAAAATATTCAGAAATGCCGGCCGGCGTGGCCGTGCGGTTCTAGGCGTTACAGTCTGGAGCCGAGCGACCGCTACGGTCGCGGTTTCGAATCCTGCCTCGGGCACTGATGTGTGTGATGTCCTTAGGATAGTTAGGTTTAATTAGTTCTAAGTTCTAGGCGACTGATGACCTCAGAAGTGAAGTCGCATAGTGCTCAGAGCCATTTGAACCATATTCAGAAATTTGTAGGATACTGGTTGACAAATCCGACATTCTCCGGTGCTCATTTTGACAATTTTCTGTTAGAAAGGGGAAAAAATGAACTTTTTTTGTAGTGAAGGACCGAAAAATTTCATGTATTCGGGAAAACACTTTTGAATTTATGAAACAGGCATCCTAAGAAATATGCATGATACACAAATGTATAAGTAAAATATCAAAATTAAGACACGTGATCCTGGACACTTCTGGGCAGCTGCTTTGTGTGCCTAACGCGATTTTGTAAACGTCTCTATGGCAACGACTCTTCAAAACTCTATAGACGGCTACCGTTTCTGCCTACAGTGTTTTCGGTTTCGCAATTCAAAGTTGTCAAAGGCTCTGCCAGGTGTCGGTATTTTCTTAACTTGACTGTAGAGCGTCTTGTAGTAAAAAAATGAATGTATTGAAAGTTCATGCACGATGTGGCACTTTTTCACGTATCTCAGAGTTTATGCCGCGATATCTTTTGAACTACATGTCGTATAATGATAATTCTCTGCAGGCATATTCAGTGGCATGTTTGGATACTGTTAGCCAAATATGTCCCGAATACAGTTGATAGGAAAGAAATAATAAATTTAAGTGCATGATGTGGCAGCTTTTCACGCATCTCATTGTTTACGTCGTCATACCGCCGTAACTATGATATGTAGGTTGTTCTTACCCCATGGCGATTGCTGCCTGACAGTAAGGTATACGTGTACCAAGTATGGTTGACAGCGATCAAGTGGTTTAGCAGTGGAAAACACAGACACACACACACACACACACACACACACACACACACACACAAACACACATGCAGTTTTATGATGTATATGGGTAAGGTCTAGTATCCAAAGTTTTGGTACACTAATCTACCGAATCTTATCACGTTCAACGTTGAAACCATACTCATAATAACGGGAAAAAATATATATTACATTTTCTGCCGACATCGGGTAGTCTAGTAACGTAGAAACTGTTAGAGCCGATATGTAAATACTACAAAATTCCTTGAGCAGAGCACCTTGCAAATACCATTTGGCAGAACATAACTTACCATCAACACCTCATCAAAAGTCTGTATCAAGACTGAGCCACAAATATACTTTTTCAATATAACTTTTGTTAGACATCCGTCTTTTGACTGGTTTGATGCAGCCCGCCACGAAACTCTCTCCTATGGCAACCTCTTCGTCTCATAATAGCACTTGCAACTACGTCCTCAATTATTTACTAAATATATTACAGTCTATGTTTTCCTCTACAGTTTTTACCCTATACAGCTCCCTCCAGTACCATGGAAGTTATTACATTATGTCTTAACACGTGTCTTAGCATCATGTCCCTTTTTCTTGTTAGTGTTTTCCATATATTCCTCTCCTCGCCGATTCTCCGGAGAACATCTTCATTCCTTACCCCATGAGTCCACATAATTTTCGACATTACTCGGTAGCACAACATCGCAAATGCTTCGTTTCTGTTATATTTATCTTATCCCACGGATGTTTCACTACCATACAACGCTATTCTCCAAACGTGCATTCATTTTCCTCAAATTAAGGCCTATGTTTGATACAGGTACACTTTTTACCAGTGCTAGGCTACCTTTTACGTCCTGCTTGTTCCGTCAGTCGGGTCATTTTGCTGTCTAGTTTGCAGAGTTTCTTAACTTCGTCTGCTTCGTAATTCCCAATGCTAATGTTAAGTATTCCTCTGTTCTCAATTCTGATACTTCTCACTACTTTCGTCTTTCTTCAATTTAATTTCAATCCATACCCTGTACTCATTAGACTATTTCTTTGAGCATATTCTGTAATTCTTCTTCACTTTCATTATGGATAGAAATACCATCAGCGAATTTTATCACTGGCATGCTTTCAACCTTGAATTTTAATTTCATTCTTGAACCTTCCTTTTATTTCTGTCATCGCTTCGTCGATGCATAGACTGAAGTGTGGAGACGAAAGACTACACTCCTGTCTTACACCCTTTTTAATCTGGGCACTTTGGACTTGGTCTTTGACTTCCGTAACTTCGTCTTGGTTCTTGTATAGGCTGTATATCCTTATACCTTACGCCTATTTTTCTCAGAATTCCGAGCATCTTGCACCGTTTTACACCGTCGAATGATTTTTCCAGGTCGAAAAAACCTATGACAGTGACTTGATTTTACTTTAGTCTTGCTTCCATTTTCACCGCAGCGTCGTAATTGACTCTCTAGTGACTTTACCTTCCCTGAAGCCAAATTGGTCGTCACCTAACACATCCAAAATTTTCTTTTCCATTTTTCTGTATTTTATTCTCGTCAGAAACGTGGATGCATGATTCTGCGACTTTGTGCCACTTTCCCCAATGGTTGTAGAAAGGCTTAAGGAATATTATCCGTCCCTTCTGCTTTATTCGATTTTAAGTCTTCCAAAGCTCTTTTAATATTTTATTCTAATACTGGATCCCCCATCTCTTCTATACTGATCCCTGTTTCTTCTTCAGACAATCTTCCCCCTCATAGAGGCCTCCAGTTTACCCTTTCCACCAATCCGCTCTCTCTTGTGCAATTAACATTAGAGTTCCCGTAATTCCTATTCCACTCTCAGTACTCTTTCCAGCTAACCACCCTCTCTTCTACTTTTAACAGTGGAATTCCCGTTGCACTCTTAATGTTACCACCGTCGCTTTTAATTGCCAGCTATCTTAACTCTCTTCTGCAATTAACAGTGGAACTCGTATTTCACACTTACTGCTACCACCATTGCTTTTCATTTCAGCGAAGGTTGTTTTAACTTTTCTATGTGCTGAGTCAGTCCTTCGGAACAGTGATAGTGCTTTGAGAAGTTCTAACTGTAAAATTAGCTAAATTAGCCTCTAACGATACAGTTAAAGAAATCGAAACGATCTTGGGGATTTTATGAATGGTGTATACACTCACTACCTCCTCTCCCAACCAAAATCCCTTTAAAAACGTCAAGATAAATAATGGAAAACCGTTCTGAGGGAGTGTGAATCCAAATTCCCCGTCCTGAGAGCTAATCTTGAGCTACATAACCTTAGAGTACAGGGTGCATATATGTAGAGGAATTAAAATTTTATGGTTTATTTTAAAGAGCTTCACCAAAAAATACTATTGCAAGGATCAGAGAATGCTGTAACCGTCTCAAACGAATTAATATCAAAAGATTAACTGTAAGTAAATGACGATGAGATTGGTGATATGATCCTACGAGAACACTGAAAGACCGAACTTGAAACAAGAACCGTGTAGTAGACGACATTTCTTCAGAATTATTGAGATCTTTGGCAAAACTACTCCAGCTGATGTCCTAAATATACCAGGCTGGTGCAGAAGTTGATAGCGGATTTTTTGATGTTGATATTCCAATGGCTATGGGTTTATTTGCCGATTTTCAGTTTTTTGTTGCAGTTCACGGTTGCTATTTGAGTTTACATATTGTCAATTTGCCATTTATACATTGTGAGATGAGCGATGGTCGCTAGGAAATGGAGTGCCAAGTAGAGGAATCGGAACATTTCTGACATTATTCTGCTTGAGTGTAGTAGAGGTATGACTGTACCGGAGGCAGGCAGAAACATTTCCGCAGTGTGTGTGGATTATGCCATTCGACAGAGCACGGCAAGAAAATTCCTTTTTCGTTTTTCAAGTAGGATCATTTTTACATTACTGACTCATCATTCAGCAAAACCTTTTTCGTTTGATGAAGATCGTTTAAGCCCATTAATCCACAATGATCCACATCCGTGTACACGAAAACTGGCTAATATGATAAAGTATGATCATTCCACCGTCGTGCGACATTTTCATGCAACGGAGAACGTCAAAAATCGGGTGTGTAGATACTACATTTTGTAAGTGAAAATCGCAAAAAAATTGCGGGCGGCCTTACGTGCATCTCTGCTTTCTCATCAGTTGGCCCATGAACAACGCAGTCCATTACTATCCCGTAGCGTTACTGCTGACGAGAATTGGTCTCTTTGTGCTAACGTAAGGAAAAGGAAGGCATAATTGAACCCAAACAGAGCAACAGCTCTCCGTACAAATTTCTGCGTGCTTCCACAAAAGATAATATTATGCATCTGCTGAAAAAGCGATGACGTGATGTGCTAAGAATTGCTTTCCCGAGGTGTAACAGTCACAGAACAACAACGTAGAAGACTGCGTGAAGTGATTCTACTCGATGATAATAACGTCCGCTTCTATTCTGCTAGATTGGCACAAGTTACTACAAACGAGTTGGTTTGGGAAGCCATCCGAATCCCACCTTATTCGTCTGCTCTTGCGCCCTCATATTTTCACCTTTTCCGCTCTCTGTCGAACAATTTCCAAGGAACTTCCTTTTCGGATAAAACTGCTCTCAGAATATGTTTCGATGAGTTCCACGCCTGAAAACTGTATGATTTTTGCAGTCACGGAATCGAAAGTTACCTCAGCGTTGGCAGACTATCGTAGAGAGTGAAGGAGAGTATATTATTGATAAATAAAGCCTCTGTTATGTGTAGCTGTTGTGAACTTACGGAAGAATGCTACGAACGTATACACCAAACAGGGTACATGCTCTGAAACTTCAAAAAGAATACAGTAACTCCATTTCCAAAAGAGGTAGATGTGAATATTACCAAAACACCAATTTAATAAGGCATGGTTACAAATTATTGACATGAGTTATTCGCAGACTATTAGAATAATTGGCACACACCAACTTTCAAAAAATTTATTTGTGTTCTGGAGAAACAAAAGAACACGAAAGCAGTACTGACCATACAATATTTATTAGAAGGTATAGTAAAGAAAGGCTGCCATATGTTTAAAGCTTTATCCACTGAAGCGCCAAAGAAACTGGCACATCTACCTAACATCGTGTAGGACCCCCGCGAGCACGCGGAAGTGCCGCAACACGACGTGGCACGGACTTGACTAATGGAGGGAAATGACATCGTAAATCCTGCAGGGCTGTCCATAAATCCGTAAGAGTACAAGGGGGTGGACATCTCTTCTGAACAGCACGTTACAAGGCATCACAAATATGCTCAATAATGTTATTGTCTGGGGAGTTTGGTGGACAGCGGAAGTGTTTAAATTCAGAAGAGTGTTCCTGTCAATTCTGTAGCAACTCTGGACGTGTGGGCTGTCGCATTGCCTGCTGGAATTGCCCAAGTCCGTCGGAATGCACCATAGGTACGGCTGGATGCAGGTGATCAGACAAGATGGTTACGTACGTGTCACCCGTCAGAGTCGTATCCAGACGAATCAGGGGTCCCATATTACTCCAACTGCACACGCCGTACATCATTACACAGCCTCCACCAGCTTGAATAGTCCTTTGCTGACCAGCAGGGTCCATGGATTCATGAGGATGTCTCCATACCCGTACACGTCCAAACCGCTCGATACAATTTGAAACGAGACTTATCCGACATGTTTCCAGTTAACAACAGTCCTACGTCGGTGCTGACGTGCCCAGATGAGGCGTAAAGCTTTTTGTCGCACAGTCATGAAGAGTACACGAGTGGGCCTACGGCTCCGAATGCCAGTATCGATGATGTTTCGTTGAATGGTTCGAACGCTGACACTTCTTAATGGCTCAGAAATGAAATCTGCAGCAATATGCCGAAAGATAGCACTTCTGTCATGATGAGTGGTTTTCTTCAGTCGTCGTCGGTCCCGTTCATGTAGGATGTTTTTACGGTCGCAGCGATGTCGGCGAATTGATGTTTTAGTGGATTTCTGATATTCATCGTACAGTCGTGAAATTATCGCACGGGAAAATGCCCGCTTCATCGCTGCCTCGGAGATGGTATGTCCCATCGCTAGTGCGCCGACTATAGCACCAGGTTCAAACTCGCTTCAATCTTGATAATCTGCCATTGTAGCAGTAGTAA
Source organism: Schistocerca serialis cubense (assembly GCF_023864345.2). NCBI lineage: Eukaryota > Metazoa > Arthropoda > Insecta > Orthoptera > Acrididae > Schistocerca > Schistocerca serialis. The sequence goes on along the minus strand of NC_064642.1, from coordinate 645,266,676 downwards.
CCGATCCGACAATTGCGCCAAACACTTGTCCTCCATAGGTGTTGCCGACCGGTGTTACGTGTTCTGCCTGTTTACATACCTCTGTATTTGAATACTCATGCCTATACTAGTTTCTTTGGCGCTTCAGTGTAGATTGAGGGGAATATCATGGAAGCCTTCCCTGGAATACACTCTCTGAAATTCTGAAGATGGCACGGATAAAACATAGGTAGCGACAGTTTGTCTGGAAGTTGTACAGCAGCAAAAATTCAGTTATAAGTATCGTAGAACTTGAAAGGGAAGCAGAAGTTGAGAAAGGAGGATAGTGTTCCACTGTAACTCCGCTGTCATTCAATCTTTATAAAGAGCAAGCAGTGATGGACATCCAGGAGAAATATTGGAAAGGGATTTATCGTTCAGGAAAAAGAAATAAAATGTCTGAGTCGTGCTGATATCGAAAATCCGTTAGGGAGGGCAAAAGTTGGGGTGTCTCAGTTGAACACTGTGTTGGAAAAGGGTTATTAAATGAATGGTTGGTTGGGTGGTTGGTTGGTTTTGGGGAAGGAGACCAGACAGCGTGGTCATCGGTCTCATCGGATTAGGGAAGGATGGGGAAGGAAGTCGGCCGTGCCCTTTCAGAGGAACCATCCCGGCATTTGCCTGGAGCGATTTAGGGAAATCACGGAAAACCTAAATCAGGATGGCCGGACGCGGGATTGAACCGTCGTCCTCCCGAATGCGAGTCCAGTGTCTAACCACTGCGCCACCCCGCTCGGTTTAAATGAATGTCAGGACCAGGAAAACAAGAGTAGTAGAATGTAGTTCTATTAATCACACGATGGACTATTAGTTTACAAAGTGAGATATTGTCGGGGTAGCAAAATAGCTCATGATACTCTAAGTAGAGAGGACGTAAAATGCAGACTGGAAAGGGCAAGAAAAGCATTTCTTCAAATGACAGAATTATGTTGAGTTCGCAGATTCGAGAGACATCCATTAACCAAAGACTGTATGGTCGCGAAACGGAAGCCACTCCGAAAATCAAAAACGTTTTATTTCCTAAATTTAGCTGTACCTTCCAACTACATTTTTACGTAATCGCCTCTCCGACTTAGACAACTGTCGTGGTGTTGTATCATTTATCCTCTCCGACTTAGACAACTGTCGTGGTGTTGTATCATTTATCCTATACTCTCGTTATAGGAAGCAACCGCTCGTGCTTCCCGCCAATTGTCTAAGCTGGTCTGCAGTCTTTAACAGCCAGCGGTTCATGTGAGCAGAGATGAAACACTGAAACACAGAAGGGGTCATGTCCTGATTGTATGGTGATCACACATTTCCAACGAAAAACACTGCAAGACCTTCATTGCCCCTACAGTGTGTGGCTAAGCATTGTCATAAAGAAGGAAATTCATGACACTTACGTTGTGTGGTCAGCAGGAAAGCAGGCAAATCTCTCGCCAGAGTCACAGACTTGGCGGAAGACACTGCTCGCCGATCGTCTTTATGTGCCCACTGTGCGCTCAGGACTGGAAACAGAATTGTGGCCCGACCGCCGGGCATACTAGAGATACTGCCCAATATGTGTGGGCAAAGCTTGATCCGATTTTTCTGTAGTCGCCATTTTGCGACCGATCAGACCTTAATAACCGAAGAGCCGTCGTATATTTAAATCTTAGGAAGTCTTTCCCAAATGTATTTGTGGAGAGTGTATCGCTGTTTGGAAGTGAAAAAAGGATGGTAAACAGCTTAGACAAGAAAAGAGTAGAAGCTTTTGTCATGTGGTGATACGGAAGAATTCTGAAGATTGGATGGGTAGATCGAATAACTAATGAGGAGGTACTGAACGAAATTGAGGAAGAATAATTATAGCACATCTGAGTAACTGAGTAATGGGAAAGTTCGATTGATATGGTATAACCTGAGGCATCAAGTAAACGTGTTTGGTAATAGCGGAAATGTGTGTGTGTGTATCTGTGTGGCTTCAAATGGCTCCGAGCACTATGGGACTTAACTTCTGAGGTCATTAGTCCCCTAGAACTTAGAACTACTTAAACCTAACTAACCTAAGGACATCACACACATCCACGCCCGAGGCAGGATTTGAACGTGCGACCGTAGCGGTCGTGCGGTTCCAGACTGAAGCGCCTAGAAGCGCTCGGCCACACCGGACCACGCGCGCGCGCGCGCGCTCGCGCGCGTGTGTGTGTGTCTGTGTGTGTGTGTGTGTGTGTGTGTGTGTGTATGTGTGTGTGCGTGAGTGTGAAAATAAAGTAGTATGGCATGAATGGCTAGGAGACAACAAAGAGCACATTCGCGAAGTGAGATTTCTATGTGTGAATGTGTACCTGTTAAGTGTAGATGGCTGTAATGTATGTCTGTATGTGATGCAGTGTCATCCTCCTGTTGGAGATGATGACGGAAGAAACAGGGTGAAAGCTGGTGCCGGGACATAATGTACTCTTCCCGGAAAGCACCAAGGGATCGCATGCCCTCACTCAGTGAGATACCGTTGGAATTTAATCCAGGACATTGGCGAAGGGAATGGTGATCAGGAGCTTTAAACAACCACCCCTCCTGTAACCTCCACCGTAGGGGGACAGAGAAAATTTTCATCAGCACGCGAAGTACCAGGACGATCACCCTTCCAAGTAGTGGCACGCACGACGATGCTTAGCTTCGGATATCTGACGGAAACCTGTCTGCGTAAGGATCAGGGCAGGGAGGGCGGGGGGCTGTTAATAATTCCAGAAGGAGACCAAGGCTCGTATGAAATAAGCACGTTGAAATGGTTAGAATTAGAAGCAGCCGTGCGCACATAAAGTGACTTACGCAGGAATCTTGTTGTGGACAGTCGCATCGAACTTATACTACTGGCCATTAAAATTGCTACACCACGAAGATGACATGCTACAGACGTGAAACATTTGACAGGAAGAAGATGCTGTGATATGCAAATGATTTGCATTTCAGAGCATTCACACAAGGTTGGCGCGGTGGCGACACCTACAACGCGCTGACATTAGGAAAGTTTCCAGCCGATTTCTACATCTACATGACTAGTCTGCAATTCACATTTTAGTGCTTGGCAGAGGGTTCATCGAACCACAATCATACTATCTCTCTACCATTCCACTCCCGAACAGCGCGCGGGAAAAACGAACACCCAAACCTTTCTGTTCGAGCTCTGATTTCTCTTATTTTATTTTGATGATCATTCCTATGTAGGTTGGGCTCAATAAAATATTTTCGCATTCGGAAGAGAAAGTTGGTGACTGAAATTTCGTAAATAGATCTCGCCGCGACGAAGAACGTCTTTGCTTTAATGACCTCCATCCCAACTCGCGTATTATATCTGCCACACTCTCTCGCCTATTACGTGATAATACAAAACGAGCTGCCCTTTTTTGCACCCTTTCGATGTCCTCTGTCAATCCCACCTGGTAAGGATCCCACACCGCGTAGCAATATTCTAACAGAGGACGAACGATGTAGTGTAAACTGTCTCTTTAGTGGACTTGTTGCATCTTCTAAGAGTCCTGCCAATGAAATGCAACCTTTGGCTACCCTTCCCCACAATATTTTCTATGTGGTCTTTCCAACTGAAGTTTTTCGTAATTTTAACACCCAGGTACTTAGTTGAATTGACAGCCTTGAGAATGGTACTATTTATCGAGTAATCGAATTCCAACGGATTTCTTTTGGAACTCATGTGGATCACCTCACACTTTTCGTTATTTAGCATACACAAACAGCAGCTGACCGGCGTTGCCTGGTGAAACGTTGTTTAGATGCCTCGTGTAAGGAGGAAAAATGCGTACCATCACGTTTCCGACTTAAAGGTCTGAGTGTAGCCTATCACGATTGCGATTTATCGTATCGCGACATTGCTGCTCGCGTTGGTCGAGATCCAATGACTGTTAGCAGAATATGGAATCGGTGGGTTCAGGAGGGTAATACGGAACGCCGTGCTGGATCCCAACGGCCTCGTATCACTAGCAGTCGAGATGACAGGCATCTTATCCGCGTGGCTGTAACGGATCGTGCAACCACGTCTCGATCCCTGAGTCAACAGATGGGGACGTTTGCAAGACAACAACCATGTGCACGAACAGTTCGACGACGTTTGTAGCAGCATGGACTATCTGCTCGGAGACCGTGGCTGCGGTTACCCTTGACGCTGCATCACAGACAGGAGCGCCTGCGATGGTATCCTCAACGACGAACCTGGGTGCACGAATGGCAAAACTTCATTTTTTCGGATGAATCCAGGTTCTGTTTACAGCATCATGATGGTCGCATCCGTGTTTGGCGACATCGCATGTATTCTGGCTTATCGCCCGGCTTGATGGTATGGGGTGCCGTTGTTTACGCGTCTCGGTCACTTCTTGTTCGCATTGACGGCACTATGAACAGTGGACGTTACATTTCAGATGTGTTACGACCCGTTGCTCTAACCTTCATTCGATCCCCGCGAAACCCTACATTTCAACAGGATAATGCACGACCGCATGTAGCAGGTCCTGTACGGGCCTTTCTGGATACAGAAAATGTTCGACTGCTGCCCTGGCCAGCACATTCTCCAGATCTCTCACCAGTTGAAAACGTCTGGTCAACGGTGGCCGAGCAACTGGCTCGTCACAGTACGCCAGCCACTACTCTTGATGGATTGTGGTATCGTGTTGAAACTGCATGGACAGCTGTACCTGTACACGCCATCCAAGCTGTGTTTGACTCTATGCCCAGGCGTATCAAGGCCGTTATTAAGGCCAGAGGTGGTTGTTCTAGGTACTGATTTCTCAGGATCTATGCACCCAAATTGCGTGAAAATGTAATCACATGTCAGTTCTAGTATAATAAATTGTCCAATGAATACCCGTTTATCATCTGTATTTCGTCTTGGTGTAGCAATTTTAATGGCCAATAGTGTAACTTCGAACTGAACTGCACAACGGCAATTTTTAACGCGTCTCTAAATGTACCTATTAATGTCTAACACATTGCTTCAACTGCAAGTAAGCGTTTGTTGTCCATAGCTCTCGTAAACTCATCTTTCGCTATTTCGTTAACTATCACAGTTCACTTAAGGTCACTGTCCTCCTGCTGCCAGTATGAGTTAAGTTCACGCGGCAGTGTCCACATATTAGTCGGATCGCGCTACAGTTAAAAACGCGAGCAGCCGCCAGTGATCTTTTAACTTTATGCTCAACACCAGGTGTCTAAGCGTGTCGCTTAGAGACACTCATACTTGGTATCTTGCCCCACAGCAAGACAGCGGCCACGAAGTATTAGCCGGCCGAAGTGGCCGTGCGGTTAAAGGCGCTACAGTCTGGAACCGCAAGACCGCTACGGTCGCAGGTTCGAATCCTGCCTCGGGCATGGATGTTTGTGATGTCCTTAGGTTAGTTAGGTTTAACTAGTTCTAAGTTCTAGGGGACTAATGACCTCAGCAGTTGAGTCCCATAGTGCTCAGAGCCATTTTTGAACGAAGTATTACTAGAGTGCAACATGTAGTAAACCTAGATTCTGCGCCCTTATGTGTCTACTACGCCGCATGTTCCTGAATGTTGGAGAAAATGAGATGAACTACTTCAAAGCTAGTGCTTAGGTATCCCTCTACTGGTAAATAATACAAATGAAGAAGCAAGTACTTATGAAGCATAAACTGATATTAGTACAGGGTGAGTCAGGAGGATAGGTTCGTGTTTTGACGGGTGATAGCGTTAGTGATAATGAACAAAAAACTTGATGTGGACATATGCCCTGTTCCGAATGGTTTTTGAAATAGAACATTTTTAAAGTACATTTCTATTAATTTTCTGTATTATTCATTATCTTTGTTTACAATGTACCACAGTAGTATAGAGGAAGTTCAGACTGACATTTCGATACAGGACGCTTGTGGTCAATCAAGTCGGAAAATTACCTCAAACTGGCCTACAAAAGGTACCTCGCGTCAGACTTTCAATATTCTCGCGATCTCTTCGCGCAAACTATTAGTTCTAGACAAAAAATAAATAGGACCTTCCTTTTGTAGAAAATTTAATTTAGTTTAAATGTGTGCTGACATACGTTTTCGTTGGGGTGTGGGGTTCGAAAAAACGTACTAAAGTGAAATTAAACGTCTTCTATCACGGAAACCATTCGCAATAGGGCGTATGTCTATATGGAGTTTTGTGTTCAGAATCATTAATACTGTACTATCGTGTCTCAAAGCGTGTACCTTTCCTCCTGGTTCACCCTGTATATGCAGGACCTCCTACAGCTAAGTATAAAACAGAATACATTTTACATCCTTTATGTCTGAAATGTTGTCTTGTCTACCGCAATCTATGTTGCCAGATAATCTCATAGAGCCACGCACTGCAAATTCTACGTTACACTCTTTCAACACGGCAAGAGATACTGTTTATCAGGAACATTATTCTTATTTATGTTTGCTGTGTGCAGTTTATTTCGACATCAGACCGATACATGTACTAGGTAACAAGTAATGGGTTTCGAGAAATGTTTTACAAATGGTTTTCACTTTCCTACAAGATATATTCAGAAAACTGCAAAGAACACGAAATATTTTTGTAGCACTAAATTTTCTACTATCATTTGCAGAAGCGAAGCCTTGGGAGCTGGAAAAATGTTACATGGTATGCTGAATATGAGCTTGATAAAGACAGGGTTGTACACACATGTCTTTACAAGTCCTTTTAATATGAAATAAAGCAAATTTAATTCCAAGTATATGTTTATCCCTAGAGTTTTGGCGTATAGATAGATAATACTGCTAACGAGAGCTGGTGGCGTAGTGGCATGATCTATCGATAGATGGCAGTTAGTGTCCGACACAAGCGTGGTTGTGCCGTGCGCGACCAGACGTAATCTCTGTACTACCTGGTCGTAGAGCTCTGTTCTCCACAGTACTTCTCTGCTCTATCTTCCTCGAGTCCTACTCCCATTACACCATTTTCTGCTGCTGTTGATATTTCGTTGCACTCACCTGACCAGAAAACCTTCTTGACCTTTTTCCATTTCATTTCAATGGCCCCTGCTACTTATGGTCTCGTTACCTGCCCAGTGTGCGATCGGTTTCTTCCACATTACGGACTTTCTGATAGGATCATCTTGCCGTAACTTCTGATTTCAATTGTTTGGAGACACTCGTTCCACGGTACTTTTGAACTCCAGACCGTCTGTCTTATTACTGGTATCTCGGTGCCATCTCTTAAAATGTAAAATTACCGAAATTATTCTGAAGAAAAGACATCTACATTCTGTGAAATGAAAACATTTTCTCAACGTAAACAGTTTCATCAATTTTCCATTACGTTAGTCAAACTTTCATTTACTAAATTTTGAATCACTTTCAAACTGTATGGGTGTGTGTATTTCTTTCCTTGGTTTTGAGGGGATCCCTAAAAGACTCTCATGTTACTGTAACTGTTGCTAAGAACACACTTAAATAGCAACATTTTAATGATATGGTATGCGATATATCTACAAAGGCACTAGATAATGAATTATCAGTAAACTGACATCCCTCTCAATGTAGCAGATGTTGGGCGACATATAAATAGCTTTTACAATAATGACAACCAAATCACAGTATTAAATTTTTTTCAAATTGTGTTTGGTACGTTATTTACTGTTACTTTAGCATGCCTTAAGCGAATATGTGTTTCCAACTGGTTACGCACTGACTAATTTAATCTACAGATGAATTACGAAAGAGAGACGTATCGCTGATATTTATGTGACATTCTAATCCGTTTTGCGGCGTCAAATGAACTTCATTACAGATAATTGCAGTATTTCGGTAATTAAGGACGAATACTCGAATTCGGCATGTGGTCAACTAAGCGATTACTGTTTATGGTGCGTATTAATGTACCCCTTTTATTTACTCAGTTAAATGGGCCGTTATTTGAAGAACAAACAGTCTGTTGCGTGCATTTAGTAACTAAGCTCCTGTATATATTGGAAATAACTGCAGTGGGTAACTTCGTATTTTTCGATCACTTCACGTAGATCATAAAAAGTAGATCATCACGGATTTCCTTCATACACAGTCATCCCCCATACTTCTTTCGTAGAGAAATTAGCGGACACATAATAACTACCTCTCACTGCTAATGCGAATTAAAGCACAACAGAAAGAACAATGAGTACAATATGTGCTACGCTTCAAAAAATCCAAATATGACTTGCCAAATATTTGTTTTGAATGACTCTAACCGTTCATCAAAAACAGAGAATAGTATTTGTATGATGAATCCTTAGGTGCACGGGAAGCTGATTTTAGAGTTTTATGGTTTCCTTGAGAGTGAATGAGAAAGTGAAAATCATCTTTTAGTGATATGGCTGCCAACTGTGTTTCAGGTAATGAGTGATAGTGTCTTTTGTTTCAGGTAGCTGGACTCATAATGATAACTAGACGCTAATCAAACGTGAATACCCCACAGTATCTGAATTTGACGGCTTACAGGTAACTGGAACTTGTAAAAGGTGTATCTAGCTCTAATCACTAGTCTGAAAGACTCATGGATGCAAGAACTATTATCACACAGCTACTCTTTATCGTTTTATTTCTTTAATCACAATTGGTTTTAATACTAACGGGTCATAATGAAGTCCTCCTATCTCATAAATAAATAAACAAATCCAGTTGACATAAAAGTGCGAGGAGACGATTAAACTGCATCTGTTATATTGTTATCATATAGCTTCAGAAAATCGAATGAAGGGATGATACACGAAACAAAGATCAGAATTACAAATCCATCATGCAAATATAGCAGTAATAAATACGGGAAACACCTTGTAATAGAGTATGAGTTGCATAAAAAAACAGCCAAAAATTAAAAAGGAATGAAGGATACTTTATGTATAAAATATCTCTAATCCATAGGTTAAAATTGGAGTGAGGGATATTAAAAGGAGTAACAGGGACATTGTTGGAAAGTTGGAAAGTCGTGGTAAGGTCTTATGGGACCAAACCGCTGAGGTCATCGGTCCCTACAGGGACATTGTGAAAATATTGATGTATATGGTAGAATATGGCATTTTGACAACAGGTGCAAATGGCAGAAACTCACTAGAGACCTCAACTGATACTTCGTGACACCTAATATTTTAAAAAAAAATTAATAACCTAATAGATGGTTACAATACCAATGAACTGGAATCTGCAAGATATTGTAACGTTACGAGTATGTAGGCGAGTTATTCGTCCACCTGCTACTCGTGCCGAGGAGAGGTGGATTTGCTTGCTTGACTGCGTATAAGTGGATTGGTTGAAGCTGTCACGCTGCCGCCCCAGGTGAGATCAGGTGTAGAGACAAGGAGTGTGTGTCCAGAAATTGATGAATCGTTGTACGAGGAATTTTGATGTTTAAGAGGACAGACAAATCTCTAAGAAATGACGGAATGTCAGATAAGATAAAAGACGGTTTCTTACAGCTCTCTGAGAATCTATGATAATTTACAGACATGTATTAAACCAAATCTAAATACCTTTTCGACCTCATATAAGTGAGGTGCATTCTTTGACACAGCAGTATTTTCAATACATTTCAAACTAAACAAATTAATATTTCACAGTCAATAAACATTTTCACCCTGAACCTCTGGGATAAAATCTTTTAAATGCTTCACGTTATTTCAGTTTATATCTCAGTTGATACCATTGCACTATAGCTATCACCTCTTAAAGCTGTACACTTATACTAGCTTATACTAGTACTTGATTTATTACTCCTTTATATCGATCCATTGTAAAAATGTTTATCAGCAAATGAATGCAGTATGAATACCTCATACGTGTGCAAGTTTTTTAATGAACAGTTACTATATTGGCAGTAACTTAATTTAAATGTTAACTACAACTGATAATCCAAAAATATAGTATTTTAAGAAGTGGTCAATCGCGTGTGTTAGCTGAGTCCACCTTTGTAAAAAAATTAGCAAAAGACACCTCTCACAGACAGGCCTAAATAATTGTTCAAACAATAATTAACGATAATCTGTTGTCACTTACTGTGAATGCATTTGTGCAAGAATACTGGCATATTTATTTATGGACAAATCTTTATATGTATTTGTTATGAATGGTCTGAGTGTGACCAAATGCTTATAACAAAAAATGGCTCTGAGCACTATGGGACTTAACATCTATGGTCATCAGTCCCCTAGAACTTAAAACTACTTAAACCTAACTAACCTAAGGACATCACACGACACCCAGTCATCACGAGGCAGAGAAACTCCCTGACCCCGCCGGGAATCGAACCCGGGAGCATATAACATTTAAGTATTTAAATATTCTTGTAATATTATAGATTGATCTGGAATGTGATCAAGCTGAATCAAATAATGTCTCCAGAACTTAAGAAAGCTGTATTTTTGACTTTCAACCAATGGAAAAGAAGGCAGTAGTCGAACACTACGAGAGTCAAATGGAGACTGGGACTTTTCGAATGAAGAGCTTAAGAGAGGGTTTCTGGCCACTTCTTCATTTGTGCTTGGAGGAGGCAGACTTGCATGTAGTAACGAGTGGTATTTGATTGTGTAGGTGATTTATTCCGAGTGGTGAATGGTCACTTCGTACTTTAACATTTGAAGGGCCTTTGCATTTTGAGAAGTCTGAATGTTCTCCGGAGCAGGAAGCTTTTTCCGCTTTTATTACAGAGCTTATAATAGACAGAGTATGAATTAACATACTTTCTATTCTGGATGTTCATTTGTATATCATTATGTTGAACTCTCAATAGTTTTGAGCTGGTGAATATTTCGTGTTTTGGGATTACGAAATGGACTTAGTTTTCATGTAACTTTGATTAAAATTTAGTTTAGGTATTTCGATACCATTCTCCTAATACTCTCAACGCAGCTTTTCTGCATTTCTTAAGAGTATTTTCTGTTTGTATTTTAATTAAATGTCACACGACCATTTCCCACTTACTTGAGATGTCCTTCGTTGAATAGACATTAGTCAACATAATTCTAAGTCGTCTACATTAATTACAGACGTTAGAATAGAGCACTTGTTATTAAATTATTCATTATTTTATTTTGTATTTCTGTGCATTTTATCAATTCACAATTTTAGCCAAAGTGTAGACCATTTTACTGAAGGATCACAGCTAGAGATTCTTATTTGCAGTGAATTACCTGTGGCAGATGAAAGCAAAAGTGAGGGGATCGACTCTATGACTACATCGGGCGATTCTTTTTAAATTGAGCCGTGGATATCCCAAGTACCTAAAGTACAAGACAAGTAACCGGAAGTAAACACGCATCTGGATTTCCTATATAGATTGCTGTGTTGAAAGAGCAACTACACTCAGCAATAATCGTTAGGTACCAAAGCAATGTTACAGAATACACGCATTGCACGTTTCTGTAGAACAAATCCTTGTTTGACCGTAGTTGCATTGCCTTGGAAACTATTTCAAAAGCTGTCTTTCTTGAAAAACTCTAGCAACTATTTTTGAAAAGTAAAAAAAAAAAAAAATGAGAGAGATGTATAAATGCAAAGCAGGCATAAGTGAGCTAAATATATCCATATAAAATGTTACCTCAGTCTGTGAATCAGCCTAAACATTTAACACACAGCGTTGCATATAATGCAAGTCCATCGCTTCACACTTTTGCAATTACTTGAAAGCACATAACATCAAGCTTTGTAAGACTGAGAGTTGATCTGTTAACTGTAGGGCAGTTTCTAGCCTGATACATTATTCTGTTCAGCATGTCAGGTGTTATTATGTTGGCCCTGTGTCAGTACACTTTCGTCATCAGGAAACATTCCACTTCCTTAAGAACCTTCTAACGCCTTCGGCAAACCATTTCCGTAGATCATCAATATGACTGGACGTAGTACTAAACATTGCAGGACATCATACTTAGTTTCTCACCACTTTGTAGCAATTCCTGTGAAACCATTTGTTAACACATTTCTCAGTTGTCTGTTGTTAAATCATTAGTTCAAAATGAATTATAGAATTGCGAGGAATGTGGTTTGGCATGTTGTTATTACCTACCTATTACAACATTTTTGAGAATGTGGTAGGAAGATGGATCGTTATTAGAGTTCTGCTGGTTACCTAAGATTTTATAAATGAGCGTTACTGCTATATTTGACAGCCTTTTTGTAAATACACGTTCACTAATCGAATGAAATCAAAAATAAGGTTAAAGACTCACTGTCAATAAAGCAAAAGTTTTCATTAGTTTTATTGGATTATCATCATAAGCTGGTGAGTTGCTATGTCTGTATGTTTCCTGATCTCTTCAATATTAATGATATCTATGGGTAGAGTATGTAATATTTTCTAAGTAATTCTAATGGATATGATTTGAACTCTTCATTTGTCTCCCTTTATCTGCAACTGCTGTTAGCAAAAATTCGTAAAAATTAGTAACCAATTTTTTCTGCTTGCTATCATTTGTAATACTGCAACTCTCATCATTGAGTTAAATATCATATGTCTAACTGAATATATTACAAATTTGCATTGTGTTCTTTCTGGCACTCATTTTCTTTCTTGTATGCATACCACAAATATTTCTCATTTCTTGTTGCCACTTCGAATAATTTTACAGTACTCCATTTAGTGTTCCTCTAATTCCTCAGTTTTTCTTCTGTACTAAACGCAGCTCTTCTGTCCTGGCACAATATACATTGATCTGAGGTGATATTCATCTTTTCTCTCCGATTCCACAATAAGTGTGTGTGTCTTATTATAAAAGAAAACTTTATTCATAGCACTGAAAAATAATTTTGGGAAAAAATTAATCTCTCATTTTGTGTGTGGACAGAGAAATATCTCCCCAATTTCATCAACTAACTTCTCACCTAAAAGAGCATAAGTGGTAGTGTTCTTATTTTATTAATTGAGCCTGACAGGACTATTTCATTGCTGCTGTTGGTTCATCACATTTAGACTAACCATTTATAATTAAGTTCATATCATTTCAGATTCGGTGTCAACATGTATATCGTAATCATACACTGTTCTATAGTAATGCTCTATTTCTTTAGGAAAATGTGAGGAATAAACCGAAGCTGGTCTTATGCAAATTGAGATCCTGGTGATTAATGATATCACAAAAACGAAATCTACATTGAAATCATCAACTTACACTTAGTTTATGCTAGTAATCCTTATTAGTGATCTCTGTAAGTGCTTGATAAAGATGAAACCGTATCCAATTTGTGAAGCACAGAACTGAAAGGACTATTAAGTGCAGAAATCTTTCAGATGTATGGATTTCCGTGTATTTAATCACTCCACATTTTCTTTTATTATGGATAAAATATGTAGAGTATGATATTCCCACATATCTCAATGTATTGGGACCAACTATTCACTTCACTGTTCATTTCACAACAGTCTGTTCTGCCTCCAATCCTACCTTCTTCTCCATATGTCTGTCTGAAATTTTGTAGATATTTAATTTGACTAATAAGTGGACGCGCCTACTCGTCATCACCGATTTCCTCCTAATTTATGATGTATACAGATCTTGGTGGGAAATGGAAGTCACAGAAGTGGGAAGTTGAAATGATCCACAGATCCACATGCGTTAGCGTAGAGCGTAGTTTCTAGCCGGGTGTTGACGTAGCATAAAGAATACAGAATAGAAATCCGAGGGTCGTCGGGTCGAGTCCGGCAGTGGAAACTTTTATTTTTAGTTCTTACGTTACTGACAGTGCAGATAAACTCAAATAATGCTCAGTATATTCTACTTATTAAAATTTTTTTATAAAAGACGAGAAAAGGAAGGGCGAAGAAAAATCTAGGATTGGAAATAAATATCGAGGAAGCAATTGTAAAGGGTGTTTAGAACTACATATATAAAATTACTTTTGTTGTTTTATAGTTCTTTATTTACACGAGGAATGGATATATTCCTTTATTCATTGTAAGCAGTAAATTTCTCGGCATCATGCCACAGTTTTACAATTAGCTTGTTGCTTTAAAGTTTCCTAAGAAAAATAATACTCTTCTCGCAGTATTATCTTAAAATTGAAGGTAGTCGGTAGAGAATGAGCTCCTTAACGTTAATCACCAACGGCGGACGGACTGATTTTATCCCAACCGAGAACCTATTGTTTGAGTGCAGCTGCCGATGGCTGCTTGAAGGTCAAAGTTAAACGAACGCAATACGAAATCCTATACGCATTAATAATAATCCCTTCTTTGTTAGCTATTTGCAGAGTCCTCGCAAACGCTGCCAATACAAGCCATTCTCGCAAATTTATTATGCATTTCCCTTTCATGTCTTTTATGGAAATACCAACAAATAATATATATTGAGCATTAGTTCGGTTTATGTGGAGTGTAAGTAGCGTAGAAAGAAAATAAGGGAAAGCTTCCACAGAGCGACTCGGCCCCACAATCCTAACATTACCGTTCTGTACTCTTTCCGCAACACCAGCCGCTGCGTACAAACAGCGCTAACATAAATGCCTCATTACCCAACCGACTTGGGACAATTTTTTTTTTCTAAACGCATCGCTATTTCGATCTCCAACTTGTGTCGCTTTCACTTTCGGCCAAGCCCTGCATATATCATAAATTAGGACGAAACCGGCGACGAAGACTATGCAAGGTCCCTTTGTAAGTGTAATTCAGGGTTAATACCTTTCTCAAAATCTTTAAGGCACATTTTTATTATATGTTATTTCTATTAATCACTTAATTTATGTACCATATGCAGTAAATTGGTACTCCCACTGATCATCTACAGATTGTTTTACTTCTTCAAATAAATTTAAATGTTGTTACCCGATTAGAAATTATTTTTAGACGCCCGTCGAATATAGCTAATGTTTTTGGAACAAGGTATAAATTAATAAAAATTGTCATGGTGTCAGAATAAACGAAACCTGTAGCTTATGATAATGTGGTAAGTTCTCTTCGTCGCAAACGTGTACGTTCCGCACTTGTACTGCTGTTTATCTGAAAGTTGTAGATAATTATGTAGATCTGAAAATAGAAATAGGAATTACACCAACTTCTCGCCTTCAGCAAAGAATCTAGGAATAACAACAGATGAAAATCTAAATTGGTCTGAGCATTTAACTGCACTGTGAAGAAGGGTTCAGCATGTCTTCATGCCCTCCAAAACTATACCGTCTTGACCTGGAAAAGAGTCTCGAACTAAAACGTATTCCTCTAATTACTGATTATTGTGTTGATATTCTGCAAGGATTTTCTGTGAAAAGCTCACAGTGCTTGGAACTGAATGCTTGTGTTCGCTATATCTATTATGTTTGACTCTTTGCTCATATTTCCCCATGACGTGCACAACTATCCTAGATGTGAGCAGACAAGCACAGAGTTTCCCTTACCCCTGTTTTCTCTACTGTCTCATCAACGTATACTGTCCCCATGTGTCTCCTCGAACTTAACGCTCTTCTCTGAAAAACAAGGTTGGAATCGCCGTTTCTATCAAAGCAAAATCCTTTCTGTCCCACTCCACTGTTTAGCCACTTTCTCGAAGTCCTTATCAGTAGCAGATTCCCGTCTCTGGAACCAACTCCCTCAGTACCCTAGAGAACCGCATAACCTCCAGCTTCAGAAAAAACTTAATGGCATGTCTACTAAAGCAGATGCTATGATACCAGTGACCTTATAGGCACTTGTTAACTTAATAATTTTTTCATAATGCGGGGCCACAGTCATATTTCTTTAAAGTCAGTACCGCCATTAGACTTTTTTATTTACAGTGTTACATTTACACTTACGCAATCATGATTTCAGCTTCAAAGTGCCATTATCAAGTGTTTTACGTGTTATAAATTGCCTAAGATGTCCTACTGTCGTATACTTGATAATGGCACTTTGAAGCCGAAATTATGACTGTATAAGTGTAAATGCAACACTGTAGATAAACAACAGTCTAATGGCGGTACTGACTTTAAAGAGACTTGTTACCTTCGTATATCTTTCTTTGCAATGAGATCTTACTCTTTTTCCCAGTATTCATACCTGGTGCAGTCTCCTTTAATTTCCTTTCCCCAGTACTTGCTGCATCAGAAAACATGAATCTTATACGACTACGCATTGTTTTTATAGCTGCCGCTATCATTATTGTCATTATTATTATTATTATTGCTACTGTTATAGCTATTACTGGCAACAGCTGCAGTAGTAGAAGTTCAAATGGTTCAAATGGCTCTGAGCACTATTGGACTTAACTTCTGAGGACATCAGTCCCCTAGAATTTAGAACTAGTTACACCTAACTAACCTAAGGACATCACACACATCCATGCCCGAGTCAGGATTCGAACCTGTGACCGTAGCGGTCAGTAGTAGATGTACTTCCACTATTAACCTTATTAGTTCATGGTCAGTATCATTTAATCACATTGTAAGTATGCTGTTTAGATTTTTATACTGGTAACACCACGTAGCGCTGTATATGAGAATCACTGACTGCGCTATGTGAAGGCTGTGGCTGGTCTGCAATGTTGCAGTATTGCTATTGTAATGTTGGGCAGTTGGATGTGAACAGCACGTAGCGTTGCGCAGTTGGAGGTGAGCCGCCAGCAGTGATGGATGTGGGGAGAGAGATGGCGGAGTTTTGAGAGCGGATGATCTGGACGTATGTCCATCAGAGACAGTAAATTTGTAAGACTGGATGTCATGAACGTATATATATATATATATATATATATATATATATATATATATATATATATATATATATATATATTATGACTTTTGAACACTATTAAGGTAAATACATTGTTTGTTCTCTATCAAAATCTTTCATTTGCTAACTACGGCTATCGGTAGTTAGTGCCTTCAGTAGTTAGAATCTTTTATTTAGCAGGCTGTACTGCAGTAGTTTGAGTAACGAAGACTTTTGTGAGATAAATGATTCATGAAAGGTATACGTTATTGTTAGTCAGGGCCATTCTTTTGTAGGCATTATTAAAAGTCAGATTGCGTTGCGCTAAAAATATTGTGCGTCTGTTTAGTGTTGATCAGAATAAGTAAAGAGAGTAATGTCTAAAAACGTTCAGTTTTGCTCAGCTGTTTGAAAAGCAAATAATGTAAGAGGTTTATCAGCATAGTCATTCAATAAATTTTTCTAAGGGGACGTTTCATAACATTACAACTGTTATTTCATAGGATACTTCGATGTAAAAATGATAGTGTATGTGGGAGACCCCGGTGCGAAATAAGAGAGGACCTGATGGCTCTAATCTTATCAGATTAAGTAAATAAATAGAAAATAAATAAATAATATAAATGTACAAGGAATATGATTTGTAAACAGTGCTTCCAAAAACTGTGCTATTACTAGTTTTGAAAATTTACGATTTCAGCTTATGGGAGCACTTCTGCAACGTTATAAAAGTGATGCCTCTAGTTCGCAGAGTGTGCCTCCCACTCCGGGGTAGCCGTTTCTCCCCATCCTCTCCCCTTTTTTTTCCTTTTCCGGCCTTCCGCAGAGCGCCTGGCTGCAGACGGCTCCTCGTGACATTTGCGGCGGCCGTGACCCGCTGGCTGCAGATGGTGGCTCCGCCACGCCCCACCCCTGGCCCCGGCTGTCGCGCGCAACGCCTGCAGATGGCGTGCGCCCCAGCTGCCGGCACAGAACCAGCGCCGGTCGCTTGTCGCCGGAAGAGGCCGCCCCTGCCGCGTCTGCTGCCCGCGTGACGCATATCCGTCCAGCCTACCGTGCCCGCACGCCTACTTCCGTATCTCCGTCCGTGTGCGGCGCACGGGTAGGAACCAATTCGTAATTCTGCAACACCAGATATGCTCTCAGCGTTAATTAACTGGCGCCAGGATTTTAGCTCTGCTGAAGCGTAATGCACACCACTGAAACATCAAACGATACGGTTGATAAATGACACTGATATACGCCATTTCAAATGGTAAACGCTAAATTAAAATTCACAAATGTGTTTGTAGGTCTGTCAGGTCCCCAGAGGATTTAATTAACAAAATGACATAGCTATTCTTAGCAACGCTTAATGTAAAGGTTCAGCCAGTATTTCTTACGCGGACGACGTGCAGTGAAACCCGAAGTTCCGCAGACACGGAAGGGAAAGTGTCACACAGTACAAATAGCCTGAGCTAGTAAACACGCCGAGGATACGAACAGCGCGTGTCTCGGACCTTGGAGGGCGAGAAGGAACTTTCCGCTCCAGGACTCTGCCGGACATATCGAAACCAATATAGGTCCACAGCGACGAAATGTCTGGGAAGACCGAAAAATAAGTTAGAGAAAGCGGATGCGAGGCCTGCATCCGAGAAGGGCAGCCCTTCAAAATGGGTATTTAAGGGCATCCACGAGCAGCAAGGAGCAGAGTCGTCGGAGAGGTTGAAGAGGGCACAAGCAGACGAGGCCCGGCAGCATCGAGAAGGTAGCAGCCGCTACTGATGAGTCTATAGGAACCGCTTTGAGAAGACGGTGATGCTCTGGTGGAAGCAACTACAACTGCCAGTTACGTAGAAGTTTTGCATTGGAACAGTTTTGAACAGAGACAGTTGGTCTCTGTCTCAAGTAGCCTCTACAGTTACTTTCAGTAATATAAGGAACAAGCCCCTGGCAAGCCCCTGGCTGGTGCTTGTGTCCTGTGAGATAGGACAAGGGTCCATTATTCAAACGAAGAGTAAATTCAAAGGTGGTAGTTCTCGTGAGTGGTCGTTTCCAACATAGAGTGAGAAGTGGAGATTCTGGCTGAATCTATAGAGATGTACAGAGTAAGGGGAAGGGTCTGACACCTCATATGTCCTTTGTGATATTAGTTCAATAAATTAAGTTAAAGGAGAAATCTCACCCTACTGTTTTGACAGTTCGGTGCTGCCAATTCCCCCTTGTACCCGCTACCTATGGAAAGTATTGTCTAATGTATCTACACCTCCTACACGCCCTTAGACAGTCCAGGAGATTCTACTCCCTCTCACCTCCGTAATAAAGGCTAGTTAAAGTGAATCACAAACCCATAATTGTCATCAACGTCCCGACAGCGCCACGCGGGCTTTATTGGTATCCGGGACCTGTGGCGGGACGCGACAGGTCACCATCTTCAACCGTCTCAATTAACCTAAAAAACAAAAAAAGAAAAGAAAAGAAACGTACATGAAGTGCGTAAGGAACTTCATAGGTTATTAACTTCAGTATCCGTTGACTACATATTCTGAAGCCACAAATGATAAGTGGTGGTCAAATGAAAATTGTCAAGAACTGCAAGCAGCTTCCGTCAACACTTCCTCATGAGTAGTAAAGTCAATCATAACAAGTTTGATAGCAAATTAGTGGCTTTAAACACTGAAGAGCCAAACGGCTTCAGAGGAAAACAGTGTTCATAAATTGATTTATCACACAGTTTCAGACAGTCTCTCGAATGGCGATATAAAATGTTTCACCTTATTTTCACCATCTACACTCTAAGAAATATACATATACAGGGTGGTCCATTGATAGTGACCGGGCCAAATATTTCACGAAACAAGCATCAAACGAAAAAACTACAAAGAACGAAACTCGTCTAGCTTGAAGGAGGAAACCAGATGGCGCTATGCTTGGCCCGGTAGATGGCACTGCCATAGATCTAACGGATATCAACTACGTTTTTTAAAACAGGAACCCCCATTTTTATAACATATTCGTGTAGTACGTAAAGAAACATGAATGTTTTAGTTGGACCACTTTTTTCGCTTTGTGATAGATGGCGCTGTAATAGTCACAAACGTATAAGTACGTGGTATCACATAACATTCCGCCAGTGCGTACGGTATTTGCTTCGTGATACATTACACGTGTAAAAATGAACCGTTTACCAATTGCTGAAAAGGTCGATATTGTTTTGATGTATGGCTATTGTGATCAAAATGTGCAACGGGCTCTGCCGTGTATGCTGCTCGGTATCCTGGACATCATCCAAGTGTCCGGACCGTTCGCCGGATAGGTACGTTATTTAAGGAAACGGGAAGTGTTCAGCCACATGTGAAACGTCAACCACGACCTGCAACCAATGATGATGCCCAAGTAAGTGTTTTAGCTGTTGTCGCGGCTAATCCGCACATCAGTAGCAGACAAATTGCGCGAGAATCGAGAATCTCAAAATCGTCGGTGTTGAGAATGCTACATCAACATCGACTGCACCCGTACCATATTTCTATGCATCAGGAATTGCAAGGCGACGACTTTGAACGTCGTGTACAGCTCTGCCACTGGGCACAAGAGAAATTACGAGACGATGACAGATTTTTTGCATGCGGTCTATTTAGTGACGAAGCGTCACTAACCAGTAGCGGTAACGTAAACCGGCATAATATGCACTACTGAGCAACGGAAAATCCACGATGGCTGCGACAAGTGGAACATCAGCGACCTTGGCGTGTTAATGTATGGTGGGAGGAAGGATAATTGGCCCCCATTTTATCAATGGCAATCTAAATGGTGCAATGTATGCTGATTTCCTACCTATGTTACTACAAAATGTTTCACTGCAAGATAGAATGGCGATGTACTTCCAACATGATGGATGTCCGGCACATAGCTCTGATGCGGTTGTAGCGGTATTGATTTGCATATTTCATGACAGGTGGATTGGTCGTCGAATACCATGGCCTGCACGATCTCCGGATCTGACGTCCCCGGATTTCTTTCTGTGGGGAAAGTTGAAGGATATTTGCTACCGTGATCCACCAACAACGCCTGACAACATGCGTCAGCGCATTGTCAATGATGTGCGAACATTACGGAAGGCGAACTACTCGATGTTGAGAGGAATGTCGTTATACGTATTGTCAAATGCATTGAAGTTGACGGACATCATTTTGAGCATTTGTTGCATTAATGTGGTATTTACAGATAATCACGCTGTAACAGCATCCGTTGTTAGAAATTCACAAAGGTACATGTATCACATTGGAACAACAGAAATAAAATGTTCAAATGTAACTTCGTTCTGTATTTTAATTAAAGAAACCTACCTGTTACCAAATGTTCGCCTAAAATTGTGAGCCATATGTTTGCGACTATTACAGCGCCATCTATCACAAGGCGTAAAAGTGGTACAACTAAAACATTCATATTTCTTTACGTACTACGCGAATATGTAATAAAAAATGGGGGTTCCTATTTAAAAAAACGCAGTTGATATCCGTTAGACCTATGGCAGCGCCATCTAGCGGGCCAACCATAGCGCCATCTGGTTTCCCTCTTCAAGCAAGACAAGTTCCGTTCCTTGTAGTTTTTTTCGTTTCACGCTTATTTCGTGAGATATTTGGCCTGCTCACGATCAATGGATAAAGAAAGAGACCCTACGAAGAAATTAACAGAGTTGGATGAAAATCTGTAAATGTCATGTACGTCTACAAACAAATAAACACGATTTCAAAAACATGTAATGATTTATTCAAGAGAAAAACTTTCACAAACTGATCACGCCAGCAACCCGTTCGTCCGTTTCTGGCCCTTATGCAAGCAATTATCTGGCTTAACGTTGATTGTTTGAGTTGTTGGATGTCCTGAGGAATATCTTCCCAAACTATATGTAATTGACGCGTTAGATCGTCAGTATCCCGAGCTCGGTGGAGGGCCCTGCCTGTAATTCTGCAGACTTTCTCAATCGGGAAGAGATTCGGCGTCTTTGATGGCCAAGGTGGGGCTTAACCAGCATGAAGACAAGAAGTAGAAATTCTCGGCGCGTGCGTGCGGGCATTAGCTTGCTGCAATATAAGAGCAGAACGGCTTGCCACGAAGAGAAACAAAACGGGATGTAGACTTTCGCTGTACAGTAACTGTGCCATGGATGACAACCTAAAGGGTCCTCCTATGAAAAAGAATGCTTACCCAGACAATCGCTCCGGGCTGTCGGGCCCTATGGCGACACATCCAAATACATCTTCGCTGGTCATTTGGGATCAGTTGGAGGTGGAACTGATCACTGAAAACAATTCTACACAGTTCAATGTGATTCGAGGCCGAAGATGTATCTGGAAGCATCCGTGAAAACGATGGGGTACCAACCCCACTGCCACGCGCCATATGTTTCGACAACAAACAGTGATGGCCTGAGATGCCATTTCATTTCATCCGCGGCACCCTTATGGCACAGTGCTACGTGGCGACATTCTACTTCCATTGGGCTGAATTTCATGGCAAAACATCTTCAGCTTACGTTTTACCAGGATAATGATCGCCAGCACATGGTGAGGGTTTCTGCTGCTTATCTCTGTGCTTTCCAAACCCTGTCTTGGCCAGCAAGACCGCTAGATCCCTCCCCAGTTGAGAACGTTTGGGGTATTATGGGCAGGGCCCTCCAACCTGCTCTGGATTTTGACGATATGACACACCAGTTGGATGGAGTTTGCCACGGTATCCCTCAGGAGGACATGCAGCAACTCTATTAATCAGTGCCAAGCCGAATAACTGCTTGCATAAATGTCAGAGATAGCTCAACGAGGACTGAACTGCTCAATTTGTGAAGCCCTTTCTCTTGAATAAATCATCCAATTTTTCTGAAACTATAATGATTTGTTTGTCTGTACATGTAAATCATATCTACTGATTTCCATCTCATTCGGATAGTTCCTTCGTGGTACGTCGTTATTTTTGTCTTAAAATGCGTTATTTGAGTAAATACATAACTGAACAGTCTCTGAGAGGTGGTCTCTGGGCCTGTTCAGTGGTTAGGTTAATGTGTAATGTATTAAAAATATCTGATACGATTAGACTGCCATGAATGGGAAATAAATACTTAAAAAATCAATAAAAAGCTGTTTCCACGTCAAAATATTCCGACTGAGTTTCTTTTTAATTCGACACTTCAACTACATTGCATCTTCCAACAGTAGTGAACATCCTCCGACAAAGTTAACAATTGTTGTTAGCTTAATGAACTGCACTGTGTCTTTATAATCGATATTCAGCACACTACAGTTAAACACACTGCTTTAGACAAGAAATTGGACGTCGCACGCAGAAGAGATTGAACTAGGTTGCCGTTTCTGAAGAAACTGTTGGTGGATGAAGTGTTAATGCGGTATTACATGTAAAACTTAATTATATTTTGTTTTAATTGTTCAGTCTCAATGGGTGTTTCAAATAATATGAAGACGCAAACATGTACTCCCATAACTGCACGGGCAGTAACGTGAACTGCGTTACTGAAGTGTAACTGCATCTTAATCCTGCCTCTTTCAAAATAAATGAAGTAGTAAAATGACGAAAATTTTTGCAGCTGGATCGGTAATCCATCGACTGAACATATTAATCTGTACCTGACTATTAAACTGGACAGTTTGGAAGTAAACAAACCATGGAATTAGTTGAATTTCAGTGAAGATATGTTGTAGACCTATAACATGTTGATGATACTCCCTGAGAACAGTATAATTGTTGATGTCTATCACACATAAGCAAACATCGTCCTGATTTCGGACGGCACTATTGTTCAGTTTCTTTATACCACTGAGGCATACAAACAGTTGAACTCACTAGATATAACTAGCATTATTTACAAATGTTCTTTTGGATGTCGGATTACAATCGACAGTATAGTTCGTCTCACATACCAGCGTCGTGTGTTCAGCCGTAATGGATGCCTCAAAAGTTCCATGAATGCCGAATGCTTATGCTTATGCTTAGTCATGCCTGTCAATTGTCTGGTGACGTCATGTGTAGTTTGTAGCGAATATTACGGATGAGAGTGTAGCAATTAGTAGAATGTATTAGACAGTGGGATGTACATCCAACTACCATTAATGATGCGGAAAATACTACCCACTGTTCATGTTTCTCGCATTATAAAATACGTTGTTAATTGATCCGTGCCGTCAGCCGACCTTTTCCCCAGTGACTCTGTACGGTGAAAGTTGTGTTCTTTTGGCACTTTTATTTCACCCTCTATATTTTTGATTTTCATAAAGCGAGACATCATAGTTGTGTAGACATAGAAATAAGCTCTTTCGGCAAAGATTTTGTGTGTCCGCTGAGGCATTTTTGCATCTTTCGATGGTCGGTTTGTCTATATTCGCGGTTTCGAAGCCATGAGGTATTCCTTGTTTAAATGTGCATTCATCATTCTGATTTTACTTTTCGTCCAGTTCAGGTCTATTTGTGTTGGAATGTGGTCTGAAATTTTCTGGTTGGTGTGAACTACATCGTGTGAGATAATTTCAGTTATTTTCCGTGGTGGATAATAAGTGAATGGTTAGATTATTTCTCCACTGTTTAGTTCGCAAGTACTCCACGCTCATATCGGTGACAATATTTTCCGCATGGCGAAATGGAAGTTCTGGTTAAATGGAAGCTGGCTGTAGGAACAAATGCTGTCTCTTGAATCCGTTGTGGTGCGGATTCTAAGTTATCATTTTCTCCTAAATTATAAAAGAGCCGTTGCTTACTTAAAGTTTTGTATTAAGAACAAATCCTGTCGATTATACTGTGTGAGATTCAGTTTCGTATTTGCATTTTGAGAACACGGGATTTGTAAATTACCAACATTCATTTGGTTAATATAAATCTACATGTTAAGCATATTGTTTGGTGTATGATTTGCGGGTGAACCACGTTATTTCTTTGTTATATATAGGCTATGCATCCATATTGCCAGAACTTACTCATATCAAACGTGTCACGTGAATGTTCTGATGCATCAGACGCAGCTCACTGAATTAAGCTACGATAGCAAAACTTGGGGAATATGTATTCTCCCTTCGCATTAAATTAAGTTTCAGATGCAGAATGGTAAATCGACGACTGCTGTCACGGACGAGCTCTACTTAATATCTTATGTGGTAATCTGGCACTTCAGAGAGCTATTAGCCTACGTGGAAATGGTATTCATTTCTCATGTGCTACCTCATGTTTACAATCTCTGATTACATGTCTGAAAGGACATGCTCAGTTGCACCGCTGGAAGCCATAAGCCGAAGGCAAAAATGTTATTCAGTTCTTCGTCAGTTCCTTGAGAAATCGTTATATATTTAACATTTGAAAACAAATCATGGAAAATGCTTTTTCGTTGCGTCACTTTAACTAAGCGTTGCTGTGTCTTTGTTTATTCTGTTAAATGTACGAGTTCAGATTGCGTTTCCAAATTATTTTCTGCTGTAGTAAGATTAATACTTACTGCATAGGTTATAGGTTGGTAACA
This sequence comes from Schistocerca serialis cubense, assembly GCF_023864345.2. Taxonomy (NCBI): domain Eukaryota; kingdom Metazoa; phylum Arthropoda; class Insecta; order Orthoptera; family Acrididae; genus Schistocerca; species Schistocerca serialis. Next base: position 645,241,563 of record NC_064642.1, on the reverse strand, counting down.
TTCGTTGCTGATGGGAATAGCTCAGTTCTCTCTATCTACCCCCCCCCCCCTCCCCTTCCCAGCCAATCTCCCCCCCTCTCTCGCTCTCTCTCTCTCTCTCTCTCTCTCTCTCACACACACACACACACACACACACACACACATACATACATACATCAAAACGAAAACGCGCCTACTATGTTAACTGATGGAACTACCCTAAAATGCTGTCTCCAAAGACGAATTAAAAACTGTGTTTCAGTACCTCTTCCTAATAACCATTTTGTAAAATTCATTTTGAAACTCTTGAGAAGTTATGGCTCTGGTACTGAATGTGTTGATATTGAGTAAATTCTCTGAATGTTGGCTACATCAATTCTCCTTACAACCCATTTAACATTAAACCAAAATATTCGCCTCATTTGAACCGTCTTCAATGAGTGTATGCCGTAACAAGGAACGAAATTTTCATTTCGAGTCGATGAAGCGAGACCAGTTTAAAATTGGCACGGAATGCATTTGAGTACCCAGGTTTCGTTTCTGTAACGCATTTCTATCGTGAAAATATTTGCACTCTAAGAAATGAAATGGACGACACACCATGAAGAAGTTACCTGAATGAAACAGAAGTTGGTAGATCTGGTGTGTACATGTACAGATAAATGAATGATTACAGTTTAACAAAAACTGGATGATTTATTGAAGAGAAAAAGCTTCACAAATCGAGCAAGTCGATAACCCACTGACAGCCGCGGTGACCGAGCGGTTCTAGGCGCTTCTGTCCGGAACTGCACGACTACTACGGTCACAGGTTCGAATCTTTCCTCGGGAATGGATGTGTGTGATGTCCTTAGATTTGAGTAGTTCTAAGTTCTAGGGGACTGATGACCTCAGATGTTAAGTCACGTAGTGCTTAGATCCATTTGAACCACCATTTGATAACCCACTGGTCCACCTCTAGCCTCATGTGAAAAGTTATTCGGCGTGGCATCGATTGACAGAGTAGTAGGATATCCTCCTGAGATGATGGATATTGTGTCAAGTCCTGTCTAATCGGCGCGTTATATCGTCAAATTCCTGAGCTGGTTAGAGGGCCCTACCCACAATGCTTCAAACTTTCTTTTTCGATTTGGGAGGGATCCGGCGGCTTTTCTGGCCAACGTAGTGTTTGGCAGCTACGAAGAAAGCTCTCTGTAAGAGAGGCGCTCTGCATCTTACTGTCCAGGTTTCGAGATGGTGTGTTTCTGGATGAGGTATCGAACATATTGCTTCCCCCTACTAACACCTCCGGAGGAGATCACGAATGTAGAATTAGAGAGATTCGAGCGCGCATGGAGGCTTTCCGGCCGTCTTTCATCCAGCGAACCATACGCGACTGGAACAGGAAAGGGAGGTAATGACTGGTGGACGAGCACTATCTTGACGTAATATAACCCCGGGATAGCTTGCGACGAAGGGCAACAAAACGTGGCGTAGAATATTGTCCACGTACCGTTGTGCTGTGGGGGTGCCACAGATGACAACCAAAGCAATCTTATTATAATAGGAAATGGACCCCAGAGCATTACACCTGGTTGTCGGGCGGTATGGCTGGAGACGCAAATTGGAAACCGTCAGGGCCCTCAAACCGGCTCGGGATTTTGGCGCCCTAACGCACCTTTTGGGCATGTGATTGGCACGACATCCCTCAGGAGGACATCCGACAACATTATGAACCAATGCCGAACCTAATAACTGCCTGGTCCAAAGGTGGACTAGTGCGTTATTAGAATAAATGCGTTATTGACTTGCTCAATTTGTGAAGCTTGGTCTCTTATGCAAATCATCCAATCGTTTGTCTTTCTGTACATGTACGTCATATCTACTATTCGGGTAATTCCTTTCTTCTTAGGGTGGCCATGACGGGCGTTTGTGAAGAAGTGTACTCCACGAAGTCCCGTAAGCTGCCACTAGCTGCCACTAGTATGCATTACGACGTTCTAGAACATTCCCGCTGAGGTGGGAGGCCCACTGCGGCCTGCGGTGACGGCACCTGCTGTCCCGCCTTTCAATTATTCACACGACGGGTGCGTCTCACTGCGACTTGTATCTCAATGAATTCCGTGCAGCGGAGCTCCTTCTTGTGTCCTATGCCATTCCTCTTCCTTTCCTTCATTCTGCGACTTTGATTCGTAGCTTTGTACGAACAGAAACACCGCGGGAGATGTATGCTCGCACATAAATGCAGACACTAGCAAAGCCTGCTGGGTGTGCTGTTGTATCTGACCACGAATGACCTCAATACGTTGCAACCCTCAGGCGTGGACAGTACAGTGTTATGTGTAGCTGGGATTGCATTATGTAGGTATTACGTCAATCTGAAAGTGGGTAAACTGTTGATGCTCGTATGGTGGATTCTGGGCAAGGTAGCTGAAGTGTTTGGTGTTTCAACAGGAACAGTATCTAAGGTTTACACCGCATACAGAGAAAGCGGAAAAACGCCATTCGGTAAATCACAGTGCAGACGGAATTGTTTGTTGAGAAGTCCTGATAGATAGTTATTGAAGAGTACCTGAAGATAAATAAGAGGGTGAAAGCTGCAAAATTCACTACAGAACTGAATGTCGCGTTGTCGAACCTAGTGTGCACCAAAAATTGGAAGGCAGCTCCACAAGCAGGGAATTGGTTAGCGAGCTGTAAATCGAAAACCATTCTTCAGTGATGCAAATGCTTGTAACAGGACAACGTGATGGCGAAGCCACAAAACCTGAACCGTGGAGCAATGGAAAAAATCATGTCTTCTGATGTACCTTGTTTCACACTATCAAACTGATGGCAGGGGTTACGTCGTAAGCGTGAAATACGTCAGATTGTCGGACTTGATTTGAGCAGCCATATCGTGACATTCCATAACCCTCATGCTTACTCTGGAGTATCCTAATACTGCCAAAAATTGTGTGACCCTTTTGGCTGATGAAGCCCATCCCATGATAAAATGTTTTGTTTCCCAACAGTGATGCTGTGTTCCAGAAACACAGGACTACTATTCACACATTTGTGGGAACGAAGATGAACTATTTCATTTCCCCTGGCCACCAGTCATCAAATATCCATGGTGTTGAGCCTTTAAGATTTACTGTGGAGAGAAGGGAGCGTGATCACTTTCCATTTCCATCGTCGTTACTGAAAATGCCACGATTTTGTAGGAAGTACGATACAAGATTCCGCGTAAAACAATATATGACCTGTTTTATCCATTCCGAGGCGACTGGAAGCTGTTATAAACAGCAATGGGTTACCATCGCCGTATTAAGAATGGTAATGTGTTTTTCGCGTTTTCATATTTCTATTCAGACTTTCTAGATTATATTATTAGCGTAAGATTTCTGTGTACACAGATCTCCAGATACTATTGTGTGTCATAGCTTCCATTCCATTACGACATTTCTGTCTCTCCCTCCCTCTCTCTCTCTCTCTCTCTCTCTCTCTCCCTTTCACCTCCCCCCCCCCCCCTCTTTATCTCTCCTTCCTTTCCTCTCGGCCGGCCGAAGTGGCCGTGCGGTTAAAGGCGCTGCAGTCTGGAACCGCAAGACCGCTACGGTCGCAGGTTCGAATCCTGCCTCGGGCATGGATGTTTGTGATGTCCTTAGGTTAGTTAGGTTTAACTAGTTCTAAGTTCTAGGGGACTAATGACCTCAGCAGTTGAGTCCCATAGTGCTCAGAGCCATTCCATTCCTTTCCTCTCGCTTTTGGTCATTGGCATCACACGCACTAGTCACCACAGCGCTTGTGGTTCTTACGCTTCTCCAACACCTAGTAACTAAAATAAATAATACGAATTTAAATTTTATTAATTTCAGTAAAGCTTAAGAACTGATTCTTGCTGTGTGTTTTATGTTTCACATTCTACATTTATATCAAACGAGACTGCAGCCGTGCGAGTTCTACTTTCTGTTCATGTAACCTGCGCAAGCCCACGCGTTTACTTGTGGCCTATAACTCTAACTCATCGGAAAGGGAAACATGCAATATTTTCCTACCTACTCTAGAATAACTTTATCATTGAGGGTGACATTTCGACAACGACTTCACTGGTAGAAATTCAGCTCAATCAGAATAACAGAGAATAAGTATTACTTGTTTACATTAGTAGCTAGCATCCACTCCAAAAATTGAAGGATGTGATCAAGTGTGCTGCAGCAGACTTCATGTAGCTAAGACGTAAATTAAACTAGAAAATGAAAATATAGAGTCGGTTATATGAGAGCACGAATTTTGTCCTTGTTGGTCACAGTTCTGCTAAGCTTCGTAGTCCCCTCTAACTTACTGACTTTTCCGTGGTGCTGTCTGTGGCGTGTCGACTCCAAGAGATTGTCTACTTGCATAGTGGTTTTTCGCAGCTTAGCTACCTAAGCTTTGAGAAAGAATATAGGAGTCGATTCTATGATGTTAACGGTGGACCTGCGTCTATTTAATACATTCAAGTAACATACATTTTCCGCAAATTTGACTGTATTCTGCAAATATCAGTAAACGCTTATGTTGGACTATCAGTCTTCGTTACGTAAATATGAGCACTCCTAGAAAGTTATCGATTTTACTTTTCGAGGCCGGTGAGGGTGTCCTCCTCCTACGTAGCGCAGAAAAGAACAACCATATTTATACCTGTGACTGACAACTGTCAAATTATTATTGATGTGCTGGCGTACGCCTTCGGCAGCACACCGGTCGGCACTAGGAAACATTGTAGAGCAGGCGCTGAACTAAGCGCGCCTATGACAAGAGAAGTCCAAGACACGCTCCCAAGTTACGCGTCGATAACGCCCCCTGGGCAGCGTGTATACAGGCCGCCAACGCCGATCGAGGTGTCGCAATCTCTCAATCTCAGTACCTCAATACGTCGCACTGTGCTCTAGTTTTCCACAGTGATAGTCGTCGCCTCGCACCTTAGCTAGCTGTGGGGGATCTTTGGTCATTGTATATAGATGGGATATGAACACGGAAAACATTCAAGAATTAGAACACGTTATTTGATTACTGTTTACTACAGAACTTCAGATTGGGCATTATTGAAGTTAAGTACTTAATTGGTTCCTGTAATAAAGTGTATTTTGTGTTGTAATGACAGGAAACAGGTCACCCACCTGTCATACCACCTTCTCCTCATCCAGCCACGAATCACAAAACTTTACAAGAGGGCAGCCACAACAGTTGACTCAGGTTATATGAGCTTCCATAATTCATACCACCGAGCTAAATGATACGTACGGGCACACCCATCAGGTGGTGAGCTGCGGTGGCGTCCAATTAGCAGACCCGGCAGCTCCTTGTCTCATTTCGCACACATGACTTTTGTAGCGTACGTTTCACCGTTCTGTATATTCCGCCGCTCTGTCCCAATGATTAATTTTTTCAGTAATGTCTTTTCATTCTTCTGTTTGCATTTAATACGTTATTTCCACGCACAATTTATGATATGCCAACGGCCTTAACACAGTGGTAACACTGATTTCGTCAGATCACCGAAGTTAAGCGCTCTTGGACTTGGCTAGTAATTGGATGGGTCACCGACCTGGTCTTCCCAGTTCTGTTGGCAAGCAGGATGTCTTAAGCCCTTGTGGGGCCAATTGAGGAGCCGGTCGATTGAGAAGTAGCGACACCGGATGCGAAAACTGACAACGGCCGGGAGAGCGGTGTGTTGACCACACGCCCCTCCGTACCCACATCCAACGACGCCTAGGGTTGAGGATGACACGGCGGCCGATGGGTATCCTTAGGTCTTCAAGGCCCGTTTGCACGGTCCTTTTTTGTGCGAGGGTGAGACAATGATATCCTTAAATTTGTAATAACAAATGGAAATTTCGCGCGGTGTCCTGTAAGTCGGTAACAGAGTGCAGAACGGCCTGTAGGTGGCAGCATAGTGCAGATGCACACATACCGTCGCAGTATCAGTATAAAACTGGCCACCCCACTTGCGACTTGCACCAGAGAAGAACAGCGTTCTGTTATTCGGTTTTTGCGTAGTGAAGGTGTGAAACCTATTGAAATTCATCGACGAATGAAGGTTCAGTCCGGTGATGGATGTTTGTCACAGCAACAAGTCTACGAATAGCGTAGGAAGTTCGCAAATGGTGTGACTTCAGTGGAAGATGCTCCTCGTCCAGGTCAGGCACAACGAGTTGTGACTCCATAGAACATTGCAGCAGTTGAAGCCATAGTGAAGGAAAACCGCCGAGTGACACTGAATGACATTGCAGCATGATTACAGATTAGTCATGGGTCAGCACACCACATTGTGCATGATGTGCTCCAGTTCCACAAAGTGTCTGCAAGATGGGTGCCACGGCAGCTGACTCCTAAAATAAGAGAACGACGTGTTGATGCTTGTGAAGAACTTCTTTGTCGTTTTGAACGAGAAGGTGATGGCTTCCTTGCAAGAATCGTTACTGGAGACGAAATCTGGGTTCAGTTCCACCAACCGGAAACGAAGAGATCGAGCAAGGAATGGCGACTTTCTTCATCACCAAGTGATTTCCATATGTTTGGACCACTGAAAGACGCAATGGGAGGAAAGAAGTCCCGATCTGATAAAGAGGTACGCCACGCGATGCATGAATGGTTGCGCGGACTACCAAAAGAATTTACTTCTAAAGGAATTTATGCACTTTGTAAGCCCTCGAGGACTTGCATTGAGCATGTGGGGGGGGGGGGGGGAATCATGTTGAATAGTGATACAGCTGTGTACCACTTCTGCACAATAAATAATATTTAAAAAAATATTTAAGGTTCTCATTTGACTCACCCTCGTATTTCATGATACTGTTTTGTATGGTACGTGTTTACCTGAAGAAATCACTACAGATCTATTAACAATTACAAATAGAGTAAATGATTGATGATGATGAAGTCCCATAATCCTTGACAGAGCGTAGGGGAACAAAGCGGCAGACTCGCACCGCCGTACCAGGCAAGATCCTAGTGGATGTGATTTGCCATTGCCTTCCGACCGTAATGGGGATGAATGATAACGATGAAGACGACACAACAACACCCAGTCATCCCGAGGCAGGTGAAAATCCCTGACCCTGCCGGGAATCGAACCCGGAACCCCGTGCTCGGGAAGCGAGAACGCTACCGCGAGACCACGAACTGCGGCCAGTAAATGATTAGTGCAATAAAAAGTAATGCATTTTAAGTTTGCTTCAGTTGTGTTTCGATGTATGGTATACTCCTAGTTGTGCTGAAAGGAGTTCGTCCTTACTGTTACTGTATATTGTGAAAAGGTGAAAGTGCTTTCCCAGAGGCGTAGATGGGAAGTAAGAACTCATTGCAACTTTCCCTGGATTGGTCGCTCCTAAAGGATCGACTTTATCCTCTGCTACAAAACATGCTCGTAGTATTTGCCGACCTGTAAAAAGCGTTCGACTACGTGAAATGGCACAGGGTGTTCGTAAGAGATGTGAGAAAAATATGGATAACCTATTGCGAGTAATACACAGTACGCACAAGAACCAAGAGGGAACAGAAAGAGTGGAAGATCTAAAACGACGTGATCGGGTTAAAGACGGTGTAAGAGAGGCATGCAGTCCTTCGACCCTACTGTTCAATCTATACATTGAAGGTGTAATGACGAAAATAACAGAAAGGTTCAGGGGTAGGATTAAAGTTCAAGGTGAATGGATATGAATGTTAAGATTTGCTGATGATATTCATGTCCTCAGTGAAACGTGAGAAGAATTACAGGATATGTTAAATGTAGTAAACAGTCTAATGACTACAGAGTAGGGTTGAGAATCAGTCGAAAAAAGACGAAAGCAGCGAGAAACTTAACATCAGAACTGGGGATCATAAAGTAGGCGAAGTTCAGGATTTCTGCTATGGCGGCAGCAAAAAGCCAATGACTGACGGAGCAAGGAGAATATAAAAAGGGGATTAGCACTGACATAATGGGCAATCTTGTCAAGCAGAAGTCTACTAGTATCATAGACCTCAGTTTTAGGAGGAAATTTTTGAAAATTTGTATGGTAGTGAGGCATGGACTGTGGGAAAGCCGGAACAGAAAACAACATTAGGATTCCAGATGCGGCAGAAGCATGTTGAAAGTCGGATGGACTGATAAGACAAGGAATGAGGAAGTTCTCCGCAGAATCAGCGACGAAAGGAATACATGAAAAACACTGAAAAGAACAAGGAACAGGTTGACAGGACATGTGTTAAGATTTCAGCGAATTACTTCCATGGTACTGGAGTGAGGAAGAGGAGGAGGTTGGTGTTTAACATCCGGTAGACGACGAGGTCATTAGTTACGAAGCAAGCCCGGATCAGGGAAGGATGCAGAAGGAAATCGGCTGTCGCCTTTCAAAGCAATCATCTCGGCATTTACCTTAAGCGATTTGGGGAAATCACGGAAAATTTGAGGTAGGATGGCCGGACGCGGGTGTGAAATGTTGTCCTTCCGAATGCGGGTCCAGAATACTAACCACTGCGCTACCTCACTCGGTGGTACTATTTTGGGCTGTACAAGGTAAACACGGTATAGGAAGAATACGTCCAACAAAAAACTGAGGACGCAGGTTTCAAGACCTACTCTGCGATGAATAGGGTGCCACAGGGAGGGAATTCGTGGTGGGTAGCATCAAACCAGCAGACCAGTCGGAAGATTGATGAATGAGAATAACATAAAATACAAAATAAATCAGTTAAAAATTAAATAAAGTAAAGAAAAAGAAGTTAATTTGACCTCGTGCACAATTATAATGGAAAATATCGAGCGTCATGAGAGATTAAGGGTGGACGGAAGTAGCATAACATCTACTTAAATAGGAGTCCATTACACAGTCAGTAAAATATATATTGGAAAATACCCACACACAATATACAGGGTGGTCCATTGATCGTGACCGGGCCAAACATCTCACGAAATAAGCGTCAAACGAAAAAACTACAAAGACGAAACTTGTCTAGCTTGAAGGGGGAAACCAGATGGCGCTATGGTTGGCCCGCTAGATGGCGCTGCCATAGGTCTAACGGATATCAACTGCGTTTTTTTTTTAAATACGAAACCCCAGTTTTTATTACATATACGTGTAGTACTTAAGAAATATGGATGTTTTAGTTGGATCACTTTTTTCGCTTTGTGATAGATGGCGCTGTAATAGTCACAAACATAAGGCTCACAATTTTAGACGAACAGTTGGTAACAGGTAGGTTTTTAAATTAAAATACAGAACGTAGGTACGTTTGAACATTTTATTTCGGTTGTTCCAATGTGATACATGTACCTTCGCGAACTTATCATTTCTAACAACGGATGCTGTTACAGCGTGATTACCTGTAAATACCACATTATTGCAGTAAATGCTCAAAATGACGTCCGTCCACCTCAATGCATTTAGCAATACGTGTAACGACATTCCTCTCAATTGCTAGTAGGTCGCCTTCCGTAATGCACTTACAATGCGCTGACTCATGTTGTCAGGCGTTGTCGGTGGATCACGATAACAAATATCCTTCAATTCTCCCCACAGAAAGAAATCCAGAGACGTCAGATTCGGTACGGTGCTTCGACGACCAATCCACATGTCATAAAATATGCTATTCCGTACCGCTTTAACCGCGAGCGAGCTATCTGCCGGACAGCCATCATGTTGGATGTACATCGCCATTCTGTGATGCAGTGAAACATCTTGTAGTAACATCGGTAGAACATTACCTAGTAAATCAGCATGCATTGCACCATTTAGATTGCCATTGATAAAATGGGGGGCAATTATCCTTCCTCCCATAATGCCGCACCATACATTAACCCGCCAAGGTCGCTGATGTTCCACTTGTCGCAGCCATCGTAGATTTTCCAATGCCCAATAGTGCATATTACGCTGGTTTACGTTACCACAGTTGGTGAATGAAGCTTCGTCGCTAAATAGAACGCGTGCAAAAAATTTTTCATCGTCCCGTAATTTCCCAGTGGCACAACTGTACACGACGTTAAAAGTCGTCGCCATGCAATTCCTGGTGCATAGAAATATAGTAAGGGTTCAGTCGGTGTTGATGTAGCATTCTCATCATCGACGTTTTTGAGATTCCCGATTCTCGCGCTATTTGTCTGCTACTGATGTGCGGATTAGCCGCGGCAGCAGCTAAAACACCTACTTGGGCATCACCATTTGTTGCAGGACGTTTCACATGTGGCCGAACGCTTCCTGTTTCCTTAAATAACGTAACTATCCGGCGAACGGTCCGGACACTTGGATGACGTCGTCCAGGATACCGAGCAGGATACATAGCACACGCCCATTGGGCATTTTGATCACAACAGCCATACATCAACACGATATCGACCTTTTCCGCAATTGGTAAACGGTTCATTTTAACGTGGGTAGTGTATCACGAAGTGAATACCGTCCACACTGGCGAAATGTTACGTGATACCACGTACATAAGTAACTGCAGGTTTGTGACTATTATAGCGCTATCTATCACAAAGCGAAAAAAGTGGTACAACTAAAACATTCATGTTTCTTTACGTACTACACGAATATGTAATAAAAAATGGGGGTTCCTATTAAAAAAAACGCAGTTGATATCCGTTTCACCTATGGCAGTGCCATCTAGCGGGCCAACCATAGCACCATCTGGTTTCCCCCTTCAAGCAAGTCAAGTTTCGTTCTTTGTAGTTTTTTCGTTTGACTCTTATTTCGTTAGATATTTGGCCTGGTCACGATCAGTGGACCAACCTGTATATTGAAGCTCACACAATCGAACACCGAAAACAAGCACCAAAGTAAGTCGAAAAAATGCCTGTAACGAGGTAGTTATTACAGGACAGGGAGGCAAAGCTCAGTCAGTCAAGAAAAATCATATACGTGTGACTTAAGTAATGAGCGAACATTTACAAATTGGAAAAATAAGACACGTAATAGCGGTTGTATGAGAGAAGTACGGTGATGGCACATGGCTGTACAAAAAGGCAATTAACCGTAGCTACGGCATGCAGGCCTCATTGATCCAGATGCGATCGTATTAAGAGCTCCAGTAGCAATTGCGAAAGATCTGGTTGTTGCAGGTAGCGAGCAACACAATCATTAACTGTTTCTCTGGCGAAGTGGACATATTTTAATGACCTTTTAGTGCCTGTATAGCTCACTGAATCTGTGTCAACATTGCACCTAAACTTTAAGCCATGTTATTTGGAGATTGACTGTAGCAGCCACGGAGAAGCTTCTTGACGGCGGAAGAGATCAGTCCTAGTGAGGCGTATCACTTGCTGCAACGGTTATTCAAAACATCGGTTTTTGCACAAAACAGCCGACTGCGCAAAGGGCCCTACTACTTTCTGTAGCCAACATAACTGCTGTCATTATTACAAAATGGTTCACATGGCCCTGAGCATTATGGGACTTAACTTCTGAGGTCATCAGTCCCCTAAAACTAAGAACTACTTAAACCTAAGTAACCTAAGATCATCACACACATCCATACTGTAGCGCCTAGAATCGCTCGGCCACTCCGGCCGGCGTCATTCTTACAGTTTCGGGCAGTTACGTTAGATTGCCGGACATTAGCTTTTTCTAGCAGCTAGAGCCACTTCTTCAGCACCCCTCTGATATATTCGTGCGCGATGTACCGTTTAAGCTTAGCACAAATGTTTCCCTCCTAACGGATAACGCCACTTATTCGCTTCTGAATCAATTTCAATTACGAGCAGCCAAAACTGTGTACAGTACCTCCTGCCTCTGGCGTCATTACTGAAGACGCTTTAAATGACAAATAAAACTAAGCAAAAAATTATTATCCCATAATTCTATATAGGCTTATCAGTGTCTAATTTACCTAAATCTAGGATGGTGGTAATAGTCTCCCATCCTTGGATTACTGAAAAGCTGCAGTGTACAGACTTTTAAAAAAAGTTTAATATTTTGTTTCCAATTCAGCTTCTCATCAGTATAGAGACCTACGTTTATAGAATATTCTGTTTCACTTATTAACTTACTCTTATGCATTATTTCTTAACGTTCAGACACATTTCGTGCGCTACTAAAGGGTATGTTTTGTGCTTTGACTTAAATCAGTAGAAAACAAATTATTAACTTTCAAGAAAATATTATTCCATTTTCAGTTATACGAATGGGTGGGACGGATATCGACAGATGTGATGTATATGACGAGGCAAACAAATAATTACAGTATCAGAAAAAGTGGATGAGTTATTCAAGAGAAATAACTTCATAAACTGAGAAAATCAATAACGCGTTGGTCGACGTCTGTCCCTCATGGTAGCAGTTACTCGGCTTGATTAACAGAGTTCTTGGACATCCTCCTGAGGGGTATGGTCAAAGATTCTGTGCAATTGACACGGATTTTCAGAATCTCTGGCGGGTTGCAATGCCATGCCCCTTATGCTCCAACGTTCTCAATCAGGGAGAGATACGGTTACTTTGCTGGCCAAGACAGGATTTGGCGAGCACGAAGAGAAGCAGTAGAAACTCTCTCCATGTCCGGGTGGGCATTGTCTTGCTGAAATTTTAGACCATGGTGGCTTGCCATGAAGGGCAACAAAAACGAGTGTAGAACATCGTCGGTGGATAGCTGTGCTGTAAGGGCGTCGCGGATGACAACCAAAAGAGTCCTGTTGTGAAATGGCACCCCATAATTAATTAAGGCATCTTATTGTGAGTTTAGTACAGTTTAAGTTACTCTAGTAACCAGTCAATTATAATTGTGACATTTCCTGACTGGCTAAAATATGCAGACGATAAGTCTCTATTCAAGAAAGGGGATAAAGAGATACCATCAAACTACAGACCGATCTCACTTTTGCCAGCATTCTCAAAAATTTTAGAAAAAGTAATGTAGAGGCAGCTTCTCAACCATCTGACCGCAAATAACATATTATCAAGAACACAGTTTGGATTTCTGAAAGGTTCTGATATCGAGAAGGCTATTTACACCAACAGTGAAAATGTACTTAATTACAAGCAGCAGGTATTTTCTGTGATTTGTCAAAGGCATTCGATTGTGTGAACAACAACATCCTTTTAAATAAATTAAAATTCTATGGTGTCACGGGCAGTGCTGCAAAATGGTTCAAGTCATACCTCGCTAACAGGAAACAAAGGGTGTCACTGCAAGGGACTAGTGAATTAAGTCCTCAGTCATCATCAGAATGGGAAGAAATTACATGTGGTGTCCCACAAGGATCCATCTCAGGGCCATTGCTTTTTCTTGTGCACATTAATGATCTCTCATCAGTTACACTGCCAGAAGCAGAGTTCGTTTTGTTTGCAGATGACACAAGTATTGCAATAAAGAGATTGTTGAGTGTAGTTCTAGAAAGATCTGCTAATGATATTTTCATGGATATTAATGAATGTTTTAAAGCCAACTCCCTTACATCAAACTTCGAAAAGACTCACTATATGCAATTCAGAACCTGTAAGAGGTGTCCACCCAGCATATGCATAAAGTATGAAGAAGAGCAAATAGAAGAGGTCGACAGTCTTCAATTCCTGGGATTGCAACTTCATAAGAAATTGAATTGGGAGGAGCACACCACAGCAGAAACGCATTAACAAATCCGTATTTGCAGTTCGAGTGTCAGCAGACACAGGCGACATAGAAATGAAAAAGCTTGCATACTTCGCCTACTTTCATTCCATAATGTCATATGGTATAATATTTTGGGCTAACTCTTCAAGTCAAACAAAAGGTTTCAGAGTCCAAAAGCGTGTAATTTGTATTATTTGTGGAGTACATTCAGGGACGTCCTGTAGAAACCTCTTCAAAGAACTGGGTATACTAGCTACAGCCTCTCAGTATATTTACTCCTTAATGAAATTTGTCCTAAATAATATATCTCGATTTTCCAACAAGCAGCTCAGTTCATACTTACAATGCCAGGACCAAAAATGATCTGCACAAGGACTTAAAAGCCCTTACTTTAGTTAAAAAGGGGCCCACTACTCAGGAACACTCATCTTCAATAATTTGCCAGCAAACATAAAATATTCAGTTGCAAATAAAGATCAGTTTAAAAGGAGACTGAAAGACTTACCAGTGGCCAACTCCTTCTACTCCATTGACGAATTTTTTAATACAAACAAATGATGTATTGTATATATTCATACTACTAGTATTGTTATTTCAGCTTAAAAAAATCTAATCTAATCTAACACCCCTATTGATTGTCAGGCTGTATGGCAGGCGACTATCAGGTGGGTACCCAAGGGCTTCTCCAGACTCGTCTCCGCTGGCCATCGGGGCTCAATTCGAAGCGAGATTCATCACAGTACACAATTCTCCACCGCGTAATCACATTCCACGCCGAATGTGCTCGACATCCCTGGGAATGGGCTTACTGATGTTTTTTTTTTTTTTTTCTTTTTGGTCATCAGTCAACTGACTGGTTTGATGCGGCCCGCCACAAATTCCTTTCCTGTGCTAACCTCTTCATCTCAGAGTAGCATTTGCAACCTACGTCCTCAATTATTTGCTTGACGTATTCCAATCTCTGTCTTCCTCTACAGTTTTTGCCCTCTACAGCTCCCTCTAGTACCATGGAAGTCATTCCCTCATGTCTTAGCAGATGTCTTATCATCCTGTCCTTCTCCTTATCAGTGTTTTCCACATATTTCTTTCCTCTCCGATTCTGCGTAGAACCTCCTCATTCCTTTCCTTATTAGTCCACCTAATTTTCAACATTCGTCTATAGCACCACATCTCAAATGCTTAGATTCTCTTCTGTTCCGGTTTTCCCACAGTCCATGTTTCAATACCATACAACGCTGTACTCCAGATGTACTTCCTCAGAAATTTCTTCCTCAAACTAAGGCCAGTATTTGATATTAGTAGACTTCTCTTGGCCAGAAATGCCTTTTTTGCCATAGCGAGTCTGCTTTTGATGTCCTCCTTGCTCCGTCCGTCATTGGTTATTTTACTGCCTAGGTAGCAGAATTCCTTAACTTCATTGAGGTCGTGACCATCAATCCTGATGTTAAGTTTCTCGCTGTTCTCATTTCTAGTACTTCTCATTACCTTCGTCTTTCTCCGATTTACTCTCAAACCATACTGTGTACTCATTAGACTGTTCATTCCGTTCAGCAAATCATTTAATTATTCTTCACTTTCACTCAGGATAGCAATATCATCAGCGAATCGTATCATTGATATCCTTTCACCTTGTATTTTAATTCCACTCCTGAACCTTTCTTTTATTTCCATCATTGGTTCCTCGATGTACAGATTGAAGAGTATGGGCGAAAGGCTACAGCCTTGTCTGACACCCTTCTTAATTACGAGCACTTCGTTCTTGATCGTCCATTCTTATTATTCCCTCTTGGTTATTGTACATATTGTATATGACCCGTCTCTCCCTATAGCTTACCCCTACTTATTTCAGAATCTCGAACAGCTTACACCATTTTATACTGTCCAACACTTTTTCCAGGTCGACAAATCCTATGAAAGTGTCTTGATTTTTCTTTAGCCTTGCTTCCATTATTAGCCGTAGCGTCAGAATTGCCTCTCTCGTCCCTTTAATTTTCCTAAATCCAAACTGATCGTCACCTAGCGCATTCTCAATTTTCTTTACCATTCTTCTGTATATTATTCTTGTAAGCAGCTTCGATGCATGAGCTGTTAAGCTGATTATGCGATAATTCTCGCACTTTTCAGCTCTTGCCGTCTTCGGAATTGTGTGGATGATGCTTTTTCGAAAGTCAGATGGTATATCGCCAGACTCAAATATTGTACACACCAACGTGAATAGTCGTTTTGTTGCCACTTCCCCCAATGATTTTAGAAATTCTGATGGAATGTTATCTATCCCTTCTGCCTTATTCGACTGTAAGTCCTCCAAAGCTCTTTTAAATTCCGATTCTAATACTGGATCCCCTATCTCTTCTAAATCGACTCCTGTTTCTTCTCCTATCATATAAGACAAATCTTCACCCTCATAGAGGCTTTCAATGTATTCTTTCCACCTATCTGCTCTCTCCTCTGCATTTAACAGTGGAATTCCCGTTGCACTCTTAATGTTACCACCGTTGCTTTTAATGTCACCAAAGGTTGTTTTGACTTTCCTGTATGCTGAGTCTCAGCGACTTGTATATCTGTATTCCTGATTTTCCCGGAACATGTTTGTACTTCCTCCTTTCATCAATCAACTGAAGTATTTCTTCTGTTATCCATGGTTTCTTCGCAGCTATCTTCTTTGTACCTATGTTTTCCTTCCCAACTTTTGTGATGGCCCTTTTTAGAGATGTCCATTCCTCTTCAACTGTACTGCCTACTGCGCTATTCCTTATTGCTGTATCTATAGCGTTAGAGAACTTCAAACGTATCTCGTCATTCCTTATTACTTCCGTATCCCACTTCTTTGCGTATCGATTCTTCCTGACTAATGTCTTGAACTTCAGCCTACTCTTCATCATTACTATATTTTGGTCTGAGTCTATATCTGCTCCAGTATCTGATTTCGGAATCTCTGTCTGACTATGATGTAATCTAAATGAAATCATCCCGTACCTCCCGATCTTTTCCAAGTATACCTGCTCCTCTTGTGATTCTTGAACAGGGTATTCACTATTACTAGCTGAAACTTGTTACAGACTCAATTAGTCTTTCTCCTCTTTCGTTCCTTGTCCCAAGTCCATGTTCTCCTGTAACCTTTTCTTCTACTCCTTCCCCTACAACTGCATTCCAGTCGCCCATGACTATTAGATTTTCGTCCCCCTTTACATACTGCATTACCCTTTCAATATCCTCATACACTTTCTCTATATGTTCATCTTCAGCTTGCGGCGTCGTCATGTACACCTGAAGTATCGTTGTCGGTGTTGGTCTGCTGTCGATTCTGATTAGAACAACCCGGTCACTGAACTGTTCACAGTAACACACCCTCTGGCCTACCTTCCTATTCATAACGAATCCTACACCTGTTATACCATTTTCTGCTGCTGTTGATATTACCCGATACTCATCCGACCAGAAATCCTTGTCTTCCTTCCACTTTACTTCACTGACCCCTACTATATCTAGATTGAGCCTTTGCATTTCCCTTTTCAGATTTTGTAGTTTCCCTACCACGTTCAAGCTTCTGACATTCCACGCCCCGACTCGTAGAACGTTATCCTTTCGTTGATTATTCAATCTTTTTCTCATGGTAACCTCCCCCTTGGCAGTCCCCTCCCGGAGATCCGAATGGGGGACTATTCCGGAATCTTTTGCCAATGGAGAGATCATCATGACACTTCTTCAATTACAGGCCACATGTCCTGTGGATACACGTTACGTGTCTTCAATGCAGTGGTTTCCATTGCCTTCTGCATCCTCATGTCGTTGATCATTGCTGATTCTTCCGCCTTTAGGGGCAATTTCCCACCCCTAGGACAAGAGAGTGCCCTGAACCTCTATCCGCTCCTCCGCCCTCTTTGACAAGGCCGTTGGCAGAATGAGGCTGACTTCTTATGCCGGAAGTCTTCGGCCGCCAATACTGATTATTTATCATAATTTAGGCAGTGGCGGGGATCGAACCCGGGACCGAAGACGTTTTGATTATGAATCAAAGACGCTACCCCTAGACCACATCTTACTGATGTTCAGAGATTAACTGTAGGTGGTACAAGGAGCAATATGAGCTCAGATCCGTTTCTGTGAGTCCCTCAGTAATGGTTCTCGCGTCCACTGAAGCACCACTTGTAAGTCGGATCGATGGTAATGATGACTCCAGCCCTGCATAGCTCTGTGACGATTTCTCGGTTCTCACATTCTGTCGACACTGTGGGTCGACAGCTTCCTTGTTGACGCTGTGTTTGACCATGGTTCGTCCATTTCCGCCAAAGTTGACGAATAGTGGCATCGTTCCTATTCAAATGTCGAGCGATTCGCCGATTACTCAAGCCAGTTTCTTCCAGCCCAACTACACGTCCTATCTCAAATGCTGTGTATTGTTCACGCTCCTGTGTGCGAGGCAATGTTTCAGCCCAGCTGTGTACACGGAATGAAATTCACAAAGACATCACGTCCTATCCTTGCCAGCTGGAATTGAACCGCAGCGCCACGCATTCATCCAACAGACACCAAAGTTTACATTGTTGTATTTTCGACTGATACATGTATGAATATGAGTTTTTGGCTACTTTGCATAACTCGTTAGTGATGTGTATTTTTTATTGTATTTTTACAGATACTTGTAACGTCAGATGAGGTAACTGCTTCTACTTTTGAATGCATGATCGTTTTAACATAGTACCAACACTACAGCCCATATTGATCCGGTTGGTACACCTCTGATGATTATTCCTCATTTTGAATATACTTTTTCTGTACAATACAACTTTCTGCATAATTTTACTTATATAAGATGAAATCTCGATGCCAGAAAGATTTCTGAAACTACACTAAGAGAACACTGCTAGCTACACAGTCCAACAATTTCTCACAAAACACAGAAAATACATTGAAACTCTATACAATCTAATTTGTAATCAAATCAGACTGACCAATATTGTTCTTGAATACGTAATCTAATCCACTACTTTCGAGAAGGAGATCTGAGGTGAGACTGATTGTTGTTATCATCCGTCGAACACTCTTCCTTGAAAAGCGATATGAGGATAGCAAGTTTCAGTCCGTCAGGAACTATCCAGCGTCATAGTGTTATATTACAAAAGCGACTTAATATACTGCATGTGTTGCTCTACAACACCTAAACTGACAGCTACAGTTCTCGTATCCCAGGCGGCCTAAGTGAAAAGAGCCTGCCCCAGCTAGCTGGTGAAATAAATATTGATAAGCCATCGGGATATAATATTATTATTATTCTCATTATCAGACCGTAGGAAGGCTCGGATTACGAATCTAGGCGCTTCAGTCTGGAACCGCGTGACCGCTACGGTCGCAGGTTCGAATCCTGCCTCGGGCATGGATGTGTGTGATGTCCTTAGGTTAGTTAGGTTTAAGTAGTTCTAAGTTCTAGGGAACTGATGACCATAGATGTTAAGTCCCATAGTGCTCCGAGCCATTTGAACCATTACGAACCTACTTGCAGAGAGCCATAGAGCTGAATGAATACTGGGGAAGGGGGTAGAAATGGCAGCATTAATAAAAGTTTTAGAAATTAGCACAAAGGCATATGTTCTGAAATTAGCACATAGCAACGTACGCTTAACTGACGGCAGCCTCCACTGACATAGACCTTAACACCTATAGCTCAACCATGAGACCCAGGTTTCTCCAACAAAATGGGGATTGGGTGGGTGGGTGGAAGAATCCCGTGAACCTTACCTCCATGGCTGGCGCAGATGCTGCTGCTGTTGATCTGCTCGCGAAATACTCGCGATCGCCAAACGACCGAAACGACGATAGAATCCGAGTGTCATTATTAGACTGTGCCTGAAGTCACAAACCGTTAAGTCCTACCATCTCATGGCGGAGTGTAGATATGGACAATAGGCGTAAGAGATTGGAGGGCATTCTCACTTCTGATATAGTGTCATGCCACTTGATGTTCTTAGGGAAGATGATCATTATTACTTGGTTGCTTTACCTGGATGTGGTCTGAATTCATCCACATGATGAAATGGTTGGCAGTAGTTAATGCTCTGCTCTTGCTTGTATGCTATAGTGAAGGAATAGTGGCAAACTTTACCTGCGTTCAAAGGAAGAGGATGCCCATTGAAACGACTGCAGTAACAGCATACGGCGGCTGAAGGCAGAGGAAAGCGTTTTTTCTGCGGAACCTGGGCGAAAACCGAGGAGTCGCTGCTCCTATGAGCAGAGCGTCGATGACCAGCAATGGGCCCTTGTTAGGCAGGAAGCCAGTGAGACGACTGTGAGTTTCTGCGAATTTCCGTGACATGGGTCAGTGGCGCCCAGGTGTCCAGACTCTGTTACAAAACATATTTGTGAAGGCACGAGGCTTTTAGGGAGTTTATGGCCATACAGAAAGCAGATGACAGTTATAATAGTCGGGGGACATGAAAGGGAAGCAGTGGTTGGGAAGGGAGTGAGACAGCGTTGTAGCCTCTCCCGATGCTATTCAATCTGTATATTGAGCAAGCAGTAAAGTAAACAAAAGAAAAGTTCGGAGTAGGTATTAAAATCCATGGAGAAGAAATAAAAACTTTGAGGTACGCCGATGACATTGTAATTCTGTCAGAGACAGCAAAGGACTTGGAAGAGCAGTTGAACGGAATGGACAGTGTCTTGAAAGGAGGGTATAAGATGAACATCAACAAATGCAAAACGAGGATAATGGAATGTAGTCGAATTAAGTCGGGTCATGCTGAGGGAATTAGATTAGGAAATGAGACACTTAAAGTAGTAAAGGAGTTTTGCTATTTGGGGAGCAATATAACTGATGATGGTCGAAGTAGAGAGGATATATAATGTAGAATGGCAATGGCAAGGAAAGTGTTTCTGAAGAAGAGAAATTTGTTAACATCGAGTGTAGATTTAAGTTTCAGGAAGTAGTTTCTGAAAGTGTTTGTATGGAGTGTAGCCATGTATAGAAGTGAAACATGGACGATAAATAGTTTGGACTAGAAGAAAATAGAAGGTTTCGAAAGGTGGTGCTACAGAAGAATGCTGATGATTAGATGGGTAGATCACATAACTAAGGAGGAGATTTTGAATAGAATTAGGGAGAAGAGGAGTTTGTGGCACAACTTGACCAGAAGGGATCGGTTAGTAGGACGTATTCTGAGGCAGCAAGGGATCATCAATTTAGTACTGGAGGGCAGAAGATTCCAAACCTGGCGCAACCTCGGAAATTGGGACATCGGGATGTTCTGTGTTCATGCACGCTTCAAGACGAAGAATATGCTCCATTTAAACTTGAATCTTTTTAACGGCCGCCGCCATTGTTATCAGTTTATTAATTCATCTCAAACTGACGGCAGCCGAGGTCTGTTTACCGATTTCGATTCCTCTGTACGTAGGGAATTATTATTACAAGGTTTCTTTCGTTTCTGTAATTATTTAAATGACTTAATTCGTGGCTGAACGTTTAGATACTTCGAAATAAAACTGATATGCCAATTACGTACAGAGCAGTGGTTTGTTCCTCGTCAAAAGGTCACTTGATCTCATATTCCCTCGACTCATCCCGGTTTTCTTGTCTTGCACGGCCGCCCACGTTCTTATCACTTCACGTAGCGTTCTTGGGGGGTTTCGTAAAACTATGTTTTACAATGTGAAGAGAAGGGTTTTGGAAGTTGACATATTATCAGTTTCGTAAGACTTACTGGTTTTGAGGGAGTCCAATACATTTGTAATATCGTTGTCACAACATCGGGTAATTCTGATTTACCTGTGCATATGTGGCCTTGCTTCTAGCTGCTTTATCCTGCAAACTGGCCGTGACAGTGTTCTGGACTCTTTCTAGAAAGTTATTATTAAAACGTTTGCCAACCTAATAGCTGTTTTTCTTTACTTTGTTCTCCTCTTTAATAACAAAGCCCCTACAATCTTTAATGCATTTCCCAGTAGCTCCTTTGAATAATAACCATGTAGACATGGTTTTAATATCTGATTTACAGACTTCAGAAATGACAAAGAGCTTTATTATGTTATTTAATCACTCTGCTTAGGACAGAACAATGTTCTTTGCAATACGAAATCCTCTTATATTGCTCTATTCATCAAGAATTTGTGAAACGACGTCCTTCCCTGCAGACGTTATTTAGATTCCTTTTCTGATCCAAGCCTGCATTGATCTCTTATTAGTCCCATAAGTTATTGCTTTTCTCTTTGAGAATGCAACTGCTGATGAATTTATTGAAATTATTTTAATAAACAGTTAAATCTAGAACTGATATCCATCACCTTCTAAAAATTCCTCGAATCAGGTTCCTGTAACACTGTCTTTAAACTTACAGTTCTCCATTCATGAAATATTCTGTTTTCTATGTTGCAACATCATTTCAAGCCAGGTAAGCTATACAGAAGGGATAATTTGAGCATTGTGATCAGAGAGATCATTCAGTACTGGATAAAATTTTATACCATTGTTAAGCGTCAACTTACACAGACGTTGCCCGTTATTAAACAGCTTTACTGTGTAATACCGGTGAGAAAACTAAGACCAGAACTCACCTTAAAATCAAAATTTCCAAATAGTTAAGTTTTTTTTTAAATTTCTTAGAAAATTTACATTAGAATCTGCACAGGTGGCTAAATGGTGACTCAGATTTTTCTAAAATCATTTGTAAGTAGTCAAGGTGGTCTCAATATATTTTATATAATTATACTTTCCTGTGGCAGTAATTCACAAGAACAATATTCGTCTAGGGCAACACAACAAATCCGCAGTGGCAGAACACCAACAAGAGTGCGGAAAAGGAATAAAATTCAGCGAAGCCTGTGTGTTGGCCAAGCAGACAATTATGACGAAACGCGAAATCAGAGAGGCCATCGAAATAGTTGAACACCCTAACAACATGAACAGGGAGGATGGACTCAGGCTTGCCCCATCTTGGCTGCCAGCAATCAGAGCCCAACAGACCGCACTGTCAACACGAGGCACGAGCACCACCGGCGAGTAACTGCCGCCGCGCGGCCGACGTCCAGCAGTTGGTAAACAGGAGCAAACTACTCATTCGACGGTGACCACCAATGATGGTACATAACACATGAGCCAATAGACAACAGAGGTCACGCTCTCACTCCACCGCAATAACCTATTAAAATAAAGTTCCCTCTCCTTCTTCCTTAAGCGACCAATGAAACTAACTACCTTTTTAAATTTTTGACGTAATGGCATGCGCAGTGAACACTAACAACAAAATATAAAGGACACTGCATAGCCAGAACGCACCATTAGACCAAGAAGAAGGGCGCTGCAATCGTGGCCGAAACGTTGGTTTTTCTCCAGCAGCAGTAGTTTTTACATTATGACGCGGTACTATACCCAGAAAACTTTTATGTCGACTGACTCTGGCCGCGGAAACCAACGCAATTATAATACAAAAACTATTGTCTTAATCTTCCATCGTAGCGGACTGCTGGAACGCGACTGCATGATGGTTCGAAATTATAGATAAATTAGGTACTTAAAGAAATTAAAAGTTGCCTTTTTATCAATAGGCTGTTTATAATTATAGATCAGTAACTACTGGTTTCAGTGACTGTGTACTGGATTCTGTATTGTACAGACTTGACAACTGCTCGATTATGAATATATTCTCTACAGCGGTGTTACTCCTTCTGTAAAATTTTACTGTATAGCTATACTTCCAATTCATTTACCTTTCGGCGAATTTTACTTTACTGCAATGACAGTAATACAGGAATACACTTAAATGAAACCGACTGAAACAAAAGACATAAAATACGTGTAGGGTACGAAACAATCGAAGCCTGCTAGACTGTGCTGCTTCACGGCTTCGACGCTGGCTCCATAGGCGGCAGAGACGTGGATGGAGCCAAGTTTGGGGTGGCTTTGGAAGGCGCGTGGCTCGGCCAGGTGGTGTCGTGCGGCGAGGCGGCTGACTTGGAGGCGTGGCGTGGCTGCAGTCGTGCTTCCTCCGTCGCCGCGGCAGCCGCCCCCACCCATCCCCGCCGCGGCTGCCACCACCGCCTCCACTGCCTCCACCGGCACCGGACAACTCGATTAGAGTTGGCTGCCCTAAGTCCGAGTTAAGCCGACCGCACGGCAAACGGTGATTTGTAGCCGGGGTGGGGGTGGCGAGAAGTGGAACTGTTTGCGACCGCGGCGGGGGAGGAGGAGGAGGTGCCGTTTGGACGCCGGGCGCCACGTAATGCGGGCGACGCTCTTTCTGAGGGGGTCCTGGCCTTCAGAAGAGTCGCCGTCGTTCTGTAAGAACAGGCAAATACAAACGAGCAAGTTGTCTGCTACAAAAAAAGCACTTTGTGGCGCAGGGTGAGGAAAGCACTAGCATCAAATTCGCCACTCTTCTCTGAAGTTGCGTATGTTATCCGGATATGATGGGCGGCGAGGTTTAATTTCTGTAACTTTATCTCCCGTAACCTTATTGTCGCAATCACAAGGCGAGTATCAAGTAGTTTACTTGAGACGTCTTCGAGCGTGTGCCGTCGCAAATCTATTATCAAGCGAACCGTTCAGTTCACACGATACCTACGCCAACGTCAAGTGCACAGAACATCAAGATCAGAGCGGAAATTTTGAAGGATAGAAATCAAAAAATTCTGACATTCAGTTGTTTGAATACTTACTAGATATCTGCTTTGCAAAACACAGGGATTAACTTCCAATGTGGGCCATAACATACAGAAAAATAAAATAAAAGCTAGATTTATCTAACTAGGAGGTACCATACAGTCATACACAGCAGTAAAAGAAGCTATGAGAACGAGTTTACAGAAGGTGGATTTAAGGCTCCATTAAAATATACATACATATCAATTTATATTCTACAAATCAAAGTGAAGGGATCAGGAGAAGGGAAAGAATAAACTTCGAAACATATTAATAACAAAATAGTAGTATACGTTGAATAACAGGCTTGCAGACTAGAACAATTGCAGAAGAAATCAGAAAAAAAAAACTAATTTCCTACTGACATATCCAAACAATGAGATGAAACAAAATTTTAAAAAACTAAAATGAAGATCCAACCAGTGTTGGAGAATAAAAATTTTAGGAAATAACGGTGTAAATAAGTAATGACTTTTAGATAAATCAAATTAAGGTGGCCCGCATCTCGTGGTCGTGCGGTAGCGTTCTCGCTTCCCACGCCCGGGTTCCCGGGTTCGATTCCCGGCGGGGTCAGGGATTTTCTCTGCCTCGTGATGGCTGGGTGTTGTGTGATGTCCTTAGGTTAGTTAGGTTTAAGTAGTTCTACGTTCTAGGGGACTGATGACCATAGATGTTAAGTCCCATAGTGCTCAGAGCCATTTGAACCATTTTGAAATTAAGGTGAGGTACAGTTTTGAAAGAAAAACGGTTCCAAGAAACTAGGGGAAAAAAATAAACAGCAGAGGAGGCAAGATGCTTAAGTAACAGTATGAAAGAGTTTCGGAGACAGTGTAAGGCTGAGCGTGGGATCACAAGTGTGTCCCTTTGTTGTTTTTTAAAAAAGGAGTTAGTGAAAAGTTTTAGTACTCTTGATTATTCTGGCGTACAAAGTTTTGTTCTCCAATGTGAACACAGGACAAAATTGGAGATGACAAACAATGTTATTCATTTAGAAAAGAAAAACCACATATTAACAAATACTTTCAAATCACATGGCATAAATAGCGCTTTCAAAACAGACCATTCAGTCCATAACTACAAGGAAATAACAAAAGATCTTCCAGAAACCAAGAATACACCAATTACCATGCAATAATTGTGATGAAATGTATACAGAACATTATAACATCTGATACCCAATACAAAATATATTCTGAGCGTGGAAATGTGAGTCAAACCCATCAAATTTAGCAGACACTGAATAGAAATGAATCAGAAGACAACTACAAGATAGAAAGACAAGAAAATAGAATAAATAGTGAAAGATCTCTGATGAATTAGTAAAAAAATTATCACGTAGCCAAACATGAAAATAATCGAGAAATTACAGGAGTAGTTAGCGAAAAGAGATTTGTATAAATGAGTTGACGTTGTAATGACTTGAATTAAGGCGATATCTCATGACTGTAATTAATAGCTCGAAACCATGCACGATTACAGAGAAGGTTAAGTTTCTAGTGAGTATCATGAATGGCAACTAGTTCTACTTGTAAAAAAATGTTAATGCGTACGAGTAGGCAATACAAATCTGTAATGTTCGGATACAGCACTGGTAGTGTTCTGCTTGACACAGTCACGTCGTTTAAAAATCTGGGCCTAACGTTGCAAGGCGATATGAAGTGGAAACATCATGTGAGGACTGTGGTAATCTATCGCCATTAAATTGCAGTAATTTGAGGAGAATGTCAAAGAGTGCTGAAATTTGTAAGTAATTCTAGCTTCTTGATAGTGTGTATTGGCCTCCACTTACGTACAGAATTTTTAGATTCAGTTCCCTGGTTTACACTCCACCAAGCACAGAGAACAAGACACAGATGCAGTTCAGCTACCATTTCCTTATTTTACTATGCTCCATCCACACTTTGTCTCTAATCGCTTGCCTTCTTTAATACCTGGGGTGTGACCTAGCCATGGCCGCTTTCGTTAACATTGCCATAGGCTTCATATCGTGGAGATAATCTGTCCATACGGAGAATAGGAAAGTGACGAATGTCATACTCCAAATGACAAAATTACATGCCGACGGCAGTACTCTGCATCGTGTGTACGATTTGCTCTGCAGCTATAGCAACGACAGTCATTAAGTGAAACATCTTCTTAACTCACCGCAAGGTGTAGGTGATGTTCTCGGTATGGATGTATGCAGTCGTTACGCAGTTGTTCCGTTTTAATAGCGAAAGTTGCTGAATAAATGATTTAGGCATTGCCATAGGAGAAAAGAGTCTGTCAGATCAATGATAACAATAGGTTTCTACTTTTCTCTTACTGCATTTGGTCGTATATCGATTCTTCCAAAAATTACTGACAGATAACTGTAGAACGAGAGCTGGTTTTAGTTACTGTTTTCACAATAACACTAACTAAAACCAGCTACTCATACCATAGCCATCTGCATATGAACTACGGTGGCGATGCTGAAAAACATTTCATTACAAAGTGGTGTATAGGTTTGGCGACCAGGCAGGGCAACATATTCTGCAAACTGAAGTCCGTAGATAATATTTCTGGCAATTGAGTGCAAAGACTAGCTGGAGCTAGACACCGGGTGCTAGTGGACCGTTGACGTCAGCGAGAGAAACCTAGAAGAAAAGTAGCCTAGAAATAAAGTCTTCAGCAACGTCAGGCCAGTAGTTCAAGTCACTTACTTCAGCCCTCGAAGGGTGTGTCCTGAAGTCTAGCATGAAAGTGTTTTTCTTGAAGGGTCTCTTCACTAGCGCCTTGGGAATTTTCCACTGGGCGTGTCTCAAATTGGTCAGCTGAAATTCTTCATCTCGCCAGTTAATTATTTAACAGCGATTTTTGCAGAAGTGCATAATGCTCGCTTACCCCACACTAATAGACACACATTCATCAAGAAATTTCCTTTCTGAAAGCATTCCATCGCTATCTTCAATTGTGTTTAGCTTCTCCAATAATTTTAAGCTTAGTCTTTACCTGCCTCGCCCATTTGTAAGACTTTTTGGTGAGTCTTTTTATTATACAGTACACGTCTCCATAATTGTAAATGGGTAAATAGTAGCCTGTGAGCACATCCGTGTCATATAGCCAGACAATGGAAATTTAGGGTCCTCCCGTAATGTCGTTAATTCTTATCTGTCTCCTGCTCCAGGCTCCAAACAGTTATGGTTCCTTCTCCTTGTATTGGGTTGTCTAACATACACGGGCGAAATAAACAAATCGGAGCACCAAGAAGGGGTTGTGTTAGATAAACGAAAGTTGTTAGGGGTGTTGCTACATCTCAAAGATAGCATCTATTGAAATTTGGCGCCAGTCCGATAAAGTATCCCAGTGACTCCACTATGACGATGCAAAGCAGGTTGGCTTTAAACATATGCTTAACGGTCACTAGAGTTTGTTACGTTTAAGATTTATTGTTCTTAGTTGTTGTTAGCGAAGAATATCTTTAAGACAACGACGACGCCAATATCAGCAGCTCACTGATTTTTAACGAGGTCGTGTAATAGGGCAACGAGAAGTTGGATGTTTCTTTCGCAAAACTACAGAAAGACTTGGCAGGAATGTAGCCACTCTTTCTGATTACTGGCAGCGATGGCCACGGTAAGGTACAGCAACAAGAATACCAGGCTCCGGGCGGCCATGTGGCAGTAACGAGAGGGATGACCACCGTGTTCGCCGTTTGGCTCTGTCGCATAGTGCTGCATCTGCAGCAGCAATTCGAACTGCAGTTGGCCTAGCAGAGACTCAACGAGCTGCTACTTCAAGGACAGCTCCGAGCCACAATTCCTACATTGTGCATTGCACTGATCGCCTGATCCCAAAGTGTGCGACTTCAGCAGTGTCAAGTGAGATCTCTTTGGAAGGTGATGATGAAAGCCATTGATGCCGTGTGTTAGCAAGGTTAAATGGGCACCTGCAAATAACCTGTCTGCGACCTGGGCACACTGGACCTACACCTAAGATTATGGGGGTTGAGGTTTTGTATAACAGCAAGGTTTTTCTCGTGACTGTCCCATGCACCCTGACTGCAAATCTGTAAGTTAGTTTCGTGCTTCGACTTTGTTTTCCAACAGGATGACGCTCTCTCATGTATCCTGTTGTAAGCCAACATGCTCTGTAGAGCGTTGTTTGGCCTCTTCGAGCACCAGATCTGTCTCCAATCCAGCAAAAAATCCAACATCATCGGACAACTGCAGCGTCATTCACAACGAGCATTATGGTTCAAATGGCTCTTAGCACTATGGGACTTAACATCTGAGGTCATCAGTCCCCTTGAACTTAGAACTACTTAAACCTAACTAACCTAAGGACATCACACACATACATGCCCGAGACGGGATTCGAACTAGCGACCGTAGCGGTCGCGCGGTTCCAAACTAAAGCGCCTAGAACAGCTCGGCCACACTAGCCGGCCAACCAGCATTAACTGTCCCTGTACAGGCAATCATGCACGTTTGCTTGTTTGCATTGAACATTTTGGCAGTACATCGGTCATTAACGAATCAGCGCTCCATTTTGCAATGGTTTACCTTACACGCACAATTAGCCAATGATATTACTACATAAATCATTTAATGACGCCATCTAGTCAAAGGTATTTCCGAAATTTCATTACTGTACACTACTTGCTCCTCGGTGTTACGATTTCTTTCCGTCTATGCTTCGCAGACTGTTCTCTAAGTTAATGATTTGTCCATTCTTCAGTAAGAAATTCGTGTTAGCTTTTTGCAGCCACGACTTATTGAACTGACAGTTCGGTAATATGCACGTCTGTCAGTATCTGTTTCCTTTGGAATTAGAGTTATTGTATTCTTCTTGACGTCTGAGGGTTTCTAGCAGACTCATACACGTTGCGCACTATATGTAAACGATGTCTCTCCCAAAGCTATCAGCAGTTCTGTCAGAATTTTGTCTACACCTGGAACCTTGTTTCGACTTAGGTCTCTGTCAAATTCTTTCCACTATATAATGTATCCATCTCATCTTCGTCTACATCATCTTCCAATTCTCGTATATTGCCTTCATCTCCTTCCACCTTTCAGCTTCCCCTTCTTTGCTTAGGACTGTCTCCCATCTTACACGTTATTTTTACAGCTACTTCTTTTTTCTCCAAACGACTCTTTAAATTTTCTATAGGCTATAACCATCTTCCCCTAGTTCAATATGCTCTTAAATCTTTGCATTTGTCCTCTAGTCGCCGGCCGGAGTGGCCGAGCTGTTCTAGGCGCTACAGTCTGGAACCGTGCGACAGCTACGGTCGCAGGTTCGAATCCTGCCTGGGGCATGGATGTGTGTGATGTCCTTAGGTTAGTTAGGTTTAAGTAGTTTTAAGTTCTAGGGGCTGATGACCTCAGAAGTTAAGTCCCATAGTGCTCAGAGCCATTTGAATCATTTTTTGTCCTCTAGTCATTCCTCCGCAACTATTTTGCACTTCCGGTGAATCTCATTTTTTGATATTTGTATTCCCTTTCACCTGCTTCATTCGCTACATTCTTTATTTTCTCCATTGATTAAGTCCGTCCCGATAGCTGAATGGTCAACGTGACGGACTGCCAATCTAAGGGGCCCGTGTTCGATTCCTGGCTGGTCGGGGATTTTCTCCTCTCAGGGACTGGGTGTTGTGTTATTTCATCATCAATTCATCCCCATCCGGCGTACAGGTCGTCTAATGTGGCGACGAATGTAATAAGACCTGCAAGAAGGGGGCTGGACCTGCACCGTAAGGGGATTACCGGACAATGACGCCAACTGCCCATTTCCATTTTTTTTTTCCTTTCATTAATTAAATATAGTGTCTCCTGTGTTATCCAAGAATTTATACTAGGTTCTGTCTTTTTACCAATTTGATCCTCAGCTGCCTTCACTACTTCATCTATCAAAGCTATTCATTCGTCTTCTACTACTTGTACTCCTTTCCTCCGTTCTAGTCAGTCTCCGTCCAATGCTGCCTCTGAAAGTTTCAAAAACGTCTAGTTCTTTCAACCTATCCAGGTCTGATCTCCTTAATGTTCTACCTTTTGTAAATTTCTTTAGTTTCAATCAGCAGTTCATAATCAATAAATTTTGGTTATAGCCTACATCCGTCCCCGAAAAATACAGTCTTACAATTTAAAATTTACTTCCGTAATTTCTGTCTTACTATTATATAATCGATCTAAAACCTTGCAGTGTCTCCAGATCTGTTTCACATACACAACATATACAACGCTTTTTCATAGTTCTTAAACCAAACGTTAGCGATGATTAAAGAGCCTTCTATGCAATACCCTACCAGGAGGCTTCCTCTTTCATTCCTTTCTCTCAAGCCACATTAACCTACAACTTTTTCTCCTCCTCCTCCTTTTCCTACTACCGAATTCTAGTTCCCAATCACAATGAAACTGTCGTCTCCTTTAACTGTCTGAATAATTTCTTTTATTTCATCATACGTTTCTTCAATCTCCTCATTATTGACACATAAACTTGTAGTGCTGCGGTGGATGTTGGATTTGAGTCGATCTTGGCTACGATAATGCGTTCACTATGCTCTTCATAGTAGTTTATCCGCATTGATATTTTCTTTTTCATTATTAAAGCGACTCGTTTTTGTTACCCCTATCTGATTTTCTTATGAGAACCATGTATCCACCAGAAGTCTTGTTTGTCCTGCCACAGAACTTCTCTAATTCTCACTACAACTGCCTTCAATCTATCCATCTACATTTTTAAATTTTTAACCTACCTGCATGATTAATGGATGTAATGTTCCACGCTCAGATCTGTAGAACGCCAGTTTTGTTTCTTCTGATGACATACCCCAGAGGATTCCCCACCCAGGGATCGGAATGGGGATTGTTTTACCTCCGGAATGCTTTATCCAAGAGAATTCCATCATAATTCAACCACACAGTAGAGCTGCATGCTCTCGTAGAAAGTACACTTGTAGTTTCCCCTTTTTCTCATACATTCTCAATACCAGCACATCAAGGACTTTTTGGTTGATGTTACAAGGCCAGATCAGTCAATCATCCACACCGTTGCATCTGAAACTACTGAAGAGATTGCTGCCACACTTCAGGAACTACATGTTCATCTCGCTTCTTAACAGAGACCGCTCGGTTCTTATTACATCTACAGCATAGCTGTCTGTATCGCTTCGGCACGCAAGCCATCCCACCAACGATAACGTCCATGGTTCGGCGAGTATTGATCATCTTTACAGTATACTTGTTCATAATTTAAACAAAAAAAGAAAAACATATACATCAGATCTGAAACACAAACAGCGCTGTTTACAAATAAGTGGGTGTGTCGTGACTTTCTCAGAATTCAATGTAGTAGCACATTCAATGTACATGGCAGGGTTTTGAAGCAAATGTTTTTTGAAAGCTCTCTTTTTATCGATGTAACCTGTTTACAAGAACACGATTTTCATGTATTCAGTTTCTTCAAAAAGAGAGACGTTTATTCATCATAATGCGAATGTTATACAGTACATGTTGGTTCCGATGTAATAAATTTAATACACTACCGGCTGGAGCTTACATTTTATTGAAATTACGCATGTATCTCATTCTAGTAATTTCATTTTCTTTACTCTGTTCGCTCTCTTGGTATGATTATAAAGTTTTTGGTTTTTTTCCATATTAGAATTTATATCTGATGTTGCTAGTTTTTACTAAAATGAACTTTTGAAGCAACTGTGATGTCTGAGTCGAAGGAGCAGGTGAAAATATGTCGATGT
This sequence comes from Schistocerca serialis cubense, assembly GCF_023864345.2. Classification (NCBI taxonomy): domain Eukaryota; kingdom Metazoa; phylum Arthropoda; class Insecta; order Orthoptera; family Acrididae; genus Schistocerca; species Schistocerca serialis. Next base: position 645,209,707 of record NC_064642.1, on the reverse strand, counting down.
CTGACAGTTAATTTCACATAAAATATGAAGTTTTAATTTACAATAATTGATCAGAACATCTCCAAAAATACGTCTATATCATTCAAGTTGCATTATATTTGATTGTTGCAGTACAAATCTGAAATACAATATTTTCAGTGAATCATTTCATATTCATAACAGTGCCAGTTTGTTCAATTTTTGTTTTGCCGTTCTTGCAGTTATTTTTGTTTCTACTTGTTTCTAATGTCAGCCTAGTTCATTCTAAATGCTATCAACATTATATGACCGCGAACGAAATCAGCAATTGACGAGATACTTCCATTTTTATTGTGATGCCCTGAATCTTGCATAAAATATGCCTTCAGTTCAAAAAACTTTAATTAATGACTAACAAATGTCGAAATTAAGACACCTTTTTTGCTGGAATTATAACAATGACGTCGCAAGCTACTTTCCAGCATAACTGGTGTAGTAGAGGAGCTGCATTGGGTGACATGACAGCGACAGATATTATTTATTTATCACAGCAACAAGCGAGATAAATGTGCTCGTATGCTATGTGTAGCAAGGGGATGATTTGTAGTTTTGCTTCAAACAATTGTATTGTGGCGCCATTGATGATAACCGTACTGGTGTTGTTGTTAAGAATGTTATTGGAATTTAAAAAATAAACATACTTGTGTCTCCTTGTTATTAGAGCCACTGGGATACTGTGCACGTGGAATTCTGGGAAAACATCAACGAAGGTAAGAATATCTGTGGGAGAGGTTGATCTGTGTGTATGCTAATGAGGCCTCGATCACCTGTCGAAAGCCGGCCGAAGTGGCCGTGCGGTTAAAGGCGCTGCAGTCTGGAACCGCAAGACCGCTACGGTCGCAGGTTCGAATCCTGCCTCGGGCATGGATGTTTGTGATGTCCTTAGGTTAGTTAGGTTTAACTAGTTCTAAGTTCTAGGGGACTAATGACCTCAGCAGTTGAGTCCCATAGTGCTCAGAGCCATTTGAACCATTTTGAACTTGTCGAAAATAAACGGTTAGTTCTCAGATACTAGTGCCGAACTATCAGTGCCTGTACCGTATTCGGGTCTACCGTACCATTACTTTTTAGGAGCAGATCCACTACTTTGTAGACAACAGCTAGGATTCAGCTGGCACAAATCATGTGACGATAGGCGCGCTCCGATCATTCAGAATATATAGAAGGCTGCAGATAGCAGATACTTGTATAACAGCGTATTTATTCCGTTACAGAAGCATTTAATACAACTCCAGAACATTGTCTAGCAAACAAATTTCACAGCTGTGTAATTTCGGAACAGTTATGCGAATGTATCCAAGACATTCTTGCAAAGGTACCAGTACGTACGTTTCAATAGGCGTCGTGACAAATGACTATAGTTTTGGTGTACGTCAAGGAAATGTGATTAAATGGCTTACGGCGTGGGGGTTAGCTGCTTCTCGACAAAATGTTCTTGAAATTCTTTTCGTTTACCTCACCGAACTTCACACACTCAGCTGCCTGATCAAGGGCGAAACCCAAGTTACCTCAGTCGCGAAATGCTGATTAAAACTGAGTGCATCACATACGAGCTGAGACAGTAACATTTTCGCTTCGAATGTGCTGAAAAATAATTATATAGTTCTGGATTAGATTCTCCACTAACTGATACTGTTTATGATTTATATTCTCAAATAGTAACGTCCCAAAACAGACTACCAAACATCTACTACGACGATATATGCAAGTCTCTGACGCAGTGTTCATGTAATGCAACTTAATGTTAAGCTACTATTGCACTATTCATATCATTCACGACCCTCATGCTAGTGGGGGGACAAGGGGGATATCACCCCAGATGGGACAGTGCCCCAAAGGAGGTCACCCCGGACCAGGACGTCGCTTCAAAGTACCATTATCCAAGATGGACGCCTTGACGTAGATAGATGACTGCGCAGTACGTCCATTCAGTGTTAATTCTCGTACACATAAATCATCAAAGTATACCAGACATAGCTCTACATATTCCTAACAACTCGAGCACAGTACTTAATGTAAGATCTATCTCTCTGCGTATGAGAGTCACAGAGCATACTCTAAAATATTGTTCTAGAGTCTAGGATCGGTACCAGGAGGATATTGGTAAGAGAGAACATAAACACACGCACTCGTAGGGGTACAACGTTCCACACTTAAAACGGGCTGTAATGTTGGACCGCCTGCGTTTCCAAACTATCAGTCGTATTAAATGTAACCCTGTTAATATTCCAAGATAAGAAATATATTTCAAGCGCAGGACATACATCTTTCTTCCCGGTTTCTCTACGATAAGCTATGTTATCGAACCGCAAAACAAGAAACTACTTCCTTAAATCATTGTCTCTGTGTGATACACGTACGCTGTAGCTTTCCAGAGATATATAGCGCCCACCGTGCACATCCGATCATGGTTCGGAAATTGTACTATGCCTACATTAGCCCTATATAAAATGATCGTTAGTAAAGGGAATACCTCATAGAAGGAAACAGATAAACGCATAGCAACAGCGTATGACATGTGACAATTACCAGTCATTCCGTCACGAGCTCTGTAAACAGCACACGTATCAGGAAAATGTGTACACGGGGAATGCAGTACCTCGCAAGCACCTATCGCTGATTTATGACGCTGAAATCTAGATTTTACACCCAAGATACGGCAGGGGGGATGGAATACATCGGATAAATCAAAGTTCGTTTAGAGGAATGTGTCACATCTCATCACACATGAGATGAAAGTCCTGTGATGACCGACAGGTTTACCGTTAACGATCGCAAGTAGATAGTGCTTTAAACCACATACAGAACATGTGGCTGTATACGAGTAGAACGCAGGCTATGTCACGCCTCTGATGTATCCTGACAGAACTGTGGAAAAATTGACCTGCAGCAACTTCTCCTTCTCTACAATGCCTCATCAGTCAACCATTAAATCGTACCTCGTTACAGCTCCATCTCAATCGATCACCCCGTCATCTCTCTGTTATCCTTTAACGCAGATGCAAGTAAATTTTGAAGTGGATGGTTCTCTGTCTTCCTGAAAGGCATAAAATACAGTAGTCAACTCGCGTTATCAGTGGTACCTCAATAGACATACTTCATAAAGCTGCCTCGACGGAGGAAAATTGGCTGCCTCCCTGATTCCCTTCGTTTCGATGTAGGCGTTTCCTCGGATTCATCTTGCTGCCCCAGAAGATACACAAGTACTTCCTCAATTTCCGTGCATTTCGATTTACATTCGGTCAATTTATACCTATTCCCTCCTCATTTTCCACAGCTCTATCGATTTTATGTCAGATCTATCCATACTATCGTGACATAGCCTCCTGTTCTGTGTTCTAAAATTGCTTGTAGATGTAGCACAGCTGCCAACACCTAGCCCAAATGCACTGATCAGGAGGCGTAATACAGCACTGTACTCGACTGTATCCAGTCACCTCCACATTTGGAGAGCGTTTGCTCTGTTTTCTGTATGTCTGTGTATATGCATACATTGCGGAAGGCTCCCATGACCCAGTCCCTTATGCTGGTTGACATTTACAAGCAATTTTAGAACGATGATAGAATGTTGGGGTGATAGACGTGAATGGGCCCTGAGGGATGCGGATCTGTAACACCTGCACGTAGTTTGAAGAAGCACCACAATGCAGTAGCAATATCCATGTCCTTCCCCCAGCTCCCAGCATGTTTGCCAAATGTAATTGCTTCTTGCAAGACCTACGTTTCCAAACAGCAGAGAACGATGAGCAAGAGAAATCCAATCCCCCAAAAATTGAATTTTTTGTAAACAAACAATATAACACTGAATTTCCTCTGCATCAATTTCCATATACTACATACAATGCCTTGAATCCCCTAAATTGTTTAATAAACGATATTCCACACAATGTCCAAATTGTTTTAACAACATTTTCATAACCTACTCTCGAATACCCTCCAAATAATTGATCAAGTGAGTCTTTTCTCGCCAATTCCTAGGAAGAGATGACTTAAGTTAGTGGAGTTTCCCTTTCTTTCCCACCATTTTCTTAGGTGTGCTGCATTGTCCTCACGGATCTTGAATAAAAAATGGCTCTGAGCACTATGGGACTTAACATCTGAGGTCAACAGTGCCCTAGAACTGCGACCGTAGCTGTCTCGCAGTTCCAAACTGAAGTGCCTAGAGCCGCTCGACCACACTGGCTGGCGATGGACCTTGAACTTCACACCGTTTTTCTGGGGGAGGGGAGGGGTTAGGTCAGTGTAGATCCGCTAGTTGAGATAACCGTGCTGTGATGCATTATCCAATTGGAATTTGGATTTCCCACTATTTTTCTGAGACATGGGGGGGGGGGGGGGGCGCACTTTCCCGCCAAAATTCTAACTTCCCGCCAGGAGGGAGGCGTGGCAGTGATGTCAAGGACGCCATCATGGTTTATCTACTTTTGGGCGACGTCCTGGTCTGGGGTGACCTACTTTGGGGCGATGTCCCCCTTGGGGCAATGTCCCACTTGTCCCCATACTCACGCTAGCGGTCGGTATCTTTATAGAACCCCCGATCTCTTACTAAGAAATCACTACAATCAATTCAGGAATGCACTACCTGACCAAAGAAGTGTAATATCCAGAAGGTATGGCTGGATATCGATGCCACTTTGTACTCTAGAATGGCCAACAGTGTTCATTAGTTTTGCCCATGTTTATTGTTTTTATCAGGCCTGGTATGGCATATATGGGGTTCGAACAGCGTTAAATGTGCATAACTGCTGTGAAGGGCACGGAGGTGCTGCAATCGCCTATGAGATAGTGTGCTTAGAACCTGACGAAATTTTAAAGGGGTCACCTTGTTGATCTCCGTTTAGCCAACTGTTGCACTATCATTGTGATAGGCAGGTACCATTCAGATTACGTTGTTTGCATTGGGCATTCTGAAGTGCTTCGTTTACATTACGTGACTTTGGTCACCGATCTAGTCCGCAGCTCGTGGTCGTGCGGTAGCGTTCTCGCTTCTCGCGCCCGGGTTTCCGGGTTCGATTCCCGGCGGGGTCAGTGATTTTCTCTGCCTCGTGATGACTGGGTGTTGTGTGATGTCCTTAGGTTAGTTAGGTTTAAGTAGTTCTTAGTTCTAGGGGACTGATGACCATAGATGTTAAGTCCCATAGTGCTCAGAGCCATTTCACCGATCTAGTAAAGTGAGCCGGCCAGTGTGGCCGAGCGGTTCTAGGCACTTCAGTCTGGAACCGCGCGACCGCTACGGTCGCAGGTTCGAATCCTGCCTCGGGCATGGATGTGTGTGATGTCCTTAGGTTAGTTAGGTTTAAGTAGTTCTAAGCTCTAGGGGACTGATGACCTCAGATGTTAAGTCCCATAGTGCTCAGAGCCATTAGCACCCTTAGTAATGTCATCAGTCTTATAAGTGACACTATCGTCCTCATCAGCAACACTCCATTTTCTCTTCCGCCATCTCCTCACCCTTCACCACCTGTCCTTGTCTACAATCAATAACAGCGCAGTGCTAAAAATGAAAGAGGCAATAAAAAAATTTCAAGGTCGAGAACTAATCCAAATTTCTTAGTAGGAAATTAAAAACCTTCTCTCCTATCCCATCTCCATCCAAACACAAAGTCCAAATCTGGGGGAACAGGCTCCGTAATGCTTTACGCCTCAATGCCCTCCGCCTCCTGGTAAATGATGACAGTGAACTATTAAAAATGAAATATCCAACTGAAAAATCAAGGTGTAGGACACGCTCATTGTGCTTTATACCACCCACATCCTCTTCCACTATTCTTCTATCCATGCAGGCGGTAATATTAAACTGACGCGTATAATCTGCGCGAAGTCCCTTTATTTCCACGATAATTATCTAAGAGACAGTGCTTACTGTACCACATATTTCCCCGCTCTTCAATCATACACTAGTGTTTTAGCCATCATTAAACTGAACGACCCAGTTACAGTTTAGCCACATCTTGGCTAAGCTGGAAAGTACGATGCGAAGAGTTTATAAGAAAGATACGTCACCGACTTAAGAATATATCTGAATAACATAATACGGCAAAATAGTGTCCACTATGTTTAAATTACTGATTAAAAAAAATGGACATTATTACCAGCTGCATTTCTGTTCATAAGAAATTCTACGTACATAATTGCTATGGAATATCGTAACTGTTCTCTAACACAGTCTCCACAACATGTGTTTGTTCTATCTCATTAATGAATTAGTAATACAGTGTTGCTGAATTTGAGTTTTGCTTTAAGTACTATCCTGCAGATGCAAAAAACGCGAGATAAAATCCACTGCTGATTTATGCCCCAGTTGCTTACTGCCATGGACAAATGTTTGCAATGTTAATATGGTTCAAATGGCTCTGAGCACTACGCGACTTAACGTCTGAGGTCATCAGTCGCCTAGAACTTAGATCTAATTAAACCTAACTAACCTAAGGAAATCACACACATCCATGCCCGAGGCAGGATTCGAACCTGCGACCGTAGCAGTCCCTCGGCTCCAGACTGTAGGGCCTAGAACCGCACGGCCACTCCGGCCGGCTGCAATGTTAAAACTTCGAACTGAGTAATCGATCTGTGTATGACACAACATATCTTCAGATTCTTTACATTTTGCATATACGACGCTTGTTAAGTGTCACTATGTCAGGTCTGCAGGAAACATTACTGGAAACTGTGAACTATGTCATTTTCATTCGTCAACAAATGTGGTCTACCGAACAAGCTGGTAAACTTCTTATGGAACACGCGAAACAGTGAAAAATATGCTCATGTTTCGTTACGCAGTTTAATGGAAATCAAGTATAAATTATAACCTCCATTAACAGTTAGAAACCGAAGTTTGATTTCTGTGTAAAATTTAAGTAACCAATTAGTAATATGTAGTTGTCTAAGACGTGTTTTGTTTTAAATGTAGCCCGCATCTCGTGGCCGTGCGGTAGCGTTCTCGCTTCCCACGCCCGGGTTCCCGGGTTCGCTTCCCGGCGGGGTCAGGGATTTTCTCTGCCTCGTGATGGCTGGGTGTTGTGTGCTGTCCTTAGGTTAGTTAGGTTTAAGTAGTTCTAAGTTCTAGGGGACTTATGACCACAGCAGTTGAGTCCCATAGTGCTCAGAGCCATTTTGTTTTAAATGCTAATCCACAAGATTTAAAAAAATGGGAGATAAAGTAAAATATTACGTGACAAGACTCACTGTTCGAGCAAAGTACAATGATTCATTTAAGATACACCAGGGCCTTAAATTAATTTTTCCCCGATCTATAATGCTGGTCAAAAGTCATGATGTTCATTCCAAGTCTACAGTGTTTGCCAAAATAGGTCAAAGTAAGTACCCCAAAGGTATTTCCATGTCAAAATAGTTAAAATTAATACTATAAACTAACAGATGACATTAGAAGTTAGGCTTAAGTGCTGGGCATTGTGGAACTAACACGACCACACTTATAAAGGCATAATAAAGCCTAGCAACTTAGATGGTGAGTTACAATGCCAATCGCTTTCCCCAGTTCAGTATGATGTCATATTCACTAAGATATCGCTGATTTCACGCTGGCCGATCGAGAACTGGATGAAAAATATAACGCAATCATGAACTATCTGTAAGCAAACAGCTCCAAATGCAGCACATAGAGGCCACTAAACAACAAGCAGAGTTCCAACTAGAACTCTGACACTGCCAGCTAGCTCCTCGTATGATCAATACCCGACGGCAGAAACTATGGGCCGGTGTTGCCTTTTTTTGTAGTAATTGGTTGAAGCACCTAATAATAGCCTGAGGTTACAAGTCTCGTCTGTTTCTTACATGTGAGTTAAATGCGTCTTTGGGCTCAGCTGATAAATCAGTGTCGGTGCTGTTCGCTGTGTTCACTATAATCACTGGATGAAACATTAAAAGCAGACCAAAAGTCAGCTCAGACTCGCCTTTCCTTATTACCATCACATCTGCCTGCAGACAGCACAATCATTTTGTACTGCCTCCAACGACAGACATCTAAAAGAATTCTGCTTCATATCATCTGCGTTTCGCTCCTGCATGTGTCAGTCGAGTGACAGAGAAGGATGACCTCAAATCCCGAGTCATCTATAGTCACATTATTTACGTAGAAAACTTGCGACCCTAGTCGGATTTCAATTCTGTGTGTATTTTAATGATTTGTATACAGGCAATTCAGGTGCAGAAATATTCAGTTTACTTGCAAAGTGTGACGACATTTCAGCGATATTGTAGATGTGAGCGTGTAATTTAAGCGGTAAGCTATCACAGCAGCACTCCGTTCAACTACTGTCGTCTGCTGAACTATAATTTATTTACATAGTGCCAATAACCGAGCTGCGTGTATTTTCATAAGTAATGCCGACAGTTGTTTAAATATTTAACCTGAAAGTTCATTGTGATTCCAGAGCTCAGATATCTTACATACAACACAAATTAATTTTTTAAAATGAAGAACAACCACCCTCACATTCGTGATCTTATTTCACTGCGTGATGCATTTCGAGAACCATGGACTTATCTTCAGGTGCTTTGAAAATCTACAAAAAAAATTTCAGACTTGGGGGTTAATTCTGGTCCTGATAAGATTGCAATCTTAATAGTAGACTGAAGATCAGCTGCCAGGACTCGAAATGAACGAGAACTGAAATAAAATTACTATTTTGATTGAGGCAGTTGTTCTTTATATTACGAAAGTAATACAGCCCCAGAAGAAACACAGAGAAGAGTGGGTAAAACTGATTCAGGTTAGTATTGATCGAATTTTTTTTGACGCCTTGCATATTACGATAAGCACGCAAGCTGCCTGAATTTTTTCTGAGCTATACCGACAAATTAAAAGCGGAGAAATTTAGTTTGAAGATCCATAGAGCTTTGAGGTGTGCTACTCATACTAAACTTTCTTCGTAAGCGAGTACTGCCAAACCTAAAACTTGCAGTAAGTGGTCCCAGTGTACAAAGTGCCTGAATTTTAATAATACAGATAGTTCAGATGTTGGAATACTTAATACGAAGATTCATTATGCTTACAAAGGACGTGGGCCTTACATATAATGAAAGGTATTTCTTTATTTTAGAGATATCGAGTTTGTCATCGTCTTTGGAGGTGCCTAGTCTCTCCGTTACCATCTTTGCTCGTCTTGTGAGTGTGTATAACTAAAACATATCGTTTTGTAATTTACATGACATATGAGTCACAGAGGGCGGAGGAGCGGAAAGAGTTTCAGTGCACTCTCTTGCCCTTGGAGCGGGAAATCACCCATAAAGGCGAAAGAATCATTAATGATGAACGCCATGGCGATGCAGAAAGCAACGGAAACAACTGAATTACAGACACGTGTATCCGCAGGACATGCCTGTAACTGAAAAAGTGCCGCGATGATCTCTCCGTTGGCGAAAGATTACGGAAGAGGCCTACAGTCTGATTTGCGGGAGCGGACTGTCAAGGGGCAGGTGACCAAGAGAAAAAAATTGAATAACTAACGAAAGGATAATGTTCTAATGGTCGGGGCGTGGAGTTTCAGAAGTTTGAACGTGGCAGGGAAGCAGGAAAATCTGAAAATTGAAATTTTAAAGCTCAATCTGGATATTGCAGGAGTCAGTGATGTGAAATGGAAAGAAGGCAAGAATATCTTGTCAGACGAGTTTAGAGTAACATCAACAGCAGCACAAAACGGTATAACGGGAATATGCTTCGCTATTAGTAGGAAGGTAGGGCAGATAATGAGTTACTGTGGACAATTCAGAGATAAGTTCGTTCTCATCAGAATCGACAGCAAACGAACAGTAATAAAAATAGTTCAGGTATACATGCTGACGTCACAAGCAGAGGATGGAGAGAGAAAGAGAGAGAGAGAGAGAGAAAGTATGTGAGGATATTGAACGGATGATTCAGTACGTAATGTGAGATGAAAATCTAATAGTTACTGGGCATTGGAATACGGTTGTAGGAGAGGTTCAGATGGTTCAAATAGCTCTGAACGCTATGGGACTTAACATCTGAGATCATCAATCCCCTAGAACTTAGAACTACTTAAACCTAACTAAACTAAGGACATCACACACATCCATGCACAAGGCGGGCTTCGAACCTGCGACCGTAGCGGTCGCGCGGTTGCCCACTGAAGCGCCTAGAACCGCTCGGCCACAGCGGCCGGGTGTAGGAGAGGAAGTAGAAGAAAACGCGACAGGACAATATGGGCTTGGTAGCAGGAACGAGAGAGGATGAACCCAAATGGAGTTCTGCTGTAAATATCAGCTACAAATAGCGAAGACTGTTCAAGAATCACACGAGAAGAAGTATACTTGTGAAAGGCCGGGAGTTAAGGGAAGATTTCAGTTATATTACATCAGTCACAGATTCCGAAATGAGATACTGAACTGCAAGGCGTACCCGGGAGCAGATAGACTCAGATCACAATTTAGTAGTGACGAACAGGAGGCTGAAGTTCAACAGACAAGTCAGCAGGAATCAATGCGTGAACAAGAGGGACAAGGAAGTACCATAGAATGAAGAGATACGCTTGACGTTCTCGAAGGCTACAGATACTGCGATAATAAACTGCACAGAGGGCAGCTCAGTTGACGGGGAATGGACATTTCTAAAAATGGCAAGCACAACAGTTGGAAAGAAAAACATGGATACTTGGGAGGTAATTGCGAAAAATCAATGGGTAACATAAGAAATACTTCAGTTGAAACTTCCTGGCAGATTAAAACTGTGTGCCCGACCGAGACTCGAACTCGGGACCTTTGCCTTTCGCCGGCAAGTGCTCTACCAACTTTTTTTTTTTTTTTTTTTTTTCGTTAAAGAGTGTTCAGTTATGAGTAGGTGGAGACAAGGCGGGCAGGGGTCGGAACCCGAGGCACGGCCGCGATGTCTCCCCCCTCCCGTCCCTGAATCACTCCCTCAAAGTAGCTTTTATATTTATTTTTATTTTATTATTAAGATTTTTTTTTTTAGCAGGAACAGGGTAAATTAACAAAAGATCTTTATTGGTACAAACTTAAATACAACAGAAATGCCATCCTTCCGGCGAAAATAACACAAGACATTATACTCGTGCCAGGCGAGCAATTTTTTTGTTTTTATGAACAAGGTGTAGGAAAAAAAGAATAATAATCCTGATGTAAGCAAGAGGTGTGAAGCAATATACAGTGGAGTGAGGGAAAAACCACTGTGTTCTGCTATAGTGCATAAACGAAAGGAGGCGCGTGTCCATGCGCCTACTCCACTGTGGGTTACAATATATAAAGTAGCGCGGGGAGTCTCAGATGTCAGCAGGGGGGGCGGGAGTGCTGTCGGCGTGGGGCACCATCCAACTGAGCGGGGGTGACGTAAAGATCGCATGTAGGTAATTGGCGAAGAAGGCGCGGTAGCGCGGTCGGTGTTCGACTTGACTGTGGGCGGTTTGTAAGTACTGCCAGAAATCAAGGCGTGATTTGTCGCTATCAGTATACATGTAGGTGATTGTCCATCCCTTGACCCATACAATCGCATGATTTTTGGCGGCGGGGAAATAAGTATTCTCGGGATGGATAAAAGTCCATGGGTCAATCGAGTCCGGCGGAACACGGAGGTAACAGGCAACGAACTGTCGGGCCAGTTTCCAGAAGTCACTGGTGGCAGCACAAGTCTGTCGATGGACATCGTCATCCACGAGGTGGCAAATGGAACAAAGTGGAGAGTCCAGTAGTCCGATGGCGTGAAGGCGATGATTTGTGGCGAATTTTTCATTTGCGACTTGGTACCATGTTGCCCGTACGTGGGAGGGAAGAAAAGGCTGGTGGATATGACGCCAAACCGTGGGCCACCGCTTGGACGGACGTCTCACTTCATTATTGTTGCTGGATATGGAACGAAGGGGGGGGGGGGGGGGGTAAAAATCTTTAGGTTGAGGAGAACGCGTGGTCGGTAAGTGTGTGTGAGAGTAACTGAAGTCGACGATGAAATCAGAAATGTTCGCCAGATGGTGCTTGATGTGTCCTACTGGTACTGGTGGTGTTATGGTTGCGGGTACAAGAATTCCCAGCAAGCTGCGCGTAAGGGAGGTGCCCCCGTGCCACTGCTTGTGCATGGTGGACATGTACAAGGACGCCGCTCGGAGTCGCACGTTGACAAGGCCGAGGCCTCCCGCTCGCGTGGGAAGGGTGAGCGTGTCGTAGCGGACCTTAAAGAGCGTACCGGCCGTAAGGAAGTATCCGAAGGCAGCCTGGAGGCTGCGTCCAATCGTTGATGGCAGCGGAAGGACCTGTGCGATGTGGACCATCCTGGACGCCATATGTTGATTGAGGTATTGGACACGTTGTAAAGAATCGAGTCGTCGGAGAAGATTTTGTCTCACCGTCGTGCGGATAGTTTGCAGTGCACGCCGAAAATTGATGGCAGCGGAGCGGCGCACGGTGGAGGTGAAAATAATACCAAGGTATCGTTGTTTTTGTATACACGGGAGAGGTGCTACGTCGGCGTGTGAGAGGCCGCGTCCAATGGACATCGCCGCGGATTTAGCCACATTCATGGTACTGCCCGCTGCAGTGCCGTACGTTGATATCAAATCAAGTACCGTGTGTGTTTCACTCCGTGAGCGGATCAAGAGGAGGAGGTCGTCCGCATACGCACGACATTTAAAACTGTGCTGTCGCAAGGTGAGACCAGAAAGGTGGCTCGTCAGACTCCCGATGAGTGGCTCCAGGCTCATGGCATAGAGTAGGGTCGAAAGTGGGCAGCCTTGCCGTACGGAACGCCGGATCGCGACTGGTCCCGCCACACGGCCATTAACCTGAATCAGCGATTCAGCTGTGCCGGACAGGCGCCGGATAACGTCGATAAAGGCTGGTGGAAACCCCATACGGTTCATCACTGAGAAGAGAAAAAGATGCCGCACTTTGTCGAATGCGCTGTCAAAATCAATGGCAACCACTGCGGCGCGGAATTTGCACGCCGCTGCCAGTGCAGTTAAATCGCGACATTCTCCTGTGGCCGTTTGTATATTAACTGAGCCGCCCGGAGTTGTCTGTTCCGGGGATAGAATGCTAGGCAGGACCTTGCGGCATCGCGTTGCCAGTAGGCGTGTAAAAATTTTATAGTCTGCGTTTAGCAAGGTCAGGGGACGGTAATGTGCTGTCGTCACGCCTGGTGTCGGTTTGTGGATGGGTATAATAAGTCCCGTGACGAAGGACGGCGGTACGGCGTTCCCCATCATCAGCAGTTCGTGGAACATCATTGTCCACCGTGACGCTATTAGTGTAAGGAAAGCGCGATAAAATTCTATCGGCAATCCGTCGACACCAGGTGACTTATTCAGAGCGCCTTTTTTGATGGCATCGTGGACTTCGTCACGCGTAATTGGCTCCATCATCTCGTCCGCTTCGTCGGTGGTGAGGGTGCGAGTTACGTGTGGTAACACAGACTCCTCAGCGTGGTTGTCGGTGGTCTCCTCCTGGTACATTGTGCGGTAGTGGTCGACAAAGGTACTGACGATTTCGGCCTGGCAAGTGACGTGCTGGCCGTGACAGGTGTTGATCTCGGTGATGAGTTGTTGTCGTCGATGTTTCCTATCGGAGGCGATATGATGCATGGTGGGATGTTCTTGTTCCGCCGAATCTTGACATAGGGTTCGCACCATAGCCCCCTGCAGTCTACGGCGTGTCAACGTTACAATTTGCGCCTTAATCCTGCTGCGTTCCCTCTGGGTGTCGGGGGTGGGCGGTTGGGCGTCCAGGTCGCGGAGAACGGCGTAGAAATAGTCGGTAGTGTGCCGGCGCCACGCAGCTACTTCCTTTCCATACTGAATCAAAGTACGTCGAATGGCAGGTTTGGCACATTCCAGCTACCAGGTCAAAGTCGTGCAGTATGTAGGTAAGCGACGTTCACAGGTGGCCCATGTCTCGGTAACACGTTGAAGACATTCGGGATCATTAAGATGGGTGGTGTTTAGCTTCCACGGTGCACGACTACGCCAGACCACTTGCTTGGGGAAGAGAATGTTGCAGATGTAGGCGCAGTGGTCCGAAAAGGCCAGGGGCCAAAGTTCTGCACCTTGGACTGCAGGTGTGAGTTCCCGAGAGACGTAAATTCTATCAAGGCGGCTCGCGGAGTGACTCGTCTGGTAAGTATGTCCAGGTGCGTCGCCGTGCTGAACTTTCCAAGTGGCGCGGAGCAACAGATCTCGGACGACAAGACGCACTTCTTGACAGGTGTTGTAGTGGGGCACTTGATCTTTAGGGTGCAAGACACAATTAAAATCACCCCCAAGCAAGTAATGGTCGCAGCGTCCAAGAAACAAAGGAGCGATTTCTTCTGAATAGAAGAGGGCCCTGTCGCGTCTGCGGGTGAAGCCTGACGCAGCGTAAATGTTGACGATACGCGTCCCCATGACGGGGACGGCCATGCCTCTGGCAGGTGGAAGGTACGTGAGATCGGTCACTGGAATGCCTTCTCTGGCGTACATAGTTACGCCGCGTCCCAGGTGGTCACCAGGAGAAGGAAAAGTGTTATATCCCGCGACGTCTGGAAGTGTGGCCAAGTGTACTTCCTATAGTAGTGCGATATCGACGTCTGACGCCCATATCATCTCTCGCAGCAGTTGAAGTTTCACCGGTGAGCTAATGGTGTTAGTGTTGATCGTTGCTATTCGGTATGTTTGGAGCCGTACCCCGCCGTGGAGGGGTACTCCACCGGCGGAGAACGATGAGGGGCGAGGCAACGGCGAGTCGTGCCGTACGCCACCTGACGGCGTTATCAGCGGCGTAACGATGCTTCCATCTGGGGTAACTCTGTCCCCAAAGTATGGTCCGGGTCCTGATCGACGTCCTCACTCCACACCATTGATGGCGCTGTCGTGGTGATGGTCGTATGCTCCACGTCGGCCGTAGGGGCGGAGGACGTCTCGGCGGCAGTCGCAGCGGTGGAGTCCATTGGTTCAGGAGCACCTGTGCGAGCCAGTAGAGTAGGCATCGACACAGCCACAGTCGGCGTTATGTTGTCGTCATTCGTGTCGTCGTGTAGGTTCTCCGAGGCCTCGTCGGGTCGGACGGCCTCTGCAGCATCAGGGGGAGGTGATCCGTCTCGTTCCGAGACCGTATGGCTCCGCCTCTTGCGCCTCTTAGGTGAACGTTGTTTGCGGGTTCGTCCCTCCGTGTCGAGCCAACTGAGCTACCGAAGCACAACTCACGGCCGGTACTCACAGCTTTACTTCTGCCAGTACCTTCCAAACTTTACAGAAGCTCTCCTGCGAACCTTGCAGAACTAGCACTCCTGCTTCGGTAGTTTCATATCAGCGCACACTCCGCTGCAGAGTGAAAATCTCAATCTGAATACTTCAGTTGATCGATGAAAGAAGGAAGTACAAAAATTTTCAACAATATTAAGAAGCACAGAAAGACAAGTCGCTTAGGAATGACATAAATGGGAATTGCAAAGAAAATAAGACGAAATGGCTGCGTGAAGAATCTGAAGATATGGAAAAGAATGATTATCGAAAGGCAAAACAACTTTAGGTGAAATTAAAATCATGGGTGATAGCATAAGATTGCAAAGGTGGGAGTGGATAGGTGGAAACAGTTCATTGAAGGTGTCTCTGAGGGGTAAGACTTGTCTGAGGTGACAACAATCGATTTAGAAGAGACGGGGGATCCAGTAATAGTGAGAGGTTCCATGCCCTCTTTTGCATGTCTACTCTCATTTTCACAACGTTATTAATGTTCTATGTCATTGCACGGTGGTAACAGACCCAATAAGGTTATTGTAACGACAGTATTTGTAATGAGAGCTCAAAATATAATTTTCACTTGATTCCTAAACATGTAGGGTTACTGCCCTGGGTGGCCTGTGCGGGGCGAGCATCGTAGAACGCGGCACACGGCATTGCCGGTTGGGGGCTGCACTTCCCTAAATTCTGAGGGGTTCGTACAATTGGCTTAAGCGCCTGGCGGAACGACTGCCGTCGGTCGAGTTTCGCCTATTGTATGCAGGGCGAAACGACCCGCGAGATGTCTGAGTGTCGCCGCAGTTTATGTGTTTACCGTTCCGGGGCATCCGGAAAGAAGATTCATAGCACCGACTGGTTGCATTGTCCTCTTGATACTGAGAATGCTTGTGGGCCGTGCCCTGCTGAGTGCTATTGTCTGGCGCCAGATGGCCGGTGGTCTAGGCAGGTTGTTTTCGTAGTCGGTAAAACGGCAGGTTCAGTGCCCTCAGCTCAATAGTAGAGGCACGATTGATCAACTTAAGCTGAGGCTAGTTGACGTCATAAATCACTGCTCGAAATTGGAGCGAACGGTCGCTGTTGACGCGAATGATGATAGTGTGGGGGAATTTTGGAATCAGAACTGAAGGCTGATTAGCGGTTTTCGAAGAGAGTACCGAGTAGGGCGATGTTGGCTTCGCTCTTGTGTTGCGCGGGCACAGAGGGGAGTCGGGATTTAATCTTCGTCAGAGTTGGTAGGTCTTGCGACTTGTTCGCTCTTTCTCAGAAGAACTTAGAACTCTCGGACAGCCTTCGAGGCCAGGGGTTGACGCAGAGTTGCTGCACGGCAGAAGCCACCGTCTACGTCATCAGGACACTGCCTACCGACGATGTGCTGCAGATTTCAGTACTGGTACAGTATTTTGTGGCTCCAGCATTGTAAGGCCTTATCAGTTTTATACTGAATCCCTCAGTAGCACGCGTGCTGACTTTGCTACAAATCCACCTTGCTTGTTTCTTGGCTCAAATGGCTCTGAGTACTATGGGGCTTAACTTCTAAGGTCATCAGTCCCCTAGAACGTAGAACTACTTAAACCTAACTAACCTAAGGACATCACACACATCCATGACCGAGGCAGGATTCGAACCTGCGACCGTAGCGGTCGCGCGGTTCCGGACTGTAACGCCTAGAGCTCCTCGGCCACCCCGGCCGGCTGCTTGCATCAGTTCAAATGGTTCAAATGGCTCTGAGCACAATGGGACTTAACATCTGAGGTCATCAGTCCCCTAGAACTTAGAACTACTTAAACCTAACTAACCTAAGGACATCACACACATCCATGCACGAGGCAGAATTCGAACCTGCGACCGCAGCGGTCGCGCGGTTCCAGACTGTAGCGCCTAGAACTGCTCGGTCACCCCGGCCGGCTGCTTGTTTCTGCATGTGATCCCATTTGAACTCTCACTACTAATTGCGATACTGCTATATAGTCGAGAGATTAATATTTGATTCATTACGACCTCCAGTCATTATCACCAATCTATTGCATCACAGAGAGTAGGAGCCCCTTGTTCTCGAGCCAACTCTTATTCTCATAATATATCAGTATACTCTACCCTTTAACCTACAGTTTGTGTCGATAATTATGTGCATTTATTTTCTGATGTATAAGGAATCTCATTGGAATATTTAATTTGCATATCATTTCGTTGATATGTGCGGAATCCCATTTCATGTTTTTTATTATGATAAAGTTCTCTTTTTTCTGAGTAGATTACGATTTTTATTAAATTATTGTTAGTGTGCACTCCTTATTTTACTAATTAGCAGGGTCCACTGTCATTTGCTTCTGTTACCGTTGTGCGCATAATTGATTAGCTGGTAGATAAGGAGGGGGTCGAGTGCATGTCTCGTTCTCATGCAAAATTAGTCTGGATTAAAAGGTACAAACTCTTCTCCAACCCGGCACCTCGCAATAGAATCGCTATTTATTAGAGCTTTGCAAGTCTTAAGATTAAATATGGTACAAGAGATAGATAACATTTCAACATTTCATCAGAATTTCTAAAACCATTTGGGGAAGTGGTAACAACATGAATATTCACGTTGGTGTGACTTTCAGAAAAATTTCACCCACAGAGTTCTCTGGCCATCAGACAGTGTGGAGAAACAGGAGAACACGTCACGCACACAAAAGAATGTTAATGAATGTTGTTGTTGTGGCCTAGGCACTATAAGTGAGGACAGACATTACGTGCAGTGACTAAACATTGCTGCATATCTCTGCACGACGTCCGTTTTGGCCCAGCGCTATTTTAGGTCATTTCTTTTGGTGTAGGCGTGTGGTAGATCATGGACAACAATGCCCACCCACACTGAACTGCTGAAGTTTTGGACACGCAGGAGAGTGAAGATATTGAACATATGGAATGGGATGCATACTCCCCAGACCTAAACCCTACAGGGCATGTCCGGGATGCTGTTAGTGAACGTGTTTCTCGACAAACATCCCCTCACCGCACCATGCCAGAACTGTCAAAAACCTTGGGAGACAGGAGTGGTACCATAGGCCCCCCCCCTTCCCCCAAAAACTCCTCAGCAGTTGGTAACTAACATGAATAGCACATGCAAGATACGCATTAGTGTCTGAGAAAGGCATATTGCTTACTGATGCTCCCATATCGCCATTTATGCTGAGAGTCTGACCTGTGTCGAACATGTACGTCATTTACGACTGTTATTCTGCTTTCCTATTTGGTGAGATGTGTACCATTTTCCATGCAGCATTCTGCCTCTATCGTGTAAGTGTTGTGATTCATGTCGCCATTCATTGCCTGTGATTATTCCTGTCCAAAAATGTTTCTGCTCCTTAGCAACTGTCAGGTAATGTAGATATACAAGGAGTACGTGATACTGGACCTAAATCCCGCCAAGAACTAAGACTCGCGCAGAAGCGACTAGCGTGGCTCGGAGGCCAACTCTGGAGCCACGGGAAGGCCACTGCCGACCTGGTGGTGGCGCCAGGTTTCCGGCGCGTAACACTCCATTAACCAGTAATAAGGGGCGCCACACCGCGCCACGCCGCCACAAATCACGGGCTCCTGAAGAAGCGCCTGATTTACGGCAACCCGCGTGCCACTGCCGCTACCATCGCGCTATCGCCCGCCCCAGATATGCACCGCTGATACTCGCTCTGCGCGTACACACACACACACACACACACACACACACACACACACAACACGTGCACGTATTTCAGGGCACATGTACAGTGCGCACACGTGTGCTCCCACGCAGGTAACGGCGCGGCCGTGCTGCAGCAATAACGGGAGCGCCTCGACAAATACAGTAACTTGTACCACCCGCATAATTGTAACAGGTGCAGTCGCTTATCTCGAGTCGGTGGGTAATGTATTAAGTGGTACTTTACTAGGCATCGTTTTCCTTTCACCCCAGTACAGGTACACGATATACACACATGAAGAGCACACGGAAGAAATGGGATAAGTAATACTTTCCACATTTCTCATGTGAATTAATTTAATCTTTGAACAGTACAAAAAAATACATAAAACACTCCATTCGTGTGTAACCAATACAAATAAAATGCCTAATGTAGTGACTGGAGGGTGTACATTAGAGAAAATAATAACGGAAATTATACGATAAAAAAGACGATACACGCAAAGCAAGTACATCTTTACCACGAAAAGAAAATGGTAAGTCTACCACTTTTTATTAAGCTTTCGTTCATTCTTTGTGTTGCTTAACGTTAGAAGTTTCTTTTCTTTGTCCTGAATTTTGGTTCGTTGTGCGGAAGGTAGGAACAGATATAACCTGCGTCCTGACCACATAGCTGTTTATGTCCTCGAATATCAGCGTATTTTTCATGGGGTATTGTCAGGAGCTCCGAAAATATACTCGTAGAATTAGTTATTTCTAAAACAGTCGTGTTTGCATTACAGAGAGTTTAATATTGCAGAAGGCATACCATTACATGCTAGGTGAGGTCATAAGAATTTGTCAAGTACCTGTGATTGATACTCAGGCTCAAAACCTGCTTGTAGACCAACAGAATGTTCCAAATCAACTGGTGTGCAGGGTCCACGGAAGTAATCATGTATCTGAACCGCTTACCTTCCTTCACAACCAGTTTCTCTGAGTGACTTGAAAAGCATTAGATTTCTGGTTTTCTCTGCAAAACAACTTTTTTTTTTATCAGATCAGACTTTTTATCACATTCTGTGTAATGGCGTCCTCTAATTGGAAGTATTGTTTTGACGCTATCAAATCTCTTAATGGTATGAACAAGACAGTAGCGGTATCAGCACTGTATAGTTCATATACTTTCCTGAGAACGAATCACAGAGTCTGACAACAACCCTTACTTTTGGATTAAGGATTCCACACATATAACTGCAAAAAACGAATAACCTCAATCGCTCCTTTATTGCCTACATCACTGTTGGACATTTCATGAATGTTCAAACTGTGAAACGATAAATGCATACAAAGCAATGAACACGTTTTGGCAATTATGAATTACACTCACATTATCAATTCGTTTGATTCTTACTGTGTATCGGTATCTCTCGTATTAGAATCGTCTTACCTAGGCCTTGTACGAGCAATAAATGTCACAGAAATTAAGCTTATTAAATGGAAATACTGATCATTTCAATTAACTAAGAAATTAAAATTCTAGATAACCTATTCTCCTTCGTGAGGTTTGATTTGTTTGAAATACTCATACAATGAGCATTTTCAGTCTCCGCCTAACTCATGAGACATTGCCCTAAAGCCCCTACGAAGACTGATGAACGGATGGCTTCCCGCCTTCATCTTGAGATGATCCACATGTTTTAAAGATTTGTATTTCTGGGGATCCATAGCCTCCATATGCTTAATAAACGTAAACATGGTCCATAGTAGGCTGTAATGCGATGTTTAGTTATAGTAAAAGTGTTTAGTTCGAAGCGTAATGGTAGTGTGGTTCTTAACAAACGTAAACATGGTCCGTAGTAGGCTGTAATGTGATGTTTATTTAATCGTGCCATTAGCTATTTTCGACTAAGTGCCATTGTCAAGCACATTTGTAAATACAAATGGTATTTAGTCGAAATTAGCTAATCGCACGATTAAATAAACATCACATTACAGCCTACTACGGACCATGCTTACGTTTGTTAAGAACCACACTACCATTACGCTTCGAACTAAACACTTTTACTATAAAGAAACAACACATAGTAAGAAACACAACTGATCACACTTGCAGTCGCAGCCCAACGGACCTAAGTGGTGTAGTTCCAACAGTGGATACAGACCTTGCCCTAGACCCATTCTTTCCGTGAAAAGAGCTGTCCAGAACGCTTTTTTCCGTACCACTAAAAGTAAAACCCTTTGTGTCTTGATGACTTGCCATGTTAGCTGAAAGTTATTTCAACTGCCTTGTAGTACCGACGGCCGACCATCTGACTATGCCATAATCTAATCTCTTAATTGAATTGATTCACCCCGTTTCTTTCCGTGGTTTTCATATACGGTTCCTTCCATCTTTTTAATTTCACCTTCATTTAATATTTGAATAAGACAATATTTTAAGTTTAACTATCGGATCAAAATAATGTTAAAATTATGCAACTGACGCAAATAAAAGGGAATCCAGACGTCTAAAGGTGATTTCGACAGAAAGAGCAAAGTGACAAAACCGGAATGAGAGACGAGAAATGCGCGACTGTAGGAGCATGGATGAATACAGTGAATATAGATACAGCATACTGCATTGGAAAAGTAAAGAGATATTCGGAGAAAGGTGAAGCACCTGTATACATACTAACAAGGAACCCCATGAGTGCGAGGTCGCAAAAGCTCATTGATGTTTACGGCATTCGACGGCCCGCATATTGTCCGCCATGTAACCACAAAATTGACCGCTGATGACAATAGAGGGTGGGCCTGGAGGTATCCTGTGGTGAGCACAGCATGAGGCTACGGAGTGTAATTGAACTGCTTAGTCGACGAGTAACTGACAACAGTGCTACTGCGCTAGTGCTGTTGATGCGAAGCAGAGCAATGGCACAGGTAAATAAAACAATGCATTATATCTACAACAAAAGTTTCCAAAGCTGACATTTCCTCAGAAAGGAACCAAATGACTTACGCAGAGTGAGAAAGAAGTGGAAGGCGAAATATTAGTGTTTCTGTAAGATGAGTCAATGGAATGTGTGATACGGTAAGTGAGCAGGAATGACCTCAGTGCGTCTGTGTCGGTGTTCGCAGGATGAAAGATATTTGAATATTTGAACTAATTGTACTTTATTTCCAGCTTTAGATTATGTAGGGAAATGAATATTTGAACTAATTGTATTTTATTTCAAGCTTCAGATTATGTAGGGAAATGCATGTACGTAATTACTGCTTTCTCGTTTATTTCGGAAATTTTTTGTGGAAACAGAGTAGGCTCCCATCCTTTGTACAAAATCACGAGTTGTCGTAAGCTACAAAGTGTCATCAATAGTTCCAATGCATAAATACTATCGCGCAAATCGAGTGCAAAGAAGTATATTCAAATGCGAGTGATTTATTTTGGTTGAAAAATTGAACTGTAAAAATGTTTCTTTGTGCGAAGGGGGTCTTAGAACACGCGGTCTGCCCCATGCTGGTAATGGTGAACCTGTTTGATCATTGGTAGCCAAATTATAACATCTAACGGTCACATCGAAATTCGCCGCCTCACGGCATAGTTAAATTAATGTCGTTCCACTCCTTTTGTAGTTAGATGTGCTGTAGTTCCACGTGGTCGACCGTTCGTTGCCGGTGGGCACGAGTTTCGAATAACGACAACACCTATGATGAGAAAGTACGCCAACTTCTGGAGGACCCTGCATACAGAATTCTGGAATGTGACCCACGGACAAGGTGGCCAAGAAGACTAGTGCTCTCTTGAAGGAAACAGGGATGCCCGATAAGATCATCAGACAACTACGGGAAAAAGCGCCAGTGCCACCTAGACTGTATGGTCTGCCTAAAATACACAAGGAGGGTGTGCCCCTACGTCCTATTGTCAGTAATATTGGGGCACCTACGTACACAACAGCCAAGTACCTGAAAGGTCTCCTGGCTCCATATGTGGGGAAATGTATTCACCACATCCGCAACTCAGAAGATTTCCTGCAACGCCTCAAGCAACTGCACATCACAGATTCGGACATCATGGTTAGTTTTGATGTGGTATCGCTGTTCACCAGGGTCCCACTAAAGGACTCACTAGAACTGATTGCAGAGAAATTTGATGGTGCTCTGTTGGACCTGTTCAGTCATACACTGACATCCACGTATTTCCTGTACAGAAACCAATATTACGAGCAAACTGAAGGTGTAGCTATGGGCAGCCCACTGTCCCCCGTGGTTGCCAACATGTTTATGGAGAGTTTTGAGGAGAGGGCATTGGAGACAGCCACATTTAAACCCACATGCTTCTTTAGGTATGTGGATGACACCTTCGTGATCTGGCCACATGGGATGGACAGGCTCAATGAGTTTCTTGAACATCTGAACTCATGCCATCCTAATATCAAGTTCACCATGGAACTGGAGAAGAATGGCCAGCTGTCATTTCTGGATGTACTAGTCCAGAGGAAAGCAGATGGATCAATTGGCCACAGTGTGTACCGAAAACCTACACACACTGATTTATATCTGCAGGCCAGCAGTTGTCACCACCCTGCACAGAAGAATGGGGTTCTGAAGACTTTAGTCCACAGAGCACGTGCCCTATCAGACCAAGAGAATCTACCCGTAGAGACAGAACGTCTCAAAACAGTTTTCTCCAAGAATGGATACATGGACAGACAAATTGAGAGGGCACTCCGACCAGCCACTATACCACAGGTTCCTGAAGATGACCAAGATGAAGCAAGGAAGGTGGCATATCTGCCCTATGCTGGCTCTATTTCTGTCAGAATCAGTAGGATCCTGCGTAAACACAATATCAAGTGTGTTTTCTGTCCATCCAACAAGATCGGGGGACTGCTGGGAAGTGTCAAAGACGACCTGGGGTTACGAAAACCAGGGATTTACAATATACCTTGTCAGTGTGGCATGTCCTACATTGGCCAGACGACAAGAACTGTGGAGATCAGGTGCAAAGAACATCAGAGGCACACTAGATTAAGACAGGTGACTCAGTCAGCCATTGCTGAACACTGTCTAGAACTAGTTGATGCCATGAAGTATGAGGATACCAAGATTCTAGCACAAACACCCAGGTTTTGGGACAGTGTTATAAGAGAATCGATTGAGATGGCTGACGATCTTATGAATCGTGACACAGGGTACCAGCTAAGCAGAGCCTGGGATCCGGCTCTGGAATTGTTAAAGGAGCAACGGGGCCAGCTGCAACACTACACAAACAGAAGAACCAGAGACATGGAGATGGTAAACGAGCCCCTGACGGACTGCCAGGAGCACCAGACCGAAGATGGAACACCCAGAAGTGGGACTGGTGGGCGCGGACCGCAGAGGGAACATCCAGAGCCGCAGCAGACGAAAAACGGAGCGGCAACGCTCCAACAGGTCGTGGTGAGCGGGCGCGGACCGCAGGGGGAATGCCTGGTACCCCAGACCGCAGATGAAACCCCTAGGAGCGGGTTTGGTGGGCGAGGACCGCAGAGGGAACACCTAGAACCGCAGCGGACGGAAAACGGAGCAGCAACGCTCCAGCAGGTCACAGGGAATGGGCGCGGACCACAGAGGAAGCGCCTGCAGCCGTTGGTGGAGGGGGAAGACCATAGGCATAAATACTGGACCAGGTCCACTCGAGGAGCAGTCTCAGGTCGCACCTGATGAAGGTCTCGAGCTACATGACCTAAATATCGTGCAAGTACGACGCTGATATCCGGCAGAACACCCGACAACCCAAGATTTCAACGACAAAACAGTTATCGGTCCACTATACTCCTTCGTGCCCCAAGAACCGTGGACCCTGCCGTTGGTGGGGAGGCTTGCGTGCCTCAGCGATACAGGTAGCCGTACCGTAGGTGCAACCACAATGGAGGGGTATCTGTTGAGAGGTCAGACAAACGTGTGGTTCCTGAAGAGGGGCAGCAGCCTTTTCAGTAGTTGCAGGGGCAACAGTCTGGATGATTGACTGATCTGTCCTTGTAACACTAACCAAAATGGCCCTTAATCGGGCAGGTAAGTTAGAAAATTTAAAAAGGGAAATGGATAGGTTTAAGTTAGATATACTAGGAATTAGTGAAGTTCGCTGGCAGGAGGAACAAGACTTTTGGTTAGGCGAATACAGGGTTATAAATACAAAATCAAATAGGGTTAATGGAGGAGTCGGTTTAATAATGAATAAAAAATAGGAGTGCGGGTAAGCTACTACAAATAGCATAGTGAACGCTTTATTGTGGCCACGATAGGCACGAAGCCCACTCCTTCTACCGTAGTACAAGTTTATTTGCCAGCTAGCTCTGCAGATGATGAGGACATTGAAGAAATGTATGATGAAATAAGAGAAATTATTCAGATTGTGAAGGGAAACGAAAATTTAATAGCCATGGGTGACTGGAATTCGGTAGTAGGAAAAGGGAGAGAAGGAAACTTAGTAGGTGAATATGGATTGGGACTAAGAAATGAAAGAGGAAGCCGTCTGATAGAATTTTGCACAGAGCACAACTTAGTCATAGCTAAAACTTGGTTCAAGAGTCATAAAAGAAGGTTGTATACATGGAAGAAGCCTGGAGATACTCATAGGTTTCAGATAGATTATATAATGGTAAGACAGAGATTTAGGAACCAGGTTTTAAATTGTAAGACATTTCCAGGGACAGATGTGGAATCTGACCACAATCTATTGGTTATGAACTGTAGATTAAAACTGAAGAAACTGCAAAAAGGTGGGAATTTAAGGAGATGGGACCTGAATAAACTGAATAACCGAGAGGTTGTGCAGAGGTTCAGGGAGAGCATACGGGAACTATTGAAAGGAATGGGGGAAAGAAATACAGTAGAAGAAGAATGGGTAGCTTTAAGAGATGAAGTAGTGAAGGCGGCAGAGGATCTAGTAGGTAAAAAGACGAGGGCTAGTGGAAATCCTTGGGTAACAGAAGAAATATTGAATGTAATTGATAAAAGGAGAAAATATAAAAATGCAGTAAATGAAACAGGCAAAAAGGAATAGAAACGTCTCAAAAAAATGAGATCGACAGGAAGTGCAAAATGGCTAAGCAGGGATGGCTAGAGGACAAATGTAAGGATGTAGAGGCTTATCTCACCAGGGTAAGACAGATACTGCCTACGGGAAAATAAAAGAGACCTTTGGAGAAAACCGAACGAGGTGGCACAGTGGCTTGCACACTGAACTAGCATTCGTGAGGACGACGGTTCAATCCTGCGTCCAGCAATCCTGATTTAGGTTTTCCGTGATTTCCCTAAATCACTCCACGCAAATGCCGGGATGGTTCCTTCGAAAGGGTACGGCCGACTACCTTCCCTGTCCTTCCCTAATCCGATGACACTGATGACCTCGCTGTCTGGTCTCCTCCCCGAAACAACCCCAACCCTTTGCAGAAAAGACAACCACCTGTACGAATATCAAGGGCTCAGATGGAAACCCAGTTCTATGCAAAGAAGGAAAAGTAGAAAGGTGGAAGGAGCATATAGAGGGTCTATACAAGGGCAATGTACTTGAGGACAATATTATGGAAATGGGAGAGGATGTAGATGAAGATCAAATGGGAAATACTATACTGCGTGAAGAGTCTGACAGAGCACTGAAAGACCTGAGTCGAAACAAGTCCCCGGGAGTAGATAACATTCCATTAGAACTACTGACGGCCTTGGGAGACCCAGTCCTGACAAAACTCTACCATCTGGTGAGCAAGATGTATGAGACAGGCGAAATACCCTCAGACTTCAGGAAGAATATAATAATTCCAATCCCAAAGAAAGCAGGTGTTGACAGATGTGAAAATTACCGAACTATCAGTTTAATAAGTCACGGATGCAAAATACTAATGCGAGTTCTTTACAGACGAATAGAAAAACTGTCAGAAGCCGACCGCGCGGAAGATCAGTTTGGATTCTGTAGAAATATTGGAAAACGTGAGGCACTACTGACCCTACGACTTATCTTAGAAGCTAGATTAAGGAAAGGCTAACCTACGTATCTAGCATTTGTAGACTTAGAGAAAGCTTTTGACAATGTTGACTGGAATACTCTCTTTCAGATTATGAAGGTGGCAGGACTAAAATTCAGGGAGCGAAAGACTATTTACAATTTTTACAGAAACCAGATGGCAGTTATAAGAGTCGAGGGGCATCAAAGGAAAGCAGTGGTTGGGAAAGGAGTGAGACAGGGTTATAGCCTATCCCCGATGTTATTCAATCTGTATATTGAGCAAGCAGTGAAGAAAACAAAACAAAAAAAATCGGGGTAGGTATTAAAATCCATGGAGAAGAAATAAAAACTTTGAAGTTCGCCGATGACATTGTAATTCTGTCAGAGACAGCAAAGGACTTGGAATAGCAGTTGAACCGAATGGACAGTGTCATGAAAGGAGGGTATGAGATGAACATCAACAAAAGCAAAATGAGGATAATGGAATGCAATCGAATTAAGTCGGTTGAAACTGAGGGAATTAGATTAGGAAACGAGACACTTAAAGTAGTAAAGGAGTTTTGCTATTTGGGGAGAAAAATAACTGATGATGGTCGAAGTAGAGAGGATATCAAACGTAGACTGGCTATTGCAAGGATAGCTTTTCTGAAGAAGAGAAATTTGTTAACATCGAGTATAGATTTAAGTGTCAGGAAGTATATCTATGGAGTGTAGCCATGTATGGAAGTGAAACATGGACGATAACTAGTTTGAACAAAAAGAGAATAGGAGCGTTCGAAATGTGGTGCTACAGAAGAATGCTGAAGATTTGATGGATAGATCACATAACTAATGAGGAGGTATTGAATAGGATTGGGGAGAAGAGAAGTTTGTGGCACAACTTGACTAGAAGAAGGGATCGGTTGGTAGGACATGTTCTGAGGCATCAAAGGATCACCAATTTAGTATTGGAGGGCAGCGTGGAGGGTAAAAATCGTAGTGGGTGACAAAGAGATGAATACACTAAACAGATTCAGATGGATGTAGGTTGCAGTAGGTACTGGGAGATGAAGAAGCTTGCACAGGATAGGGTAGCATGGAGAGTTGCATCAAATCAGTCTCAGGACTGAAGACCACAACAACAACAACAATACTCCTTCGACCCCTGTGTCAATGTGTCTGGTCCCCAGTGTATCCGTATCCTCCTCTCTCGTAGTGGAAGTTCTATGTAAAGTAATGTTAGAATTTGGTGGTACACATTTGGTCAAACCTAGTTCCGTCTTACCAGTAAAACAATAATGCAGCCTAAGTGCAGATTAGCATACAAGATAGCCAAGTTATAAGTTGTAACAAAATTTGTCTCTGTAAAGTTGAATAATTACTGTAATTTCTGTAAAATCGAATGATTATGTTTAAAATAAGTAGGCTATGTATGATCATCAGTCTTTAACATACCATGTAGGCACAATGAAGTCAATTTAAGAGAATTCAATTATAGAAGGAAAAGAGTTTTAAGAATAACAAAAGGATATAGAACGCAGTGACCCACACGTCAATGTGTGAGCCCTTCAGTCCCTTGCTTAGTAACGTGCAAAATAGCACGCGGTCTGTTCTCTAGGTAACGCTCTCATGTACCCCTCCGCCAATTATCCGTTGCTCCATTTCCATTCAGGGCTAGTTGCAATGACTACCTCTTTTATTAAAGCCGATGCCAGGTGTCAATTTCCGCCTGGTTGTGGACTAGTATAGAAACAAGAAAATCCACAAAAATCACCAGGGCTGTGTAAAGCAGAAATACGAGCGTTGCCAGGGCTTTTTAGGCAAGTACAGGCAAAAGCATAGTTTTCTCTCCTCCACAATAACACAGTTAACTTTCATCTGGCGTCCTCTGCTAGGTTTACTGTAAGAAAAATTGTTAGATTCCCACAAAACGATAATCTTTCATCTGGCGTCCCTTTGCCATTATTCCCACAAAGCAGACGGTAATCGTTCATCGTGATAATCCCAAACACTCGAGCAGTACTCAAGAGCAGTTCGCACTAGCGTCCTATATGCCTTTTTTTTCTACAAATGGGCCACACTTTCGTAAAATTCTCCCAATAAACCCAAGATGTCCACTCGCCTTCCCTACCACAGGCCTCACGTGCTCGTTCCATTTCATACCACTTTGCAACACTACACCCACATATTTCAACTACGTGACTGTGCCAAGCAGGACCCTACTTATGCTATATCCAAAAATTATAGGTTTTTCTATCGTACTAACTATTAAATTTTTCTACGTTTAGGGCCAGCTGCTATTCATCAGAGCAAATATAAGTTTTGTCTAAGTCCTCTTGTATCATCCAACCGTCACTCAGGTGACATCTGATGAATAGTCCACACTCCACACTGAAGATCACAGAGCGCTTCTGATCCACCCATTCTGCTTTTGTCTATCTATTATCAACACATTACTCCACGTCTCCTTTTACACTGGTTGGCTTACCTGTCGCCATATCTAGAGGTCGGTTCCGAATTATACGTAGGCGTCCGGATACTTTTGACCAGATGGTGGTATGAGAGAGGCGGAGTACCCTCAGACTTCGAGATAAAATTTAATAATCTTAATTTAAAAGAAGGGAGGTGGTTGCAGCTGTGAATAATGGTCAACCTTCAGGATAATTTGTCATTGTTGCAAAATACTGACGCGAATTATTTATAGAAAGATGGAAAAGCTGGTAGGTGCCGACCTCTGGGATAACGACTTTGGTTCGCAGGAAATGTAGTCACATATGAGGCAACATTATCTTTACTACTTGTCTTAGAAAATCGAGTGAATTCTTCTACAATTATGAAATATCAGGACTTCGAAAAAGCTTTTGACAATGTTGACTAGACGTCACACTTTGAAATTCTGAACGTAGCATGGAAAAAAATACTTGGAGCGAAAATTTAACTACAATTTGTACAGAAGCCAAACTGCATTCTTAAGATTAAAAGACCATGAAAGGGAAGTAGGGAATGAAGCAAATTTCTAGCCACTCTCCCATGTTATTCAATCTGTACACCGAACAAGTAAAGAAAGAATACAACGAGACATTCGCAAAGACTATTAAAATTCAGGGAGATGAAATAGAAACGTTTTCGTTGACACCGTAATTTTGTGGGAACCGACATTGGCCTTGGAGGAAATGCTGAACGAAATGAACAGTGTCTCGAAAGCAGGTTATAAGATGCATATCAACGTAATTAAAATAAGAGGAATGGAATATAGAATTAAATCAGATGAGGCTCATGAAATTTAATTTGGAAATGATGACAAAGAAGTAATCGATGTTTTGTTACTTTTGTAGCTAAGATCGATCATAAATTTGGGTGTCAGGATGTTTTTCTGGTATTTTATGGGGCGTAATCTTGTATGGAACTGAAACGAGAACGATAAGCAAATGGGACGATAAGATAAGTTTTTGGAATTTAGTACTACAGAATAATGTCGAAATTACGTGGCATGATCGTATCACTAATGAGGAAGTGCTCTATCTGATATAGGGAAAAGGGAAGTTGTGACATAATTTAATAAAAAGAAGTGATTGGTTAACAGCAAACACCATAACCCCTGAAGGAAACTTCATTTCGATTTAGCGGTTAAAAGTGAGGGTATAACAGTTCTGGAGAGAGATAAGCTGTGTATACAATGAGCCGGTGCAAATGGATATAGGTTGCGGTAGTAACGCGGAGATGAAGAGGCTTGCACAGGATAGGTTAAAAGGGAGGACTCTATCAAAGCATTCGGAGATCTGTGGCGTAGAATTTGTGTGGACGTCTGTAGGTGGGGAGGGGGCGATTGAGGTGCGGGTTGTACACACGTGGAATTACTTTGAGAAACAAAAGTTATTAAAAATAAATTCTTTTAGTTTTAGACTGTATGAACTGCTATTCGGAGCTATCGACTTCACTCTTAAGTTCTTTAGGTTTCAGTTAAAGAGTTTACCGTTAGGGCTAACTTACATTGATTATCACACTGTTGCTTGTCTGCCAGGTCTGAGCCTTGGGTAATTTATGATTGTTATTTATCGATATTTATGCAACTGAATTTTCTACTGAAGAGTAATTTTATTAATTGGTATTTAACTAAGCCTTTATGGCGTTCTTCTTTTAATTTTAGCTATACATACCTTTGTAAAATAAGCCTGAGTAATATCAATTACAATCAATGTATCTACATTGCTAACTGTTGTTTGGCTGAGATTTGCATATTACATGAACATGTATGAGCGGTCATAATATTTCTCTGGTCTTTGTTTCAAATAGTTTTAAAGTCATTCCTCGACTGTCCTGATTCGTTGTTCTTACAGATGTTAACTTAAATGTTAAATAAATGTTTACTGATGCCCGATGTATATTTTTGGGAACATCACTTATTGAAAATGCTTTTGTCTGTTTTTGTGATAGCCTCAGTCATACTGTTCTTTGTTGGGTTTAGGTTGTGGGATAACCACCTGAGCGAGGAGTAGGTTTATCTGTTCCACCATTACTTATTGCAACTCAACATTCAGTGATCATTGCTTGCATTTATCTGAGTTTTTTAATCTCATAAGTACTAAGAAGATTCTAGTAACACTCTCGAGTAATTATTTCCTTCATAGATGTGTCTTTTCCTCAATAAAGTTTTCAGAAGTATGGCTCCTTATCACTCCCAGCCCCTACTTCAGTGGTGGCACACTGTGGTCTGAAATGGCTTAACAAAATGCTGTAGCAAGAAAGAAAAAAAACACAAGATATTTTCCCGAAAAAGTTTATAACCTAAAACACTTCTCCAAGCTGATATTAACAATTTGTTGAAACACATGAGGTTACAAGGTTCAGATAAATGCAAGGTATGAGCAACAAGCATCTTATATTGGAATTTTAAGCTGAGATCAGAAATGATGAGAGGGAGTGTAACTGGACTTTACTCAGGAAGTCCTCCTAGTACGTAAAATCAACAATGCGCAAATAAAACAAGCACAACATTTTAATTACCACATGTTCCCCAAAATATACCTGAAAGATAAAATAAAAACATTTAGTTTACAGTTCAGTTAACACCCGTAAAGACAGAAAATCGGAACAGGTATGGAACGGCTATAAAACAATGTGAAATGCAGACCAGAGAAATGTTATTTGACTATTCGTTAATAACGAAATAAAATACAAGTCTCAGCGAAAGAACAGTGGGTAAGATACATAGCCTGACTTCTAATTGAGATTTCTCAAGTTAGTTTGACAAAACAATGAATAAATAAAATTTCAGAAAGAACACTCTCAAGGCTTCATTTAAAACAACAATTTATAAAATGAATCTTAAGAACCAAAATTAGTTGCATGAAGGCAGCACAATATTCATAAACTATGAACCAGGCTCAATCCTGCTAGGCAGAAATTAACAGTGACCTAATAAATTTTAGCAGCGTAAGTTAGTAGAGCCGGTAAATTTTTTAAATAAAACCGAGGTTGATACAGACCTAAAGCGCGTTGTATAAAGCACCCTATTGCACAACAGACAGCTCCGAAAAGCAGCTCACCAAACATGTCCACACGCCTCAGCAATTCCACTCTGAACATGATTCCCTTCGACACAAATAACAGTTCACCTTCCTCGGCCGCATTCCCTAGGCCGCTTCCGAGCAATGTGCGTCTCGAGCAGGTAAGTTGAAGTAAGCTAACACAGTCAAGCTAGAAATGACATTCAATTTTGGTAGATGCTTATAGCATCCATGTCTCACATAAGCGTCAGCACTTGTCCTTGAGTGACCATCGTCCAGTTATTAGTGCTCAATGACTAAGCGAGAGCTGATAGGAATGCAATTAAGACAGCGCGGCAGAGCCCGCACATGTTCTGTTGCAAGACTCGAGGCAAATAAGTTAAACCCGCTTTAGATTTCATATCGAGAGAGTGCAAGGGTCAGAAGCCCTGTCTGTGTGACTTTTGCAGCCGCCGTCTTCTCGACCAGGATATAATCCAGCTGCGGATGCACATTGCGTCGACCGTTAGTGAAGTGCCAGTCCTATCTCCTGGTACACCTCATTTTATACTTTCTTTCAACAGATTTAATATTTACGCAATATTTTCGAGGCGTGACCGAATCATGCTGAATACTAAGCTGAAGAATTTCATACGTGTTGAAATTTGGGTAATATGGGACGAAAGTGTCAAACTACTTGGATAAATAAACTATAACATGCTATGCCCTTCTACATCTAGGAGCAGCACGTTATGTTTCGGGTATCAGGGCAGACTATTTTACTTACGTACATGTTGTCGTTAGTCATGCCCTATGTTGTTAAGAAACCTTTGCATTTTATTGATATAAAGAACCATTTGCAAATGTTATCAACCCAGTAGTCATTCTGAAAATGGTAATCGAGGAAATAGTCTTTGGTCACCTATTTTCAGTAAAACTACTATGACCATCATGTACACAGAAACGACATAACAAGTTAGATTTATCATTATGATGTGACTAATGAGTTCACCGATGTTACACAGAAAATAAGTCGGACTGGCAGCGTCTTCCTCCCTGGTGAGACTGAAAATCTCGAAAGTGTGTTTGAAGGCCTCATTTAACCCTAGGACGCCTAAGGGGGAGGGAGTTCGTTGAACGGACAATTTTTTTATGTCCCCTGCTTTTGCCCAAGTAACTTTCATACTACATATTCCTTTTGAGTTATTGTTTGTTGGCTATTTTATGAAACGTTAGTGTCAATATATTTTATAGAAAATTCCTGCTTTGAAAGAAAAAATAAATATTATGGGTCTAACAACCTTCTCCCCCCCCCCCCCCCCCTTCGGCTTCCGTGCTATAGAAAATTTCCCTTAGTAAGATTTCGTATTTCTCATCTCTACAACAGTGCAAGTTATTTTCTTGTTGGTTGGTATTCTTGATATTTACAACAATCGGTTTACTTTCAGAGGAAGATTGTTGATGTTAGTCAGCTGTTATTTATCTTGTAAACTTGCAGTGAGTTAGTGCAGTTACCTACTGTTCACACCCAGACTTAGAAATGACTAAAAGAATACGTGACTCGTGTTTAGAAAGAGGTCTGAATGAAATTTTAGATGAAGATGCTTACTCAGGTAGTGAAAGTGACTATGAGGATGGTGTTATGGAGTATGATTCAGATCGGGAAAGTGATGTGGATGTTAGAGAAGATGAAGATGGGCAGTGACCATCAGGATATTATTGTGCCAAGTCTGGAAGAAGGTACGTAACCACACAGCGTAGAATTCTGTTTCTAATATAGTAAGAGAGCAGGCAGGAGTAACTCCAGTTGCTGTTCGCCATTCACCTGGAGAAGCCTTGAAGTTACTACTTATGCCTGACATCATGGATGTTATAGTAAAACAGTCAAATGAAGAGGCAGTTAGGCGAGATGTTGCTTTGACTAATGAGAAAGAACTGTATGCCTTTATAGGAATCCTGATACTTATGGGGGCAAATAAGGACAATTCTGTCAGTGTACACGATCTTTGGTCAGACCTAACGGGTCGGCCTGTTTACAAAGGTATTATGGCAAGAGACGTTTCAAGGAACTTATTGCAATCATAAGGTTTGATGACAAAAGTACCCGCCAGCTAAGAAGGGAAGCAGACAAGTTCAAAGCAATCCGTGATGTTTTCAACAAAGTGAATGATAGGTTTCCACTACTGTATAAACCAGGGGTCCACCTCACCATTGATGACATGCTCAGCTTGTTTAGAGGGCGCTGTGCCTTCAAAGTATTTATGAAAGATAAACCGGGCAAGTATGGCATCCTTATACGCTTGTTGTCCGATGCAGTTGACAGATACGTCTTGAATATGGAGCCTTATGCAGGTAATGTTCAGAATTTGTCGAAAGAAGAACGGGGTTCAGCAGCTGTCGTCAAACGCCTGGTAGCACCTGTGAAAAATACAGGTCGAAATATTACTACAGACAGATACTACACATCGGTGGATTTGGCGGAAGAGTTATACCAAGACTACAAAGGAACTCTCAAGTCAAACAGGAAGCATATTCCAGACATAATGAAGAACACGTCAAATCGAGAGCTATATTCATCAATGTTCTTGTTCACAGACCCATCAACAGGTAGGCCTCCAATAACTTTGGTGTCCTACATAGCAAAAACGAAACCAAGTATATACTTACTGATGTTGTCAACAATGCACCGAGATAAATGCATATTTTAATTCCACTAAAGGTGGAATTGATACCGTTGGTCAAATGGCGTGTATGTACACCTGCAAGAGGGGAACAAAGAGATGGCCTCTATCTGTATTTTACTCTCTCATCGACATTTGTGCAATCAATGCAACCACCATATTCATCCAGCAACATCCAAGATGGAATGAAAAGAAACACAACAAACGGAAACAATTCCTAACGTTCACTGCTAGGCGGTTGCCCTTCTAAATAGCATACCATGCGAGCAAACCAGTTGCGTATTTACCTGTTATTACTCTTACTTTAGGTACCTATGCACGGCTCTGTTTAAAACTAATAGCCCAATGTAGTCATAGGGTAGTCTACTTTGATGCCCCGCAGCTAATTCGATGCAAATAATATGTAGCTGTAGTCAAATAGTCTATTCTTTGGCTAGAACTGCGAATTACAAAATATACAGAAAAACAAAATAAAACTTGTATGAATAATTTAATAACAAGGAGTTCAACTCTGGCGTCTGTAACTGATGTAGACGACAAAGAATTATGTTGAATAATGTTTACTCAAATAAATGAGAAGAGATCCTATAATATTCATTTAAAATACAGAGAGAAAACACCCTGATCAAATGAAGTAACGTTACGTTGAAAGCGTTAAGAGAATGGTAGCAAATTCCTCAAACTATGTAATCATCTAAGATAAGAGAACTATAAGACCATTTCGTAATCACGATGCACAAAGTATTCACCAACTGAAAGCAGTTCAGAGTTCAAAGTGATGATTTACAAATTATCACACATGGTAAAAAGAATAGTAACTCGTACGCTTATCTTATCTCAGTTCTGTAATACAAGTGGAAGAAGTGAGGGTCTTCCTGTGAGACACATTCAGACTTCTCAGAATGTAAAGTCCCTTCAAAAGTTAGAGCATCATAGCAGTAGATCACAGCCCAGAGTCTATCGACCATATATCACCCCTTAACACAGGCAGTTCTGCCTTCTTTCAGAACGAACATCCAAGTGTCAAGAGTGGCTCCCTTGAGGTGATCACTCGAAAAGTCGAACCTCTACTTGACTCCCGTAGAGTTCTGCTACTGTCTACTTATCCATTGGCTAAAGGATCCTTCTTAAGTTGTACAGACATGACTTGACTCAACATGACCACTTCGTGGATTAAAGCAATAGATTAAAACAGTATGTAAATGAAAAAATTTCATAAACTTATTGCTACACTCAGATCATTTACAGTAAAAATAAGTAACAGTTGGTTCATAAATAAATCAGTATTCTTACGCAAGTGCTCACGACAAATGACCACAGACTTTAGTTGAATATTGCTTAAGGGGAGTTGGAAATCCTTCCTCGACAATGTTAAATTTAGTTACTTAGTTTCCCTGTATTTCAGTTACCACTGTATCCATTAACATGAAACTTTTACAGAACATTAAACTTTATGTTCTGAGTCTACTGAACTGCAATAATAGCATTTCAGTCACTGCTTTCGCAAATACAAATTTTTTAACTACACAGTTAAAATTTTGTGTACTCTTTTGTATGTTATCCTAAATAGCCTTAATTATACATAACATTATGAACGTCTTCTAGTTCTAGAGACTCAGGAGATGTATGTTATTACTCCCTGAAAATTTGAATACTCTACTCGATGTAGGTTCTGAGATTTAGGGAAAAATGCAACAGAACATATAAATTTTCAGGAAAGCCTTCTAGACTGTAACTCATTAAATATATGCTTAATCTTTTATTTTTAGTCACTCAGAAACACCCTGAACCATACTGTATATCACCAAAAAAAATGGTTCAAATGGCTCTGAGCACTATGGGACTCAACTGCTGTGGTCATAAGCCCCTAGAACTTAGAACTACTTAAACCTAACTAATCTAAGGCCATCACACACATCCATGCCCGAGGCAGGATTTGAACCTGCGGCTGCAGCGGTCGTGCGGTTCCAGACTGCAGCGCCTTTAACCGCTCGGCTACTCCGGCCGGCTGTATATCATCCTCCTGATCTTTTTCCAAGTCTTTTCTTCTTTCGGAACGCCTTAGTGGCCAACTGTGCTGCATATTCTGCTTTATCAACGCGAACCTTGTCCAACCGTTCGAGCTTCAGGATTAATTCCCACATGCTGTAGCACTTTCAACCTACCAATGTTGGCATCATTAAAAGCAATAACAGCATTAATGACCCCCCCACTTTAGTGTCTTCATTCCAACAAAAACATTTTTTGGTAAGTCCATAAAACATTATTGAACGACTCATTGGGATTTTGAGTCTAACCATGCAGACACTTCTTCAGTAATTCAGGATTTGCCAGGTCTCTGTAAAGAGGTTTTATGGCTTCCGCAACGACTGCTGGAATGGAAAGTTTATGGCTGTATGAACTTTTTGAGTACTGGGCATTGCAGTAATTGCACCACGAATCAGGTCCAGGAGAGAAAAGGCGGTGTACTGGTTTTCCATCACTTGACAGTCTGTGGAAGAAGGTAGTCCATACTGCCTGCTTCATTTTCAGATCTTGAGTATTATTTCTAATGGCCATCAGGTAATAATAATAGTTCATCAGTCATTTTCTATGTCAGCCTACCTCTTATGGTTTTACCATCAGAAAGTTTCTTGTCTCTGAATCTTCATTTCAACTTCTTCAACCTGGTGTCCATCCTCTTCTCGACATGAGCTTTCTAACACAGCCATCCTGAAGTAATGCACATAAAAATTTTAACATTTTCAATCGGTGTAGATTATATTTAAAAAATTAAATAAAATCTTTCTCATATGAGTTTATAAGTGATATATACATCATTTTATTAAGAAAAATAGCAAATTTTATAATGTATAAAAATCCTAAAATGTGAAAAAAGTTTTCGTTTCTAACTCCCTTTAAAGAACTATTTATGACTTCTTGACAGAAGTTTCATTTGGTTCTCTTTTCAATTGTGATGCTCGCTGGCATATGCGATTGACCACTCTTAAATTAGCACACGTTTATAATAGCACCTCCAATCAAAATTTAAATAAAGTTAGTGAGAAAGTGATAAATCGTTGATTAAATAAAGTGCCAAGTATGACAAAACATGAGATATTGATGCTGTGTTCATTTGCTGTTTAACCTTGAGAATATGACATTATAACAAACATTTGCATAGTAAAACGATATAAAAGACGTAATAAATCAAGAAATAAAGTGGAAACAGATATGTAGATTTCCGATATGATAGCTATAGCGCAATATCGTTATTTAAGATATCGTGCATTTAAATCGCATGAAGCAATAAAAAGTTGTTAATTCAGAGGGTCATTGTGAAAATGTTCATTCTTTGAGAAGTATTAACTTTTGTAGTTTCAAAGTTACTGAATTATTGTTGTGTCACAGGGTGCACCTCTTTTTCTGAGACTCCAGATTTATTCAGATTTGCATTGATATCAGACGGTAAATTATTATAGTCCTCAGCTCCACAAGCAATATCCTCAAAACCCAAACCTAGGCGGACGAATACCTCACTCACATACTCGTAACGTTACCCACCTCCACTTAACGTGTCACATTATCTCGATAATATGGTACATAAAGTCGCATCAAAAGCATAACAAAGTACTTACGTAATAAAGAGAAAATAGATACATAATAAGTGGATACCCTACTTTCATGTCAGAACGAAAGTGTAAATATTTCTGTGATAGTGTGTGAAACAGCATATTCCTCCTAGGGTACGCCATACTAAATTTTCTAAATTTAACACAAATTAAAAATTACGGCGTATTACTTAAATGCCAAAATAAACAAAAAAAATGTTAATGACCTCTCGAGTCAGCAGTTTCTTTTCACATGTTTTTAGTGCTTTTACTCTCATTTCATAGCACGTTTTGTTTTGACTACTACATCGTAGCACTTAACTTTCAG
Organism: Schistocerca serialis cubense; assembly: GCF_023864345.2. NCBI lineage: Eukaryota > Metazoa > Arthropoda > Insecta > Orthoptera > Acrididae > Schistocerca > Schistocerca serialis. The sequence goes on along the minus strand of NC_064642.1, from coordinate 645,170,825 downwards.
ACACACAGCCCGCATACAGTTAGTTCGCAGTCCATCCACCTCTGGCGAAATTCATGACGGTCGTGGACACGTATTGCGCTATAACATGCGTTAATGCCCAGTCACTGTCAGTGCAGATGGACGATAGCTGTCTAAATACGACTCTGGTTTAGTTATCAATAACCATATGACTCCGCGAATCCCCATAGATCAGACACTGAACGTCCTTCCCAGTGGATACATTCACAAATAGGATCTCAAGCAAAAACTGATGTATAGCGTAGGCAAAACATGATTCACCTCCACATTTAAAACACTCTGTCCATGTTCCCACAAGAACACACGTCTTTCGTGCTATGAAATTTGTTCCAAACCATAAATCAGCTACTGTTACCTTTTCTTTTCCCTACAGTTAAGCAGAGACTAATTATAAACCTTAAAACTGACACTACTCCACGCAGAAATCGTGTCTTTAACTTTCAGTTGTAGCTCATGTGATAGTTGGATCAGAAACTGCGATTTATCGCCAGATTTTGTTCTCATAAACATAGTAGGATCTTATCCCCATAATTTTACATCCATAAAGCTATTCAAAACGCTTCCAAAATGACATATATTAACCTACGTAATATGCCCCCAGAAGCTTAGCTTATACTTTGCACGTAACCACATGTTTTATCACACAAGCAATTGATAATTTTATGAGGTCTGATGATATCCATCCACCAAACTTTGTGTGAACAATAATTATAAGTGAACTACACAAATTACACTTGAAATCCTTCCATAATACTACAATTAATACATTTCGATAACTCCTTGAACTTTCCCCTAAATCTTACTTACAGTACAAATTATATTCCTCACTCACACAACTAATCACTGTGTGCCGATCTCTGTGCACCGGACTTGTACGGCCAATATTAGCTCACTCCTTCCACTAACTTGTACTTCTATACGTTGTTACTTACACCTTCAATTTATCAGATCACCACTTACACAATGCAGAAACAGCCTCCAAAATTCTTATAAACTACACATGTAAATACCTTTGTTTACACACCAATTTTTACACACCAAATTCATCATTTAGAATGTGCATGTCTGTCACCATTGGCACTTACATTTATCCCGCCTGCGTGAGTATTTCTGGAATCTCATATTTTAATGTTTACTGAAGTGCTCAAACTTGAAGCATCTTTCCTCGTTCATCAATGGACTCACGTTTACAGGCAAATTGTGTGACAACCACTGGAACACCGTCTTGACTATCGACAGAAGCACACTTTCTTTCTTCACCAACATCCTTCATTTCACTTCCAGGCTGCACATCTTCAATGTCACCCCCCGCTAATCATCGCGCCCTCATACGTTGAGTTTAAAAATCTCTTCCCTCTATATTTATGGTACACATTATTACATCAGATCAACCTTCAAGCTCATTACCACCATCAAAAAGTGCATTAAACACTTCCTTCGCCCTGGTTGCGTCTTTGCTCTCTTTAATACTTTTTGCTGTACTATACTTTTCCCATGACGGTTAATGAGGCAGTAATGACTTTAATAATCTTCCATACCATCTCCCATTATTTATGGATTAGTCACCATTTCTCTTGCCGTACCATTCAGAACTAACCATCTCCTAATCAAATAGTTTCGCCAATAGCCATCTCTACATTTTCCCGATCCACCTCTAAATCATTTGTATGCTTTAAATCATGCTAAAAAACCCTTTGTTTCATCATCCTCTTCAGAACTAAATATGCTGTCTCTTTCCTCCCAATTAATGATTTGGTATCTGCAAAATTCTAATAATTATCCACAAAAGCAAAAGCGTCGTCTCCCTTACACAAAACTTCATTTATTTCCGCGTAATCACTACAAACTTTATCAAAAGTTTCAATCCACCGATGACACAAAATATTAATTACTTAAAACATCCATTATATCTCTCGATATAGTTTAGAGATCATCACCAATAACTCTGTCAGCCTCCGCCAATACACCATACAAATTGCCTCTATTGTATCGCTTCACGTTAGAGCCCACAATAGGCTTGAATTCCGCCACACTCAGATATATCCGCTTCTCCTCTGCATTTTCTCCCTGTCAGACGCCTCCTCGAATCCACGCTTTAACATACTGGCTAACACATTTACGCATTCATTTTCCAACATTCATTCAAAATTCATGTTTTCGTCGGGAGTCATCGGTCCACTTTCATCAAGAGAAATAAACGCACAAATCCCTTACAAATGAACAATGGAGCCCTAACCTGGTTTGAATTCAAAGGAAAAATATTGGCAGCAATTGAGAGATTTATACCAGATAAACTAACATACGATGGAGCTGATCCTCCTTGGTAAACAAAACGGGTCAGAACAACGAAAAAATCATGCCAAAATTAGACAGAGGCAAAATCTCCAGGATTGTCAATCTTTTACAAAAGCTCGTAATTTAGCGCGGGCATCAATGCGAGATGCTTATAATAGTATATAAGAACCAAACTTTGTCTGCTAGAAAATCCAAAGAGATTCTGGTCGTATGTGAATTATGCTAGGGGCAAGACACAGTCAATGCCTTCTCTGCGTGATAGCAATGGAAATATTATCGACGACAGTGCTGCCAAAGCAGAGTTACTAATCACAACCTTCCGAAATTCCTTCACCAAAGAAGACGAAGTAAATATTCCAGAATTCGATTCAAGAGCCACTGCCAACATAAGTAACGTAGAAGTAAATATCATTGGAGCTGTGTAGCAATTTAAATCAATCAACAAAAGCAAATCTCCCTGTCCAGACTATATACCAGACAAGTTTCTTTCAGAGTATGCTGATACAATAGTTCCATACATAAAATCATATACAACCGTTCGCTCGACGAAAGATCCGTACCCAAAGACTGGAAAGTTGCACAGGTCATGCCAATATTCAGGAAAGGTACTAGGAATAATTACAGACCCATATCATTAACGCCGATATGCAGCACGATTCTGGAACATATATTGTGTTCAAAGATTGTGAATTACCTCGAAGAAAACGGTCTATTGACATGCTGCCAACGCCGATTTAGAAAACATCGTTCTTGTGAAACACAACTATCTCTTTACTCACACGAAGTGTTGAGTGCTGTTGACAAGGGATTTCAAATTGATTCCGTATTTCTAGACTCCCCCCCCCATGAACCACGGACCTTGGCGTTGGTGGGGAGGCTTGCGTGCCTCAACGATACAGATAACCGTACCGTAGGTGCAACCACAGCGGAGGGGTATCTGTTGAGGGGCCAGACAAATATGTGGTTCCTTAAGAGGGGCAGTAGCCTTTTCAGTAGTTGCAGGGGCAACAGTCTGGATGATTGACTGATCTGGCCTTTAACACTAACCAAAATAGCCTTGCTGTTCTGGTACTGCGAACGGCTGAAAGCAAGGGGAAACTACAGCCGTAATTTTTCCCGAAGGCATGCAGCTTTACTGTGTGATTAAATGATGATGGCGTCCTCTTGGGTAAAATATTCCGGAGGTAAAATAGTCCCCCATTAGGATCTCCGGGCGGGGACTACTCAGGAGGACGTTGTTATCAGGGGACAGAAAACTGGCGTTCTACGGATCGGAGCGTGGAATGTCAGATCCCTTAATCGGGCAGGTAGGTTAGAAAAAAAAGGGAAATGGATAGGTTAAAGTTAGATATAGTGGGAAATAGTGAAGTTCGTGGCAGGAGGAACAAGACTTTTGGTCAGGTGAATACAGGGTTATAAATACAAAATCAGATAGGGGTAATGCAGGAGTAGGTTTGATAATGAATAAAAAAAATAGGGGTACGGGTAAGCTACTACAAACAGCTTAGTCAACGCATTATTGTGGCCACGATAGACACGAAGACCACGCCTACTACAGTAGTACAAGTTTATATGCCAACTAGCTCTGCAGATGACGAAGAAATTGTAGAAATGTGTGATGAGATAAAAGAAATTATTCAGGTAGTGAAGGAAGACGAAAATTTAATAGTCATGGGTGACTGGAATTCAAGCGTAGGAAAAGGGAGAGAAGGAAACATAGTAGGTGAATATGGATTGGGGGAAATAAATGAAAGAGGAAGCCGCATGGCAGAATTTTGCGCAGACCATAAGTTAATCATAGCTAACACTTGGTTTAAGAATCATGAAAGAAGGTTTTATACATGGAAGAACCCTGGAGATACTAAAAGGTATCAGACAGATTATATAATGGTAAGACAGAGATTTAGGAACCAGGTTTTAAATTGTAAGACATTTCCAGGGGCAGATGTGGACTCTGACCACAATCTCTTGGTTATGAACTGTAGATTAAAACTGAAGAAACTGCAAAAAGGTGGCAATTTACGGAGATGGAACCTGGATAAACTGACTAAAGCAGAGGTTGTACAGAGTTTCAGGGAGAGCATAAGGGAACAATTGACAGGAATGGGGGGAAAGAAATACAGTAGAAGAAGAATGGGTAACTTTGAGGGATGAAATAGTGAAGGCAGCAGAGGATCAAATAGGTAAAATGACGAGGGCTAGTAGAAACCCTTGGGAAACAGAAGAAATATTGAATTTAATTGATGAAAGGAGAAAATATAAAAATGCAGTAAATGAAGAAGGTATAAAGGAATACAAACGTCTCAAAAATTAGATCGACAGGAAGTGTAAAATGGCTAAGCAGGGATGGCTAGACGACAAATGTAAGGATGTAGAGGCTTATCTCACTAGGGGTAAGATAGATCCTGCGTACAGGAAAATTAAAGAGACCTTTGGAGAAATGAGAACCACTTGCAAGAGCTTTGATGGAAACCCAGTTCTAAGCACAGAAGGGAAAGCAGAAAGGTGGAAGGAGTATATAGAGGGTCTATACAAGGGCGATGTACTTGAGGACAATATTATGGAAATGGAAGAGGATGTAGATGAAGATGAAATGGGAGATATAACACTGCGTGAAGAGTTTGACAGAGCACTAAAAGACCTGAGTCGAAACAAGGCCCCCGGAGTAGACAACATTGCATTCGAAGTCCTGACAGCCTTAGGAGAGCCAGTCCTGACAAAACTCTACCATCTGGTGAGCAAGATGCATGAGACAGATGAAATTCCCTCAGACTTCAAGAAGAATATAATAATTACAATCTCAAAGAAAGCAGGTGTTGACAGATTACCGAACTATCAGTTTAATAAGTCACAGCTCCAAAATACTAGCGCGAATTCTTTACAGACGAATGGAAAAGTTGATAGAAGCCGACCTCGGGGAAGATCAGTTTGGATTCCGTAGAAATGTTGGACCAAGTGAGGCAATCCTGACCCTACGACTTATCTTAGAAGAAAGATTAAGGAAAGGCAAACCTACGTTTCTAGCATTTGTAGACTTAGAGAAAGCTTTTGACGATGTTGACTGTATTATTCTCTTTCAAATTCTCAAGGTGGCAGGGGTAAAATACATGGAGCGAAAGGCTATTTACAATTTGTACAGAAACCAGATGGCAGTTATAAGAGTCGAGGGGCACGAAAGGGAAGCAGTGGTTGGGAAGGGAGTTAGACAGGGTTGTAGCCTCTCCCAGATGTTATTCAATCTGTATATTGAGCAGGCAGTGAAGGAAACAAAAGAAAAATTCGGAATAGGTATTAAAATCCATGGAGAAGAAATAAAAACTTTGAAGTTCGCCGATGACATTGTAATTCTGTCAGAGACAGCTAAGGACTTTGAAGAGCAGTTGAACTGTCTTGAAAGGAGGGTATAAGATGAACATCAACAAAAGAAAACATGGATAATGTAATGTAGTCGAATTAAGTCGGTGATGCTGAGGGAATTAGATTATGAAACGAGACACTTAAAGTAGTGAAGGAGTTTTGCTATTTGGAGAGCAAAGTAACTGATGATGGTCGAAGCAGAGAGGATATAAAATGTAGACTGGCAATGGCAAGGAAAGCGTTTCTGAAGAAGAAAAATTTGTTAACATCGAGTATAGATTTAAGTGTCAGGAAGTCATTTCTGAAAGTATTTGTATGGAATGTAGCCATGTATGGAAGTGAAACGTGGACGATAAATAGTTTAGACTAGAAGAGATTAGAAGCTTTCGAAATGTGGTGCTACAGAAGAATGCTGAAGATTAGATGGGTAGATCACATAACTAATGAGGAGGTATTGAATAGAATTGGGGAGAAGAGGAGCTTGTGGCACAATTTGACTAGAAGAAGAGATCGTTTGGTTGGACATGTTCTGAGAGATCGAGGGATCACCAATTTAGTATTGGAGGGTAGCGTGGAGGGTATAATTCGTAGAGGGAGACAAAGAGATGAATACACTAAGCAGATTCAGAAGGATGTAGGCTGCAGTGGGTACTGGGAGATGAAGAGGCTTGCACAGGATAGAGTAGCATGGAGAGCTGCATCAAACCAGTCTCAGGACTGAAGACCACAACAACAACAACATTTCTAGACTTCCAGAAGGCTTTTGACACTGTACCACACAAGTGGTCTATAGTCAAAGTGCGTGCTTACAGAGTATAGTCTCAGTTAGGTTACTGTATTCGTGATTTCCTCTCTGAGAGGTCACACCAAGTAGTAACTGACGGAAAGTTACCGAGAAAACGTAAGTGATATGTGGCGTTCCACAAGGTAATGCTGTAGGTCCTTTGCTGTTCCTCGTCTATATAAACGATTTTGGATAGAATCTGAGCAGCCGTCTTAGGTTATTTGTAGATGACGCTGTCGCTTATTGGCTAGTACAGTCAGCAGAAGATCGAAAAAAATTGCAAAATTATTTAGAAAATTGACAACTGACAATTGTCCCTAAATAACGAAAATTGTGAGGCCATCCATACGCGTGCTAAAAGTAATTCGTTCAACTATGGTCACACGATAAATCAGTCAAATCTAAACGCCTAAATTCAACTAAATACCTAGCAATCATCTGCCATTTGGTGTGTGTCCCAATTAAAGCGTTTTTTAATCCTAAGAGGCCTCAGTAATGGTGTATCTCAACCTTTCAATCTCGTTTTAATTATTATGACCTTGTACATTTCTTCTTGTTGTTGCTGGGAACGTTAACTTGCGATGTTATGAGCGGGCAGCTCCCATTCTGAAGATCTGATAGGTGAATCGTTAATTTCGCGTTTACTGTGTGTACTAATTTTTGTCAACTTGTTTTGCTGTTAGTTGTTTGGTATATGCTGACACCCTTGTTTCCGCATCGGTTGACGCGTTGCTGTCCTGCTGGTCCCGGTCAGGGACACGTTTTCCTTCTGCCTCGGCGGCTTTCTCGACATTGCACGAGACCTAAGTGTTGGCAGGTCACACGAGATCCTGCTGATCTCCCGTTCCAACCTCTGGTTTAGTAGTTTGTCGTTATTATTTTGGTATCGTGCCACGGCGAGTGTGTCGCTAGATTAGCAAGTAACTGACTGAGTATTTCTGTTACTGTAAGGCCCTTGTGGGAGTGTGTTGAAGGCACTGAGTTTATTGATCTCTAAGAAAAATTAAGGGTTTAATTGTTATTATCATTTTAGGGGCCTGGTAAGTTATGTAAGTACTTAGCGTGATTTATGCGGAACAGGCTTGTGGCTAATCACTGAAGTGCTACTGTTGCTTCGGTTTTACATGTGCGTAGCCTCTGGGCAGCTTGGCTGCATTTTGCCTCTATGAGAGCAGAATAACCTGTGGGGATGTATGCATTTTGATGTCTTTTATTTAATGTTTGTTGAACGTACATTAAACTGTTGTGGGATTATCCCACAGTTGTGATCTAGCTGCGGGGGCAGAGTGGCGCAGCGAGTTTATTTTGTTAATCATCTGTTAGTAGTCGGGAGACCATTATGATGAACAAAAGAAATGGTTCAAATGGCTCTGAGCACTATGGGACTCAACATCTGTGGTCATCAGTCCCCTAGAACTTAGAACTACTTAAACCTAACTAACCCAAGGACATCACACACATCCATGCCCGAGGCAGGATTCGAACCTGCGACCGTAGCGGTCACGCGGTTCCAAACTGACGCGCCTAGAACCGCACGGCCACACCGGCCGGCTATGATGAACAGTTGACATTTTTAGTACTATTTGTAAATTTATGTACAATGCAAATGTCCTTATACATTGTGAATTAAATTTAAGGGGAGTTAGAACGGAAAAAAAAATTTCACATTTTCGGATTTTTACCTCATTAAAATATTTCTAATTTTCCGAATAAAATGATATATGTATCACTTATAAACTCACATGGGAGGGATTTTGTTTTATTTTTTTAATATACTTTACACCGGATGAAAACGTTAAAATTATTTCGCGCATTACTTCAAGATCTAATAATATCGCAAATTTTTCAGATATAAGGCTGTGGATTGCTGTGTTATAAAGATCATGTCCAGAATGGGATGGGCACCAGGTTGAGGAAGTCTGAGAGACAAGAAACTTTCTGATGGTAGAACCATAAGAAGCAGGCTGAAAGACAAAATGATTGATGAACTACAGTATTATTATGGTAAAGCCATTGGAAATAATAGTGAGGATTTGTTGCAAATTAAGCAGGCAGTAAGGCTACCTTCTTCCACAGACTTTCAACTGATGAAAAACCAGTACACCACCTTTTCTCTCCTGCACCTGATTCATGGTGCAATTACCGCAATGCCCAGTACTCAATCAGTTTATGCAGAAGCCCTCGTGGATATCTTAAAACCTCTTTACAGAGACCTGTCAAATCCTGAGTTACTGAATAAGTGTCTGCATGGTTAGACTCAAATTCACAAAGAGTCGTTCAATAATCTTATATGGACTCGCTTACCAAAAAATGTTTTTCTTGGAATGAAGACCCTAAAGTGGGTGGTCAGTGGTGCTGTTATTGCTTTTAATGATGCTATCATTGGTAGGTTGAAAGGGCTGCAGCATGTGAGAATTACTCCTGGAGCAAATTGCATCAGAGAACTTCAACGGACGGACAAGGTTCGCGTTGATAAAACAGAGTACGCAGCACGGTTGGCCACTAAGGAGTACAGAAACAAGAACAGAAGAAAAAGATCAAGAACATAATATACAATATGGTTCAGGATGCTTCCGAGTGACTAAAAGTAAAAGATTAAGCATATATTGAGTTACAGTCTAGAAGCCATTCCTGAAATTTTACATTTTCTGTTGCATTTTTCCCTAAATCCCAAAAACCACTTCGAGTAGAGTTTTCAATCTTTCAGGGAGTAATAACATACATCTCCTGAGTCTACTGAACTAAAATATGACCATAATGTTATGTATAATTAAGACTTTTTAAGATAACGTACAAAAAAGTACACAAAATTTTAACCACTTGGTTAAAAAACAGTATTTCCGAATGCAGTGACTGAAATGCAATTACTGTGGTTCAGTAGACTCAGAACATACAGTTTAATATCCTGTAGAAAGTCTCATGTCAGTAGCTACAGTGGTTACTGAAATACAGGGAAGCATAGTCACTAAACTTAACATTGTCGGTATAGGCCGTTCCAACCCCCATTAAAAGTCTGAACTATTTGTATGTATTTGCAATGATATTGGTAACTACCAATTGGCTCATGACTGAATTGTTATTAGTTCAAAATATTTGTTTGGGAGTGATAAATGACGCATCAAGTTGTTCCGCCCTTCTACGTGTTTTCCTTAAATTAATCCCGATTTTTGTTCTGGGTTCCAACTGCTAATCAGGCTACTATGAAAACGGATTCCAGTGTTTGTCTTACATATAATCAAATATTGAGACGTACTGACGTCGCATTTAAACCAAAACCTTCCATAGAATTAAATGAAATACTGTTACTTTATAGAGAAGTACACATGTGCTGGGTAACTGGAACTGATAATGTGTTAAAAAACTACGCGCTGTATACCTACAGTTGCCTATAATTAATGCAGAAATGTACCTTTGCAGTGGTTGCCATACACATACAAAGAAGAAGCCATTAACAGATGTGCGAGAAGTGACATACACAAAAATACTAATACAGTCTGAGATGAGAGCATTCCACTCAACATTGTCAAAAACTTTCTCTAAGTCTACAAATGCTAGAAACGTAGGTTTGCCTTTCCTTAATCTATCTTCTAAGATAAGTCGTAGGGTCAGTGTTGCCTCACGTGTTCCAACATTTGTACGGAATCCAAACTGATGTTCTAATCTTCCCCGTGGTCGGCTTCTACCAGTTTTTCCATTCGTCTGTAAAGATTTCGTGTTAGTATTTTGCAGCCGTGGCCTAATGAACTAATAGTTCGGTAATTTTCACATCTGTCAACATCTGCTTTCGTTGGGATTGGAATTCTTATATTCTTCTTGAAGTCTGAGGGTATTTCACCTGTCTCATACATCTTGCTCACCAAATGGTAGAGTTTTGTCAGGGCTGGCTTTCCCAAGGCTATCAATAGTTCAAATGGAATGTTGTTTACTCTCGCGGCCTTGTTTCGACTCTTCACGCTGTATTATATCTCATATTTCATCTTCATCTACATCCTCTTCCATTTCCATAATATTATCCTTAAGGACATTACCCTTGTACAGACCCTCTATATACTCCTTCCACCTTTCTGCTTTCTCTTCTTTGCTTAGAACCAGGTTTTCCATCTGAGCTCTTGATATTCATGCAAGTGGTTCTCTTTTCTCCTGTAGACATGATCTATCTTACCCCTAGTGATATACGAATCTACATCCTTACAATTGTCCTATAGCCATGCCTGCTTAACCATTTTGCACTTCCTGTCGATCTCATTTTTGAGACGTTTGTATTCCTTTTTGCCTGCTTCATTTACTGCATTTTTGTACTTTCTCCTTTCATCCTTTTTGCAGCTTCTTCAGTTTTAACCTACAGTTCATAATCAATAGATTGTGGTTAGAGTCCACATGTGCCCCTGGAAATGTCGTATAATTTAAAACCTGGTTCCAGAATCTTTGTCTTACCGTTACATAATCTATGTGAAACCTTCCAGTACCTCCAGGCCTTCTTCCATGTACACAACCCTCTTTCATGATTCTTGAACCAAGTGTTAGCTATGATTTAGTAATGCTCCGTGCAAAATTCTACCAGGTGACTTCCTCTTTCATTCCTTACCCCTATTCCAAATTCACCTACTACGTTTCCTTCTCTTCCAGTCACCCATGACTATTAAATTTTCGACTCCCTTCACTATCTGAATAGTTTCTTTTATCTCATCGTACATTTCATCAGTCTCTTCGTCATCTGCATCTGCATCTGGTACATATTTCTGTAAAAGAAATTTGAATTACAAACCATTGTGCCTGAACAAACACATTTCTGCACGTCTTCGCATTTGTAATGCAATAATGTGTTATTAATTTAATAGGTCATCTGATGCTGTGCCACGCCTTAGACAAGTTATGAAAATAAAGGGGTTCAATTAACATCTAGTGACTACTTTTGTGAATTAACAGCTTTTTTTAAGAATCCTAATAAAAACCATTAAAACGGTTGCACTCCTCACTCAAGACTTTCAGCTGTTCTCACAACACGTTGATTCATCGTCATCACTAGCCAGCAGTTGAGGGCAAGTCCAACCTAGTCGACACACCAAGGTTAACCATCCAGCTGTTGTCTCCAGACTCTGCTGCCATTAACTGTAGGCCACTGCCTATGCTCAGTCCAAATGCTACACATCTAGACCTCTTCGCCAGATGCTAACATGCTGGATAACTGACTTTTACCGCTCGTTGCATACCTGGCGGGATAGGGTTCGAGTATGTGTCAACTAGCTTCCCAGCCCAGTGGGCACACGCCATCATCTCAAACGTACTGGAGGTTGTGGTTCAGTTCCACCTGCTTGATGTGCACCATCAGCCATGTCCACTGCCTGTTGTGCACCATACTGCACCTACGCTCAGCTTAGGACCCTGCCGACAGCCATCACCACTTGTAGGTCCTCAGAATGCACTGCCCCCGAATTGCCTGTTTCTGACCCCTGCACACTACAAGACCCATGGCCGCATACATCATAGAGGCCAATGTCCGATTCTCCAGCTGTGATTCAGCCACTTTAATTGTTTGGAATAAAAGGCCTTCTCATCCTAAAACCTTTGTCATAATAGGTCATCGTCTGAATGCTACCGTCACCGCCACTGAAGCCACACTTTGGAGTCTGGATAGCCCTACAGCCAAACATACTGGCAGCCCAACTCTGAGTCTACAGTTACCTGCAAGGGTTGGAGCATCAGAATTCCTTACACAAGTGGCAGGCACAATATGATTCAGACATACAACGACATTACTAGGGAATGTCTCATCATTTTACAGCCTTGTACTTGACTGTTATCAAATGCAATAACTCAGTTACGACATAACTTCGTATGCTCCTCGGCAATTTGTGTATCGTATAAGTTGTGGTCCTCCTGTGAATATTTAAATGAGGTGCAATATAACAGCGAACTTTAAGTAAATCTCACCGAGCCCTGCGACAAGCATCCCTTAGATTATGCAAGTGGCCAGCAAGCGCTAGTTCCGCGAGATACGGCCCCTCAGTTCAGGGGCGTAGAGATACTTGTCTGTCACGTAATTCGATGATGATGGTGTGTAGTTTGTGGGGCGCTCAACTGTAGGGTCATCAGCGCCCATACAAAGACCCAATTTTTTACACAGTCCAATCTAGCCAACGTCACGAATGATGATGATGATGATGAATTGATAAGGACAACACAAACAGCCAGTCCTCAGGCAGAGAAAAATCCCCAACCAGGTCGGTAATCGAACCCGGGACCCCGTGATCCAGAGACAACAACGCTAGCCACTAGACCACGAGCTGCGGACGTGCCTGGTAATAAGTGTAATCAGTGAAGAGGTACATTTCTAAAATGCTCAACAAACGGGCACTTGTCTCACAAACAGTGATATTGAACTGGGTGGCATTTTATTTAACCACGTGGCAGTATCGCACTCCCCTGATGGTGCCACAGGAGGGAGTGAAACAGGAGGTTGAAGGAATCTCTTGCCTAAAACGCACAGCGCTGTCAGTGATATTAACACAGTCTATAGCGCTGCCGACACACAAACAGGCTATTTTCATAGTACGAGGGGCAGAGATCTCTTCTAGACAGCACGTTGCAAGGCATTCAAGATATGCTCAATAATGTTCATGCCTGGGGAGCTTGGAGGGCAGCGGAAGTGTTTAAACGCAGAAGAGTGTTCCTGGAGCCATTCTATAGCAACACGGGACTTGCGGGGTGTCGCGTTGTCCTGCTGGAATTTCCCACGTCCGACGGAATGCACAATGGACATAAATGGACGCAGGTAATCACACAGGATGGTTACTTACGTGCCACCAGTCAGAGTCGCATGTAGACGTATCAGAGGTCCAACATCACTCCAGCTATACACGCCTCACATCATTATAAAGCCTCCACCAGCTCGAACTGTTCCCTGCTCACATGCAGGATCTATGAATTGAGAAGGTAGTCTCCATACCAGTACACGTTCATCCACTCGATACAATTTGAAACAAGACTTGATGTCCGACCAGGTAACATGTTCCCAATCATCACCAGTCTAATGTCGGTGCTGACAGGCCCGGGCGAGGCTTCAAAAATGGGTCAAATGGCTCTGAGCACTATGGGACTTAACATCTGAGGTCATCAGTCCCCTAGAACTTAGAACTACTTAAACCTAACTAACCTAAGGACATCACACACATCCATGACCGAGGCAGGATTCGAACCTGCGACCGTAGTGGTCGCGCGGTTCCAGACCGAAGCACCTAGAACCGCTCCGCCACACCGGACGGCTACGGGCGATTCCTAGGGCTTTGTGTCGTGCAGTCGTCAACGGTGCACGAGTAGTCCTTCGGCTCCGAAAGCCCACATCGATGATGTTTCGTTGATTGAATCGTACGCTGAAAGTTGTTGATGACCCAGCATTGAAATTGCAGCAATTTGCGGAAGGATTGCACTTCTGTCACGTTCAGCGATTCTCTTCAGGCGTCGTTGGACCCATTCTTGCAGGATCTTTTTCCGGCCGCAGTGATGTCGGAGGTTTGATGTTTTATCCGATTCCTGATATTCATGGTGCACTCGTGAATTCGTCGTACCGGAAAATCCCCACTTCATCACTACGTGGGAGACATTGTGTGCCCTCGCTCATGCGGCGACCATACCACCATGTTCAAACTCCCTAAAATATTGATAACCTGTTATTGTAGCAGCAGTAACTGGTCAGACAAATGCACCACCACTTGTTGTCTTATGTAAGCGTTGCCGACAGCAGCGCCGTATTAAGCCTCTTTTACATATCTCTGTATTTTTAATATGCATGCCTATACTACTTTCTTTGGCGCTTCAGTGTATATTGCATCGTCAATCATAAAACCAGCCAGGCGGTACACTCACTCACGTTCTGTTAACTATCAGCATTAAAGCTGCAGACTGCACAGTGTGCTCAATTAACAATCTATTCTGGCATAATGATTTGAATAAATTACATAACTTTTCGAAATGGCACACTCCTCTGAGCAGGTTGTTACTTCTAACATTCACTTAGCTGTATTTAATTCAGTGGTGACATCAGTAGATACAGCTTCATGCTTATGGCTGAGGTACAATAACGCAAAGCAATGGGTAATGCATTAAACGCATTTCATTTAAGCGTAGTTCAAACATCAAGCTGATTCATTATTTTGTCCGTCTCAGTTGCACTGATATAAAATTTTTGCTGCAGTGGTTACCGCTTACGAGCTGACTCGCCCATTCTCAAACAATTGATCTCGTTATTAACAAATCATACAATATAGTCCCAAGAGGCACGAATAACTTCTATACAGAAAGAGTATACTTTGGGCAACAAGTACATTAACTGATATTGGCTTACGTCTCTGTTGTGCCTGACTAGCACAGTCAGTCTAAAGGAGGCTATAACATTTGCCGTGACATTTTTCAGGTTATTTTGGCAATAAAAGTGAATGAAATTGTGAACTCAACATTTGTAGTATCGATATAAACATATTATTTGTAGGTCCCTTCCGGAGACAACAGATCTTGCTCACAGAAGTTAGTATTACTTTGTCAGAGTAGCTGTAAGTGTGTGCTAGACAGTCTAGCAATGTGCTCGGTTTGAGAAGAGTGGAAGCTGGCCAGCGTCTAGAGGAGGCGACAGCATTGTTTAAAGATGATTTCGTGATGATATATTTCATTGTGTGTTAGACAGTTTGGCTATGTGCAGCTTTGAGAGAGATGAAGCTGACCTGCCTTGTAGTGGAGGCAACACTATTTAAAAAGGGTTTTGTACTAATATATTCTGAAGAAAAATTCTGTGGAACAGAGATGATGCGAGTGCAAGAGTGTCAGAAGTGATGTCTTCTTAGGTAATCTAGTTGTTTTATATATTTGTTATTGTGTGGTTTCTTATTATTAGAACATTGTGCATCGTTAAAATTTACTGTAGAAATTTTGTAGTCAAGCACATGAATTTGTCATGTAATAGAAACAAATGTCAAGGAAAGTAATTGCACACAGGAAAATTATTAAGGAATATTTTGCTAACTTGTCAAGTTGTGTTTTATGAAAGGGTGTATTTTTGTTATGGCTTAATGAACCATAGTTATACTTGGAGTCTTTGTTCTCATTTATCTGTCGTTAAGTTTAGTTTCCCATTTTTCATTCCTTACCTTTATGAATGTGTTTGTATACGTGCACTGGGCGTTGCCAGTTGTGTGCTGCAGAAACATTTATATGAAAAGGATAAGATATCGTCTTGCATTACACAACTCAGGTACGATAAATGGAATTTGATTTTTGGCCGTCTCATTACTATCTTAATAGCAACAGGCTGCACGAAAGACGAGTGTTCCGAGCCCTCAAGTAGGCCAATGAATTTAATTATCATCAAATTTCATGTTCATTGTAAGACACAGTGATTGTCAGAGTATTATTTGTAAAAATAATATATCAGTTCAGAGGCTTAACACCAGTAGAAGATCTCAGTAAAGTGCTATCTTGTGAGTTTCAAGCCGTTTTACCAGGAAGTAAGATGCGTTAAATTGTATGGTCATATGCTGGTGCAGTCATTGTTTGCAAGACTGAAGATAAAACTTAACAGTATTCAGGGCCAACATTTTAATCTGAATAATTTGCTTTGCAGTCAGATAGCAACCGCAAATTTCACTGAAAACGGATTGCTCTTTCGCAGGTGAATTGTTTTATGTACTGGCTAGTCTGGATTTCGCATCGTGTAGCGTTAACTTCACGTACGTCTGGTCAAAATTTAATTTTAGCCCCGGTCTGTTGCCTTGCGATAAGATTTACGTATTTGAATATGAACATAAGGTTTATACAGCTTCTTAAGGGGGGTAGGACGTCAAACTGACCGACTTGGAGCAGGAGAGGCACCACACGACATTTTAATTTCCACTGTCTCTACTTTTACAAATAAATTCAAAAAACTTTGTCAACACGACCAGGAACGATTCAGGATTCAAACTCATAGCAATGTAAGTTCAAAAGTATAACAAAATAATTTTTTTACGCGCGAAATTTCATTATTTTTTCACTTACTATTGGCTGCATTTGTTGCTATAGGTACACTTTTCTTCACAAGTAAGAGAGGTTCTCCGATGAATTTTGCAAAGCATACAAACCATACTTACAGGTGTATGAAACTCTAGAATTTAATTAATTAATGAAAAAATGAATGAACTGTTACATTTTAAAATTAATGTTTAGAAAAAACTCAAATTTTATGATCAAAATATCCACGGGTATGCTGCCGGTCTATAGTGTCCAACGGGCACAATATTTCGGCGATCATACATGTCGCCATCATCAGGTGAACTGACGGACTGAGCTCCTGCACGGCACGGAGATCCGTACGCTATGGCTGCTCAGAGGGAACTGGGTTCCGTCGCGGCGGCGGCCGATTTAAATACCCTCCGCCGTCCGCGCCCCGCGCCACGGTCGCGCGGTGGAACAGATTGCGACGGCGTCTGAGATGACGTCGGTGTGATGGTTCTGTCCGCCGTGGTCGTCACAACTATACGTTTGCTCGATTTACTCTTTATTAACCCGATCGCTGGTTCCCAAGCCTTGCTAAGATTATAGCCACAGTCACGGTTTATGAGGTCGTCATTGGTGCGAATTTCGATGGCCTCTCTAACAACGCTGTCCCAGTATCTCGACGTCTGTACCAGAATCCTCGTGCGGTCATATTCCATGGCGTGATTTTCCGACAAACAATGTTCAGCGACCGCCGACTTGCTCGGATACATCAGTGGAGTGTGCCTCTGGTGTTGACGGCATCGATCCTCGACGGTACGCATCGTCTGACCAATATACGACTTGCCACATTGACAGTGAATCTGGTACACGCCGGCCTTCCTCAAACCGAGGTCATCTTTGGCGCTCCCCACCAGTGCGCGAGTTTTATTTGGAGGACAAAACACAGTTCCGACCCGGTGTTTCTTCAGAATGCGGGCGATTTTCCCCGAGAGTGCGCCTGTGTATGGACTAAATGCAATGCCTACCTCCTCCCTCGTGACTTCATCCATCTCAACAGGTTGTGCTGCAGTGGTTGGGCGGAGAGCACGTTGAATCTGCCACTCTGAGTACCCATTTTTTCGAAATACAGTTCTCAGATGTTCCAATTCCTGGGGTAGACTCTCTGCGTCATAGTGCGCGCCCTATGTACTAGAGTTTTAAGTACCCCATTCCTCTGTGAAGGGTGGTGGCAGCTGTCTGCGTGCAAATACAGATCAGTGTGCGTAGTCTTCCGATACACCCCATGACCTAGGGTGCCGTCAGCCCTTCTCTTGACCAAGACGTCAAGGAAAGGTAATTTACCCTCCGTTTCAGTCTCCATAGTGAATTTGATGTTGGGGTGTATGGAGTTTAGATGTGTAGGGAAGTCAAGGAGTTTATCCATACCATGTGGCCAGATGACGAACGTGTCGTCCACGTAACGGAAAAAGCAAGTAGGTTTCCATACGGATGACGACAGGGCTTCCTCCTCGAAGTTCTCCATGTACAAATTCGCTACCACCGGTGAGAGTGCGCTACCCATGGCGACTCCCTCCGTTTGTTCGTAGTATTCTCCATTAAAAAGAAAATACGTGGAAGTCAAGACATGCCTAAAAAGTTCAGTGGTCTTCTCGTCAAACTTCTGACTAATCAATTCTAGTGACTCTCGCAGGGGTACCCTCGTAAACAAGGAAACGACGTCCAAACTCACCATGATATCTGACTCATCCAACCTGAAGCTATCAAGGCGTTTAACAAAATCCACGGAATTACGGATGTGATGAGGGCATTTACCCACATAAGGACTTAATATTCCCGTTAGGTATTTGGCCAACAAATATGTAGGTGCCCTGATGTTGCTGACAATGGGGCGTAATGGTATCCCCTCTTTGTGAACCTTCGGGAGTCCATATAGTCTAGGCGGTATCGGACCTTGGGGTAACAATTTCTTAGCGTCACCCTCCGGTAAATCTGCGTCCTTGAGAAGCGCCCTCGTCTTGTTCTCCACCTTCTTTGTAGGGTCAACGCTGATCTTCCGGTAGGAATCGTCATTTAGCAGGCTCTGCATCTTATCAGTGTAGTCCTTATGGGAGACAACAACTGTAGCATTGCCTTTGTCAGCCGGTAAGACAACAATTTCAGAGCGCTCCCTCAGATCACGAATGGCCGCCCTCTCTTTACTGCTGATATTTGACTTCATCGGCTTGGATTTCGTCAACGCACGACAAGTTTCACGACGTATTTCCTCGGCTGATTCTGGCGGAAGTCGAGCTGCAACCTGTTCAACAGCACTAACAATTTCTGCGACCGGAGTGAACTTGGGGGTGGGAGCGAAGTTGAGACCTATCTGCAAAATCGAGTTAATTATCTCAATTTTTAGCACAGTTTTTAATATATTTGGAAAATTCTAGAGTTTCATACACCCATAAGTATGGTTTGTATGCTGTGCAAAATTCATCGAAGAATCTCTCTTACTTGTGAAGAAAAGTGAACCTATAGCAACGAATGCAGCCAATAGTAAGTGAAAAAATGATGACATTTCACATGTAAATTATATATATACATAATTCATGGTGGCAATTCCCTTCAGCAGTACTTCAGACATTAGTCGAGTCCATGCCACGTCGTGTTGGGGCACTTCTGTGTGCTCGCGTGGGCCCTACACGATATTAGGCAGGCGTAAAAGTTTCTTTGTCTCTTTAGCGAATATTAAGGGAAAGCTTTTTTTACTGCCTTCTTTATACTGCCCGATTCAAGTTCGGTGCTACAAAAGTCTAAGTAGTTTTATCATCAAACCCTTGCTCGCTCCGTGAGTGGTGGTAGCCTCTGAAGCGCTGAGCTGCATTTTAATGTGTAAAGCTAACGTTTACCTAAATCCCACTGTCCGCTGTTTCAACTCAAGCGGTTTTAAAATCTGTGGCTAGCACTTTATAGTCACTGGTAGGCCCTGATTAGCTTAGCCGTATTTTGCTGTGTGATGCTAACGTTTACTTGTATCCCATTGTTCGCTGTTTAAAGTCAAGCGGTTTAAAATCTGTGGATAACTATTTCTAGTTGCTGACTGTTGTTACGCCATGCTACGTGAGAAACCACTTTACACCTTAAGGCCCAGGGTATCCTTTTGGTGGGTTAGCCATATAAAAATGTCACGGCCTGTTCATTATTAGAGGATAAGTAAAGTTTTATAACATCCAATATGATTGGGTACATCCACAAATTCCCTTTTCGAAAGGGTAAAGGTGGTTACATACGTGATAGACAGCCAATTACAGTGCTCTGTCTCTTGACTCGGATTCCGACTCTCATCAGGAGGAGCAAGACACCTCCCTTCACTTGCCCAGCATCAGTCGAGTGATAATAGGAAGTCGTTTACCGCCGCCGCTCACAGAGGAGACTATATCCTACTGTGGCAGGCGTTTGTCTGATGGAGCGGGCAGTCTGCAGTTGATGTCTGTCGATGGATTCTAGCGCCAAAAGCGGGTGCATCAGATGAGAACCAACGCCGCCCGCTGCTACCGACTCATGCAGCTGCAGATAAGCTGTCTGACACGAGCGAAGCAAGTACCGCTGACGAACGAGCCGCAAAACCAACCGCACGCCAACCGCACTGCCCAGTATTACTAGCCATAGCGGTAAATGCATTGCACAGCTTCGTCCAAGTTCGTGACCTCAAATATAATTTGCCCTCACGTTATCCTCCGTTACAGGCTATTCAGTATTTCCGGGGACAGTTCTCAATTGAACTTCAGAAACGTTGCATCAGTTCCATTATGTAGTACGAATCAATTCAAATTGTCACTTTTCGAACATAGCCATTATTTCCCCCCTCAACGGTTCTCTTTAGCACCGTGGATGTCGCTTACTATACCAGTGATTAGCTAGTGTTTTAAATACATTTATTTCCTCACTGATTTTGCGGTGAATCTTCTGATTTCTTATTTATTAGTCCTCTTAATTTTTAGCATCGTACTTGTCACCAGACTTTCTTTCTGAAAACGTTCGAGTACCTTATTCTTAGGTTTCCTTATGGTTCGTGAGTGACTTCCATAAAATGTTGCTCTCATGGCGTGATATCTCTTTCTCTTGAAGGCCATTGAAGCGCCAATTAGGGCGTTTCACAAACAACAACTCAAGTACACATGTCATTCCAAAACATAATCGTGGAAGTACGGGCCAGGTTTTTCTGGTGAAATAACACACACACTGCTAAAGATACCTCTTTCTCTTAAACTTTATCAACAGTAATAAAATTTTAAGTCTGGCATTTGTTTAAAATAAAAAATAATTTAAAAACAATTTCAAATAGCTTGACACTTTTTTTTATGAAAAGGAGATTACCAGGTATGACATTAACAACTTGCCAATAATGAGATTTTAACTTAACATATATATATATATAAGACACCAGTACAAAAACCTTTTTAAAAATAGCTATATGAAAATGATATTGCAAGGTTTGACGTTAACAATAAGAAGATATTCAACTTTTTATATCAAAAAGGGAACAATTCGAAAAATTCCAAACAAACTTTAAGTAGCTAGCTTGTACTAAGCAAAAATAGCTGTCTCTCGCCAGTTACATAACTTATATTTGTTACAAGATAAATGTGAATAAGCCAGCACACAAACCTTCACATTAAAGGCAGTTCCCTCCCCAATCCCCCCCCCCCCCAAAAAAAAATTCCTTAGTTCGGTGAGGGAGTGACACGTGTAAAGAGGCTCAAATCACAATAGGCGGAATAGTTACTGGTGGTCTACAGGGCAACAGCAAATCAGCCCCAAAACTTCCATTACAAGCCGCCACCTCCACGAGTCACTCATAACCAAAAGATGTAGCAACGGCGGTGCCTGCACAGACTCTGAACCACAGAGACCCGCGACACCGACCCTAAATCACCCAATCGAGGTGTGAATGAAAACAGTCCGACCATGAAGCAATTACCACATTCCCGCGGTCAGGCAAACGAAAACTGCGGTGGGACGACCCCAACAAAGCCACTGGTGAAGAAACTCATACACTTCACTAGAATTTGAAAACCTTCTATTATATATATATAACTCTGTTACCTGATCTCCTGCACCACGGCTTTTAAGCTTCATAATCCACGTACATGCGGGTAAGGCCGACTTAGCTCCTGACAGCCAAGAGGTCGGTCAAAGCACGTGACAAGCAGTTGACGACCCCCAACAACAGGGCCACGCTCGCGCCACCATCTCTCTCGGTCACCACCCAGTACGAACTCCTCGATCATCACGCAACCCTACACTTGCTCCGCCTCCCGCCAGAGGGCGGTAGCGATCCAAACAGTTCGCCAAACCCAAAGCGCCACAGCAAACACTAGACGCGAAGCGAAAGCACTCCGCCTGCCGCGCTTTTCGAAGAGCCGGACGCAACTACGGCTAAGCCACAAGGGATGCCAACAGACCTGTATGGCGAGGAATTCTCTCTTTTTACTGGGCTGGTTTGCTGCTTTATCGTATTTACTTCGCACATCATCCGCTTATTTTGCATCTAGATAGCGGTCCTTTGCTGCTACACAGCCCTCAGTTTCGATTTTGTTTCTCTGACCTCATTTCTGTTGCTTCTTAATATTCACGTATTTCTGGGGTTTGCTCTCAATCCATATTCTGAGTTGAGTATGCTATTTATCACTTTCAACAAATTCTGTAATTCATCCTCAGTTTCACAGAGGACGGCAGTGTCATCAGAGGATCATACCACTATGTCCTTCAACCGTGAATTTTAATCTCACTTCTGAAACTATGTTTCACGCCCTTCATTGTTTCTTCTACACAGAAATTGTACAGTGCTGGAAAAAGAAAGCATTTCTGTCCGACGCTCTTTCCAGTCCGAACAACATCTGTTCCTACGTTCTTAAAGTTTTCTCTTTTTTCTTGTACCTGTTGCATATAATCCATCTTTAGTTTGTTCTTGTGCGAATTATCGTGAACCATTTTACACATTCGTGTTTTCTGCATCAGCTAATGTTACCATTTCGATTTTTCTTCAGTCTTGTTTCCATCATCAACCGTAACGTGAAAACTCCCTCTGGTTACAAGTCCTGCCAAAATCCAAACATATAATCTTCTAACAGACCCTCAATTTTTCACCAGTCTTCTGAGTATTATTCTGTCCAGTAACATGGATGTATGAGCTGTGAAGCTAATTACGCGAATGTTATTGTATTTAAGTGACCTAGCATTCTTATTTAATGATGTAATATTGTAACGAGTTCGGATTAGAAGCCATAATCAAAACTTCATTATCGCCATATAGATTATTTTACCGGAGAAATCGTGCATTCGTGACCACCTTGAATAAAAATGTGCAGTTCGTCGTAACAAATGTTACACACAAATTTATGACTCTCTTACAGAAAACCATCTTTTGGTCATTAAAGGCAGCGAGTATATCAATAACCGATTCATTGCGTATATTTGCAGATTCGGTGACTTTTTCTACTTTGTTATACCCGCTATGTTACTGTTTTCAGTGGTCCGCATCGAGCATGCCGCATTATACACCCCAACGGAGTAGAAGCCCAGACTCTCCGATCGCTCATATAAAGGGGATTACATATATCTCCAAAGTCAAACCATTCGTCAACTGAACGAGACGACATTAAGTGGTAGTCAGTATGTAGAAACAGTTAGTATGTATGTTTCGTTTCACTGTCTAATGTTCTATTAGTGATAAACTGTTACTTGATTTTATCCCTAGAGTAATCTAGTCCTCAAATATTTGTCCACAATATGCATTGATTATTAATAGTGAAGTGTCAAAAGAAAGTAAGAAAAGTTGATGATTTCTGAGAATATGTTCTCGACCGGTTGATATGTGTGCTATGATTGGATATTACCAGGCGACAGGATTATGTTCTCGATATGGAGTACCCTCTGGTGACGGGTGTCAGATCAGAGGAAGGTGCAGCGTCGGGCATGAGGAAGATAAGGAGCGATGTGAAGCACGTAACTAGCCAAAGCGGAGTATAGACCATTTTTATGTTTTTGTAGTAAAAGAACCGTTTTCTGTTGTGGTATAAGTAGTAATATGTGTTTATGTGGTTGTAGTAATGGAAGGTGGTATGAAGCGTAGTTAGTTACTGTAATGAACCATGTGTTCGGGCAATTGCGAGGTCGCAGGAGGTGTAGGCTGTGTGTGTAATTGATACAGCATTTTCGCTGTGTGATGATGTGTCCTCTAATGTGTGAATGGATACAGCTTGTTGTGAGCCCCATTTTTTCTAGCGAGGCATAAATTTTCATGTCAGTTTTTTAAGAATGTTGTGGTGGCCGTTATGTAAAAGTGTCTGAGGCATATCTTTCATTTGCAAGACGTAAAACTCTATAATTTTGCTTTAATGTTGTGAAGCCCATATTGCGAAATTCTTGGGGCAAATCGTTCTTTCTGATTCTAAGTTAGGCTAATGCTAAGATTATTTTAGGTTACAAACTCCCGTGTAAAGTTTACTTGACGAGTCCCGTACTCTGCTGCACCACGTGTATTTCATTGTAAACCATGAGGCTCCAATTCGACATAAACACCTCTCGTGTTGGAACTGAATCCTCAGTTTCATTTGCGGAGTAAACGTGCTCATATTTGGTGAATTCGTAATTGTGGTATATCCAGTATATGATTTGAAATTTTCTTAGATCATCGAGAGAGATATGAGGTGGCGCGCTTCTATCAGTTTAATTAGTTAATATTTAAATAAATTTGGTCTGCTAATGAGAATTTTTGTGTTTGCTACACGTTTGTGGCACTCGAACGTAGGCTCTGTTTGCATAGTCAGCCTTGGGATTTATTAAATCAGAAGAGATATATTTCGCCAAGCTGATGCTACCAGTATACTGCAGTAGTAAACGACGAGAGGATAATTCAATAATCACACGGATTGTGGTTTGAGGATCTATCAAACATGGCAATGGGGGCTCAGCGTGCGATCCTCCAGCATTATCTGTTAAACAGTTTCCGCACATGTTTTTAGTTTCAATAGAACACCACGTCATTTCAGACACACATGTCAATTTATACATCTACATCTACATCCATAATCCGCAAGCCACCTGACGGTGTGTGGCGGAGGGTACCTTGAGTACCTCTATCGGTTCTCCCTTATATTCCAGTCTCGTACTGTTCCTGGAAATAAAGATTGTCGATATGCCTCTGTGTGGGCTCTAACCTCCCTGATTTTATCCTCATGGTCCCTTCGCGAGACATACGTAGGAGTGAGCAATATACTGCTTGACTCCTTGGTGAAGGTATGTTCTGAAACTTCAACAAAAGCCCGTAAGGAGCTACTGTGCGTCTCTCTTGCAGAGTCTTCAACTGGAGTTCATCTATCATACCTGTAACGCTTTCGCGATTACTGAACAATGCTGTAACGAAGTGCGCTGCTCTCCGTTGGATCTTCTCTATCTCTTCTTTCAAACCTACCTGGTACGGATCCCAATCCGGTGAGCAGCATTCAAACAGTGGGCGAACAGATGTACTGTAACCTACTTCCTTTGTTTTCGGACTGCATTTCCTTAGGATTCTTCCAATGAATCTCAGTCTGGCATCTGCTTATATGGTCGTCCATTTTCAATTTTTACCTCTCTACCTCCATTATTCCATGTATTAGTGCGTTTTCAAATGTTAGCGGAGGTTTTACTCACCATGTGTATTGGTGAATACATGTTGACATTGGTGACAAGAAATTTCCATAGCATTAAACTGGGAAAAAAATTAAACGTGTTAATAGAATCAACATACACTGCCCAACACAGTTTAAGGGTTAGTTTTTCGAAACCCCTAATTGTCTCCCATTGGGACGATTAAGATTGAATTTGACTGAAAAGTGCCTACAGCTGTCAATTAATGGCGCCAAAGAGCGGCGCCCTGCGATGTAACCCTCTCACTATGCGACACTTTAAATAGCATCCTGTAAGAAAAGGCCACATCTCAGATTTTCATGTGAGGTTCAAGTTAGGTTAATAATGTCATAGTGTCACAATTCTGCCCGGCGCCATCGTGTACGTGATACTCAACGGGAGGGTCGTCACACACACTCTTACCTAAACTTCACTCCTCCTATTGTTGCCTCTGTGATGGAGATCTGAACTTCGAAACCCAGAGCTTAAATTAAGTAGTTTTCTTACGGGTGATCAAGGAAAATACAGGGTGTATCAAAAAGAGTCACCCGATTTGACACGTTTATATTTCTGAAACTAATAAATATATACAGTGAATTTTGATTTTTGATGAACGGCAAACTCATGGCCCCCTTTAGATGTACGGCATATTTCAATGTGGTATGCTAATTCTTCCCACACTGCAGCGAGCGTGTCTTGAGTTATGGGACCGATGACCTCAGTAGTTTGGTCCCTTAGGAATTCACACACATTTTTTCTTGGGTTATGTGACGTCTCAGTTCATCCATTGTTGTGGGGGCACATAAACAAAATCTTTTATAAACTCCCTGTAATATCCACGCCTATATTTTTATTCAAAATAATAGTCACGACAGCATTTTATGTAGAAAGTCACTGAACGTTGATCATATTCTAGTGATATTGAGAAAAGGGACTTCATCGTTAATAAAGTAATAAATAATTATTGTCAACGAAATATTTTAATATTTGGTAAAAAAATTATATCTTAGACAATACCCATCTAAAAAGATGATGAAAATTACAATCTGTTGTTATCTATGATTTTTGTAGAAGAATCCATCTTCTTGTTCGAACTATTGAACTGATAGGATGGGATTGATGTCTACACAGCTGTCAGTAAGAAACAGTACTAATGTATTGTTTTGTTGCTAGCTGATATTTGAAAATAGTGTTTATCTGTTACTGAAATGAATCTTATTTGTTTGGAGTTTTATTTCATTGTAATTCTCGTCCAATATAAAAGTTAATTTTTTTCTCAGCTACCAAAGAGCGCAGCCATTGGCGCTATTGATCTACAGTGCAGTTTATTGAAAAATAGTGAGTATTAATGTACCACGAAACACTGTGAAATATTTTCGAATGTTAATGCATATAGTGAAAGTGAGAAAAGATTTAATAGATATTATTTATTACGAGTAAAATTCAATCTAAAGCAGAATCCGTAATTGATGGACTTAAGTTAGCCGCTATCTTAGTGAAATAGTGCAGCGGCAGTTTTAAATTGATTTTCTATACAGACTTAAACGTTGTTGATTGTATTTGCAATAATAATTGTGTACTAGTTACCAAGGAACCACTCTGAGCTATTAAATTCCAGTTAGACGGTGAACAAATCGAACTTCTAAGTACGCAAACAGCATCCTGTGTGATATACATTGTTATCTGCTGATGTATGAAGCCTGGTAATTTCGTAACAATTTTTATGAAATATTTCGACAGGAAAATACATTAGTGTTGAGTGTTGTGTACATGTGGTATTGTGTGACAAAGCTGTTCATTTTGCGTAAAGAAAAGTGTTGCCACCTCACCATAACAGTAGCGTTAATTCTGATACATGATCTGCAACTAGCAAAGAGGCTTTTAAACAACAGCACTGCAATTACTAAAAATCATTACTCTTGTTTAGTTTAGCTTTCTTATCATACATTCAGCTTGTTTGTTGGCTGTAAATGATTACTTTTGTGCATGAATTTGTGTGACATTTGCGCTGGTTGACAGAAAACATTGCTACACGTTCCCAGGTGGAGATTTCTTTATCAAAGTAGCCTCCATTATCCGATTAAAATAAATCTCAAGTTATATTAATCATAAGTAATTTATTTTATTGTAATCTTGCTGAAACTGTACAACACAACACACGCATAATTTCACCACACGACACATCCCACAAGAAACAGCAACTTGACTCAAGTTTGGTGACCTTGGAGGCCACTATTTGTTCAGGGCGACTGATCCATCCTTCAGTAATCCTTGGATTTAAGAATTCCTATACTTCCATATGCCAGTGTGACGGTGCCCCACCGTATTGGTAAATGTCGTTCAAATGAGTCTTCATCTGTGGCAAAAAAATTTCGGAAGCATATCGAGATATGTGCTTCCTGTAACAGTGTTCTCGACGAAGAAAAATGGACCAAACACATTTTCCCGTGAAAATGCACAAAACGCATTAAATTTTGGAGAGTGCCTCTCATGTCGTACAGCTTCATCTAGTTGCTCCGTACCCAATATTCTCACATTGTGACGGTTCACCTTTCAATTTGAATGAAATGTTGCCTCGTCACTAAACACTAAGCGTGGAAGGAAACTGTCATCCTGTATCCTCCCGAGAGCGAAATTACAGAACTCCACACGTTATTCTTTGTCACTTTCATGAAGAGCATCAGTAAATGAATTTTGTAAGGTTTCATGTGTTAACATCGACGCAACACACGCCAGACGGACACCGGGGGCTGTCGAGCTGTACAGCGAACGGATTTCTGCTGGCTCCTTGAGAAACTATAGCGGATGCGGTCGACGTCTGTGTCAGACACTAGGGGACGGCCCAGCGATTCCCCTTTACACAAACAACAGGTTTCTCGGAATTGTTCATGCCGTCGTCTAATGCCCTGTGCTGTAGGGGGATCCACACCATACCTAGTACGAAAGTTACGCTGAACAGTTATTACTGACCCGACACCATTTTTATTAGAAGTGAAGTGGACACACACTGCTACAACCTAGCGGGAACCATGTAAGACCCGAGAGTTTGCTCATTCCAAAAGTATATTGTTCACAAACATACCTCAAAAAAAAAAAATGGTTCAAATGGTTCTGAGCACTATGGGACTCAACTTCTGAGGTCATTAGTCCCCTAGAACTTAGAACTAGTTAAACCTAACTAACCTAAGGACATCACACACATCCATGCCCGAGGCAGGATTCGAACCTGCGACCGTAGCGGTCTCGCGGTTCCAGACTGCAGCGCCTAGAACCGCACGGCCACTTCGGCCGGCAAACATACCTCAAATAACATAAAAGTTATAACCTTTTTAAATCCGATGATTCTTTTTTATGCACTCTGTATGTCAGAGACATGACTGCACAGAATGGACACGAAAACGCTTCAGTGGGTGAGGGTACGGATTGTGATCAAATTCAGTCTAATGGTTTTAAACGGTCCCTTGTGGTTCCACAACGTATAGCACAGCAGAAATTCCGGTCCTGCTACACACCGGAAGGGTCAGATTTCTTTCAATGCGACTGCAGCCTCGCGATGTTCTTCCAGAAGAGTTGAATCTTCCGTGGAGTATCAGCTGAATCGCACATTGTGGTGAACGTCGTCCTGTTTTCAGCATACCGTGTACTGTCGTTTTCGACCGCCAAATTTGTGCGAATCGATGTCCTAAGGAAAGAGGTAGTTTCTTTGGAGCCCTTTATGCCACGTCCTGAGGCTTTTCTTGTCGATTCTGAGAGGAATATTTTCTTTCGCCACTCATCAGAATACCGCGTGATTTAAGCACCGGGCCCGCTATCAGACAACATTAACCCACCTCACACCTTACATGAACTTCTGAACTGAGGTGGCTTTTCGTATATGTCGACACCTTGCTGTCTGAAGCGCAGCCGAGACCGAGAGTTGTCACGTCCCCGCAGAAAAATTTATAAATGACAGTGCTGGAAAACCTCCTACGTTATTTGATTTTCAAGCAGCTGAGCAAAACTCAATGTACTCAGACATTTCTCTCTTTACTTATTCTGATCATCACTAAGCTGACACACAATGTTTTTAGCGCAACGCAATCTCACTTTCAATAATCCCTAGAAAAGAATGGCCCTGAATAACAATAATCTATACCTTTCATGAACCACTTACCTCACAAAAATCTTCGTTACTCGAACTGCTGCAATACAGCGAGCGCCAATACTGGCTGTTAAAAAAAAGATTCTGTCTACTTAAGGAACTAACTACTGATAGGCATAGTTAGCAAATGAAAGATTTTGATAGAGAACAATATATTTATCTTAATATATCAGTTCATGACATCCATCTTTACAAATTCCCTTTTTCTGGCGGACACACGTCCAGATCGTCCGCTTATAGAAACCTCTCAAAACTCTGGTATCTCTCTCTCCACATCCACCACTGCTGGCGGCTCACCTCCAACTACGCAACGCTACGCGCTGTTCCCATCCAACTGCCGAAAACTACAATAGTGAATATTCCAACAGTGCCAGCCAGCCAAGACTGTACACACAGCACAGTCAGTGATTTTCATACAGAGCGCCACGTGGCGTTACCATCATAAAACCTTAACAGCCTGCTTACAGAGTGACATTGCAGGGTGCTGCGCTTTTGCACCATTACAGAGAAAGGTTGAAGCTACCTTTGAGACAAATTTCAAACTTATGCGTGTAATGGGAGACAACTGCGGTGTTCTAAAAAGTTATCCTTTAATTATGTTGCACACTGTGAAAAAATATCCAGTTTACGACATTCGGCTGTCTGCTTTAGAGGAATTAATCGTTAACAACAGAGAGATCTGGGGAGTACGCGACAGTATCAATTACATTGGGGCTAAAATGATATACATACTAATAACAATAAATACACGTTAATAAAGAAGGTATAAAACGAGTTTATGTGTTTTTGTGATAGTTATTATGTTGGGGAACTAAAGACAATGACTGGACGTACAAATAAAGAAATTAGTTATCGAGTAAACTTGACCTGTATTGCTTCCAGAAAACAACAGAAAGTGTTCAAAATTACCTTTTAATGTGCTCAAAGTACTGCGGCGGAAAGTTTACAAACAGTTTGTACTGCCAAAATTGACAGTGACTGATAGGAGTGGAAAAGTTAGCACTATTATGGACAAAATTACATAGTCATTGATATGGTTTGCTGTGTAAACAACACGATGCACGCGTGAAATCGTAATTAACTGGAAATTAATTAATGAAATGCGTTTCAATGTGCCCATTGCAGTTAAGTATACAGAACACAGCTCCATAACCGTAATATGAATTTCTTTTATTACTCGTGAAAAGCAGCTGAATACGTCTATGTTCAGACTTTCAGAGCACCACAGTACTCGTGCGAAACTGACATTGCCGTTTTTATCGCATGATATGCTGCGAAATGTGCATGAAGATTTCAGAAAAGCATTTGACACGGTGTGCCACTGCAGACCGTTAATGAAGCTATAAGCATATGAACTAGTTTTCTGGATATGTGAGTGGCTCAAGGACTTATTAATAGAACCAAGTACATTGTCTTCAACTGCGAGTGTTCATCAGAGACAACGGTATCGTTAAGAGCGTCCAATTGAAGTGTGTTAGGACCGTAGTTATATTTGATTTACGTAAGTGATCTTGCGGACAGGGTGGACAGCCATCTGCGGATGATCCTGTGATGTACGGTAAGCTGTCGCCGTTGAGTGACTGTAGGAGGATGCGAGATGTCTTAGACTAAATTTCTTGTTGGTGTGATGAATGGCAGCTAGCTCTAAATGTAGGAAAAGTAAGTTAGTGCCTATGAGCAGGAAAAGACAAACCAATAATTTTCTGGTACAGTATTCGTGGTGTGCTGCTGCACATAGAGTCACTCATTTAAATATATGATGTTCACGTTGCAAAGCGATATGAAATGGAACTAGTATGCAAGGACTGTAGTAAGGAAGGCGAATGGCCGACTTAGATTTAATGGGATAATTCTTGGAAAAGTGTTGTTCATCCGTAAAGGAGACCGCATGTAGAACAATAGTGCGACCCATTATTAAGCATTGTTCGAGGGCTTCCGATCCACACTGGTCAAATTAAAGGAAGACACCAAAGTTATTCAGAGACGGGCTGCTACAGTTGTTACCGGTAGGTAACCAGTATTAAGGAGATGCTTCGGGAACTCCAATGGGAATCCCCGATAGGAACTCAACTCCCTTCCGAGATGCACTACTGAAAAAATTTAGAGAAATACAGAACGATTCTACTGCCACCGGCATACATTTCGCGTAGGGACCACAAGATAATATACGAAAAATTATGGCTCTTAAGGAGGCATATGTTTTTCATCGCTCCTTCTACGAGTGGTACAGGAAAAGGAATCACTATTAGTGGTAAAGTGTATCCTCCACCACGCACTGTACGGTGGCTTGCGGAGTATTGTGTGGACTTAGATAAATTCCTGGTCCGTCATGATGTCCTTTAAATTCTCTAGGACAGCAAATAAATCAATGACATCACGAAGTAATATTGCTGTTAGCTCTATAGAACATATCAACCGAGAGACACACAAACTCACGCAACGTATATCTTCAATTTTTAGCAGTATTGGTAACAATTTAACATTGAACACTGCAGTTTGTTTATTGTAGATATCAATGTTAAGAAAAACCGAAGTAGACCTTCAAGTACCCTACTGACACGGGCAGTCAATTTTAGACGGCAAGGACTGGTCCGTCGTAAAGAGAGAAGACACGGTTGCACGCCGGCTCCTCCCACGCACAGTAGTTGGTGGTGACAGTGTTGGCTCGGCGCCGGATTCCACAGGTGCTACAACATTGTAAACCTGTCCCGTGATTTATCTGTCGCCGCACAAAGATGCGCTGAGGCGGAAACGCGCCCAAAGAACTCGCCACATCCTCTTCCTGCAAATACCTTCTGCACACAATAAATCCCTTGAGAATATTTGTCAACAGTTATTTTATTTACGTCAGTATCGAAGCGAAACTGACTTCACCAAGGGAGAATGGTCTGAGTTACTTATTTTAGAGGTACCTCGAGGTTTATTGTGCAAAAATACTGCTTACCGTAACCGGCTGACGTACTTGCATGGTTTTCTGTCGTAAGGTGCATAACGTAGCTGTTAATGAGCAGAGGTTGGGATTCTGACGCTCTTTGCAGTTGAGTGAATTATGTCTCAGCTGAGTAGTCAATGATAGCTAGGGACATAACACGTTACTATAATTTATTAATGTGAATCAGGTTTAGAATCTCCGTGAGACACTTTTTTACTGTAATTTCGTTTATTAACTACACATACTGCAATCGATTAATGCACCATTATCAGGATCAGAAAAAAATGGACGAATGTAATAAGCGCCTCTTTTATTTCCTCCAAATTTCCCGTATTCTGGACCACAGTTTAAATGATCACACAAATAATGATGTACCGTCTCGTTTACGAGACAATCAGCAATCAATTTTTGTACAACAAATTTGGTTGGTTTGTATATGTTTCTTAAGTTCTGACCCCTTCCGGTTCCACTCAGTAGCCTTCAGAACTTAGTATACCTATTTCAAGAGTAATTAGGCAGTGCAGATTACTAATATGCTAAGACATAACTCACATATTACTTATAGAAATTGAATATCTGACTGGTTACTCTCAAACACAACGTTCCCAGATCTCAAGACTGGTAATTGGGAATGGATCCGGTCGTATTACACAAACTTGTGCAGTCTGGGAAGAAAGTAAAATTTGAAGTAATTTAATTAGAGATACCCATTAAATACTTAGTGTAAATGAATGTATTTATTAAACACACTTGGTTTATGAGGAAGACAATGACATGCCTTTTATTTAAATAAAAACATTTGCGTCGAATTATGGGATGAAAGTCCTTACATTGAGACAAATGGAACACTGGCCGGCCAACTCTTACGGGGGTGTTGTAGTTCCCTTCATAACTACACGGTGAACTCACGGCGAGGCGTTGCGACGCTTGTGTGTACTTGAGGTAGCAGAATTTATAGGTGTTAGCCTTAGTGTGCATGTTGATGGCGAGAGGACTCGCATCTGTATTAACCAGTAACTGCGCTCATTGGTGATCAAAGTTTGACTCATCAATTAGCTCAAGCCCTGTGTTTAACATTAAGCCTATCTTACAGCATAGATTTCGCTCTGTCTTTTCTCTTGCAAGGGTTCCTGCAAAATTTGTCAATGCCATTTCGTCACATCTCATTTATAGTAACTGTTCGTTAACTTTCTAGTCAAATGGTTCAAATGGCTCTGAGCACTATGCGACTTAACTTCTGAGGTCATCAGTCACCTAGAACTTAGAACTAATTAAACATAACTAACCTAAGGACATAACACACATCCATGCCCGAGGCAGGATTCGAACCTGCGACCGTAACGGTCACCGGCTCCAGACTGTAGCGCCTAGAACCGCACGGCCACTCCGGCCGGCAACTTGCTAGTCGAACTGTTATTAGCATTCGTTATTGTTGAGTGGCATCCTCCTTCCCGCTAAAAACTCTCACTTGCCAAAACAGCTTCTTCGAAAGGGTTCAGTTCCTTAATAACACATCATTCTCAGATATCACCAAATCACGTGTCCTCTCGATATTCCAAGCCTTTTGTTTCCTAGGATCGCCCACTATGCATCGCCATCAATCATGTGACTGGTCTGACGCGAATCACCCTCAAATTCTTGGCGTAGCACTTGTACGAAACGCTCTCTATTTGTTGGATATCTTCCATTCTCTGCGCTTTCATACATCAGAACTTTGCAGACTTTTCCTCATGTCGACAGTCTTGTACTACATCCAGTTTCAGGAGACACACCTTCACTTTTTTTTTTTTTTTTTTTTTTTGCTCATCAGTCTACTGACTGGTTTGATGCGGCCCGCCACGAATTCCTTTCCTGTGCTAACCTCTTCATCTCAGAGTAGCACTTGCAACCTACGTCCTCAATTATTTGCCTGACGTATTCCAATCTCTGTCTTCCTCTACAGTTTTTGCCCTCTACAGCTCTCTCTAGTACCATGGAAGTCATTCCCTCATGTCTTAGCAGATGTCCTATCATCCTATCCCTTCTCCTCATCAGTGTTTTCCACATATTCCTTTCCTCTTCAATTCTGCATAGAACCTCCTCATTCCTTACCTTATCAGTCCACCTAATTTTCAACATTCCTCTATAGCACCACATCTCAAATGCTTCGATTCTCTTCTGTTCCGGTTGTCCCACAGTCCATGTTTCACTACCATACAATGCTGTACTCCAGACGTACATTCTCAGAAATTTCTCCCTCAAATCAAGGCCGCTATTTGATATTAGTAGACTTCCTTGGCCAGAAATGCCTTCTTTGCCATAGCGAGTCTGCTTTTGATGTCCTCCTTGCTCCGTCCATCATTGGTTATTTTACTGCCTAGGTAGCAGAATTCCTTAACTCCACTGACTTCGTGACCATCAATCCTGATGTTAAGTTTCTCGCTGTTCTCATTTCTACTACTTCTCATTACCTTCGTCTTTCTCCGATTTGCTCTCAAACCATACTGTTGTACTCATTAGACTGTTCATTCCGTTCAGCAGATCATTTAATTCTTCTTCACTTTCACTCAGGATAGCAATGTCATCAGCGAATCGTATCATTGATATCCTTTCACCTTGTATTTTAATTCCACTCCTGAACCTTACTTTTATTTCCATCATTGCTTCCTCGATGTACAGATTGAAGAGTAGGGGCGAAAGGCTACAGCCTTGTCTTACACCCTTCTTAATACGAGCACTTCGTTCTTGATCGTCCACTCTTATTATTCCCTCTTGGTTGTTGTACATATTGTATATGACCCGTCTCTCCCTATAGCTTACCCCTACTTTTTTCAGAATCTCGAACAGCTTGCACCATTTTATATTGTCGAACGCTTTTTCCAGGTCGACAAATCCTATGAAAGTGTCTTGATTTTCCTTTAGCCTTGCTTCCATTATTAGCCGTAACGTCAGATTTGCCTCTCTCGTCCCTTTACTTTTCCTAAAGCCAAACTGATCGTCACCTAGCGCATTCTCAATTTTCTTTTCCATTCTTCTGTATATTATTCTTGTAAGCAGCTTCGATGCATGAGCTGTTAAGCTGGTTGTCAGCTCTTGCCGTCCTCGGAATTGTGTGGATGATGCTTTTCCGAAAGTCAGATGGTATGTCGCCAGACTCATATATTCTACACACCAACGTGAATAGTGGTTTTGTTGCCACTTCCCCCAATGATTTTAGAAATTCTGATGAAATGTTATCTATCCCTTCTGCCTTACTTGACCGTAAGTCCTCCAAAGCTCTTTTAAATTCCGATTCTAATGCTGGATCCCCTATCTCTTCTAAATCGACTCCTGTTTCTTCTTCTATCACATCAGACAAATCTTCACCCTCATAGAGGCTGTCAATGTATTCTTTCCACCTATCTGCTCTCTCCTCTGCATTTAACAGTGGAATTCCCGTTGCACTCTTAATGTTGCCACCGATGCTTTTAATGTCACCAAAGGTTGTTTTGACTTTCCTGTATGCTGAGTCTGTCCTTCCGACAATCATATCTTTTTCGATGTCTTCACATTTTTCCTGCAGCCATTTCGTCTTAGCTTCCCTGCACTTCCTATTTATTTCATTCCTCAGCGACTTGTATTTCTGTATTCCTGATTTCCCCGGAATTTGTTGGTACTTTCTCCTTTCATCAATCAACTGAAGTATTTCTTCTGTTACCCATGGTTTCTTCGCAATTACAGGCCACATGTCCTGTGGATACACGTTACGTGTCTTTAATGCAGTGGTTTCCATTGCCTTCTGCATCCTCATATCGTTGATCATTGCTGATTCTTCCGCCTTTAGGGGCAATTTCCCACCCCTAGGACAAGAGAGTGCCCTGAACCTCTATCTGCTCCTCCGCCCTCTTTGACAAGGCCGTTGGCAGAATGAGGCTGACTTCTTATGCCGGAAGTCTTCGGCCGCCAATGCTGATTATTTATCAAAATTTAGGCAGTGGCGGGGATCGAACCCGTGACCGAAGACGTATGAATCAAAGACCCTACCCCTAGACCACAGGTACAATCCACACCTTCACTAACACTAACAAAAGATAATGTGTTACAATAAATGAAATTTCAAGGAAATACTAATTTTTATACTTCATTTATACACCGATCAGCCGGGAAACTATGACCAAGGACTACTATCGATATAAACCCGTCTAGTCGATAGCAGCTTCACCTGCTGAGGAATGACTGCTAGTCAGACACGCGCACGCTGCATGTAGTACCAAAGGGCGTGGTGTCCGCCTACAGGATGGGGAAGGTGCACGATCTATCACCGACGGCAGATTGTAATAGCCCGGAGGCTCAGAACGAGATTTCCGAAAATTGACAGGAGGTCTGATGGATAGTGACTTCAATACTTGCCGAAACCAAGGTGAAAGCGAGTCCAGGCATCGTGGGGTTAGGCGGCACCAACTTATTATAGATGGTGGGTGTCGTAGGCTGGGTAGATCGGTAAACCAGGACAGGCGGCGAACTGTGGCGGAACTAACATCAGACTTTAATGCTGGGCAGAGTATAAGCGTCTGTGAACACGCCGTGCACCGAACACTCCAGACGATGCCCGAAGAAACATGCAAGTGCCTATGTTAACGCCACGTAATTGGCAACTACGTCGGAAATGTTTACGTTGGCGCAGTGACAAAGCGTTGCATGGTCTGATGAATCCCGATACTTTCTTTATACTGCCGACGGAAGGGGGCAAATCCGTCGTCTTCCAGGGGAACAGCTCCCGTACTACGAGACGAAGACAAGCTGGCGCTGCTCCATTATGCTCTAGGGAACATTCACATGGGAAGACATGGACCAACTGAAACATGTTCAGTATTATTATATTCTTTTACATTATGAATTTATTAGTCACGTGGCACCCTCAGTGGTGCTAAAATCCTCAAAACAAGAAAGTTATCGGCCTGATGAAGGACGAGGTGACTGCTTCTCAGATAATGGTGTTTGTAGATCCAAAATATATCCGTACAACCGAGAAGCGTGCTACGGGTGTGCGTAATGCAGTTTCCACGGCTCTCACGACAGATGCTTACTTGGAGTGCCTCGTACGTGGGGAGAATTCTTCTTCTCCACGTATGATGCGGCAAGCGAGCATTCGATCGCGAAACCATATTGCCTTAACCACATGCTGTAGCGGTCGTTGACGTTAGTTATCTTTGAACTTGAGGTGATGTTAGTCAAGAATGCCTTAAAAACAACAAAGACGCCATTATCAACACCTCACTGAGTTTCAAAAATGGCTCTGAGCACTATGGGACTTAACATCTATGGTCATCAGTCCCCTAGAACTTAGAACTACTTAAACCTAACTAATCTAAGGACAGCACACAACACCCAGCCATCACGAGGCAGAGAAAATCCCTGACCCCGCCGGGAATCGAACCCGGGAACCCGGGCGTGGGAAGCGAGAACGCTACCGCACGACCACGAGATGCGGGCTCTCTCTGAGTTTGAACGAGGTCGTATAATACGACGACGGAAAGCTGGATGTTCCTTCTGCGATACTGTAG
This sequence comes from Schistocerca serialis cubense, assembly GCF_023864345.2. Classification (NCBI taxonomy): domain Eukaryota; kingdom Metazoa; phylum Arthropoda; class Insecta; order Orthoptera; family Acrididae; genus Schistocerca; species Schistocerca serialis. The sequence goes on along the minus strand of NC_064642.1, from coordinate 645,133,161 downwards.
AAAGACTTGGCACGGATTTAGTAAAATGTATATGATTTATGGCAGCAGAGGTCACGAAAATGTACAGTTGCGAGAAGACGGACGGCCACTAAGGACTACCGAGAGGGAAGACCATCATACTCGGCGTACACCTCTGTCGCATTGTAGTGCGTATGCGTCAGCAATTTGAGTAGCAGTTAGCACAATGTCCTGTTAAATCAAGAAAAGATCTGAGCCAGACGTCCTGTAGCGTGCATTTCACTTGTAAGTAGGTCGTTTAGGTTTTTATGCTGGTAACGCCACGAAGCGCTCTATATGAAAATCACTGACTGTGATGTGTGAAGTCTGTGGCTGGTTTGCATTGTGGGAATATTTGCTATTGTAGTGTTGGGCAGTTGGATGTGAACAGCGCGTACCGTTGAGCAGTTGGAGGTGAGCCGCCAGCAGTGGTGGATGTGGGGAGAAAGATGGCAGAATTTTGAGTGCGGACGATCTGGAAGTGATTCCATCAGAAAGAGTGAATTTATAATATTGGATATCATGAAGGACTTTTGAACATTATTAAGGTAAATACATTGTTTGTTCTCTATCAAAATCTTTCATTTGCTAACTACGCCTATCAGTAGCTAGCACCTTCAGTAGTTAGAATCTTTTATTCAGCTGGGAGTATTGGTGCCCTCTGTATTGCAGTAGTTTGAGTAACGAAGATTTTTGTGAGGCAAATGATTCATGAAAGGTATAGGTTATTGTTAGTCAGGGCCATTCTTTTGTAGGGATTATTGAAAGTCAGACTGCGTTGGGCTAAAAATATTGTGTGTCAGTTTAGTGTTGATCAGGATAAGTAAAGAGAGAAATGTCTGAGTACGTTCATTTCTGCTCAGCTGTTTGAAAATCAGATAACGTAAGAGGTTTATCAGCGGTGTAATTCATAAATTTTTCTAAGGGGACGTTACACACTGACCCCAAACCACCATCACTTGTGATGTCAGTGGTGTGAAGCGAGAGATCACTGGATGGTAGGGTGGAGGTCTGTTGTGTCAGTTGAGGACCTGAAACCAACCTGTATGCGTTCCGACAAATTTTGTTTTCACTCTTCTCCCACTCTTTTGTCTACGTCAAAAACGATAAATACACTACAATGAGTTTGTAATATTGTATAAAAAAGGATTATCTCTAAAATTGTGAAAGTATGACAACTGCTGCCCCCCCCCCCCCCGCCAAGAAAAATAATTTTTAAAAAATGATAACCATGCGTGATGTAGATTCCAGTCATTTGATCGAAGTTGAGAAATACATTAGAAAGAATTTGTAATATTGTATCAAAGTAGATATTCTGTCTAATGTTGTGAAAGATGACAACTATGTTACTAAAAAAAGATTCTCTTGGAAGATGTAGTTTCTAGTCATATGAATACATTTAGTCAGTAAGAAAAAACTGAAAATTGTCTGTAGTCAGTGCTATATACCTTTTCAACTTCTGTTCAAAAAGAACAAGAATTTTATCTTTCACTCTATCTCTCAACTATCCCTCTTTCTTTGCGTTTAAGATGTTAGATTCACTAACCGTGCAATCAGTTTAGAAAATTTAAAAAGGGAAATCGATAGGTTCAAGTAATATATAGTCTAACCAAGAGAATTTCCGTGGCAGAAGGAACAGGATTTCTGTTGACGTGAATACAGAGTCATAAATACCAAATCAAACAGGAATAATGCAAGACTAGGCTGAATAATGAATAAGAAGATAGAAGTGCGAATAAGCTACTATTAATGGCATAGTGAATACATTATTGTAGCCAAGACAGTGTCAAAGTCTACATCCATGAAAGAGAAAGCCACCTGGCAGAATTTTGCGCAGGACATAATTTAATCATCGCAAACACTCGATTTAATAATCAGGAATGTAGGTTGCACACGTCGAAGAGACTTGGAGACATCGGAACGTTTCAGACTCATTATATAATGGTAAGACAGGAATTTCCGAATAATATTTAAAATAGTAAAACATTTGCAGGAGCAGATGTTGACTCTGACTGCAATGTATTGGTTATGAACTGTAGATGAAAGCTGGAGAAATTACAAAAAGGCAGGGAATTGTACTTGTATAAGTTCAAAGAAGCAGAGGTGGTTGAAAGTTTCAGAGGAACAATTAGTCATCGGATGACTAGAACAGGGGAAACAAATATAGTAATAGATGAATGTCTAACTTTAAGAGATAAAATAGTGCAGCCAGTGGACTATCAAATAGGTAAAAAGACATGGCCTAGAAGAAATCCTTGGATAGCGCAGCACGCGCCCTTAGTCTGAGTCGTCATCGCGTACGCGTGCTGTAGTCTCACTAGCAGCACGCGTCTCATTTGGCTTGTCATGTTTGTAAACACAGATAGATAAACGGTTGCGTTACATCCGAGGTCAGCGCTCACACAGAGTATCTCGCATGTGACTGATGGAAGAAAGTTATTAACAATTTTTTTAGGTAAGGATATGGGAAAGGAAATAATTTATTTAATTTCAATAATAAAGGGTAAGGTCACCGACGAGTTTAATTTTTTTACAATTGTCAGCACCTTTAACCCACACTGACACAGACTCGGATTCATTCATTCCTGGTCCTCAGAACGAATGGCATTGACGGCAGGTAAAACGATTTACCCGTGTCTCTATTGTGGACTTCCGCGACGTGAAATGTACGGTATGCGATGACGTCACGACTGTTAAAACTATCAGGCCCTGCAACTTTATCGACTTTTGGTCCACGGACGAGGGCCACGCTTACCCATCCGTTACCTTGCTGCAGTGTATCATTCTTGGTAATGGTTAAGCTAACAACTACACCACAGAACACCGATGGACCATGCAGAACGACTTAACTTAACCATTTCTAATAATGTTACCCTGCAGTAAGGTAACGGATAGGTAATCGTGGCCCTCATCCGTAGACCAAAGGTTTTAAGAGTCGTAACGTCATCGCATACCTTACATTTCACGTCGCAGAGTTCTACAATAGAGACGTGCTGCAGGAGTGAGTTTAATTGATGAAAGGAGAAGATTCAAAAATACAGCAAATGAAGCACGTGAAAGGAAATACAAAATCCATAAAATGAGACTGATAGGAAGTGCAAAATGGCTAATCAGGAATAGCTACATGGCAAAAGGATCTAGAAGCATGTTTCCCTGGCGGGAAGATGCAGCCTACAGGAAAATTACTGAAGCCTTTAAAGAAAAGAGGAACAGCTCTGTGAATATCATGGGCTCAGATGGGAAACTAGACCTAAACAAAGAAAAGAAATCAGAAATGTAGCAGGTATATACAGAGGCTCTATACAAGGGCGACGAACTTTAATGCTATGTCAAGAAAGGAAAGAGGATGTAGTTGAGAATGAGATGGGAGATATGATACTGCAAGGAGAATTTCACAATTCAGTGATACAAGGTCTCGGGGGTAGACGACATTACATAAAAACTACTGATAGCCTTCGGAGAGCCAGCCTATCAAAATGGTTCCACCTTGTGCAAGATGTACGAGACAGGTGAAATACCCATAGACTTAAAAAACGTAATAATTTCAATTCAAAAGAAAGCAGATACTTACAGGTATGATAATTACGGAACAGTTATTTTCATAAGTCATTGTTGCAAAACGCTGTCACGAATTCTTTACAGAAGAATGGAAACTAGTAGAAGCCGCCCTCGGGGAAGATCATTTTAGATTTCGGAGAAATATGGGAACACGTGAAGCAGTACTGACCCTACTTACATTAGAAGATAGGCTAAGGAAAGGCAAATATATGCTATAACATTTGTAGATTTAGAGAAAGCTTTTGACAATGTTGACTGGAATACACTCTTTGCAATTCTAAAGGTAGTAAAGGTAAAATACAGGGAGCGAAAGGTTATTTACAACGTGTACAAAAACCAGATAGCTGTTATAAGAGTGGAACTAGAGGATGTTATTAAGGGGCATGAAATAGAAGCAGTGCTTGAGAAAAGAGTGAAACAGCGTTGCAGCCTATCCCCGATTTTACTCAATCCGTACATTCAGCACGAAATAAACTAAGTAAGTGAAAAATTTGGAGTAGAAATTAAAGTCCAGGGAAAAGAAATAAAAACTTTGAGCTTCGCCATTGATATTGTAATTGTGTCGCAGACAGCAAACGACTTGAAAGAGTAGTTACTCGGAACAGACAGGTCTTGAAAGAGGGATGTAAGATGAACATCAATAAAAGAAAAGCAAGGATAATGAAATGTAGTCGAATTAAATCACATGTTTCTGAGGAAATTAGATCAGGGAACGAGACACTTAAAGTAGTAGATGAGTTTTGCTATTTGAGCAGCAAAACAGCTAATGATAGCTGAAGTACACAGGGTATAAAATGTGGACTGGCAACAGCAAGAAAAGCGTTTCTGAAGAAGAGACATTTGTTAACATCGAGTATAGATGAAATTGCTAGGAAGTCTTTTCTGAAGGTATTTGTTTGGAGTGTAGCCATCTATGGAAGTGAAACATAGACGATAAACAGTTTAGACAGGAAGAGAATAAAAACTTTTGAAATGTGGTGCTATAGCAGAATGCTGAAGATTATATGGGTAGATCATGTAACCAATAAGAAGGTACTGATTAGAACTGATGAGAAAAGAAATTCGTGGCGCAACCTGACAAGAAAAAACGATCGGTTAACAAGACACATTCTGAGACACCAAAGAATCACGACTTCAGTGTTGGAGGGAATGTGTGTGTGTCTGTGTTTTTGGGGGGAGGAGGAGGGAGGGTAAAAATCGTAGAGGGAGACCAAGAGATGCATATGGTTAGAAGTTTCAGAAGGATGTAAACTGCAGTGGTTATTTGGAGGTGAAGAGGGTCACAAAGACACGTACCACATATTTTGGGTTGCACCACCACATGTAAAAATTGGTACCACTATAAAAAGCTTATAGTCAATTGGTAATAGCGGAACAATCATTTTCTTTCCTAGTGCAAGTACACACACTACAGGCTGGGTATACAACAGCACTGCATCTTAGATGAATACACACTACGTGTTCAAAAGTATCCGGACAACAAAAACATACGTTTTTCATATCAGGTGCGTTGTGCTACCACTTAGTGCCATGTATTACATATTAGAGACCTCAACAGTCGTTAGACATAGTGAGAGAGCAGAATGAGGTGCTCCGTGGAACACACGGAATTCGAACGTGGTCAGGTGATTGGGCGTCACTTATGTCAATACGCCTGTACGCGAGATTTCCACACTCCTAACCATCCCTAGGTCCACTGCTTCCGATGTGATAGTGAAGTGGAAACCTGAAGGTACACGTACAGCACAAGAGAGTACAGGTCGGCCTCGTCTGTTGACTGACAGAGACCGCCGACAGTTGAAGCGGGTCGTAATGTATAATAGGCACACATCTATCCAGACCATCACACAGGAATTCCAAACTGCATCAGGATCCACTGCAAGTATTACGACAGTTAGGCGGGTGGTGAGAAAACTTGGATTTCGTGGTCGAGCGGCTGCTCATAAGCCACACATCAAACCAGTAAATGCCAAACGACGCCACGCTTGGTGTATGGAGCGTAAACATTGGACGATTGTACAGTGGAAAAACATTATGTGGAGTAACGAATCACGGTACACAGTGTGGCGATCCGATGGCAGGGTGTCGGTATGGCGAATGTCTGGTGAATATCATCTGCCAGCGTGTGTAGTGCCAACAGTAAAACTCGGAGGCGGTAGTGTGGTCGTGTTTTTCATAGAATGGGCTTGCACCACTTGATGTTTTGCGTGGCACTATCACAGCACAGGACTACATCGGTGTTTTAAGCACCTTCTTGCTTCCTGCTGTTGAAGAGCGATTCGGGGATGGCGATTGCATCTTTCAACACGATCGAGCACATGTTCATAATGCGCGGCCTGTGGTGGAGTGGTTACACGACAGTAACACCCCTGTAATGGACTGGCCTGCACAGAGACCTGATCTAAATCCTGTAGAACACCTTTGGGATGTTTTGGAACGCCGACTTCCTACCAGGCCTCACCGACCGACATCGCTACCCCTCCTGAGTGCAGCACTCCGTGAAGGATGAGTTGCCATTACCCAAGAAACTTTCCAGCAACTTATTGAACGTATGCCTGTGAGAGTGGAAGCTGCCACAACGCTAAGGGTGGGCCAACATCATACTGAATTCCACCATTACTGATAGAGGGAGCCACGAAGTTGTAAGTCGATTCAGCGAGGTGTTCGGATTCTCTTGATCACATTGTTTATGTAAGTATGCACGCATTTCTTTGCTTACGTCAGGTGTCGGTGACATAGCATACAAGCTCCATACAGCTCTACAGCATATAGTAAAGTTTTAAGCACTCACTCAGAAGTGATTTCATTAGTCAGCTTTGAAACAGCACACCGAACACTGTTGAAAATTCCGAAAAGATGATTCCACCAGCAAACACGGTCATTAACAGCACAGTAAACTGCTTACCTCGCACACACCAAGTTTATGAATGTCACCTACCGTAAATGGGTGTACTCTAACCTACCCACATCGTTGATTATTTTTTACAGTTTACAGGTAGTCATCGACATACGCCGAGTGACATCCCAGTAACATAGGGGTGCAAACTGAACGTTGAATAGAGGTGCTATCTTTTTGAGAAATTCTCACCTAACTGCCCCCACACGTATGATGAAAGCATGACATTCTTGCCATTAAACTGCGAATTTTCAAACACTTTTAGAGTACTGAACTCATGACCTGAAGACATGCCCCCAACTATACATTTGCTACCATTCACATTTATTGTACGTAACAGTGAATAGAAAGACATTAATGCATGTGTTATGCCACCCTAATCGCACATATAATGATGCAGATGTAAGCAATAATGGTAACTCACGATCATGGAAGATCAATTCTTTTATATTTTGAGGCAATACGTTGCCACTGGACCACTCCTGATGCTGCTGCGTTCGAGGCTCAAAATCGAATGGGTCCCTGAATCAGGCTGCTCGACTGCATTATAATCAGGTGTCAACTGCACTGTGGGGGAAATAAATTTTTTTTTTCTAAAAATAGCAAATAATGATAATAAAAATATTGAGAAAAGCAATTACATTCGAATGAAACAATTTTCTTATTTTTATTCTCCTCATTGGTGGTAGATGATCTCTCACATTTCATAGTGGTGGCAGTGTTGCTCCAACGATGTACAGAATAAAAATGAAAATCTGAAGATGACGGTAATGAGCTATAGTGTTGATGGTGCTGACAGGATGACCAATAGCAGCAAACTGGGCGAAAAGAGGGCATAATTTGTTGGGTCATAAATTACCACCATTAAAAGCGACAGTAAACATGAACTCATCGCGCTACCAAACTTGTCCATAAATTATGGTTATTATGACGACAGTAATTGTCCGTTAACTATGACATGAATAAACAAACGGTTTTCTTGTGTCAGAACCATTAAATTAGACTAGTAAAAGTATACAGTTTATTTACGTAAGAAAGCAATGACCCCCAGTAAGGTAGAATGATCATACTCACATACTTGTGCAGGTGAACTTCTCACTTCTACAACCAAGGTCTCGTCAACAGAAGGACTGGAATGAGGTGCATTCAGGCGGGGGAGATTGATTGAGGATCTGTTTTAACGCACTGGGGCTACTCAATGGTGCAAAGGCTGATGAAAAGTGGTGCGCTGCCGACAGCCCCTCCATACTACCAGCAGTAGCTAATGACACGGGGCCAAGTCAGCAGGACTTCAGAGTCGGATCGTAAGTTAGTGAGCATTACTCACACCTCTGAAGTGCCAATGACATCGTACACAAGGACACTAGCAACCTATTCCAAACAGATACCTGTGATATCGTTTTGAAATGGTAGGAAGTATACAGCTGCACACAAAACCAAAAACGAAATATATTTTTGACATCTTGAGGTGCCAGGTGATCTGCCGTCGGCGTCATTCACGCACGATATTTCGACAACGTGGCTCGTCATCTGCATCAGGTGATAAAGACAACGAGCCACGCAGTAGAAATATTAGGCATGAATAACGCTGACATCCGGCAGAATACCCGAAACATAGACCTCAACGAGAGGACAGATCACCGGGAAAGTCTGAAGAATTACAAGAGACTATCTTAACAACATGTTTCCGTCTCAGTGGAATTTAAACAACATGAACAAAATAAAACGGGTATTATAAGAGTTACATGAAATTATTAATGAACATCACAATGAAAATGACATTTTTACTTAAGAAAGATTTTAGAATATTTTTAAAGTTTCTGACGTATGAGTTTTGAAAAGGACAGAAAGTGAGAGTTCAACATTCACAAAATTTGAACAAAAGGAACAACTGACAATATTATATCACAATTGAAAGAGCAGAAATAAATACACTTGTGCCAACAGTCAATGTTCACATAAGGTGACTAACTTAGGCTTACTCATACATCGCCTGGTCCCCTCATTCACCTCAGATTAGATTAAAGAACACACAGAGTAAAATTTTAAACCACGTAGCCACAACGTGACAACAACAGAAGTGAATTACAATTCGTATGGCTAGAAAAAAATTTCGTAATGCCATTTCAGGAGATTTGAATATAACTGTGGAAAGGTAATAAATGGGTACTTCAAAGGGAGCAAACACCTTGATATATCAACATCATAATAGTTTTAACACATGAGCCTTTAAGAGCAAGCCGCAATTGGAAAAAAATGTATTTTCTTTCTTTTTGTACATAAATACACAGTTAACACGCCCATAAAACAATGAACGTTGATGTCTAAATACTGTTTGCAGTTTGTAGGCAGGCTCAAAATTACTCGGGCCTGTACTGACAATTGGGATCGCTGGTCCACATCAATGTCTAAGACTATTATGACAGGTCTTACCAGAATCAGATCCAGCTCTTGAATGACACAGAAAAAGTGCTCACTCGTTTTCTTTACACTCCAGTCCTTGGCTCTGCAGGATATTTTGGCAGCTTAGCATGCACATGTCAAAGTAGTAGAAATAAGGAACACGCAGACACTGAAGACACAAAGCCGCGGAAGTAAATGCAGGGGGAAGCAGTAATTCTTAATAATATGATTGGCAAATTCTCCACAGTTAAGGATCAACATCCATAAAGCGACGAAGCATGCCTCAATCCTTGGTGAGCAAACCACATTACCATGCAAAACAGCAAGTAAAGATTCATGGCTCGAGAGAGTGCGCGAACAGGTAAATCTGCTTGGCTCAGAGCTGATCTGCATCTGGTGGGACACCTGCGAACGTGTCACTTTGATACGAAGTTTAGCGAGGTTAAAGAGAGGCAGGTATTGACACTAACGCACGAATAGCTCAGTGTTGTTGAAAATGTTCAAAACTGTACATTTCACAGTTACCACTTCCGGCCATAGCTATATTCAGATCTGTTACAAATAGGAACACGGTGCAGCAACTAGCTAAGTTCACTTGGCTGAAGTAAAATCTAAAACAGGAATAGTGATACATAAAAAATGTAAACCTTAACATGATTAATAGCCAAGCATACTAGTCATGCATACGGTGAAAATATTCTTATGTAGGTATCAACGTCAAAATCTGTAATCTATGTACAGTGTAAGTCCTGGTAAAGGCCTGGATACGTCCAGTATTTCTACAAGTAACTGAGGTCAGTAGATGGCGCAAATGCTAGAGTTCTTCGGTGGCCATCAGTATGCGTAGTCTTTAGTTTAAATTAGTTTCTGTAGAAAAATGAGTGTCTGTCAGTAGAACATCGACTTACATAAAATATATGGCAATAAAACCCAAACAAAAACTTCAGTAAAGCGTATAAAGAGTAATAAGAGAAAGCTACTAGCCTGACAACATAAATAACATATGATTGCTTGAAAACCAAAATAAAAAGTTTAAAAGTAACATCAAACCTATAAATAGTAACATTTCCGCATCACAAACAAGACGGCCTGGAATGACAAGATTTTGGAAGAGTTTTATATTGGTCTGACACGAGGAAATTTCAAGACTCGTTTCAGAGAACATGCATGTAGCCAAAGCCAGAGCGCATTCCGTGCAAATTTGCTTTTCTGTTTGTAACAGTTATGAAGATGACAATGGCCGGAACCCGTAATTATGAAATATACAGTTTATGTGATGAAGACAGACCGTTACAAAAAAGAGCCATAACATGATCGTGGCTTCATTTACAGAATTTATAACTGTTAAAATGTCAGGTTTTTGACAGATTATTATAGTAAATGCAAAGTAATTCCTACTGATAAAGGGATACTGATTACACGATAGTTATTTGGCTCGCCTAACGTTACAGGAGATTTTCAAGGGGAGTTTGCAACACAGCATGCCTACCGCATGTGTGCTTGCAGTTTACCGGCATCTTTCGCATTTGGGAAAAGATCGAATCACTGTCTTGAGGAACATGGAAGCGTCATACCGATACATCCCGTTAGACAGCTTGGCCATAGGTCAATGTCTGTCAAGCTTACCTCTGGACAGGAATATGGCAAGAAAAGGAGGAACAGGTCATTTCCGAGGGACAAAACCAGCCAGGCGGATGTCGTAGAATATTTGCACTGGCCCTGATGAGCAGACTGGTCACAACAGCTGAAATTTCAGAAGAAATTCCGGGTAGAGCCGCCGGATGCTAGTTTCTAGAAGCTGGGTTAGTATTTCGAGTTGCCAAACTTCGCACAACGCTGACGCCACAGAGCACAGAGAATACCATGGTGCACAACCAGAATCGCCTGGAACATCGGTATTCTTTGGTGTTAAGTTATGTGTCTCACCTCCCTCCGTGGGTGCCAGATCGAGCCGACAGATCCGTAGGTGACCTGGTGAAAGGTCACAGGAAGCAGTGATCGTTAAGAACCACACGTCCCTAACTGTTTGTATCATACTGTGGGAGCTAGTGTATATAACAACAGAACTTTGTCTTCTTTGAGCTTTGTGTAAGCCATAGATCTTTTCAGTATTGTAAGTACCCAGCCACCTTATACTTGGTCTTTCTCTGGATCTTGCATTTAAATGTCTTAAATTTAAGGCTTGTTTTGGAAGTCTTGAAGCTGGCATTCTTTCTAGATGTTCTGGCCAGCTTTGTCGATTAGACCTGATCTTTTCATTTACAACATATATCCCAACCTCTGCTTTTATGTCTTCGTCTCTTAGTCTATCTAAACTTCAATAGCCTTAATCTCCTTTTAGAAATTTTATCTAAGTACCTTGGATACTATTTCTAACTTTCGAGTAACTGTCCAAGTTTCACTTAGGAACAGTAATATGGGGATGGCTATTCCCTCATAAAATTTTATTTTTGTGTCTGTTCTCGTTTTACCTCTCAGTGTTCTATTGATAGTTCCGCTCATCATCTGATATTACTGCAGTTCGTCAACAAACCAGAATAACGTTGACATTGACAACAGTATCGAGTTTATACTGGTAGCTTGTATTATTTTCCAGGTAACTGAACTGGTTAACTTGTTCAGTGGTTTTGTTTGCTATAATTATCTTAGTCCACAGCGGTTTTGTCCCATTGAAAGACATCACTTTTGTTTTTGCAATGGATATTTTCATATTAAACTCTTTAGAAATTTGGTTCAGTCTAAGAATGTATCTTTGTAGCCACGTCTCGCTATCCTGTACCTCTTTAGGTCATCTGCAAACAGCATCGTATTAATTTTTTTTCAGGTGATAATCATATTAATTTTTTTTCAGGTGATAATCACAAGCCCGGCTCAGTCTCAATCATGTTGTTAATGTATGTATTCGAAAGTGTGGGTGGTAAGCTACACCCTTGTAGAACACCTTGATTTATCGCCATGTCTTCTGATAGCATAGTTAGTCTTCAGTCTTATTGTTGTACCTCTTTATAGGTTATACGATATTGCGATATAGCAGGGGCTGTGTTATTCTAAATTACGATGCAGAGTTCCTTTGGAGATGCATGCTTGTCCAAAGGAATAGGCACTGGGGCGACTGCAGCTGTTATGAATTACATTTGATGTATTCGCAATTTCGAATATGGACAACCATCAGCTGTAGAATGGAATGAAGACAATGAAGCTAGGTGCCGGGCAGGGACTCGAACCCGGGTTTCCCACTTATCGTGAACGTTCGCTTTACCATTTGGCTATCCGTGTATGACTTACGAGTAGACTCAATCTTTTATATGTCGCCAACCATACGTCTAAAACCTATAAGCGTACATCAGCTATATATATATACCCGTAAAGCCGAGAAATTTTACTTGAAAGTCACTTCCCCGGTTTCGGCGGATAAATACGGTGTTTCGGTGCCTGTTTTATTGTGAACTACGGTGCGGATTTCCTTTGGACGTGTATGGATGCATGCTATTATGATTGGTGGTTATAGCTGAAACAACCGGTTTTCAGTTACATCGGTATTTTTCCTCGCCAGTTTAACCTGAGCGCTCAGAGTAACCGGTTTCTGAAATAACCGGAATTTTACTTTCTATTCCAATTATACCCTGTAACGAACGTAGAAATCGAACAAAGAGGAAAAATTTCGGCTCTTTCAATGATACACAAACTCAAAATATCAAACTGAACACGCAAATAAGAGACAACTGCGCTGTTTTTCGCGAAAACTGATAAGTGGTTGAATACTGCAAACAGTCACCAGTATTCTCCTACTGAATCTCATTTTTTTAAAGTCTGCTCAAAACTCATGTTGTAATCGGGGATCATACCACGATTTGGGCATTACGAGTAGTCAGCGCTACGAAGGTGATGCCCGAGGTTGAAGAACTCGGTTTTTCGTGTTAATTTGTCCGTTTTCAAGGTACGCAGGTACGTAGATACAGGCAGCAGATCACCTACTTTCTATTTTTAGGTAGTACTATAAACGAATGTTTGTTAACTTTTTAATTTATTACGGTTGGAGAACAAACACCGCCGGCCGCGGTGGTCTAGCGGTTCTAGGCGCTCAGTCCGGAACCGCGCGACTGCTACGGTCGCAGGCTCGAATCCTGCCTCGGGCATGGATGTGTGTGATGTCCTTAGGTTAGTTAGGTTTAAGTAGTTCTAAGTTCTGGGGGACTGATGACCACAGATGTTAAGTCCCATAGTGCTCAGAGCCATTTGAACCATTTGAGCCAGAACAAACACCCAAAACAGAGATCTACAGGAAGTCCAAAATGGCTAAGTAGGAATGGCTACAGGACAAATGTAAGAATGTTGAGTCATATATCACTAGGGGCAAAATATATGCCACCTACAGGAAAATTAAACAGATCTTGGGAGAAAAGAGGAATACCTGTATGAATATCAAGAACTCCGGTTGAAGAATAGCCCTAAGCACGGAAGGGAAAGCAGAAAGGTGGGAGGACTATATAGAGGCTCTATACAATGGCGATGTACTTGAGGGCAATATTATGGGAATGGAAGAGACGCAGATGAAGATGCTGTGGGAGATATGATACTGCGTGAAGAATTTGAAAGTCTTGAGTCGAAAGAAAGACCAATTTGTACAGAAACCACATGGCAATTACAAGAGTCGATGTGCACGAAAGGGAAGCAATGGTTGAGAAAGGAGTAAGGCACCGTTGTAGCGTATCCCCGGTGTTATTCAATCCGTATATTGAGTAAGCAGTAAAGGTAACAAAAGAAAAAAATTGGGGTAGGAATTAAAATCCATGGAGGAATATAAAAGTCTTGAGGTTTGACGATGACATTTTAATTCTGTCAGAGACAGCAAAGGACTTGGAAGAGCAGTTAGACGGAAAGGACAGCGACTTGAAATGAGGATATAAGATAAACATCAACAAAAGCAAAACGAGGATAATGGAATGTATTAGAATTCAAATGGCTCTGAGCACTATGGGACTCAACTGCTGAGGTCATTAGTCCCCTAGAACTTAGAACTAGTTAAACCTAACTAACCTAAGGACATCACACACATCCATGCCCGAGGCAGGATTCGAACCTGCGACCGTAGCGGTCTCGCGGTTCTGGACTGCAGCGACAGAACCGCGCGGTCACTTCGGCCGGCTGCATTAGAATTAAATCAGGAATTAGAATTAGGAATTAGATTAGGAAATGAGACAAAGTAATAGATGAGTTCTATTATTTGGGTAGTAAAATAATTGGTAGTGGTCGTAGTAGAGAGGAAATAAAATGTAGACCGACAGTGGGCATTTCTGAAGAAGAGATATTTGTTAACATCGAATATAGATGTGTTAGGAAGTCCTTTCTGAACGTATTTGTCTGGAGAGTAGCCATGTATGAAGTGAAACGTGGACGATAAACAGCTTATACAAGAAGAGAACAGAAGATTAGGAAATATGGTGCTACAGAAGAATGCAGAATATTATATGAGTAGATCATGTAACTAATGAGAAGGTGCTGAATAGAATTGGGGAGAAGAGGTACTTGTGGTACAACTTGACTTGAAGACGGGATCGGTTGGTGGGACACGTTATGTGGCATCAAGGGATCACCAATTTAGTTCTGGAAGGAAACGTGGAGGGTAAAAATCGTAAGGGGAAATCAAGTGATGAATACACGCAGCAGATTCAGACGGATGTAGGCTTCAGTAGTTACTCGGAGGTTAAGAGGCTTGCACAGGATAGAGTAGCATGGAGTACTGCATAAACCAGTCTGTGGACGCAAGTCGACAAAAACAACCATAATTACTTCCTCTTTTATTTTTTCGTAGAAATGTACAAGAGTCTTTACAGTCTCAGAGCAAATGTGTAGTTGTACTTCATTGCTACGTCACCTCGTAAAAATATTACCAGGCTAGGCTGAGGCCATTCTGCAATACAATGGATGTTCGGCGACGACAGCGGCAAGCTGCCGTATAGACCAGGTGGGGCAAGTCTGGCACACTGCACACACACTCCTACCTTAGACACTACACTCGGCAATACGGGTATGTTTGTCTCAGCAGGACATAAATGTTTTACTAGTTCTTATGTTACATTTTTGTCGCTCGTTTCTGTCTGCATTGTTATAAAAACAGGACTATCCCTTTCCCCACTTTCTGTAATAACGCAATGCGGATATTTCAGACAAATGCAAGTTTCGCGAATACGAATTACTTCTTTTTAACAAGGCTGCTACGGCTAATTGATATTCCCACATTTTTAGTCGGTTATTAGTAAATCATAAAAAACACCTGTTATATCCAAGACCAAACAAATACCAAAAAATACCGGTTATTCAGAACTAAAGTACGGGTAGTGCTTCTAACAGCGCGGTTTTTCCAATCCCTAGTGCGTATCATTTGGACAGGTACGCTTGTCTCCTAATTTGTCACACATGGAGAGACGTTCACTTTCATAGCAGTTTCCAGTGAACAATATTTACAAATTAACACAGCTTATTTGCAGACAAGATTTGTTGCCTGTTTGCTTCCATGCCAAAACGAAAATAAAAATATATTCGTGTCCATCGGAGTCAAACCGCGAACTTATCTTTGACACTGATATACATTCCAATTCATATAAAAATTTATTATTTAATACCCGTTATGTAACGAACGTCTCCAGTAAGTTTGGTACATAGCAGCCTGGTGCTATCCGGTATAGGAAGAAGTGCCCTGTTACCGGCAATCGTTTATAATTTTAAAATTAGCAATCTTTAAGTTATAGAAAATGTTCTGTACTATTACCAGTGGATATTTAAATACTACAATTGCAAAAAAAAAAAAAAAAAAAAAAAAAAAATCCGAATATTATCTCATTCTGTAATAGAACAATGGTTTAAAACTTGTAATTTTTATTTCCGAAAAATATGCTTCATGTTTTCGGGATTTTCAGTTGAGAGCTGTAAATAAACCCATAAGTTTAATCAATTACTAACAAAGGCCTTATTCGCACCAAATGTTTGTTTCAGAAATAAAGAGTGCTGCCTAACTGACGATTACTTTGCAGACATATCAGCCACAAGAATAACGCTCAGTCTTCGTAGTGTGTGATAAAGCAGTTACATTCAAAATCTTTCCAAGTACCATCACTGACGCCTGCACGAAGTTGATAACGCCACCGAATGCAACCGATACACTTAGTCCAGGTCTCTTTAGAGGTATCAGATGACCACAGTTGGTCGCAGTAAATGCACTCTTCGCACTCTTGATATTCGGACGAGTGTTTCAATAAGGTTTCATCAACGCATGAATCGGAGTGTGCCTCACCATGATTCTGCTGCTTGATGATTCCCTCCTTATGTCTTACGAAGAGATTCTGGGTTTATCAGATGCATCAAATTAAGCTTTGGAAGGTGGTGTCTTCCCTGTAGTCTTTGCAGTTGCCTTCTTTTTCCCCTTTAGCCAGGGACTATTCCAGTGCATTTTAAAAGGAGGTAACGAGAACACTAAAGCTTTACCTGTCCTTGGTGTTGGGTTTATGATGGAAGTACAAGGCTGATTTCAAAAGTAGAAACCGCTGTTTCTTCACTGGCTGCAGTAAAAACTGGCCCTGCCGTGACTTCCGAGGGGTTATCTTCATTTGCTGTAGATTGCTCTGAAAGACAGTCCGTAGATGGAGAAATCAGGGGATCACAACACTAGATCCCACATTTTTGAAACCACTTGCAGGCACTTTCATTGTTGCGTCTCTGCAGTATGGCTGTCCCGTCATTGGCCTAACGTCCTTGTCTCTCAAACACTGGAACGGTGGAATATATTCAGAACTGCTTGTGTAAACTCACACCAGATCCCGGGTACCCGATATATTGCAGCCAATTACTACCCGTTATTGCCGGCCATGGTGGCCGAGCGGTTCTATGCGCTACAGTCTGGAACCGCGCGACCACTATGGTCGCAGGTTCGAATCCTGCCTCGGGCATGGATGTGTGTGATGTCCTTAGGTTAGTTAGGTTTCAGTAGTTCTAAGTTCTAGGGGACTGATGACCTCAGATGTTAAGTCCCAAAGTGCTCAGAGCCATTTGAACCATTTTTTGAACTACTCGTTATTAGGGTCCGTCCCATATATCTATTTAGGCGCAACGTAACACTTAAGTGAGCTGTGGACGACACGTTCTATCAGTTAGAAAAGAAAGAGCATGTTTCAAATTACTGTCCCACACGAAATAATTTGAAAGTACGTCTTACCTGGTTTGAGGAATGATTCCAAATCAACTCTGTAGGAAATGTTTCTCTTGACAACAAAGCAAAAATACACACATGGAAAGAAATCGAGGCACCAAAGACTTGTGCGACAGAAAGGAAAGATGACAGTCGTGTTTTTACAACTGAAGAGTTAGTGTCAATTCGAATTTCGCACAAGTCGCATAAGAGTGGGGCTAACAGAGCCAGTAAGAGGAAGAAGATCAGGATTACTTTAAATACACGCCGTAACGGCCGTGATCGTTAGTTCTCTTTGAGGCCGGAAGAATGGGCTGATGTTAGTCAAGAATGCCTTTCAGGCCTCGAAGGCGCCATTAACACCACCTCGCTGAGTTTGAACGAGGTCACGTAACAGGGCTAAGAGAAGCTGGCTATTCGTTCTGTGAAATTACAGCAAGTGTTGGCAGGAAAGTAGCCCCTATAAATGATTGCTGGCAGCGGTGATCACGAGAATGTACAGTCGCAAGACGACTAGGCTCAAGACAGTTACATGGCGTTACCTAGAGAGAAGACCATCGTGTTCGGCGTACGGCTCTGTGGCATCGTATTGCATCTGCGTCAGCAATTTGAACAGCAGTTGGCTCCACAGTGACACGACGAACTGTTAAAAATGGCCTACTTCAAGGACAATTTCGAGTCAGGTGGCCTGTAGCGTGCATTTCACTGACCCCAATTTGCGACATCACTGCTGTCAAGCGAAAGCTCACTGGATGAAAGCTGCGACTGCCTCGGTGCAAGCGACGGCCGTGAGTTGGTTAGAGGGAGGCAAGTGGAGGACCTGCACCTGCACCCATCCTTTTGCAGGTTACACACACTGAACGTACACCTGGACATATGGTCTGGTTTGTGAGTTGGTATGAGAGCAGGAACAGTCTCGTGGTTATCCCCTGCATACTGACTGCAAAATTGTACGCCAGAATTGTATATCAGTCCGGTGAATTGACCTGCTGTGTTGGCGTTCATGAATTGCGTTTCAGTGGGTGGGTTCCAACAGGATAACTCTTGTCCACATTCTATCGTTATAACCCAACATGCTCTACATAGCTTGATCATCAGATTTGTCTCTAACTGAGCACATATGGAGCATCATAGATCGACAAATCCAGTGTCATTCA
Organism: Schistocerca serialis cubense; assembly: GCF_023864345.2. Taxonomy (NCBI): domain Eukaryota; kingdom Metazoa; phylum Arthropoda; class Insecta; order Orthoptera; family Acrididae; genus Schistocerca; species Schistocerca serialis. Next base: position 645,114,968 of record NC_064642.1, on the reverse strand, counting down.
CAACCAGCAATAACCAACCTTGTATTGACTGACCAGATGCAACAGGCGTGGAACTCCATCCCAAAAACTGACATTTGGCACCTTACAGCACAATGCATGCACATTTGCATGCTTGAATTCATCATTCTGTCGGTTACCCCGGTCATTAATATACCAGCGTTTCACATTTGCAATGCGTTGTCTCGCACTTACAATGGACCTTTTATCTTGCAGTGTTAATCACATTTCATTATCTTCCGATGACGTTGTAATTCTGTCAGAGAGAGCAAAAGACTTGGAAGAGCAGTTGAACGGAATGGACAGTGTCTTGAAAGGAGGATATAAGATGAACATCAACAAAAGCAAAACGAGGATAATGGAATGTAGTCGAATTAAGTCGGTTGATGCTGAGGGAATTAGATTATGAAATGAGACACTTAATGTAGTAAAGGAGTTTTGCTATTTCGGGGGCAAAATAACTGATGATGGTCGAAGTAGAGAGGGTATAAAATGTAGACTGGCAACGGCAAGGAAAGCGTTTCTGAAGAAGAGAAATTTGTTAACATCTAGTATAGATTTAAGTGTCAGGAAGTCGTTTCTGAAAGTATCTGTATGGAGTGTAGCCACGTATGGAAGTGAAACGTGGATGATAAATAGTTTGGACATGAAGAGAATAGAAGCTTTCGAAAGGTGGTGCTACAGAAGAATGCTGAAGATTAGATGGGTAGATTACATAACTAATGAGGAGGTATTGAACAGAATTGGGGAGATGAGGAGTTTGTGACACAACTTGACTAGAAGAAGTCATCGGTTGGTAGGACATGTTCTGAGGCATCAAGGGATCACCAATTTAGTACTGGAGGTCAGCGTGGAGGGTAAAAATCGTAGAGGGAGACCAAGAGATGAATACACTAAGCAGATTCAGAAGGATCTAGGTTGCAGTAGATACTGGGTGATGAAGCTTACACAGGATAGAGTAGCATGGAGAGCTGCATCAAACCAGTCTCAGGACTGAAGACCACAACAACAACAATAGTAATTATTTTTCAGTGTTGCGATTTTCTCCCTAGTGTGTATTTACTCTCAAACTTACTGTTAAATGAACTGTGGACGACACGTTTTGTTGATTAGATACGGAAGAGCTTGCTTCAAACTACTGTCCCAAATGAAAGTACATGTTACTTGGCATAAGGAAGGATTTCCAACTGAATTCTGTAAAAACTTTTCTCTGGACTACAATGCGTAAATACCTGTGGAAAACGAATGGTGAACAGCTCCTGCACCAAACTCACGCTGGCGTATCAAAATGCACTTCGATATTGGTTGTCCGAACGAGCTACGGGGTGCAGCACCAAGAAAGAGAGGTATTCAGCTACTCGTAATTAGGCAACCACCGAAAATATGGGAACTTCTCACTAAAAATGTTTAATTCCGACAGTGAATCTTTATGCCAGTCATGGTGATACAGCGCGCTGTGAGCGTAAGAAATCAGTCGGCGCTCCTGCGAACCACTTCAAGTGCAGCGGGGAATGGGGCTGTGAGGTAAGGAGAAAGAGGACAATGAAGGCCAAAACCGGAGGCTGCTACAGCAAAGCAGTCGACTCATCAGATGCCACGCAGTTCGTTGACAGTACTACTTGCGTTACATCAGTGTACGTTATGGATCTGAAATAGTATGGCGTCTACATACTTGTCCAACGCTGGCAAAGTGGAGACGCCACATCGCTTATTGCCAAACAGAAACTGTGAAACGTCCCCTTTAAACAATTATACGTGACTGTACTTAAACTGATACACAATATTTTTTAGCGCAACGCAATCTGACTTTCAAAAATCCCTACAAAAGAATGGCCCTGACTAACATTAACCTATACGTTTAACAAATCACTTACCTCACCAAAAATCTTGTATTTACCTTCATAGTCATAATATACATAGCAGTTTATGACATCCAGTCTTACAAATTTCAAAACTCCGCCATTTCTCTCCCCACATCCACCACTGCTGGCGGCTCACCTCCAACTGCGCAACGCTACGCGCTGTTCACATCCAGCTGCCCAACACTACAATGGCAGACAACAATGCAAACTAGCCACAGACTGCACACAGCACAGCCAGTGATTTTCATACAGAGAGCTACGTAACGTTTCCAATAAGAAAACATAAACAGCCTACTTACATAGCCCCCATGCACCCCACAAAAAATTTTACAAATTGTTTTGGGCAGTGGCCAATAATGATTTGATAAAATTTTTCATAATTACAATAACAAAGATATTAAATGCACACACTTATTGATACAATGTTGGTCAGAAGCTAAAATTTTCTCACAGCCCATAGTGACAGTCCTGATCATTCATCACAATAAAATTGCAGTGTTTTTTTGTTTCTCAAAGTCTGAGCAGTAAAAGAGAATGCACATGGAAGTAGTGGATTTCCATGCAGTCTCGAAGAAGTAGTGTTGTCCTTCAAACGGAAAGACAGTGCTGACTCTTGACATACACAGGTAATGGGCCACAACAGAGCAAACCCACAGCAGAGTCAGTCGAAGTTTTGAAGAATATTGGTAGGTAGGTCATCACAGAGCAGACTCACTGTAGTCCTGGTGGAGATTACGGTATTGGTGGGCCACCAGAGGTGCAGACCCACTGTAGTCCGGGTAGAGATTGTGGTATTGGTGGGCCGCCAGAGGTGCAGACCCACTGTAGTCCTTGTAGAGACGGCCAGCAGCCATCTGTTGTGACTATGCAGGTGCACAATCACCATTGAAGAGTATTGCGGATAATATAGCAAGTCCATAAACCACCACATGTCCACTAACAAAAAATTTGTTTGAAATGTCCTTAGAACCAGAAATGCTGTTATCCAGTCCCTTGCTGAATTATTAACACACGTGCAAACACTATCAGTCCATGAAACTTCCTGGCAGATTAAAACTGTGTCCCCGACCGAGACTCGAATTCGGGACCTTTGCCTTTCGCGGGCAAGTGCTCTGCCAACTGAGCTACCAAAGCACGACTCACGCCCGGTACCCACAGCTTTACTTCTGCCAGTATCTCGTCTCCTACCTTCCAAACTTTACAGAAGTTCTCCTGCGAACCTTGCAGAACTAGCACTCCTGAAAGAAAGGATATAGCGGAGACATGGCTTAGCCACAGCCTGGGGGATGTTTCCAGAATGAGATTTTCACTCTGCAGCGGAGTGTGCGCTGATATGAAACTTCCTGGCAGATTAAAACTGTGTGCTCGACCGAGACTCGAACTCGGGACCTTTGCCTTTCGCAGGCAAGTGCACTACCAACTGAGCTACCGAAGCACGACTCACGCCCAGTACCTATCAGTCCATACTTCTCACATATTGTCCATATACTATGACCAACAGAAACGTGTGCAGTGAAATGGAACTTACAAATCAATAATATGATGAACTGGTGTCAATTACAATTTTATAACATAAGAATACAATTACAAAGGTACAAAATACATCATTAAAGAACATAACAATACAGATAACATTTGTAATACAGGCTTTACAAAGGAATCGAAATAACATATACATCTGTGTTACAGGAATTACGACATAAGTACACACATAAAATATCAGAATAACTTTCGAAACATCAACTTCACACATGAACATTAAAGTAGAACAGAATAAATAAAGTCTAAACATCTTTACAAAGAAAATAACATATTATCAGAAAAATTCTACAACATAACTCTTATTAGCTAAACACATAAAGACAGGAAAAAGACAAATACACAATTGTACATAAACACATAGCAAAATAATACAAAAGGAAAGACAGGGTTCGTTTTCAGTGTGACATTTGGTACTGCAATCCAACCCAAAACTTCATTCCATAGATCGTTCCTCTTATTTCAACATTTGTTTCCACCAAAAAAATTCTATCCAAGCATGCTTTCTGTATTTATATGTTCATACACTCCTACTTCAAAAATAGTTTTTCTCCATGGTACACTACTTTTTTGGCCAGACCATTTTCTTATAGCTTCTCAATGCATTTATTCCAATTCATTATAACTCATTCTCTTATATAGTCTACCCCCTCTTAAGCTAACTTATATCTACTGAGCTCAGATGATAAACTAAGGGACGAGGCAATGCAGCAGCACAAAGCAATTAATACAAACAGCAATGATAAAAAATACAAAAGGCAAAGCAAGCAGCATAAATTAGCAAAGCAAATGCAATATTACAACTAATATAAGGCAATGCGCAGCAAACAAGAAAAATAAATTCGTAGTGAAACTGGCTTAACAGAGTAATACAAACTGAAATTTAGTAGCACTATGCCTGGCAAACAGCAGCAGCAAATGCAATAACTTATATCTAAACATGACAAAGCTCAAGCAGAAAAAATAGTACACTAAAATGGCCATGTTTAATACCTATGTCACATCTTAATACTAGAATGATGCATCACAATTTATTCTACAAAAGAAATTACCAAGTACTTGAAAAGAAAAATTCTGTATGCAATTCCTGTGAAGGGAAATGTTTTTTTTTTGTGCTCCTTCGTTTTTTTTAAGTACATCATAAAGTTACTATTTACTGGATCTGTAGGGATAAAATATCTATATTAGTACATCTATAAAATTTTATTTTAACCAATGCTGCTGCAGCTAGAAACTTGATATTAAACAAAATGAGTAAATAAATACATAAAACAAGCCATATGGCATTTCTCTCAACTAGCAAGACAGTAGCCATGAAATGTTTCTCATCGTTTCATTAGGCATTTTAGCAAATATCATAAATTAAGAGCTCCACAGCGTAATCATATGTTTTCAAGTTTGAGTGTGTCGTATTTGCGATGCTTTCTACAAAGGAATGTCAATAGCGAAGATAATGGCCTCTTTCTTTTTCACCTAATGGCTTTCTTTTGTCGGACGGCTACCTCTCAGCTGGGCGCCCAAAACGCATTACGTCAAGGTCACTTACCTTTCTTACTGAAAAATTTACGACAGCAGTTTCTCCTACAGTGGCAGTCTCATATAAAAAATTCACAGGTCAAGAATTTGCGTTACAAATTTGTAGAAACAAAATCCTATTGATATAATAGTGTCCAATAAAAAATTTTCGTCGGCATTGTAATACATTCACGCATTTACATACATTTCATAATTCTAAAATACGAGTCTTGGTTTCCAACATCGTTTTTCACAAGTCAGAGTCCCTAAACACTACTCATTATTCCTTACCTTATTACACATATACATATTCATTAACACGTCTTCAATATTTCACCATAATAAATACATAGCATAATCAGATTCCTCATATAGCATCAGCTTATTGACCATAAACATACCTCAGCAGCATGATACACATCGTCGTCGTAAAAATAACATCATAACACCTCAGTCAAATCTCAAAAACGTCGTATCTTTCTGCAATAATGTCAAAACCTAAAAAAAAATTCTCTGCTCATTTCAAAAGTGTCATCTACCTCAAATGTACTTCAAAAATCATGATCCCATACCAAATACGACAGTCAAAGCTCTCATAGTATCACAATTGTTCTGAAAAATATGAAGGGTTCACACAGTACAGACAAAATACAATTTCATAAGTGTGTAGTTATCCAGCTGTGTAATTGCATAAACATCTGTCACTGACGTAGTAAAAAAAAATGTTTGTTCCTCTAAGTTAAATGATCAGAGAACTGTGTAATTCTGTGTTACAGAAATATGGTACCGATGTGTAAAGTTGTATAAGCAAATACCATATTAGCTACGGCTCCTTGTGCTTGCCAGACACATGGTACACAAAGTAAGTATGTACCCCCCAGAGGATTAATCTAATTATACCCTCAGGTGTTACAGATTACAGCAATGGAATGAAATTTATCACGGAAAACCCTTGTATCATTGTACTTCAAATATCTTAAAAAAATAAATGTTTTAAGTGCGAAATTAATCACTCAAATACATGTACTGTAGCGCTAAACTGTGCGTCATGTTGTAAGATAATCTCTGTCGAAGTCTCGTAGTTATCGTCCTCCGAAAGCTAAGTTCTGCAGAAGCCAATGTACTTACCTCATGATAAACAAAAGTGAAATGCTTTGCGTATAGATATCGTAGTTAATACGTACAGTACCGTGATCAAGAAAGTACTACACTGTAACGTATTGTTGTGCTACAAAACAAAAAAAGGCTGTCTTATTGTAGCTATACCACAAAAGTTACTACTAAAACGTGTTTTACTTTCCAGAATAATTCAGAAAAACTGTGCAGATATAAAACAGATACACCGCAAAAGCAACAATGTAAATTGTGTCACACATTAGTAGCGTCGTGATATAATTGTGTAGCTGTCAAAGAAACCAAATGCTAAGTCATATTTAAACCCACAGAAAGTACTTCAAATAAAGAATGTCATTTCAAGTAAACCAAAATGTTGCATGAAAATCTCATTAGCATACCAGAATATGTTCTAAGTATGTAAGCCTTATAGTCGTTGCGTGATCGTGCAACTAACAAGCAAGAATGTACAAATACAACACTGTGTCGCCTGTTCACTATCACAATGCACTCGTAACTACTGTCTAAATATGTATCCTAGGTTCTAGATTGGATAGTTAACTTCAAACACTGTTGCATGTTAACAGTTTCTAAGTCTAACAAAGCATACTAGTAATGAAAAGTGAAAAATTTTATGGCAAAGACTAAGTTAAAAAGCAGATCATCTTTCAATAAATGGTTTTACATGTGAAATGTGGTGTAACCCTTTGCTCTTCTTAGTACCCAGAGTTTCAGTTTCAACGCAATTATCATGCTGAAATTTTTCTCAAGGTTAGCGTCCATGTTATTTTTCTCTGAGCCAGCTGGCACACGCGGCTGCCTGCGGTGCGAGTCATTGTTTGTCGCTTTGTTGGTGCGCCGTTATTGGGATTAGGAGACCTAACTTCTACATATTCACCTTGACGAGAAGGCCCTGCCCTGTTTGAAGCTCGCCAGTTCTGATGTAATTCAGGTCTGTCGTTTTGTCGGTAGTTTACATAGTTTCTTGTTTGTCGGTCATGTGGTGGAGAATTTCTCCCTGAATCGTAGCTGCGCACTGAACTGTTGCATCTGAAATTATTCTGTCTCCCTTGATAATAATAGTTCTGGTTACCATATTGTCTGTTTCTATGATTGTCTCTGTCATATTTATTACTACGGAAATGCGAACTTTCTCTGTAACTATTATTACTCTGCCAGTGGTTGTCATATGGGTGGTGTCTGTTTTGGTCACGATTTGCATTGTGAGAATAACCTTGTTGTGTCCAGTTATTATTTCTTTCATCGCGGAATAGCGACGGATGTGGCCTGTAATTGTTGTGTTGCTGTTTTCACATCCCGTGATTATCAGTGTCAATTTCTAATTCTTGTAAGAGTCCCTGAAAAGCTTCAATGTCGTCTTTGCAACGTCCTGCCAAAATAATATGCCGTAAATGTTCAGGTAATTTGATTAAGCAAATGTGGATGAGATCTGAGGGGCTGTATGGGTTTGACAGGTACTGATTCTTGTGCAACAAGTCTTCAAAATATTTCACAAGACTGGAAAATTCAGATTGTTCCAAATGTTTCATCATTATGATGCCATGTTTTACTCGGTCTTGTGTGGCTTGAGACCAATATGCTGAGAGGAAGGCACGGTAAAATTCTCCTTCACTGTGGCAATCGTGAATGACCGATTGCATTCTTACAGCTGGTTCATTCTCTAAGTAGCCACACATAAATTCTAATCTGTGTTCTAATGACCAGTCGGGCGGAAAACAATGAGAGAATTGATGCAGACATGCTTGAGGATGAATGTCGTTGCCAGAATTCTTAAATGTTTTGAATTTACGTGTAGCAATAAACAGCTTATAGTCAAAATCATCATGTTGGCGAGTCGCATGTTGGTCATTGTTACGTCGTTTCGGCGGTTCCATTTCAAAATTCGGTTCACCTTGCCAATTTCTTTCATAATTTCCGAAATGCGCTGTGTTATTACTTTGTGGCTGTTCCGTATTTCCATGTCCCTCTTCCCGTATTGGGGCGCGAGTGTCCTCTGAAATACGTAATTCTTGTATTACCTGTGTCAGCTGATCTTGTACTTCCCGGATTTCTCTTTGGTGTTGCGTATTAATTTGATTCTGATTTTGTTTGAATTTCCTAATTTGTTTGTACTCTTCTGTGTCATTAAAGACTACCGGTTTTGTGTCATTCAGATTATCATCTACCTTCGTAGATAAATTATTTAGTTGATCCGAAAGTTCAACTACTTTCTCTGATAATGAACTAATTTCCTCCATGTGTCTTTCTGAACCAATTTTCAGAGTATCTTGTGTGTCCTTTAAGTTTTCCTGAGTTTGTGCAAGTTGCGTAACCGAATCGGTAGATGCAACTGAGTCAATTTTAGCTTGCAAGGTCTCATGATTTTCATGAACAATAGTTTGCAGTTCTTTTATGGCTGCTTCGTGATACTGTAACGCATTTTCATGCCGCGAAAAAATAGGTTGAAAATGCTCACAAATTTGAGTTTTTACGTCATTACAGACTTTTTGACATTTCGATTCAATGTTATGTAACTCAGTAGTTAAATCTTCACGTGTTTGTTCAAGCGTGGTGTCTAACTTCCGAAGATTTTGTTCCATTGTGTCTAACTTCTGAAGATTTTGTTCCATTGTGTCTAACTTCTGAAGATTTTGTTCCATTGTGTCTAACTTTTGAAGATTTTGTTCCATTGTGTCTAACTTTTGAAGCTTTTGCTGTGTTTGTCCCATTTGTTGTATTAATTGTAATAACAATGCACTGGTGTCTGAAACATGTTCCTCAGTGCTTTTCGGCAGTGAATTTGCACCAGCAACATTCACATTTTGACAAGCAGAAAATGTGTCTTGACTTATTTGAGAAAACGGTGAGGACCCAAAACCTGAATCTACAGTATTTGCGAGATTGTGTCCTGTCATTTGAGATTCCTGAGGCGACCTGTTGCCGACCGATCGATCGATAATGCTTCCCTGTTCGCTAATTGTTTCACTGTCTACCCAACTATTTGCCGCCCGCTCTATTTCCCTATGCACAATTACCAAATTACTACTTCGAATGTCTGTTAATTCATTACACAGTGGTGCTGATAAGCTACGCTCGTCGTCACTATTATTTCTCAGTTTACTTTGGAGCCTAGTGTTACGTTTTTCACACGCCATTGTTGTCACAATATTTCACACGATAACACAGAAAAGCACAATTTGAAGAGCAAAAATAAGAGAACACATTAACATAGCACTGAAAATTATTTCTATTTAATTGCAAGCGCAGCTGCGAATTACTTGGTGCAAATCTACATGCACGCCACAACTGTTTTACTGTACAACAATGAAAGACTGCAACTACAAAGGAAATTCTCTCTATGATTACACGCTAGCAATGAACAAAAGCTACACTAATTACACAAACTACAAGAAAAAAAACAGAAGATTCCAGTGAGGTATCCTTGGCTAAGAGTCGACATATGAAACGTCCCCTTTAAACAATTATTCGTGACTGTGCTTAAACTGACACACAATATTTTTTAGCGTAACGCAATCTGACTTTCAAAAATCCCTACAAAAGTATGGCCCTGACTAACATTAACCTATACGTTTCACAAATCACTTACCTCACCAAAAATCTTCGTTACTCGAACTACTGCAATACAGCAAGCGCCACTACTGCCAGCTAAATAAAAGATTCAAACTACGGAAGGCACTAACTACTGATAGGCATAGTTATCAAATGAAAGATTTTAATAGAGAACAAACAATGTATTTACCATAATAGTCATAATATACAAAGCAATTCATGACATCCAGTCTTACAAATTTCAAAACTCCGCCATTTCTCTCCCCACATCCACCACTGCTGGCGGCTCACCTCCAACTGCGCAACGCTACGCGCTGTTCACATCCACCTGCCCAACACTACAATGGCAGACAACAATGCAAACTAGCCACAGACTGCACACAGCACAGCCAGTGATTTTCATACAGAGCGCTACGTAACGTTGCCAACAAGAAAACATAAACAGCCTACTTACAACTGCCTCACTTCTCGTGCCGTTTAAGTTGTATGACAAGTGCTTAAGATGTCATTGTACTATCACGAATAGGAGAAGCACTTATTGGAACGTCGTTACAGCACCAGATATGAAAAGGATATGATGCATTTGTGTTTTGATGGACGAAAGTAACACTGCCTGTAGGAGACAGTTACTGAAAAATCTGAATTAATGGTTAGTACACTGTAGATAAAATATTTTATGGCCGATATCACCATTTAATTGAATTCATTAAGATTTTTAATGCAATAAGAGTTCATATGGCTACAGATGTTGTGGACCTTAGGGTTTTTTTTTTTATTTTATTTTATTACGCGGCACGCAACGAATTCCTGTCCTGTGCCAACCTCTTTAACTCAGAGTAGCACTTGCAACCTGCGTCCTCAATTATTTGCTGGATGTATTCCAATCTCTGTCTTCTTCTACAGTTTTTACACCGCCCTGTAGTAACATGGAAGTCATACCCGCTTGTCTTAACAAATGTCTTATCATCCCGTCCCTTCTCCTTGTCAGTGTTTTCCACATATTCCTTTCCTCTCCGATTCTGTGCAGAACCTTCTCTTTCGTTACCTTATCAGTCCGCCTACTATTCAACATTCGTCTGTAGCACCTCATCTCAAATGCTTCGATTCTCTACTGTTCCGGTTTCCCAACAGTCCATGTTTCACTACCATACAATGCTTTGCTCTAAACGTACATTCTCAGATATTTCTTCCTCAAATTAAGGCCTACGTTAAATACTAGTAGATTTCTCTTGACCAGGAATGCCCTTTTCGCCAGTGTTAGTCTGCTTTCGTTGTCCTCCTTGCTCCATCCTTCATTGGTTATTTTGTTGAGTTGGTAGTAGAATTCATCTACTTCCTGGCCATCAATCCTGATGTTAAGATTCTCGCTGTTCTCGTTTCCGCTACTTCCCATTACTTTCGTCTTTCTCCGATTTACTCTCAGTCCATATCCTGTACGCACTGGATTGTACATTCCATTTAGCAAATTGTGTAGTTCATCTTCACTTTCACTCAGGATAGCAATGTCATCAGCGAATCTTATCACTGATATACTTTCACCTTGAATTTGAATTCCACTCCTGAACCTTTCTCTTATTTCCATCATTGCTTCTTCGAAGTACAGGTTGAACAGCAGGGCCGAAAGACTACATCCCTGTCTTACACTATTTTTAATCCGAGTACTTCGTTCTTGGTCATCCACTCTTATTATTCCATTTGGCTCATGTACATATTGTATATTGCCCATCTCTCCCTATAGCTTATACCTATTTTTCTCAGGATTTCGAACATCTAGCACCGTTTTACATTGTAGAACGCTTTTTCCAGGTCGCCAAATCCTATGAATTTGTCTTGATTTCTCTTTAGCCTTCCTTTCATTAGCAACCGCAACGTCAGAATCATCTCTCAGGTGCTTTTACTTTTTATAAAGCCAAACTTATCGTCATTTAGCACGTCCTCAATATTCTTTTCCATTCGTGTGTGTATTATTCTTGTCAGCAATTTGGATGCATGAGCTGTTAAGCTAATTGTGCGAAAGTTCTCGCACTTTTCGGCTGTTTAGTCTTCGGAATTGTGTGCATGATATTTTTTTGAAAGTCATATGGTATGTTGCCAGGCTCACATATTCTGCACATCAAAGTGAATAGTTTTGTAGCCACTTCCCCCAATGATTTTAGAAATTCTGATCGAATGTTATCTATCCCGTCTGTCTTGATTGATATTAAGCCCTAGAAAGCTCTATTAAATTTAGATTCTAATACTGAATCTTCTGTGTCTTCTAAATCCACTCCCGTTTCTTCTTCTATCGCCTGAGGCAAGTCTTCCCCTTCATAGGAGCCTCAGTGTACTCTTTCCACCAATTCGCTGTCCCCTCTGCATTTAACATGGGGTGTTCCCGTTGTACTCCTAATGTTCCCACCTTTGCTTGGACTCTCCTATATGCTGAGTCAGTACTTCCGACAGTCAATTCTTTTTTGACTTCGTCACATTTTTCATGCAGCCATTTCGTCTTCGCTTCCCTCCACTTTCTATTTATTTCATTTTTCAGCGACTTGTATTTCTGTATTCCTGAATTTCCTTGAACATTTTTGTACTTTCTTCTTCATCGATAAACCGAAGTGTTTCTTCTGTTACTCATGGTTTATTCGCAGTTACCTTTTTCGTACTTCTCTGACTGCCCTTTTTAGAAATGTCCATTCCTGTTAAACTGTACTTCCTACTGACCTATTCCTATTGCTGTATCTGCAGCCTTAGGGAACTTGAAGCGTGTCTCTTCATTCCTTAGTACTTCTTTATCCCACTTCTTGGCACAATGTTTCTTTCTCACCAATCTCTTAAACTTCAATGTACTCCTTATCCCTACTACATTGTGACCTGAGTCTATATCTTTTCCTGGGTAAACTTTGCAGTCCAGTATCTGATTTCGGAATCTCTGCCTAACCATCATGTAATCTAATTGATTATCTTCCCATATCACTGACCTTTACCGTGTATACTTCCTCCTCTTGTGATTCTTGAACTGAGTATTCGCTGTTACTAGTTCAAATTTATTACAGAACTCAATTAGTCTTTCTCCTTCTCATTCCTTGTCCCAAGACCGTATTCTCCTGCAAACTTTTCTTCTACTGCTTCCCCTTCAACTGCATTCCGTTCCCCAATGACTATTAGATCTTCATCTCCTTTTACGTACTGTATTACCTTTCCAGTACCCTTATATACTTTCTCTGTCTCTTCATCTTTTGCTTTCAACATTAGATTGTACGACGGTTGGAACTTTAATAGTGGCATCCATTTATTTACAGCTCGTACGAAATATATAAGTGTTTTAAAGTTTTACTGACCTTCAAAGTAGTCACCAACATTGTGTATAACCCGTTGCCAGCGATGTGGAAGTCATAGAATATTCTCAGCAGTGCCAGGTGTGTTAACAGTTCAAGCGGCGCTGTTAATTTTTGGAACACATCCTACGACCATCTTAGACACAGAAGTGATGACACTTTCTGCAGGACCTGACAATCATTTTGCAGGACAATGCCCAAGCACGTACAGTGCAAGCTGTTACTGATTAGAAACTTCCTGGCAAAATTAAAACTGTGTGCCGGACTGAGACTCGAACTCGGGACCTTTGCCTTTCGCGGGCAAGTGCTCTACCATTCCGGAAGCATCCCCCAGGCTGTGGCTAAGCCATGTCTCCGTAATATCCTTTCTTTCAGGAGTGCTAGTTCTGCAAGGTTCGCAGGAGAGCTTCTGTAAAGTTTGGAAGGTAGGAGACGAGGTACTGGCAGAAGTAAAGCTGTGAGGACGAGGCGTGAGTCGTGCTTGGGTAGCTCAGTGGTAGAGCACTTGCCCGCGAAAGGCAAAGGTCCCGAGTTCGAGTCTCGGTCCGGCACACAGTTTTAATCTGCCAGGAAGTTTCATATCAGCGCACACTCCGCTGCAGAGTGAAAATCTCATTCTGTTACTGATTTGTTTCACTGATGAGGCTGCTAAGTGCTATACCAACTATTGCGCTCCCCTGACTTAAACTCTCGTGAGTTCAAATCGATTTCGAAACCGAAGGAAACACTTCACGGTATTCGCGTCATAGCTGCTACAAATTCGTCGGGCAATAGACTCCGCCGCTCGAACTGTCAACACAACTGGCACTGCTAAGAGTATCCTACGACTTCCACGTCGCTGGCAATAGGCTATACACAATGCTGGTGACTACTTTGAAGGTAAGGAAAACTTTGAAACGCGTATTTATTTTGTACGAGCTGTAAATAATTAGTTCAGTTTCGTCATACGATGACATGGTTGGAGACGGTGGCTGTTATTTGAAAACAAATGTTGTATGTGGTAGAAATCTTTTATGTGACAAATCTAAAGTGTTCAGTGATAAAAATTTACGTGTCCCATGATAAGAATGCAGTTGGAATGTATTCACCTCTGTTGTACGAATGTTATGAAAACAAACACTCCAAACCAACATTTCACGTAAGTCACATCCAATGAAAATCTGTAACGCAACCATCTGTGTATGGCGCGCTTATAATTATGTATTATTTATATTTTAGGACAGTTAATATGTAAAAAAATGCACCACATGTTGTAAGGAAGGCATTTAAGCCATCTGGAGATGAATCATGGCATCTCATGTAAACTGAACTTGTAGGGGCGGGAGGGGGGGGGGGGGAAGGAAAGGAAGCAGAAGGAGCTATTTATGTCAGCTGCATCGGAACTTTATGTGGAATTTGCTGAGACGTGTGAAGATGTGTACCGGACCGGAAATCGCACCTGGGATCTCCAGCTTAGTAGGCAGTTGCGTTAACGAAATCTCCATTCGGACACAGTAACTATCTCAGCACTGGTCAACTCACATTCTCACCTAGCGCTACCTGTCCACAGTCCCCGTCCATGTTCTACATGCTTGTTAATTTTACATTCCCACCGGAGGTCAAACGAAATTCGCATCTAAGATTGGAATGTATACCGCAGAGACAGGCTGGACAGTGAAGAGGGAGGCGTGTTTATAGCGATAAAAGTGCAATAGCATCGAAGGAAATTGACGGAAATCCGAAATGTGAAATAATTTGGGTGGAAGTCACGGTTAAAGCAAACTCAAACATGGTAATTGGATGTTTCTATAGGCCCTCTGGCTCAGCAGCTGTTGTAGCAGAGCAACTGAAGGAATATTTGGAAAATATTTTGAGTAGATTTCCCGACCATGTTATAGTTCTGGGTGGAGATTTTAATTTACTAGATATAGACTGGGAGACTCAACCGTTTATAATGGGTGGCAGGCACAAAGAATCCAGTGAAATTTTTTAAGTGCGTTGTCTCAAAACTACCTTCAGCAGTTAAACAGAGAACCGATTCGTGGCGATAACATAATAGACCTTCTGGTGACTAACAGACCCGAACTATTTGAAACAGTTAACACAGAACAGCGATCAGCGATCGTAAGGCGGTTACTGCATCGATGATTTTAGCTGTAAATAGAAATATTTAAAAAGTTAGGAAGATTTTTGTTTAGCGAAAGTGACAAAAAGCCTATTTCAGAGTACTTGACGGCTCAATACAAAAGTTTCATCTCAAGTACAGATACTGTTGAGGATCAGTGGACAAAGTTCAAACCCATCGTACAATATGCATTACATGAGTATGTGCCAAGCAGGATCGTAAGAGATGGAAAAGAGCCACCGTGGTACAATAACCGAGTTAGAAAACTGCTACGGAAACAAAGGGAACTTCACAGCAAACATAAACATAGCCAAAGCCTTGCAGACAAATAAAATTTACATGAAGCGAAATGTAGTGTGAGGAGGGCTATGCGAGAGGCGTTCAATGGATTCGAAAGTAAAGTTCTGTGTACTGACTTGGCCGAAAATCCTAAGAAATTTTGGTCTTATGTCAAAGCGGTAGGTGGATCAAAACAAAATGTCCAGACACTCTGTGACCAAAATGGTACTGAAACAGAGGATGACGGACTAAAGGCTGAAATACTAAGTGTCTTTTTCCAGAGGTGTTTCACAGAGGAAGAGTGCCCTGTAGTTCCTTCTCTAGATTGTAGCACGGATGACAAAGTGGTAGATATCGCAATAGATGACAGAGACGTAGAAAAACAATTAAAATCGCTCAAAAGAGGAAAGGCCGCTGGACCTGATGGGATACCACTTCGATTTTGCACAGAGTACGCGAAGGAACTCGCCCCCCTTCTTGCAGCGGTGTACCGTAGGTCTCTAGAAGAGCGTAGCGTTCCAAAAGATTGAAAAGGGCACAGGTCATCCCCGTTTTCAAGATGTGCAGAACTATAGATCTATATCTCTAACATCAATCAATTGTAGAATTATGTTCGAGTATAATGACTTTTCTGGACACTAGAAATCTACTCTGTAGGAATCAGCATGGGTTTCGGAAAAGACGATCGTGTGAAACACAGCTCACGATATTCGTCCACGAGACTCATAGGGCCATAGACACGGGTTCCCAGGTAGAAGACGTGTTTCTTGACTTCCGCAAGGCGTTTGATACAGTTCCCCACAGTCGTTTAATGAACAAAGTAAGACCGTATGGACTATCAGACCAATTGTGTGATTGGATTGAAGAGTTCCTAGATAACAGAACGCAGCATGTCATTCTCAATGGAGAGGAGTCTTCCGAAGTAAGAGTGATTTCAGGTGTGCCGCAGGGGAGTGTCGTAGGTTCGTTGCTATTTACAATATACATAAACGACCTTGCGGATAACATCGGAAGTTCACTGAGGCTTTTTGAGGATGATGCTGTAGTATATCGAGAGGTTGTAATGATGGAAAATTGTACTGAAATGCAGGAGGATCTGTAACGAATTGACGCATAGTACAGGTAATGGCAATTGAATCTCAATGTAGACAAGTGTAATGTGCTGCGAATACATAGGAAGAAAGATCCTTTATCATTTAGCTACAATATAGCAGGTCAGCAACTTGAAGCAGTTAATTCCATAAATTATCTGGGAGTAGGCATTAGGAGTGATTGAAAATGGAATTATCATATAAAGTTCATCTTCGGTAGAGCAAATGCCAGACTGAGATTCATTGGAAGAATCCTAAGGAAACGCAGTCCGAAAACAAAGGAAGTAGGTTACTGTACACGTTCGCCCACTGCTTGAATATTGCTCAGCGGTGTGGTATCTGAACCAGATAGGGTTGATAGAGGAGATAGAGAAGATCCAACGGAGAGCAGCGCGCTTCGTTACAGGAAAATTTAGTAATCGCGAAAGTTTTACTCCAGTGGAATACTCTGCAAGAGAGACGCTCAATAGCTCGGTTCGGGCTTTTTATGAAGTTTCGAAAACATACCTTCACGGAGGAGTAAAGCAGTATATTGCTCCCTCCTACGTATATCTCGCGAAGAGACCATGAGGATAAAATCAGAGAGATTAGAGCCCACACAGAGGCATACAGACAATCTTTCTTTCCACGAACAATACGGATTGGAATAGGAGGGAGAACTGATAGAGGTACTCAAGATACACTCCGCCACACCCCGTCAAGTGGCTTGCGGAGTATGGATGTAGATATAGATTGTGGATTGAGTGTCCATTGAGGCAAACCAATTGTATGAATGCATAGTGTCTTCTTTCGGACACGCAATCATATACATCTGTCTGACTTGTGCACCTGATCAGAATAGAGTACTAGTGGGGGAAGTTAAAGCGCTGAGCAGACACGGCTGCGTTCGCCAAGTGCGAGCGTGCTCCGAGAACGCTAATCCTGGCCAGGCTTGTCTATGCAGACACATAGACCTGAGTGGTAGACTGGAACCTGTCAGCCAGCTCAGCCCACATCGCAAGGGGCGCCTCGATCGTCCGGCAGGAGGCAGCGCCGAGCCGCGGCAGACATCAATAACGGCGGCGGCAGAGGCGAGAGGCTGTAAAATCGCGGGCCGCCTTTGTGCTGCGGGGCTCCCGCGGGAGCGCGCAATATCCCTGTCCTCTGCCTGTCCGCTCCCTGGGGACGTGCGCCTCATACAGACCGCCGCCGCCGCCGCCGCCGCCGCCGCCGCAGCCACCGGCACTCGGTAGCGAGTCTGGCTCCGCCGCCCCCGCATTGTCGCTAGCTCACAGGCGGACCGCGCGCGCCGCTCTACACTGCTTTATTAAGTTTCCTACCCGCTGGCGGCGAGCTGTCTGCCCTTGGCGCTAGCACTACCTTCCTAGCTGCTCTCCAGCCGATATCGCATCGGCAACGAAACGCTGACGTCTGCATTTTCTCATATCTTCTACACAGATCTGACAGCCCACCCCGATTTATTTCCGAAATTATTCGCATTAGGTCACAGCGTATTTAGCCGACAGCGCGGTTATTGGTTCCTGTATGTTGACATCTCATTTTTCCATGGTGTACGTGTTGATTCTAATAAGCTGTCAACAGTGCCCTAAAATATCCCTTCCCAATTGCCAAGACTTAAGACTGTCTATCTGCAGTTGTAAGTATGGTTAGAAACGATCATCTTTTTGATATTCTGATAATGTGAGCACAGTACATTCAAAGTAGCAATTAATTAAATGAAACTATACATGAGCCGCGCGGGATTAGCCGAGCGGTCTTGTGGCGCTGCAGTCATGAACTGTGCTGTTGGTCTCGGCGGAGGTTCGAGTCCTCCCTCGGGCATGGGTGTGTTTGTTTGTCCTTAGGATAATGTAGGTTAAGTAATGTGTAAGCTTAGGGACTGATGACCTCAGCAGTTAAATCCCATAAGATTTCACACACATTTGAACATTTTGAACAAACTATACATGATTCCAGAGACCTTTTCAAGTCTGAAACATCTATGGCAGGGAGAAGAGACAAATGAAAATTGGCACAAAGGCCAGGAGTCGAACCAGGGTTTTCTCCGCACAAGGCAGGGGTCGAAAACAGAAAGTAGGTTGAAATTTGATATTGATTGCAGTAATCATGCGGAGATGGATATTATTCCATGAGATGAACTAGCGTGGAAAGCTGCAGCTATTCAGTCTGTGGACTAAAAACAACAACAAAAACTACTTTAAAAACTGGGATTATTCAAAATGTAATTCCATATGAATAAGCTTAGATCAACAGTTTGGCCTTCCTCAGACTATGGTAGTAAGTCATGGGTCGAAGTATGTTCTGCCGGCTGGTGTGGCCAAGCGGTTCTAGGCGCTTCAGTCCGGAACTGCGCGACCACTACGGTCGCAGGTTTGAATCCTGCCTCGGTAATGGATGTGTGTGATGTCCTTAGGTTAGTTAGGTTTAAGTAGTTCTAGGGGACTGATGACCTCAGATGTTAAGTCCCATATTGCTCAGAGCCATTTGAACCATTTTTTTTCTTTTTTTTTTTTTTTGAAGTATCTTCTAAAGGGATGAAATTTGTGCTAATTTCACCTGGTACCGAAATTTGAAAAAAAAAATTTCATTGTAAAAGTGTGGCAGAATTTGCGTACAAATCGCCGTAACATCTACCAACTGTCTAGTTTTGTTGCGCCAATCACTACACTACAGCACCTTATAGCTGTCTGGTTGTGTTATGGTATGTCGAAGGCTACACTCAAATCAGGGGTCAGTTGTCTAGTAGCGTAATGATATGGTGAACACTACATTAAAACTTCTACTAGTTGTGTAGTTAAATACTGACAAGCCGAAGACTATCCTACAACGTATGACAGCTGTCTAGTAGTATGCCGAAGACAACATTACATGTCCCAGCTGTGAGTTTATATCCTGGTGTGCCAAAACTAAGAAACAATATGTCCCAGCTTCCTGGTTATACTATACTGGTATGCCAAAGGCTACATGTAGGCAAGAAACAAAGTAGCCGGCAAATACTGACGTTTTGTTACCAAATTCTCTGTCCCCATGCCCGAAGAGGCTTACTTTCCTGGAACTAAAAACTGTACTGTGGAGCTGTAGAGGCGTAGGTGTTACTAGCAGCAGCAAAGGAAAGTGGGCGACAAGAAATTAGAGTACTCGAATAATTCTTCCTAGAAACTTATTTCTAGAACCTGAAGTCACTACAATCAAGAAACATGTCGATCTTAGACAGGAAGTTTATTGTGGCTACTTGATCTCAACAGAATCTACCGATTCATTTTAAGTATCGGCCACGTGAACTGGAAGCGAAGATTCAATTTACGCTTCGTAATAATGAGGAGACTATTTCCCAGGAGACCAGCATAATGAATTACATTTAGTTTAACCAGATGAATAACAAATAAGAATGAATACAGACAATGATTTTGTAATCCGATTCAGTGTCATGGAGCAAATCCTCCAGAATTTTCGTTTACAACTTAGGGCATTAGTTATCAGTTCACTGTGCAACACGTTTTCCCGTCTATCTTACAACTGAAGGAAATAGTCTGCTATAGCTAGACATATACCGACAATTTAATTGCCAGTAATAAGCTTTGTTTCATTATTTCATGGGTCCAGGTGAAGCTGAGGATCATTATAGATACAAATACTACAATTTAGATTTTTGTGGAGTTGCAGCTGTTCTTTTGTTGCCTCTGTAGTGAACTAGGACCCTGGTGATATTGACAAAATTAATCAATTTATAGTTAATGCGACAATATGAATAATGTAATAGGGGTCTCTTAATAAAAACCAAAATATTTTCCATAATTGTAATTTCAGTCTTTTTATCTTGTGACGAAATGACGTAGAGTCTATCAAATATTTTAGATGATTCCATCATCTTCGATGCGCTTAACTGTTTATGATATACATCCATACGAAAATTTAGGGCGCGTTTTAAACATATGAAGATGACTGCTGTTTACCAGAACCAATAAAGTGTATATTATATGTAAATATTTAATCGATCGTTACGTTATACATATACTGCAAGATAAAATTTCTACACCTGGAAAGACGACATCCATTTTGATCGGGTGACGGCGTACGCCACCTGAGGGATAGTTCATGTACTGATAATGATTTCAACGTCATTCGCTAACAGGAAGCTTAGTGGCATAGCTACCAGAGCGCCGTCTGTGTCTACCTTTTAATAATAAATGCTACAATCAGTGTGGTGCAGGCGTGTGAAGTAATCGTGCGAACATGCCACTCCTACAGCCAACTGAGTGAGTTCGAAAGGGATCAAATTGTGGCCTTCGAAGTTCCGGGGTGGTCCTCTCGAAGAATTACGACACCAGTTGTACGTCCTGCTTCAGTTGTGCAACGAAGCTGGTCTCAGTGGTCACTTGAACATCCTCAAACCCGTAGACGAGGTTCTTGACATCCACGCAGCACAAACGCCCACCAGGGTCGTCGTTTTGGAAGGGCAGCAGTGGCAGATCGTACAGGTACCACAGCACAGATACGAGGTCTTGTGAGTCCAGAGGTGTCAACACGAACTCTTACGAACCGGGCCGTGCGGTGTACCCGCTTGGTCAAGGCGTCTTGTCACGGTCCGCGTGGCTCCCCCCGTAGAAGGTTCGAGGCCTCCCTCCGGCATAGGTGTGTGTGTCGTCCTTAGCGTAAGTTAGTTTATGTTAGATTAAGTAGTGTGTAAGCTTAGGGACCAATGACCTCAGCAGTTTATTCCCATAAGTCCTTAGCACAAATTTCCTAATTTCTTACGAACCGCTTATTAGCTCTGGGACTTTGGGTAGGCACACCTGTAGCCTGTCTTCCACATACTCCACAGAATCACTGTGCACGGCTCGACGGTGCTGTCAGAGGATCACTTGGAAGGGAGAATGGAGCGTCGTGGCCTTCAACGATGGAAGCAGATTCTGCCCGCAAGCAAGTGACGGTCGTTTGCGTGTACGACGTAGTCTTGATGAGCGTTGTCTCGTAGAGCGCATTCGTCAAAGGCACACTAGCCCCAACCCAGTCCTTATGGTCTGGGGTGCTGTAAACTAGAATTCTCTTTCACTTTTGATGTTTCTGGAGGGACGCTAACCAGCGCTCGATATGTGCTGAATGCTGTTTTGTTCTTGCAACAGGGTGATGTGTTGTTCCAATAGGATAATGCTCACCCACCGAGTGCCCGTAAACCTCAATGTGCTCTGAAAGACGCGGGAAACTTCGCTGGACAACACGATCACGGGAAGTGTCTCCAGTTAAGCACGTGTGGGATATGATGGGACGAGAAATGTCTCGTGCAACGTCAACCAACAACTCTTACAGGACTACGTGAACAGGTCGAGCAGGCGTGTCATAAAGTATCCCAGTTCAGTAGTTTCCATCAGTACGATCAACTGAATGGCAGAATAACCGCCTACATTGCCGCCTGTGGAGGCACGAACTGATGTAGGTGTTTCAACATGGGTAGCTGCTTGGTACCTCAGAACCACGTGTGCTATTGATCTGTAAATGTTATCATTTCATGTATTCCATATACACTGTTCCAGCAATAAATCTTATACGGAGGTCGCATACTTCCAGCCGATGATGCCTCAAAATAAATATTATCATTTACTTTAGTAATTAAGTATAGCGTATATGTATGACAGCGTTGAAAACTTAAAGAATTTCGACAGCTCGATTAATTGTCTTTGGGTTCTTTCCTTTAAACTATACCGTAATGTGAAGTGAAATTACACCTTTTTCGGCAGTTGCTTGAGACAACACGCTCTGTACCATCACAGTGGTGCAAGCAAGCAGCTATAAAAATTGGTGCCTGTCAGGTTTCCAGGCTAAAGCGTCATTCGTTTGCCGCAGTTGTAGGTATCCGTGAACAGTCCTGGGCGTGTACTTTAAGAAGCATTTCCTTTGTTACATCCTATCGACTCGCTATTCACAGTTTAATGACTAGCGTGCAAAGGAACGTCAGAGAAAACTAGGAAAGAAATTTTAAAACAACTTTTTTATCCAAGCAGTTTCATACTTACCGGTAGTGTACCTCAATTCCTGATCAATCTCGACGCTCAGGTACAGTGTCACTGGCCATAATGGCATTTGAAATTTCTTGTCATTCCTTTTCGTCTTCGAGTCCTCCGCGTTTTCTAAGTGATTTATTCTGAGAATGGTGAGAGTGACAGTTGAAATCCGCTAAGACCATCCCCATAGATCCCATAGATCCTTCCTTTGATTTTAGCGTTGATCCTCCGTACATGACTTAGTGGTGACGTGTAGATTTTATCAAATGGTTCAAATGGCTCTGAGCACTATGGGACTTAACATCTTAGGTCATCAGTCTCCTAGAACTTACAACTACTTAAACCTAACTAACCTAAGGACAGCACACACATCCGTGCCCGAGGCAGGATTCGAACCTGCGACCGTAGCAGTCCCGTGGTTCCGGACTGCAGCGCCTAGAACCGCACGGTCACCGCGGCCGGCGTGTAGATTTTATCGGGTGTCATGTTGCCAGGCAGTGGTAGAAAACAATACGTGTAATATAACTCGACAGATGATCTCGGGAGTGACAGGATTGGCATATGTCGCCCGATACTGACTTGTCCCGCCTCAGTGTCAGCCTCATTCAGCAAACATATAGTTTCCAGCAGCACTGTGTAATAATGTTTCGTGATTCGTAACAACTATATTTCACTTCTGACTTTTGTAAACCCTCGTTGCCAGTTTTGTACAGGCCTTCTCGCTACTGATGTGGAGGTCGAGTTGCCACAGTTGTTACGGTAGGCCGCGTTTGTGAGTTCGTGGAACGGCTTTTGGTGCAGTGCACCGTTAAGACAATCTCTCCCTGCCACTATTACAGAGCTATGTCCCAGGATCAGGTAACAGGATAGGAGAACGAAGGTTCTGCAACAGTCCAACAAATTATTGACATAGTCACACAAATGAGTCAAAAATGTTTACTTACCTTTATGACTTATCGAGTAATGAAGTCTGCAACGTTGCATGTAATATAACAAAAAAGGCCCTTGGTGGCTAAGTGCAAATAATCGTAGGTAAACTTCACAGTACGTAGCAAATGCAGTTTACAACAATTGGCTATTGACTTCCATGTCTATGTCAGCCCTGGACGATGATCTATAGCAAAGTGGACGAGAGCTGCTCTTCTATCTTCCGAGTAGGCTTCTGTCAGTCGCCGTCCGGTTACTGGTGGATTGTACTCGACCGGCAATTCGCAAAGTAATCGTCAACTGTTAACGCATTTCTTCCGCTGTGACACAAGAAGGCTCACGCCTTCATGAAAAAATGTTTGCGTGATATACGGAACCATGCTTGTACCAAGGCGTCCACCTCTTCGCCCGAAGCAAATCAACGGCAACGAATGTCTTGCACACTGTACTCGCTTTCGGGAGGCCTACGATTCAAACCCAAGTCCGGTCATCCTGATTTAGGTTTTCCCTGATTTCCTTAAAATGCCGAAATGGTTCTTTTGAAACGGCACAGCCGACTTCCTTCCGCAATCCGATAGGACGGATGACCTCGCTGTTTGGTCCCATCGCAACCAACCAGCGAATGTCTTTCTTTGGGTCCGTAAAAGTAATGAAAGCTTATAAAGAGAGGACTCTCAGGACGGTGTGTAAGGACCTCTCAGAAGAACTTCCGTAACGTAACCGAAACAATAGGCACGCCAGTTCTGGAAGAGTCTTGACAACCTTTGACTTTAACGGTCCCCTAGTGTTTAACTTTCTGGGGTAAGGCGCCACAATTAACGTACAGCGGTATGTGCACACTTTACAGAAATTCAAGCTCACCATCAAGTCCCAATGGTCAGGAAATTTGGAAATTTGACGTACGCTTTCATACTGTTCCAGAATAATGCCTACATTTTGCCACAGTTGTTTAGAGTGGTTGCAGAAGTTTCGCTTGGAAGGGTTTGCACATCGTCCATACAGTCCCTAACAGCGAATTCCGTATTTTTGGAGCCCTAATGGAAGAGATTCGTGACCGTCCATATACTTCGAATGAAGAGATGCACCCTTGTGTACAATCACGATTCCGTCCGCAAGCGCAAATATTTTCTCGTGAAGGCACTGACCGTCTTCTCTTCAGTGGCAAAAGTGAGTTAACGGTTATGGCGATTACTTTTGAAATAATAAGCAAATTAGTAAGTTTTCCTCCATCTGTCTCGTTTTGATTTGATTGCCCCTTATAATACCTGTAACTGTAAATTCCAACTCCCACAATTATTCCCATTTTTTCGATTTTTGCTTCCGATAGAATATGTAAAGAACTATAACTTCGGTTTGTCTATATTGCAGTATTTTGTCATTTACCCATTTCTTTCATTTCCTGTTTTCTGACCACGTAGTTCCTGCTTACTTTTTTCAAGTTTCCTCTGAAATTGAAATCCAACGCTTTCTTCCAACCTACCTCTGATTAGTATGTTAAATTTCGTATCTTTATGCTTTGCAGTGCGGTTTAGACTTTTTTAGAACAACTTCCCCAGGCACTGAATATTTATTGTACGACATGACACTCGTAGATTTTAGTGCTTGTTCATAAAAGTTTACCTCATATGAATCCATTGTTGCCATCTAAATCCTGATTGGTCCTCCAGATAACTTAATCACCGCCTTGCATCGTGTAGGCAATGAGAGATTTAACTTTATAATCTATTCCTCACCGAGTTCACTAAGCCACACACACACACACACACACAAACACACACACACACACACAAGAGTCTCTAACATGTCTGTCTTATGTCTTCTTTATTGAGACAGCATTTCCAGCTCTTCTCAACAGGACAGAGATCAAGGCTATTTCGAGGACATTCTAACGTTTGAGCTCCGTTTTGTCTCAGGAAAATTTTTACCTGAAAAGTAGAAATGCATAACAACTAAGTTGGAACATCATCTGTTCCATGCTTGATAGAAACATTGATCACTGGTCTCATCTTCGAAGCTCTGTGGCAAGGAGCAGAACCGGCCTGGAAATGCGACTAGAAACATCTCCAAACTCGTCTCTTACTGTGGTCATTAGCTTCCCTTCAAGGACTGTGATGTATACATTTGCACTGACTATGACATTCATGGAGTACAGCCGACCTACTCGGTGGGTAGAAATGCATTCTCAGACCTTCTGTCCTGCTGGCTGTTTGACTATTTGTGCTACACACGAAGGCAAAAATTCTTCACCTACTCTGCAACGCTTAGTGAACTTTGCCGTCGGAGCTATGTAGATTAAATTTAGACTTATCTGGAAGTATTCCATATCCATTTGACGCGCGCTTTTGCCCAATTCAGCCGCTGTTGTGTCATTGTTTTTGTCGACAAAGGTAGACTTCCTTCTTGGTCGACAGACAGCGAGTCCAAATTTCAGCAGTTTTGTTGCTTACTAAGATGTCAGAAATTTATTTCCGGTCTTTCTTTAGTTCAGTTGATGATAGGCGATGATCCATGAGAGAAAGTCGATTGAAACCTGTCTTAGGGAAAATATTTCTTGTGCTGAGAGCCACTGACGCTTCAGTATAACAGCTTTCTTCTTTGGCGTTAGTCCACTAACCTGCCCATCTTTTCACTTCAGTACATCGACACTAAATAACTGGATAAACACTGCTTCATTTTAGGTGACAACAATACAACCAGGAGTTAGATATTTTATGTACACTGACTGAAGCGACAAGCGAAAATTTATACCACGGATGGAAATCGAACCCAGGTCTTCTGATTACCAGTCAGATGCGTTAGCCACTAAGCCACGTCGGCACAGCTGTTCACACACCTGCACGGATTATCCTGGCACGTCTCTCTCCTCGATCCAAATTTTCACTGTCTCCTTAGTCTACTTTAAATCCCCCCTTACACACGAACAGGCTTGCCGAGGCTCTCATTGTTCTGGAATAGCACCTCAGCATAGAACGTAAAAGGCTGATCCAGCCTGAAACCCAGATGAAGGTACTGCCACAAATGAAATGACACAATTTCAGGGATTTTATTGGTCTTGTACAGATATTTTCACTCGCCGCTTCCGTCTAAATAAAGTCATTTCTGTACGAGATCAGTATAATCTTTGACATTGTGTCATTTCATTTGAGTAAGTACCTGCAGCTGCGCTTCAGGCTAGATCCCCCCCATTTACATTCTATGCTGAGGTGCTACTGCAGAATATGAAAACCCTTGGCTATTCTGTTCTTCGGGAAGGGGAAAATTAAAGTAGACTGAGGTAGCAGTGAGAGTTTGGAACGAGGAGGGAGACTTGTCAGAGTAATCCGTTCAACTGTCCGAACCGCTGTGCCAAGCTGGTTTAGTGAGTAAAGTCCCTGCCTAGAAAGAAAAGAGACCCTGGTCCGATTCCCAGCCTTAGTACAAAGTTTCACTCGCCGCTTCAATCTACCTACGAAACATCATATTTGTACGAGACCAGTAAAGTCACTGAAATTTTACCATTTCATTTGTGTGAGTAGTTGGGTATTTTTGGAATAAAACGTGTAAGGATGTGAAATAATAAAAGGAACAATATGTAACCGACAATATAAAGACGTACTAGTGTAACCTGAGGCAAACTGTCGCCAAAAACAAAATTACAAAGTAATAATTGTCGATACAAAATTCCAACACCGTGTATGCAGTATTTTACTTTGTCATTTATTCTGTATTTGTGCCCAGTGTTTTATTGTGTTTTCTTTGGGAGTACCTGATATTTAAACGACAGGCTATGCTAGTGGTACTCACTTTCTGTGGGTAATAAGGTACTATTTTGACTGCCATAAACTGGAAACAATACATTACACCAAAGTTTGTGACATCCATAGTACACAATTCGTCCACCGTGATACAAAGTGCATGCAGAGAGCGACCACGCAGAGTCCTGTAATGGAGAGTAGGCAGCAGATTTCCATGCACTGGAGTGCGCGCGCCTCCAGCAGCAGGCACGCCGGAAGACAAGTGTCTTTTGCGGCTGACGGTGGCGCAAAGTTGTCGGCAGACAGGGAGACGGTGCCAGCTGTGAGCATACGCCGCCCTTCATCACAGCCAGCAGTCCGCCCTGGCGCCGAGTTCGCAAGACTCACCGACCCGGACAGCTCTGGAGCAGAGCGCCAACTGCTTGGTGCGGGGAATTCATTCCCACGATTCTTACAGTAGTTAATTAGAGAGAGTCCTCCCTCCTCTCTTGGCAGTCGGGTGATGGTGCTCATACACACACAACTCATCTCTGGCAAAAAGTACACAATAAGTATGTATAAAGTCTAACCCCTAAATCTGCTATGCAAATCAACAAACTCGAATCTTGCCGCGTATGATGTTTACCGTTGAATCATTAAGGTCGCTCAAAGCGTTGAAAAAAATTTCTGGTTTCATTCTAAGGCAGGTAGGCGCAGACAGCTGTATAACCAAACCATCAGCTTAATAAGTCATAACTGAAAAATACACTGATAAGCCAAAACATGACTACAGCCACCGCAACGCTGTATGCCGACTAGTGGCGTTGCGGAAACGTGAGGAGTTAAACAAAAGTATGTAAACAAAGCAGACACGGACGGGGCATCGCCATAGCGAAGGTATTGGCTGTAAACGGGGAAATCTATTGAGATGACTGCGACACAGGGCAGATTATTATTACGCAGGACTGTGAACGAGAATCTCAAAAGCGGCGAAGCTGATCGAATGTCCACGTGCTACTGTCGTGAACATCTACGTAAAGACGTAGAAGGACAGTTAAATTACCAATAGGCGCTAAATGGTTGGACGTCCACGACTCTTCACAGAATGTGGAGTTCGGAGGCATGTCTGCTGTGTAAAGTAAAATAGATGGTGATCTGTGGCATGTCTGCCGAAAGAGCACAGTGCCGCTGCACGCACAGGTTTTTCGGAGCACATCGTTCCTCGTACATTGTTCAATATGGAGCTCCACAGCAGATTACCTCTGTGTTTACATGTTGACCAAACGACATAGCCAATTACGTTTGCAGTGGCCACGGGACCATCGGAATTCGACCGTCGATCAATGGAAATGTGTCGGCTCTTCGAGTGAATCACATTTTTGCTATACTGGGTCGTTGGTTATGTCCACCACCGCCGTCATCGACGTGAAAGGCGGCTCGAAGCGTGGTGCGCGCCACGGACGCAGGCTGCTGGGAGCGGTATTATGCTACGGGCGACATGCTTCTGCGCTTGCATAGGACATGTTGTAGTAATCGAAGATACGCTGACAGCTGCGAACCACCTACATCCATTCACGCTCGGTGTCTTCCCCGACGGCTATATCACCTTTCAGCAGTATAACTGCCCGTGTCTCGGATCCAGAAACGTGTTACAGCGGTTTGAGGAGCATTATATTGCACTCACGTCGATGTCTCTGAGACCAAATGCGCATGGTGCAGATCCTATGAAACCCATCTCGATCTCTCTGGGTTTCCTGCGAGATTCAGAGACAGAGTTTCGTTGTGGAAATTATTATAAGCATCTGGTATTGAAGTACGCGCTAACTTTCGAACGTCTGCAAAACTTTGCCAGTCTTTGTAATTTTGCGTTCTTTTAAATTTGGCATGCTTTTTTCGTTGCTTCTGCAACAGCGATCTCATCCGTTTTGGGGAACCATGGGGGATCAGTACCATCGCTTATCAATTTATGTTGAAAATACCTCTCCATTACGGTCAGTACCATCTCTTTGAAATCATTCCACATCTTTTCTACGCTTACATAATCAGAACGGAAGTAATGGAGACTTTCTCGTGAAAAGGAGTTAAGAGCATTTTTATCACCTTTTTTAAATAGATGTACTTTGCGTTTCTTTTTGATGGTTGTGGGTGTCACGGTATTCAGCCTAGCCGCAACTGCCTTGTGGTCGCTAATCCCTGTATCGTCATGATACTCCCCATTTGTCCAGGATTATTTGTTGCTAAGAGGTAAAGTATGCTTTCGCAACCATTTACCCCTCGAGTGGGCTCATGAACTAATTGTTCCAAATAATTTTCTGAGAAAGCATACAGTCCCTAGAGGCTGACGAAGTCCGACAGAAGACGTAGAACCTGAGGGTGCTGGTGCCATGCCGGGACGGAACACTCTGCGCCACCGAGTTCACAACTAGAAGACCGCGCCGCCGCCGCAGTGAGTCACGCGCACTGTACTCAATGGAAAAATACGCTGCCGGCGCTGCAACGTGAGCCGTCGCCGTACCAGAGGTCACTGGTTCAAATGGCTCTGATCAATAAGGGACTTAGCATCTGAGGTCATCAGTGCCCTAGAACTTAGAACTACTTAAAGCTAACTAATCAAAGGACTTCACACACACCCTGCCCGAGGCACGAATCGAACCTGCGACCGGAGCGGTCGCCCGGTTCCAGGCTGAAGCGCCTAGAATCGCTCGGCCACAACGGCCGGCACGGTCACCGGAATCTGCACGCTACGACTCCACCGCTCCGCAGCTGCGTGGACTTCCGCGACTTAAAACAGACTGTATTACTCTGTTTTTAAAGAGTCCTATGTCTTAATAAATGACTGTTAGTGTAACCATCAATGTTTCTCTCGCACGTCACATATTGAGCCAAGGGAAGAGCCCATTCAAACGCCCACTAAATGTCGCTTTCCCTCCCGCCATCCCTGACAAAATGATGACCTTTGTTCCTCTGTGTTACTGACGCTCAGTATCTAGTGTCACTAAACCGTGACCCGCTACATTTGGTGTCAGATAAACTTGGGTATATGTTGAGGTGTAAATGGCAGGAAATTTGTGGTCCAAAATATTCATGATGACATTTCCAGCGACGAATCGCGGACAACCCAGACAGTAGACGGCAACCTGCAGCCAGTGGACAGTATTTCAGTATACTGGTGACAAATTGATTCCAGATGTTTTTTTCTTTTCAAGTAACGCTTTCGCGATTAAAAAACAAACTATGTAAAGCTTCCAGTCTTTCAAAGTTTGACACTAGAAAACTTGTTTCTGGGTGGTGTTAGATGTTCTTGTTATTTTGATAGAATTTCTAGCGTTATTTGTTATATAGACGAGTCAATTGTTTTGGTGGTCATAGGAAGTATATTTGTTGGAATAACCATTTGTTAAACAGGAAAGTATTACAGTGAGAGACAGGAAGACCCAAGGAGTTTCCACTCACGAAGCTGTTCAGAGCTTACTTAATCAGGTAGCCCAATCGTGATCTGACAATAATGAATAGTTGAATCGATTATCCGAGTATAGGTCGCCATCTAGTGCAATCCGCCCATACTAGATTCATCAGCAGCCACCCTTGAGACTCTCGTCCCTGTCAAGCCAAGACAAGATATATAACCATTTTTTGCTAATTTTCTAGCAGCCGCTAAACTTGGTTCCTGGTCAGCTAAACATATGTTGCAAATGACAAAGTTACTGTTGATCGGGAAGCTAAGGCGCACGTAATGTACCACAAGGAGTTACGAAATGCATTAACTTTTCAAGGATTGAAACAAGGTTTGATCAAAAGGTTTAAAAAGCAGAACAGTTGCGGTTTTTATGGGGAGCAGTTGAACACAATGTCTCAAAGACACAATGAAACCCTAGAACGCTTTGTGGATAGAATACGAAAAGTTAATAGTAACATTTACCAATTGTGAGTCGGTGATGAAGCTAATAATTGTATTCTACAAGAAGCAGAGAATAGGGCCTTATACACTTTTTGGTGAGGATTGCCACGCGAAACATCGCGCCGTGTTAGGGCAGAATTTCCGAAGAATTTAACTGATGCGGTTAACATTGCTACAGCATTAGAGGAAAAGATGCAGCGACGCGGCAAAGAGAAAGAAAGAAATGTATTTTTCACAGGGGTTCGTTGTTTCAGATGCGATCAACAAGAACACATCGCGGTAAACAGTCATCAACAACGGTGTACAATTTGTCAAAGGGTGGGCCATATATATCGTGAGTGTAGCAGTACAAGGAAATTTGCAAGCAGGACTCCGTTAAACAAGAACGTTAGTCCCGGAACTGCCTCCAGGCGTCCCCATTAAAATTCTCCGCTATCAGAGCGCATGTAAAGGTGGAGTGCTGGTTATCAGGCAGTATTGATGGTAAAATACGCAGACTATCAATCGACACTGGCGCACACGTGTCAGTCATAAGTAAACAGTGCACTGAGGTCGGGAGATATGACCCTCGAAGATAAAATGTGTGTGTTAATTGCCAAGGGACCAAATTGCTGAGGTCCTTGGTCCCTAGACCTACACAGTACTTAACTTAAACTCAGTAATGATAACAGCAACACACACACCTATGCACGAGGGAGGACTCGAACCTCCGGCGGGAATGACGCCTCGAACCGCGCGGCCACTCCGCGCGAAAGGCGGAGGTGACATGCATTCCGTAGACTGTGCGTCAGCGACCCTTCATATTGAGGGTGTAAGATTCCAGTAGGTTGTGGATTTCGTATCAAGGGTAAGTGAGGAATATTATGCTATACTAGGATTAGATTTTCTGAATAAACATCACGTCAAAATCAACCTCGGGCAGCCAACAGTGGAACTTAGCGGGACATTGTTTCGATTAGCTGCCAAGGACGCTCTGCTGCAAGATCCCTCGCCCCAGAAAGAGAAATCAACAAAACTGCGAGCAATGTCCTTGAAGGTATATTCGCGGTATAAAATACCGTTGGGTACAGGAAAGCTACTTTGAGTGGATGTTAATGCTGCTTTACCCGCAAACGCTTTAGCATAGTGGAACTGTTAGAGGAAAATGAATTAGACATAGCACATTGTTTTGTGTCAGGAGTAAAGTTGTACCGCAACAATTGATGGAGTACAGAAGATACCGGTGCATTTAGATAATTTTGGGACAGAAGACAAGCAGTTACGAATGGGAATGATAATAGTTACCATAAGTGCCTTAGAGGAAAATGATTTTGATTGGTCAGACGTAAACTATAGCGACAAACCAGCCGCCTACAAAAGTGCATAGAGCCAGAAGATATCACACTTAAGCGAATGGGATTTGATAGCAGCAGTGTTGGACGAGTATCAGTATTTGTTTGGTTCACAGGGACCGCTACCAGCAACGAACATCACACAGCACAGTATTCCAACAAGAGATGAAACCCCAGTTTATACGAGACCACACAGAGTTCCTACCCAGTTAAAACTGTCACTTGAGTTCATAAATCAGCAGCTAAAGGGTGGTATAATAGAGTATTCGGATTCGCCATACAATGCAAATGTCGTAATTGTGACAAGGCATCTGCTGACGATGTAAAAGGTTATACATTCTGTTGCGATTACAGGCATCTAAACAGAAAAACAATTTCGGACGCGTATCCATTATCGAATATCGTAGATACCATTGCCCATATCGGCAACAGTAGATACCTCTCCACAATTGACTTGAGGAGCAGGTAAAATCCAATAGAAATTACACCAGTGGACAGATATAAAACTGCTTTCTCCACCCCTTCAGGTCATTGGCAATTCTTAAGGATACTTTTAGGATTAAAGAATGGCCCCGCAACATTCCAGAGATTGTTGGATGGTGTGTTGGGTGGATTAAAACCTCGACCATGCATGGTATACCTCGATGATGTAGTCGTATTTTCAAAAAAAAAAAAACATCAGAGAGTATATGACTCGTTTACGGGAAGTTTCCTAACGTCGCAGGGCGCTAAATTGACATTAAATCCGGAAAAGTGTCACTACGCATTAAAGGAAGTAACATATTTATGCCATGTTATCAGAGAGCGCGGAATCAAAACTGATCCACGGCTAATAACAGCAGTTAAACATTTTCGAACATCGCAATCTACCAAGGAAGCAGAGCAATTTCTAGGCCTCTCAAATTATTGTCGAAAATTTGTGAAAGACTATGCAGAAATAGCACGACTTCTCACGCAGTTACTGAAAAGTGGTGCTAAATTTCACTGGACAACAGAATGAGACAGAACATTTGAAAACATTCAGATACAATTTACGCGTAGTTCTATATTAATCTATCCATATTTCAGCAAAGAATTCATCCTGTCCTGCGTTGCATCTGAACATGCTATCGGAGCTGTTTTGGGTCAAAACATTAACGGTACAGGACATCCAGTAGCCTATGCATCCAGACAATTAAATATGGCAGAAAATAATTACCCAACAACGGAATAAGAGTTACTGAGTGTCATCAATGGTATGAAATATTTCAGGTGCTATCTGAATGGGAATACATTCAAGATAATCACTGACCATGCTGCTCTGAAGTGGTTACTTGGGCTAAAAGACCCATCAAGCCATTTGAGGCATTGATCCCTATGCTCTCCGAAATTGACTTTGAAGTCATTCATAAACTGCGAAAGATTCCAACGCATATAGTCTTAGCCGAAAGGTAACGGTTTCAGAAACAGTACGTCTCGATACAGAAGAATGGTGAAAAGCACAGCCCTAACGTATTTTTCTGCTTTGAACAACCATAAATAATACACCATTATTATACATAATTATTATACACTCTACAGTGCGTACAAGACCTCAGACATATTTAGTACTATGAACTATTTGTAGCAGAAACTTAATTATTTGATTTGTAAAATGTTTTTGTGTATTTATGTCGAGAAGTTTCTAGCGTGGTGACTGACTCTGGTTATCGACCTATGCTTCTCACAATGGCCAGAAACGTGACCAATGTCGACACACGTGCCGGCTTTACGATCTGAAACTTCCCCTTGGAAAATTTAAGCATGACTGTGATGGTAAACGTCTACGTCATTTGATATTCAAACGGCTGAGCAGAACTGAACATACTCAGACATTTCTCTCTTTACTTATTCTGATCAACACTAAACTGACACACAATAATTTAGCGCAACGCAATCTGACTTTCAATAATCCCTACAAGAGAATGGCCATGACTAACAATAACCTATACCTTTCATGAATCAATTACCTCACAAAAATCTTCCATATTGGAACTACTGCAATTCAGCGAGAGCCAATACTGCCAGCTAAATAAAAGATTCTAACTACTGAAGGCACTAACTACTGATAGGCATAGTCAGCAAATGAAGATTTTGGTAGAGAACAAACAATGTATTTACCTTAATAATATTCAAAAGTCATCATACACATATCAGTTCATGATATACAGCATTACAAATTTACTCTTTCAGATGGACACACGTCCAGATCGTCCGCTCTCAAGAGCCTGCCATCTCTCTCCCCACATCCACCACCGCTGGCGGCTCACCTCCAACTGCGCAACGCTACGCGCTGTTCACATCCAACTGCCCAACACTACAATAGCAAAAATTCCAACAATGCAAACCAGCCACAGACTGCACACAGTCAGTGATTTTCATATAGAGCGCTACGCGGTGTTTTTATTTTATTTTATTTATTTATTTTTTTTTTTTTTGTTCATCAGTCTACTGACTGGATTGATGCGGCCCGCCACGTATTCCTTTCCTGTGCTAACCTCTTCATCTCAGAGTAGCACTTTCAACCTACGTCCTCAATTATTTGCTTGACATATTCCAATCTCTGTCTTCCTCTCCTCTACAGTTTTTGCCCTCTACTGCTCCCTCTAGTACCATGGAAGTCATTCCCTTACGTCTTAGCAGATGTCCTATCATCCTGTCCCTTCTCCTTATCAGTGCTTTCCACATATTCCTTTCCTCTCCGATTCTGCGTAGAACCTCCTCATTCCTTACCTTATCAGTCCACCTAATTTTCAACATTCGTCCATAGCACCACATCTCAAATGCTTCGATTCTCTTCTGTTCCGGTTTTCCCACAGTCCATGTTTCACTACCATACAATGCTGTACTCCAGACGTACATTCTCAGAAATTTCTTCCTCAAATTAAGGCCGTTATTTGATATTAGTAGACTTCTCTTGGCCAGAAATGCCTTTTTTGCCATAGCGAGTCTGCTTTTGATGTCCTCCTTGCTCCGTCCGTCATTGTTCATTTTACTGCCTGGGTAGCAGAATTCCTTAACTTCATTGACTTAGTGACCATCAATCCTGATGTTAAGTTTCTCGCTGTTCTCGTTTCTGCTACTTCTCATTACCTTCGTCTTTCTCCGATTTACTGACAAACCATACTGTGTACTCATTAGACTGTTCATTCCGTTCAGCATATCATTTAATTCTTCTTCACTTTCACTCAGGATAGCAATGTCATCAACGAATCGTATCATTGGTATCCTTTCACCTTGTATTTTAATTCCACTCCTGAACCTTTCTTTTATTTCTATCATTGCTTCCCCGATGTACAGGTTGAAGAGTAGGGGCGAAAGGCTACAGGCTTGTCTTACATCCTTCTTAATACGAGCACTTCGTTCTTGATCGTCCTCTCTTATTATTCCCTCTTGGTTGTTGTACATATTGTATATGACCCGTCTCTCCCTATAGCTTACCCCTACTTTTTTCAGAATCTCGAACAGCTTGCACCATTTTATATTGACGAACGCATTTTCCAGGTCGACAAATCCTACGAAAGTGTATTGATTTTTCTTTAGCCTTGCTTCCATTATTAGCCGTAACGTCAGAATTGCCTCTCTCGTCCCTTTACTTTTCCTAAAGCCAAACTGATCGTCACCTAGCGCATTCTCAATTTTCTTTTCCATTCTCCTGTATATTATTCTTGTAAGCAGCCTCGATGCATGAGCTGTTAAGCTGATTGTGCGATAATTCTCGCACTTGTCAGCTCTTGCCGTCTTCGGTGTTACCAACATAAAAACCTAAACAGCCCTCTTACATATTGTTTTACCTCTACGCTGGCGCGGTCGGACATTGCCCTGCCCTCCTGCTCCGCATCGCCAGATACGTCGTGCACGTGAGTTCAGTATGCTGACAGTTCCTGGAGCATTAGCCACTGATGCCCGAAGAGCGCTGCTTGTTGTTCTCCTTGGAAGTCAAAGTGCTGACTGTTGCTGCGCAAATTCCACTAATCATCACCACTCTCACGTTGGGCAGAAAAGTGACCAATGTCGACAAACGTGCCAACTGCAACCGCTTCCGAATATTTTGGTTTAACGTGTCAGAGTCTCTAACATATTAACTTAATCTAATATGAACAACCGTAAATAACATATAATTATTACACATAATTATCACACACCGAATAGTGCATACAAGACCTCAGATATATTTGCCATTACTAACTATTTGTGGCAGAACTTTAATTATTTGATTTGTAAACAGGTTGTGTATGATTGTCAAACTTTGAAAATCTGTTTTTATTATGAAGATGTATCATCCGAGCTGGTGCTGAGTGGTTTAAGCGATCTCTTGGGGTCCTGAAAATTGTTTACGATATAATTTGATAGGGTAATGTAAATGTACTATTTCCCTCTGTTTCTGATATCGAAATGCATCAGCTCTCCCTTTGTCCCCAGCATTAGCCAATAGAAGCTAGAATTCTGAAGACAGCTGAAAACCTCCGTTTGCGTATTTGGAGACGTTGTTTCGCACACACAAACATAAAGTAGCCTTTTGAGAGAGACAGAGGCACAAATCGAGAATAGAACTTCCCAACGAAAAGAGTGCCGCCACTTGAGGTTTTGTTTGGGACTGAGAGTGCAAAGGAGGCCAACATCCAGTGGTCAGTGATATTTAATATCGCGATCTGTAGTCAGGATATTGGATGGTTTATGACCTCCGTGGAGGTCCCCAAATGACAGACACATGCGCAAAGACCCCAAACAGTGGCTACTATACAGTACTTCATTCTAGTCTTCGCTGTTCATAGTTATTACCTCGTGGAAAATGGGGGTGGAGGCACGCAGACATGAGCTCCGTCCGAGTGTGGGAATCTTGACTCCTACAACCCGATTAAACAAAGAATACGTATCAATATATTCTTGACATTGATTCGAATTTCATGTCATGAGATCCTTCTTCTCCAGCGCATGCTGAGTCTTTTCCTGTCACCAATCTGCAGAAGTGTAAATACATAATTTGGAAACGAAGTTGTTGAATGTGACCTGTCCCCGCCAAATAAAGAGATCAGACCAGTGAAAACTGAATATTATAAACAAACAGTATATCCTCTGCTATATAATCACTCAATTTTGTATCATGAGATCCTTCCTCTCCTGCACAGACTGACTCTTTTTCCTGACAATTTCTTTATGGGGGAGGAGAGGGACGTGGGAGATGGGAGAGGAGGGCCAGGGTATTTCCCAGCTGAGGACTAAGTAATTGATCGATTTAATTAATTAGGCAATTAATTTGATATCAAAACTGTACCGGGTGCAAGAGAGGTTGGAGAGGGGTTGGGGATTTCCTAGAGAGGTGGTGGAGGAGGAGGAGGGGGAGGGCGAGAGGGATATGGTCTTTTCATCCTCCAGGGGCTCATAAATCAGTTAACTGAGCGATAATTTAAGGGGAGAGTGTCAAAAATCATGTTTGCCCTGAGTGGA
This sequence comes from Schistocerca serialis cubense, assembly GCF_023864345.2. Classification (NCBI taxonomy): domain Eukaryota; kingdom Metazoa; phylum Arthropoda; class Insecta; order Orthoptera; family Acrididae; genus Schistocerca; species Schistocerca serialis. The sequence continues at coordinate 645,077,247 of NC_064642.1, read as the reverse complement.
CTCTTGCTCCTGAAAATATGCAACCCACACTAGCAGAATGGCCCAGGAGCCCTTTGCCCTACTAGGCATGTTCGTATCATACCTATGACCTGTGACCATCTCTCACTGTATGGTGTTCACTGTGTTAACTTCGTGTTTCCTTCCTGTTTGTACGTCATTTTCTCCAGTACAGTACCGAGTAATCACCATATTTGCGAAGATGGTCTGTAGATTAACTGGCGCTGGTATAGGTATGGGAGGCAGTACTGTTTGAAACCTCTCATGTATGTTTGCATGTCTGTAATTATTTATTTAAAGGAAAGACATTTGGGATGTATAAGAAGGAAGTTTTAAACCTGAGTGGAACTAACAAATTGGCCTGACATCTGTTTGCCCCATTACTAACAAGCAGTAGCACAAAAACAAAACAAGAAAGGGAACACAGGCTAACAATCGATACACAACATAATGAAACGAGAATGTCCCAGCTATTTTCCCGCTGATTATATGTTACATAAACCTATGTTTATAGAAACTCAATGTACTATCTTAAATAGCAGCGTTGTAGGTTGCTGACATCGTTGAGACGTCATGCATATGGGTATTTGAGAACCATTTATTTAACTGCTTATCGCTGTCGAAACATTACTACTTCTCGCTATCCCATCGAAAGCTGACATGAATCTTAAGTACTTCTGTCAAGTCCACTGAGACGTACAATAGATTTTTTTTGTTGGAATGTTTAGAAAAACTAATGGTTTATGCACATGTAATAAGCGGAAGACCCAGAAAATATTTTAACGAGTTCGAACATGGAAACGGCCGTTTATGTAGAATGGCAATCACGTCCCGCAAATGATAAATAATGAGGCAAATGTACAAAATCGAAATGTGTACGATCTGAAACCAAACATTAATCCTAAACGTAACAGGTCCTGTAGAAATGTAACCACTCACAATTTCTTTATCTTGCCGAGAAGCAAACAGCATGTAAATCTGGTAGGTAGTTATCTTTGGTAACTGTGCTATATGGCTTCTCTACATTTCTAACAAATGCTTCTTCATCACGTGTGGAAGTACTCTGTTGTATGTTTCAAACACTTTTCAATCAGAGCTAAGCGTTGTGTAATGTTATTATCTGAGAGTTTGAAAACCTTCATTCCCTACTTCGTTCTGTTATTAAACTCGTTCAGGCGGATACAGAGTTACTTATATTTATATAAATTTTTAGTGACTCAGTGCTTACCTCACTATAATGGGAAATGCATTTGTGTTAATTTGCGCGCCTTATTTATATGTGTCATAGTGGAAGTGGAAGATTAGGGAAGGTAATCCTTCCCTAGTGGATGTATACCATCACTGAAATGATCAGTGAGACTTTACCATAAAATTAAAAAAAAAACAAACAAACACCTCCACTAGTAAAGGTCAACCATCACTGTAATGGGCTAGGGAAAATGCAATGTAGCATATTATCCACTAGTGAAGGTGTACCACCGCTGCTCCCAGGTTATTAACGGTGCGTCCAACTATGCTACCACGCATCAGCATGTATGTAATTGTCATAAACTCGTTATTGTTATGTTATACAGCAGTGCAGTTATGGCTGACAACGGTGCAGTTGCGGTTTTCAGTAGTGCAGCTGTGGTTGACAGTAGTGCAGTTACGGTTCTGAGTAGTGCAACTATGGTTCAGTCAATGAAGTTCCACGAACATCTTAGACTGGGACGGGGGAATCTCAGTTATAATTCTGTCTTCATGGACAGAGAAAAGTACGAGTCATTTATCAGCAAGGCTAAATCACTAAAATCTGGACGAAAGAGTGATGGTAATGACTAAGTTTTTTAGGGGACATGAAGTGCTAGAAGCGAATGGAATAACCAAGTTAGTACAACCTGTAACTGAAGAGGGTAAGATTGAATACTATGCTTACGATGAAGAAGTATATGGTACTCTGCGTGATGCTCGTGTAATGAATGGCCACAGTGGACGCGACAGAATGATGAAATGCTTGAGGGCAAAGTTCTGTAATATAACATACAGAGAGGTTCAAATTTATCTTAGTTTCTGTGATCCTTGTTTACAGAAGCAAAAAGGTCAGAAGAAAGGAGTGGTAGTGAAGCGAATAATGTTCAGGGAGCTACATTCCTGATGTCGAGTTGATCTCATCGACTTCCAATCGCAACCAGATGGAAATTACAAATTCATAATGGTCTGTCAGGACCACATTATTAAATTCGTTGTTCTCAGGCTGAAGAGGTATTCGATGACATTACTGACATTTTTACGTTGTTAGGCGCTCACTCAGTATTGCAGTCTGACAATGGTAGAGAGTTCGTTAACAGAATAATAAGCAACTTAACTGAATTATGGCCCAATTTTAAGACTTTCCACGGTAAAGCTGGACACAGTCAGAGCCAAAACATTGTAGAGGGAATAAGTCAAGACATAGAAAATATCCTAACCACATAGGTGCAGGAGCACAACACCGAAGTGTGGAGTCATGAATGAAGATTTGTACAGCAAATGAAGAACAGCGCTGTATATTTTGTAATTAAAAGATCTCTGTATGAAGAGATGTTTGGCTGCCCTCCTAAACATGGTATGTCTTCAACAAGTTTACCTCCTAAAGCACTGATGAACGTTCACTCTGAGGATGACTTTGAAAATATAATTAATGAAGTGAGTGTTAGCAGTGAGACAGGGACTGAAACGTTGCAGGACAATGATCACAATAAATCTCCAATGCCAGAGGATAACGTACCAACAGGAACAGAGGTTGAGAACAGAGAGAAAGAATGACTACTGTCTGACTGATTTCTAAGAGGCAGCTAGTGCTATTAAAAAACACAGAACTGAAGCGTACAAGTGCTTAGAAGAACAAGCGCAGAGAATGTGGCAGTGTTCAGATCGCTGCTTTCCAACGGTGGAAAAGGGCTTTTCTGTGATAGTTCCAGTTCCCAACTTCGACAGAGGAAAAGGAGATGCTAGGTCGATCTTGGGTGTCGTCCTCTAAAGAATGGCCACAGCCTTCAACCAAATCGGGACGACAAATGGTGTGCTGAGCCAGCTGTACGCATGGTAGCAAATTGTTTGTTTTTAAATAATCATGGGAGGAGACGTACGATATGTCACTGCCGGTACAACTGCAACATTTTGTTTCATGTCCCAGATCAGTACTTGCCCTCCTCAGAGGAGGAAGTTCCAGCAGAGAAAAATGTTGCCCTTAGGACAGTTGCGACGTCTCAGTCAATGGGAAGCGGCCAGGGATTCTTCAAATGCAACTGCCAGCAAAAATGTCAGACTCTGAGATGCTTTTGCAAAAACAAAAATGTGTTGTGCAACTCAAAGTGCCAGGGTGTATATTCTTGCTGCAATAAATCAGTTTTACATAATATAACTATGTTTTCGAACTACAGGTGATAAATGCAACTTTCGCAGTACGACTGTTTTGTTATTATGGTCATAGTTCACATTCCTTACCTCTTGGTAGTGAAGGTATACATTCACTAGTGATAGTACACTACCCCTAGTGAATGTGTATTGTTTGACAGAGCTGGAATCAATAATCGACTTTCACCAAGTGGGCAAGTGAAGGTGCACTATCACCAGTTATGGTATAATTTCCCAGAGACTTCCACCTCCACTATAACATCTGCATAGACGAGTGACACCTTTGTTACGTCTACTAGGAGTAAAGTTCATAAATCCCATAGTGCCAGAGGTAGAGAAAGTTCAAGCTGTTGCACATAATATTGTGATAAAAGTTCCAATAAAGGTTAAATGGCTCTGAGCACTGTGGGACTTAACATCTGAGGTCATCAGTCCCCAAGACTTAGAACTACTTAAACCTAACTAACCTAAGGACATCACCAACATCCATGCCCGAGGCAGGATTCGAACCTGCGACCGTAGCAGCAGCACGGTTCCGGACTGAAGTGCCTGGAACCGATCGGCCACAGCGACCAGCTGATAAAAGTTCATTTAATAGCTCAGAAAAGAAAGAGTAAAACAGAGACTTTGGATTATATTTCACAACAACAGCCCCTTCTGTCGAAAGATTTCCACTGATGTTCTCTGAGAAACTCTACTACATCTGCATGTAAGCTACGAATACCTGTTACGTCCCTAGGAGCGCGCCTCTGAGTTCGATGGCAAGTGCTGCCTTGTGTGCTTAATAAGAACAGCCAGTAGAAGCTGCTCTCCAGAACTGGAGCTTATAGGATCTCAGCGGAGAAGTTATCAGCGACATCAGAACTCTAACAAGAAATACAATGTCAGAAAAAAATGCAACTCCAAAACAGAATTAATAAGCTAGCTAACATATTTAAGTTATAAACATTGCAACGTCACAGGTTTATGTAAACACTGAATAAGCCATTGCAAATGTGAAATTCTGATACATTAATAGCCGATGTAACCGCCACACTGTTGAATGCAAGCATGCAGACGTGCATACATTTTTTGTACTGTTGCCGGATGCCTGTTTGTGGGATGGGGTTCCATGCCTGGCGCACTTGGTTGGTTAGTACAGGGATGGTTAATGCCGTCCGTGGATGACACTGGAGTAGTTGTCCATTGATGTCACATATGAGCTCAATTGAGGACAAATCTGGTGATCGAGCAGCCTATTGCACGATCTTGCTCAAATAATGATATTGTATCTTTGTCTCCTCTTGACTGACATCAACTCAAAACGTCTTGTCTCGAAGATAAATAACGCTCACGACCGTTACTGTGCGCATTTAAAGCGAAATTATTTGGATCCTCTCAATTATGATGCTAGTGGCACTCTTACGCGACTGGTGCGAAATTTGAATAGACATCATTTTTCAGATGTAGGAACACGACAACGAACATTCGTTTATGTCATACAACTCCTTCTTCGAGTTGCGATTTTTTTTATCGTTGGTGTGAAAATCTTGTAGTCGCTTAGCTTGATACTGACAACACATGATTTTTTCATTTCAGGACAGTTCACAATGTTATACCAACCAATTACACGATGTGACGGCCTCCAAATCTTGTGTTTGGATACCCTGGAGCGCTTTCTTTGTTTTATATCCATTATCTCGCATTCAGCTGGCATTTTATACATCTAATTGTGAATAAGCGTATTCTGTAGGTAGTAAAATGGTTAGCGAATGATCTTAGAACTCCTCCGACGTTGGCTGGGAAGTAGCTTATAGGTTATGAGATCAATAGTGATCCTAGTAATCTTCCCTCCAGCCCACACGATAAGACTTTCGTTATTGTTGTACACGAGCTTTCCATTTCAGCGCACAGGCTCTATCTTTACAAATTCATTTTGCCAAACAATTTTTGTTGTTTGTTGCGGTCTTGTGACAAAACGCTGGTTTGATGCACCAGTCCAAGATAGTCTATCCTATGCAAGCCTTTTCGTCTACACATCCGTTTGAATCTTCTTACTGTTACTTTACAATTTTTACACTCCACCCCCTCCTAGACACACACACACACACACACACACACACACACACACACACACACACACACACACACACTTCCAAATACTACGAAATCGTCGATTTGTTGCTGCCTCAGAATGTGTACAACCAAGCTGTCTCGTCTTTTAGTTATGATATTCCATAATTTTATTTTCCCCGAACACATATGAGTACAACTCAGTTTGTTATCATACCTTAACATCTAATTCTTAGAATTCTGCTCCAGCATCACACTTCAAAAGTTTCCATTCACTTCTTGCGTGCACTGTTTATCAGCCACGTTCCGCTCCCATAGAAGGCTGCTCTCCAGACAAATGCTTTACGAGTGACGACAGCTCTGACTCGACATTTCAAATCAATGTAGAAAGCTTCTAGCCTATGTTGCAAGATCTGACTGATCACTATACCAATGCTACTATTTGGGGCAAACGGATCTTCCTCTATAAGCTGGTCTTCCCTGTTTAACTTATGAGTGTATGGAGTAAACCAAGAAAGCATAGAATCTATCGCTATGAATAATGGTGTAGGTTATTAAAGCGTTTGATATGTCATGGAAGAGCTTTATAATGGATCCTGTGGACTAAAAAGTCTATAATATTATAAAGCGGTCTACGTACAACACTGGTGTACCTATCGTTCCTAGCATGAGGTTGCATCTTTCGAAATGGGAATGGCCGTATTCGAACTATTTAAAATGGATGCTATGCACAAAAAACAGAAAATGTTTAGTCGTATCAGACTATCGTAGGGTCTGCTCGCACACACACACACACACACACACACACACACACACACACACATACATACACACACACACACACATACACACACACACACACACACACACACACACACACACACACACACACACACACAAACAAACACTCATACTGGTGTACGTACTGTTCCCAGCATAGAGTTGCATATTTAAAAATGAGGAAGGCCGTATTTAAGCTGTGGAAAACAACAGACACATCCTTCATAAACGTGAGAATGACATGTGACGTTGCTTCTATGGTTACCACACTTTGGATGTTACTGGGGCATTATAGTGTATACTGGAGGTAAAGACCAGTATCTGTCGGAAGTTCCTTTGAGTTTCGTTCTGAGGAGGATTAACGCAAGATGCAATTTTAACTTCCATTTTTTGTTTTAGCTGTCTACTTTCTGACTAGTTTCATGCTTCTCACTATAACTTCCTCTCTCTGTATCAGAGTATTGCTTCCGCTCTATGACTCATTTATTTGTTGGGTTTATTCAAATGTCTGTCTTCCTCTACAGTTTTTACCCCCTAGAGCTCCGTCTAGTACCATGAAAATTATCCCCTGTGTATTGTCGTTCTTTTTCCATGTGGTCTTGTTTTCGTCGAATCTTTGAGGATGTCTTCGTTTATCATCCTACCCGTCTACGCGATTTTCAACATTCTTCTATAGCATCACATCTCACACACTTCATTTCAGATCTATTCCGGTCTTTCCACAGTCCGTGATTCGTTGTCGTGGCATGCTGTGTTCCAAACGTCCATTCTCAGAAATGTCTTCCACAGAGTAAGGCGTCTTTTGGTCAGGAGTAACCTTTTGGCTGTACTATTCTGAATTTCTCCTTAGATCTCCTATCTTGGGTTATTTTGCTTCCAAGCTAGCAGATATCCTTAGCGATCCCTATTTCGAGATGACTTATTTTGACGTTCAGTTTCTCGACATTCTCATTTCTGCAGATTCTAATTAGTTTCGTCTTTCTTTGATTTATTCTCAATCCATTACCTGTGCCCAGCAGATTACTCATTCCATTCAGCACGTCCTGTAATTCTTCAACTTTACCGAGGGCAGCAATGTCATAATCGAATCTTGTCGTTGACATGCTTTCAGCGTGAATTCCTTATTATTGCATGATAATAAATAAAAATTATTTTGCAGACAACCTTTTAGATGAGGCAACCACATAGTGCCAGAGGTAGAGAAAGTTCAAGCTGTTGCACATAATATGAGTATTCATCTTCTAAATCTACATCTACATCCATACTCCGCAAGCCACCTGACGGTGTGTGGCGGAGGATACCTTGAGTACCTCTATCGGTTCTCCCTTCTGTTCCAGTCTCGTATTGTTCGTGGAAAGGAGGATTGTCGGTATGCCTCTGTGTGGGCTCTAATTTCTCTGATTTTATCCTCATGGTTTCTTCGCAAGATATACGTAGGAGGGAGCAATATACTGCTTGACTCCTCGGTGAAGGTATGTTGTCGAAACTTCAACAAAAGCCCGTACCGAGCTACTGAGCGTCTCTCCTGCAGAGCCTTCCACTGGAGTTTATCTATCATCTCTGTAAAGTTTTCGCGATTACTAAATGATCCTGTAACGAAGCGGGCTGCTCTCCGTTGGATCTTCTCTATCTCTTCTATCAACCCTATCTGGTATGGATCCCACAATGCTAAGCAGTATTCAAGCAGTGGGCGAACAAGCGTACTGTAACCTACTTCCTTTGTTTTCGGAAGGCGTTTCCTTAGGATTCTTCCAATGAATCACAGTCTGGCATCTGCTTTACCGACGATCAACTTTATATGATCATTCCATTTTCAATCACTCCTAATGCCTACTCCCAGATAATTTATGGAATTAACTGCCTCCAGTTGGTGATCTGCTATGTTGTAGCGAAATGATATGGGATCTTTCTTTCTATGTATTCACAGCACATTACACTTGTCTACATTGAGATTCAATTGCCATTCCCTGCACCATGCGTCAATTCGCTGCAGATCTTCCTGCATTTGAGTACAATTTTCCATTGTTACAACCTCTCGATATACCACAGCATCATCCGCAAAAAGCCTCAGTGAACTTCCCATGTCATCCACAGGGTCATTTATGTATATTGTGAATAGCAACGGTCCTACGACACTCCCCTGCGGTACACCTGAAATCACTGTTACTTCGGAAGACTTCTCTCCATTGAGAATGACATGCTGCATTCTGTTATCTAGGAACTCTTCAATCCAATCACAAAATTGATCTGATAGTCCATACGCTCTTACTTTGTTCATTAAACGACTGTGGGGAACTGTATCAAACGCCTTGCGGAAATCAAGAAACACGGCATCTGCCTAGTAACCCGTGTCTATGGCCCTCTGAGTCTCGTGGACGAATAGCGCGAGCTGGGTTTCACACGATCATCTTTTTCGAAACCCATGCTGATTCCTACAGAGAAGATTTCTAGTCTCCAGAAAAGTCATTATACTCGAACATACTACCTGTTCCAAAATTCTACAACTGATCGACGTTAGAGATATAGGTTTTTAGTTCTGCTCATCTGTTCGACCCGGTCTTGGGTATTAATAACCGTTTTTAGCTGTGTTTTGGTTCTTTACTATTCTACCACTATCGTCTTTTAGCGGTGTTTTGTTTTGATAGACAATGAATGTTCAAAAAAAAGTTTCCCAGCTATTCCGCTCTAATGTTTGAATCATATGTCACATGAAGATGTGGCTGTAACGTCATGAAACCGATAGTGGTAGAGTACCAAAATACAGCTGAAGCGTACCCGAGACAAATTTCTTTTGTGCGTTGTATTCGAATGATACTGGATTTTTTTTTTTTTTTTTTTTGCAATCTCCTACATAATGAACGAGAACAAGTGTTAAAAAATGGTATCTTATCCGCTTTCTCAATGGAGACGACTCGGCCTTGTTGTAGTTCTTCATTCTGCAACAACTTCACATCCAAGGGTTTCTATGGTTTCACAAACATGATTTGGCTTATTTTATATAACTCATTATAAGACTCCATTTCCATATTCCAACTTTGTTCTTTAGTCACACATTCATGAATGCTATTTCACTACTTGCTGAACAACACAGGCTTACTGAGATCCTGTCCAGTAAATTCCCTCAAATTTCATTTACTACATAAAGAATGTAACTACAGAGAAACCTGACAATGTTAGCACAACAGCAAAAACTCATAGAATTCAGCACGCTAATACAGTATTGTTTCATGAAATTTACAAGTTTTTGTATAATTCAATTTTCACTTCATAACAATTATTAATTAATTAATTAACTAAAAAATTTTCCCTTATTGTAAACTTCACAAATTTGTGTTTGTATGAATGTGACTAGGTTGTTGATATTGTTGTGGGTACTTTCCAGTATAGCATTTGAATTTCAAAGTAATTATTATTAATATTGTATTTAGTACTTCGCTGCTTCACAACAGAGTGAAGTACGCTCTGCTGTTTATAAAAGACGAAAACAACTATTTTTCAGAATAAAGCTGTACCTACGTTTGGATCATTTTGGAATGGGCTAATTACAGTCAATTATTTCATAAATCTTATTTCTTATATACGGGTTACGCTACACGACATAGTAGGCGACTGCGAAAGTCGCCATAACATCATTCACTAGTTACCGATTTGATTCGGATTATCACTTCACCACACCTACGTAGTATTCGGTTGTTTATAATAACAAAAGTAGTGGTACACCCGTTGGTGAGTATTCGTATTACTTTCTCCAGCCTCTACCCGGTACCGAGACAGCAGCTACAAGCAGACTGGAGGGAGGAGCAGTTCTACATCTACATCTACATCTACGTTCATATTCCGCAAGCCACCCAACGGTGTGTGGCGGAGGGCACTTTACGTGCCACTGTAATTACCTCCCTTTTCTGTTCCAGTCGCGTATGGTTCGCGGGAAGAACGACTGTCTGAAAGCCTCCGTGCGCGCTCTAATCTGTCTAGTTTTACATTCGTGATATCCTCGGGAGGTGTAAGTAGGGGGAAGCAATATATTCGATACCTCATCCAGAAACGCACCCTCTCGAAACCTGGCGAGCAAGCTACACCGCGATGCAGAGCGCCTCTCTTGCAGAGTCTGCCACTTGAGTTTGTTAAACATCTCCGTAACGCTATCGCGGTTACCAAATAACCCTGTGACGAAACGCGCCGCTCTTCTTTGGATCTTCTCTATCTCCTCCGTCAACCCGATCTGGCACGGATCCCACACTGATTAGCAATACTCAAGTATAAGTCGAACGAGTGTTTTGTAAGCCACCTCCTTTGTTGATGGACTACATTTTCTAATGACTCTCCCAATGAATCTCAACCTGGTACCCGGCTTACCAACAATTAATTTTATATGATCATTCCACTTCAAATCGTTCCGCGCGCATACTCCCAGATATTTTACAGAAGTAACTGCTACCAGTGTTTGTTCCGCTATCATATAATCATACAACAAAGGATCCTTCTTTCTATGTATTCGCAATACATTACATTTGTCTTTGTTAAGGGTCAGTTGCCACTCCCTGCACCAAGTGCCTATCCGCTGCAGATTTTCCTGCATTTCGCTACAATTTTCTAATGCTGCAACTTCTCTGTATGCGAAAAGCCGTATGGAACTTCCGACACTATCTACTAGGTCATCCGACACTATCTACTATCTCTAGTTGCGAGTGCACGTGTCAGATAATGCGGAAGCTGAGGGCGTGGAAGCCAGTGGCGAGTGACCGCCGTCCGCTGCTGCGCTGGTCACCATTAGCGGCAGCCGTAATGTCCGGCACGGACGCTGTGTGCCCTGGCTGCAGCGTCCAAACACGCCCCCAATCGCGCACCGGCCATTCCCAGCACGTAGCGCGCAGCAGGTGGCCGCACAGACGCCGGGTCGCCGCTCCTGCCTCGCAGTTTGTCTCCGCACAGCTCATGTTCACACTCTACTGCATCACACAAAGCGTGTCCCAAGCCAGTAGCATCCACACTGTACGCATACTAGTGGTCCATATAATGGCTATCCTGAGATAAGAAATTAATGAGCGGAAACGTACAGTCCAATTTTAGACATAAACAATTTTTCGCAATGTAGAAATTAATGAGCGGAAACGTACAGCACAATTTTAGACATAAACAATTTTTCGCAATGTAGTAATTCGTAGCGACGAATGTCAGCCTCAGCCACGACGAAAAAAATTACACCCTGACAGGAGTTGAACTCTGGGTTCATTATCGTTTGAGCTTTCTCTTGAGCAGCCGACCGGTGCTCACCGTAGCATCTGCTCTCAAACGATCCAACACCACCTCAAATTTCACAGTCTGAGTAATTTCTTCTACAAGCTCTTCAGCAGAGTAGACAGTGCAATTTTTCGTATGTTGCTGTCAACAGAGATAAATTACTATAAGTTATGTTCAAATGTAAAATGAATCTTTGATCTTTATCCTCGTTTAGATTATTGTACCAACATCCTGTGGTAATATACATTAAAACCATGTCCCCAATTTCTTGTAACGAGCAATAACCCATCTTCGGCAATCAAGGAAGGGAGATAAGGGTTTAATGTGTCACTGAAGACAAGGTCAAAAGGGACACAGTTTAAGCTTCGATTTGTGAGGGATGGAAAAGAAAACCAGGCATAAGAAAAGAAATAATCGTTTGGTATTGTTAGCTAGGACCAACAGAGAGGCAGATTGTAATGCTTCTGACTCTGGGAGCCATACTACTCACTCCCAAACCTCACTTCTTATCTGAGAAAGAATAACGTAAGAAATGGAGTGAGGTACTGACATTCTTTCATTTACTAATATTTGTTTAGGATAACCCGTGGTCTAGGGGTTCGATCCCCGCCACTGCCTAAATTTTGATAAATAATCAGCATTGGCGGCCGAAGACTTCCGGCATAAGAAGTCAGCCTCATTCTGCCAACGGCCTTGTCAAAGAGGGCGGAGGAGCGTATAGAGGTTTAGGGCACTCTCTTGTCCCAGGGGTGGGAAATTGCCCCTAAAGGCGGAAGAATCATCAATGATCAACGACATGAGGATGTAGAAGGCAATGGAAACCACTGCATTAGAGACACGTAACGTGTATCCATTGGACATGTGGCCTGTAATTGAAGAAGTGTCATGATGATCTCTCTATTGGCAAAAGATTCCGGAATAGTCCCCCATTCGGATCTCCGGGAGGGGACTGCCAAGGGGGAGGTTACCATGAGAAAAAGATTGAATAATCAACGAAAGGATAACGTTCTACGAGTCGGGGCGTGGAATGTCAGAAGCTTGAACGTGGTAGGGAAACTAGAAAATCTGAAAAGGGAAATGCAAAGGCTCAATCTAGATATAGTAGGGGTCAGTGAAGTGAAGTGGAAGGAAGACAAGGATTTCTGGTCAGATGAGTATCTGGTAACATCAACAGCAGCAGAAAATGGTATAACAGGTGTAGGATTCGTTGTGAATAGGAAGGTAGGGCAGAGGGTGTGGTACTGTGAACAGTTCAGTGACCGGGTTGTTCTAATCAGAATCGACAGCAGACCAACACCGACAACGATGGTTCAGATATACATGACGACGTCGCAAGCTGAAGATGAACAGATAGAGAAAGTGTATGAGGATATTGAAAGGGTAATGCAGTATGTAAAGGGGGACGAAAATCTAATAGTCATGGGCGACTGGAATGCAATTGTAGGGGAAGGAGTAGAAGAAAAGGTTACAGGAGAATATGGGCTTGGGACAAGGAATGAAAGAGGAGAAAGACTAATTGAGTTCTGTAACAAGTTTCAGCGAGTAATAGCGAATACCCTGTTCAAGAATCACAAGAGGAGGAGGTATACTTGGAAAAGGCCGGAAGATACGGGAAAATTTCAATTAGATTACATCATGGTCAGACAGAGATTCCGAATCAGATACTGGATTGTAAGGCGTATCCACGAGCAGATATAGACTCAGATCACAATATAGTAGTGATGAAGAGTAGGCTGAAGTTCAAGACATTAGTCCGGAAGAATAAATACGCAAAGAAGTGGGATACGGAAGTACTAAGGAATGACGAGATACGTTTGAAGTTCTCTAACGCTATAGATACAGCAATAAGGAATAGCGCAGTAGGCAGTACAGTTGAAGAGGAATGGACATCTCTAAAAAGGGCCATCACAGAAGCTGGGAAGGAAAACATAGATATAAAGAAGGTAGCTGCGAAGAAACCATGGGTAACAGAAGAAATACTTCAGTTGATTGATGAAAGGAGGAAGTACAAACATGTTCCGGGAAAATCAGGAATACAGAAATACAAGTCGCTGAGGAATGAAATAAATAGGAACTGCAGGGAAGCTAAGACGAAATGGCTGCAGGAAAAATGTGAAGACATCGAAAAAGATATGATTGTCGGAACGACAGACTCAGCATACAGGAAAGTCAAAACAACCTTTGGTGACATTAAAAGCAACGGTGGTAACATTAGGACTGCAACGGGAATTCCACTGTTAAATGCAGAGGAGAGAGCCGATAGGCGGAAAGAATACATTGAAAGCCTCTATGAGGGTGAAGATTTGTCTGATGTGATAGAAGAGGAAACAGGAGTCGATTTAGAAGAGATAGGGGATCCAGTATTAGACTCGGAATTTAAAAGAGCTTTGGAGGACTTACGCTCAAATAAGGCAGAAGGGGTGGATAACATTCCATCAGAATTTCTAAAATCATTGGGGGAAGTGGCAACAAACCGACTATTCACGTTGGTGTGTAGAATATATGAGTCTGGCAACATACCATCTGACTTTCGGAAAATCATCATCCACACAATTCCGAAGACGGCAAGAGTTGACAAGTGCGAGAATTATCACACAATCAGCTTAACAGCTGATGTATCGAAGCTGCTTACAAGAATAATATACAGAAGAATGGAAAAGAAAATTGAGAATGCGCTAGGTGACGATCAGTTTGGCTTTAGGACAAGAGAGGCAATTCTGACGTTACCGCTAATAAATGGAAGCAAGGCTAAGGAAAAATCAAGACACTTTCGTAGGATTTGTCGATCTGGAAAAAGCGTTCGATAATATAAAATGGTGCAAGCTGTTCGAGATTCTGAAAAAAGTAGGGGTAAGCTATAGGGAGACAGGGGTCATATACAAGAGGGAATAATAAGAGTGGACGATCAAGAAGGAAGTGCTCGTATTAAGAAGGGTGTAAGACAAGGCTGTAACCTTTTGCCCCTAGTCTTCAACCTGTACATCGAGGAAGCAATGATGGAAATAAAAGAAAGATTCAGGAGTGGAATTAAAATACAAGGTGAAAGGATATCAATGATACGATTCGCTGATGACATTGCTATCCTGAGTGAAAGTGAAGAAGAATTAAATGATCTGCTGAACGGAATGAACAGTCTAATGAGTACAACAGTATGGTTTGAGAGTAAATCGGAGAAAGACGAAGGTAATGAGAAGTAGTAGAAATGAGAACAGCGAGAAACTTAACATCTGGATTGATGGGCACGAAGTCAATGAAGGAATTCTGCTACCTAGGCAGTAAAATAACCAATGACGGACGGAGCAAGGAGGACATCAAACGCAGACTCGCTATGGCAAAAAAGGCATTTCTGGTCAAGAGAAGTCTACTAATATCAAATACCGGCCTTAATTTGAGGAAGAAATTTCTGAGGATGTACGTCTGGAGTACAGCATTGTATGGTAGTGAAACATGGACTGTTGGAAAACCGGAACAGAAGAGAATCGAAGCATTTGAGATGTGGTGCTATAGACGAATGTTGAAAATTAGGTGGACTAATAAGGTAAGGAATGAGGGGGTTCTACGCAGAATCGGAGAGGAAAGGAATATGTGGAAAACACTGATAAGGAGAAGGGACAGGATGATAGGACATCTGCTAAGACATGAGGGAATGACTTCTATGGTACTAGAGGGAGCTGTAGAGGGCAAAAACTGTAGAGGAATACAGAGATTGGAATACGTCAAGCAAATAATTCAGGACGTAGGTTGCAAGTGCTACTCTGAGATGAAGAGGTTAGCACAGGAAAAGAATTCGTGGCGGGTCGCATCAAACCAGTCACTAGACTGATGACCAAAAAAAGAAAAGGGTAAATAATTAAGATTTCATTGATATTTATATTATATAATCTCAATGGAAAGTTTATTCAGATTCTTTTATTACCAGTTTTTCTTAATAACTTCGGCATTGTGGTGTAATGCAACATTCACCGTCCAGAATAAAATTTTCACTCTGCAATGGAGTGTGTGCTGATATGAAATTTCCTGGCAAATTAATACTGTGTGCCATAGTGATACTCGAACTCAGGAAATTTGCCTTTCGTGGGCAAGTGCTCTATTACTGTGTAGGTGCGGGGGCAGTTCAGAAGTTGTGCTTTTATAGGTTAGTCAGCAGAGCACTTCCCCGAGAAGGGCAAAGTTTCAGAGTTTAAAACTTGGTACGACACGCAGTTTCAGTCTGTCAGGAAGTTTCACATTTACCATCTCCGAAGTTCATTTTATTGGAATAATGTGAACTTAGCATAGTTTCTGGACCGTAATCGAATGTGAATACGTAAATTTTATAAATCTCGAACCTATAAATGGCTCGTGTCAGACTTGATCAGTGTTGTACTCGTATTTGGTGTCACCGGTAGTAATTTCATTCTTCTAAATTTTGCGACCGTAGTGTGTGGAATTGATTGTACGTTTATGGACTGTTGGATAGCGTTTCATCACCATCAGTATGTTGACACTGTGGGTGTATTCTGCACTTCCACCTTGTGTGCGTACGTCTCATTCTGAAGAAACATATAAGAAGGTCTACGAGATCAAAAAATTGCGCAGCCGGTCAGAAATGTGTATGGAACATTCATCTCCCAAGTTGTGGTGATCTTGGATCTTTGGTAGAAATGCGAGAACCTTAAAGTGATAATTCAATGGATAGTACCACCATATGTCAGAAATACACCCGTTCAGCGAGTTCGTAAATATAGCTTAAATGTACGATGTGTTGTGCAAAGTAATATCGAACTGATGCGCACAGTCAAAGGTCTGTCTCGCTAGTCAGGTGCTCAGTTCTCGAAAATGTCCTATGTATTTCTGGAACCAGAATTACAACACCATTCATTCCATCCCTTTCAACCTATCAAGGGCTTGTCCAGTCCACTTAACACAGAATCAATGCACTGTTTTTGGTGCGGAAAGAGATGGAGAGGTGGGCCTACACAGAATAATTCAGTGCTGTCAGTACAACGAAATAATGCACAATAAAGGATGGATTCTACTTTTGTGTGACAAATTCAAAATGTATCAGGGCCATCGGCAACATTCTATTTTTGTGTAAAATACAATACAGAAGCAATGTATACCAATATGATACTCAACAGCCATTTCCATTTATCAAGAACCGACAGGAAATATACGTTTTCTGACTTCGGTAGCAATGATACTGCCTTGTTCGTGGTATTTCTGGATTTGACTTAGAAATCCGGTGGTAATGTCTTAGGGAAGCCACTGTGTGTACTCTGCAAGCGTTTGTGAGCTCTGTTTGCCGGCCGGGGTGGCCGAGCGGTTCTAGGCGCTACAGTCCGGAACCGCGTGACCGCTACGGTCGCAGGTTCGAATTCTGCCTCGGGCATGGATGTGTGTGATGTCCTTAGGTTAGTTAGGTTTAAGTAGTTCTAAGTTCTAGGGGACTGATGACCTTAGAAGTTCAGTCCCGTAGTGCTCAGAGCCATTTGAACCATTTTGTGCGCTCTATTTACTGATGGCGAAAGGCGAATGATGTGGGCTTGCAGTCCTCACTGTATGACGTGGTGCCTGCTGTTCCGGACATATACTTGAAAGGCGAAAGCGTGTGGGTACACAACACCACGCAGTCCCCTGGAGCTTCTAAACGTCAATTGCGAATACGACTGGCGCAGTATAACTGTCGTAACACTACGGCAGGAGATTCCGATCCTCTGCGACAAGGAGTGTGATGATGCACTAGCGAAGCAAAGTTTCTCACCCGGGCTGCTCCGTACGACAGTACGTGGAGTCCCTCTGACGATGCGCGGACAGTATGTAGGCACGGAAGTTACCGGAAGAGCCTTTAAGTGATGTGATTTTTGTTGAAATAAAGATGCAGTTTTCCATGTCCTGGTAAACACTGTAGTGACAGTCATACAGGTTACATCACTGATCCTCTCAGTTTCAAAGTCAGGACCGGTGCACCATTCTTTTAACAGCCAAGTGTTTCCCATCATTTTGAACTTGTTGTAAGTGAATTTTCCTACTATTTTGATATTATAGTAACTAGCGTGAACGGGGAATTGGTTAAACCGTAATTTCAGAAGGGTGGGGAGGGTTGAGGGCGCCCATGGCAGGAGACTATACAGGCCAGACTGTAAAGTCGTATCACAGGGTGGTTTGTTGCTTGCGTGGAACCACGTAACAATGTGGAATCTCCTACGTCACGCAGAGGGCGGTGCACTCCGATCGGGTAGTCTGCAGATACCATATAGGCTAGCCCAACTATGAAATACCAGCATTATTTCAATGCATTAGTCTAACACAACAGGAAACAGTCCTCTTCTAAAATTAAAAGGTAATTAAGTGTAAAATCGTGTAATCTCAGGAATATGTCATAAAGCACGTGGACTGTGGTGTGGATGTGCTGCCTTAACGGACTACAAGCGTGGTGCCGGCATAGTGGAGGCAGAATGTGGATCACATGGCCGTGGTGACTTGGTATAGTCGCCCCTGGATCGCCCAATCAACACCCGAGGCGCGACGAATAGAAAGGGTAGCACTCGGCTGCGGGCGGGCCAGTGCCAAGTGTCTGTATCTTGCAGAGATCGTCGGGCGAGTGTTAGGGAAGGACGGCGTGGGGGGCAGCGGTGGAGCGGGCGCATAGGGCCCACCCACTTCCCTCCCTGGTGTTTGCTTAGACACAAGTGGAGTATTCCGAACTTAGAAGAAGCAGCATGCAGTGACCTCAGACTGAACAGAAGCTTGGAGAAGCGTATTAAGTAGGCCATCAGACACGACTGGCCCTGCACAAACATCCTTTGTCTCAGACGCGAGAGTTCCTGTATCCCAGAGCATGGATTCTGACGTCATATAGCCCGTCCCAGTATCTATAGCCTGGGCCAGTATGGCAGAATCCACTCTGTTATCAGTAGCCCAACATGTCTGAGCTGATTCTCACAGCGCCTGTCCCAGAATTCCAGATCACCCAGCACAGCAATACACCATTTTGAATTTCCTGCCAGTTTGTACTTAGGATAATAACTCTCCTTCCATAGAAAACGCACAAGTATGCATAGCTTTTTGTAAAAAAATGGAATAACCATTTCTCAGACTAAAGCTGTACCTAAATTACGTAAGAAAAATATTTGTTTCGTTTAGAATTACAGTGGAATAATTATAGTCTGTTTTGAGGCAGCAAATTACTAAATGTAATACTGATAATTTTCTTCTGATCCGAACGTTATACTGGAATCCAGTCATATTTCCGGAAACTCAAACTTATGAAGTTTGAAACAAAGGAAAAAGTCTTAAGTTTCCTTTACTTTAAGTCTATGGTCACAAACGTTTTGTTAACAGATTGCCGGTTTCGGTCTATAAAGACCATCATCAGATCTGCAGCAAAAGTGGAAAAAAAACGTAAATACACTCGCAGATTGTCTACAGCTTAAAAACAATACATAGACCACAATGAAAAGTACTACTGACAATTTATGCAAGTGTGCGCTTTTAGTATGAAGAGGCATACCTTGTCCGCAGCTGGTGGTCGTGCGGTAGCGTTCTGGCTACCCAAGCCCGGGTTCCCGGGTTCGATTCCCGGCGGGGTCAGGGATTTTCTCTGCCTCGTGATGACTGGGTGTTGTGTGCTGTCCTTAGGTTAGTTAGGCTTAAGTAATTGTAATTTCTAGGAGACTGATGACCATAGATGTTAAGTCCCATAGTGCTCAGAGCCATTTGAACCAAGGCATACCTGTTACATAGAAACAAAGTCCTAATGTTTTTATGAAACAGGTATCCCTCTTCATACTTAAAGCGCACACATGCATATATTGTCAGTAGTACTTTTCAATATGGTCTATGTATTGTTTTTAAGCTGTAGACAATCTGCGAGTGTATTTATGTTTTTTTTTCAATTTTTGCTGCAGATCTGATGATGGTCATTATATATCGAAACCGGCAATCTGTTAACAAAAGGTTTGTAACCATAGACGTAAAGTAAAGGAAACTTATGGCATATACGATTCACTGTTTTATTCACGACAATGTCGCAGCTAGTGGAAAATGTCTTCTTCTTTGGCTCTGGTGATGACATTGTCAAGTTTCATAGTATTGACATTTGGTTGGCAATAAATGGCAAGTGCGAGAAGTTTGCGGATGGAATCTCAATCAGTTGGTACTGTTCAATCAGTTATTGAAGTACCGTTCTGAAATAAGTGAATAAAGAACAAGATAGGAGAAAAGGAATCTTCCAATGAACAACGTTAAGCACGTCAAATCATGTATTTGAAACCAAAGAACAGCCACGAATATGAACTCGTTGCGTAATGAACAGCTACAAAAAGGTCCATTCGTATCAAGCATGAATGCAGATACGTTATTATTTTTTGACACTCATTCTCATACAATCTGTAGCAAAGTACATAAGAATGTGTCATCACTTGCATGTAATAGACAAAAAAATTTTAATTTTGCTGTCACGCAATAGTAATAAATTCAAGGTGAAAGAGTATCAATAATATTTGCTCATGACATTTATGTCCTTAGTTAAGTTTACGTAAATGGTTGCTGGTAAATACAAAGATTATTATAGAATGCGTGGTGTCTGTTCTTTCGAACATGTCCGAAAGAGCAGTCTTCAAGCTATCATATAATCGATTCAACTCGATGGACAATGAACCACAAATTCAGTGCAGATGAACATTTCGTCCGACCTCCATCGGAAATCTAAAATTATCAAGCATGGAGGACACGGAGGGGATCTGTTGATAGATGGCACTGGGTGGAATGTGAGTCTGCCGGGGAGAATGTCGAGATACTCGGCGCATTTGGGATAAACACCGTGTCCGGATGGCGCAGTGGTTAACGCAACTCCCTACTGACCACGTCCCAGGTTCGAATCCCAGTCCAGCACACTTTGTCACTCATTATCGCTGATTTCTCACAAAGTCTCGACGCTGCTATCATGAGTTCCTTCCCTTTCCTTTCCTTTCACCCCACCTCCACCTTCATTTACAAAAGGATTATTGTCGTGAAAAATTAATAAATTAGTAAATTACACAAAGTAGTCGTGTGGTGTTGGTATTTCAGTCATTTATAATATAACAGCTTTAACACCGATCTTTTGTGGAGAACGATTGCTGTTTACTTGCATATCCCAAGTTACTTATTATGACAAGAACTTCATACATTTAAACAGTATTGTCGCTAAAGTGAGTACTGCGACATAAGTAAACATATGTTGGTGACGTGGAACACATACTGCGTTATCGTTCTATCCTCAAATGACCTTTCTATACGATTCAGGCTGTAATCACGTCATTAATTCTGTATCATAAATTAATCATGTCTCTTATCTCTGTGTTATACAAGACAAAACACATTTCGGTACCATATCAGATGTTCCTTTATATGATGTAATTACAGCTTTAATTTTAACGAAGCCTGAAATTTACTGTAAACCTTTCGTTTACGTAAAGAAGCAGCCACGTTTCAGAATTCGGATTAACTGAACCGAACCACTGTAAACACAACGGTTAAAAGGAAGGAATGCGAATATGTTTTTAGGCACCTCCAGCAAAGTTTCCGATAATTTTTCTCGTTCCAAAAGCCCAAATAAACAAATGAATAAGCTGATAAAGCAAAGATAATCTTGGCAGTGGTTATTTTATTCTGTGCTAAAGACAGAGTCTGCGTAAATATTTTTCCACGTCTCCGAGAATGAAATCTGCTAACGAATTTAGCATAACCTGTGAATAATTTGTAGGATTTCCTGTATTTAGCGTGGCTGATGCTGTCTGTTGGCTGCCCGTCTGTTCATCTCAATGCTTTCCCTTCAAAATACTGGGAGCTAATGAACTGCTAACGCGTGCGGATAAATACAGTTAGAAGCTACTGGATATAAGTACTTAGAAAACTCTTCAACATAATGGTGCGGCTTTTGGTAAATTGAATTTCAATTATACGACGGCAGCGGAGCTACGAACTAGTTGGTGATGCATAAACATTTATGAATATATCAGAATTATTCGTATTTACAGTTCGGCGTTAGCCACACAAAGCAACTTTCCTTCAGTCGCAAAGATGTATGTATTTCTACGCAAAGAACCAAAAACGCATAATGTTACAACAAAAACACAAGAGAACATCAATTTCTCAATTTATACGCAACGCTAAAATAAGATTTAAGATATATTTTGTAATTACGGCCTCAAAGACAGCGAAACAAAAATGTCAAAAAGAAAAGTGCTTTCACCCAACTTATGAGCATTAGAAGGAATACCAGATATATGAAGTTAGTAAATAAGCATTGCGGCACATTTAGTGTGTTACTGAGAATGTGAAAGCATATGTAGGGAACAACATATCCCAATACGAATGTGATGATTTTGGTCATTGATGGCGAGAGAGATATCAGTGTTTTAGCATATGTGGCATTTCTTAAATTAAAAGTGCATCGTGTCTGTAAGCCCTCAGGAGAGACCGCAAATTGTAGGTATGTTTCAACTACAATTGTTGAAATGCTTTGTGGTATATTGGATCGTTAAAACCGAGGATCCCAGCTTACCAAATCGGATTGGGCAAATGGTAGAAACCACACACATATACGCAGACACACATGATTGATTAAGCAACTTTCAATGGACACAAGAGAGATGCGGTCCGAAATATATAAGGATCATTTCCCACATAAACCTGACGCCTCACAGAGAAATGACGAGTAGAAAATGTGTCAAAGTGTCGATATGGCGCTGTTAGTCAGCTTACAGTCCGAGACGATACCACTGATATCACACTCCCGCACCCGCCGTAGATTGTTGGCGCGTTTTAGTAACTGGACGTTCTTGATATAGCCCCCACCTCGAAGAAGCTTTCAATATTCGCATCTCATTCGGGAACTGCTCAAATCCAGGGTATTATAGAAGCTGGAGCGATATATCTACACGGGAAATGAAAGAGGAATAGTCACTGAGAGGGGAATATCTAATGATGACGCCAAATAACTGCATAGTTACAATAACAGCACTATTCTTACTGATAAAGGGAATGAGTCGGTGATCATTACGATATTTTATGAGGAAAACAGCTCGTTTCGCTTAATACAGCTATTTATTTATGACGTCGTGTCAGCTACTTCCATCACCAGACTAAAACTCGGCAGTATTACAACCGACGTTATAAATAAAAGCATGTGGTAACTAATCCACATGGTTTTATTTAAAGAAGAACAGTACGGTTTCGCACTTACGCAATGTCTCAACCCCCTTTGCTGCTCAATGGTAACGTCTGCAATTCTGATTTAATTAAATTAACGTTGAGAATCATAACTTTTAGAATAATTGACTTGTGTGGGATTGCCTTACGCTTGAATTGTACTGTTAATTCAGTGAGTTAGGTGCAAATATATCACTACAGACAAAGTAAAAGATGCTCGGTGTGGGCCAATTCTGAAAGAGAATGTTGGGGATTTGATACAGAAAAGTGTAGTATCATGCAATGAGGGTTAACGTTGATGCAGTCTGTATCGAAACAACAAAAAAAGGCATCAACAGCACAGAAACGTCTATACATTCGAGTGACTGCAACACCATGAAGACGGTGTGCGTTAATTTTCAAACCAGTGTGAAACATGCTTTGCTGTGCAAATGATTAGCAGTTCAGCGCAAACCGTACGAAGAAGTTAGAATCAACACCATTTACCTCCTCTAATTGAGAAAAAGATACACAGTGGGTTTACCATTCAGAAATGGCATTCAAATGTTGCTTATATGTGAAATGGTAGTGTTACGCCCCCTAAAGGAGTAGAATCGTCTATCACCATCTGTCGAAGTTCGAGAGCGGCAGGTTAGTCTTCTGTAAAAACTGTAGCTTTCTACTCCCCGATATCCCCTCCTGTGCAGGTCGAAATCTCCCGAACGACATGTGAACATGGATTCGGTGGCCTCAGGTGCGCCGTACTCCGCGCCATGCGCCATGCGCCATGCGTCTAGCTCCCGAAAGAAAATACATATTGTTCGATTGGCCATCAAGGATGATGCAACCCTGTCAAATACCTTGATTCATGAATTTCGCTTGTTTGCACCATAACAACTATCCACAGAGTCAGTGCAGCGTCGTCTAGAGCACAACGGATTGTAAGCGCCATGGTCATCAATCTGACTTCCTTCACGTGACAGCAGAGACAAGTGCGCAGACACTGGTTCACCAAACGACATCCTGGATACAGGAATAGTAGCACACCACCTTTGTGAACGAGTTTCATTCCTCCCTACAGCATTACAATATGTATACCTGCTTATGGAAACTGCTAGGGGAACGAACGTTGCTTTCGTCGTTAACATACGTGTCGACCATCTTGGGCAATTGCACTGGGTGCTATTAGGTACTGAGCAAGGTTGACGGTTGACGTGTAAAGAGCAGTGGCAGCACCCTAACTTCAAAATTTCCGCAACGTTACACTTTAACAGGATAAGGCGAGACCTCTTGTTCCCAAGGTTTTCCTGACGTACTTGGATACTACAGAGATGTTGAAATATTATCTTCACCAGTACAATCTCAATGTCGCCTACCAGAAACATCTGGTAAAGGATTATCGACATCGACTACCATGCCACCATACGCCGGGTACTACAACCATTGAACTCTGGTACGGATTTGAAGCAGCAGGTAATGAGCACTAGCTTTTGAGAAATTGTTACCGCGATAGCTGGCATCTTCGTGTACTACATGTAGTATAACGTGTTCCCCCAACTCACCAACAAATTCAATCAAATAGTCGTCTTACCATACTGTATACTCATATTATGTAAATCTTTATTACTTTTTTATTACTTTCTGCAGTAACCGACAACCAGAGAGCGCCCAACAATTAGCGGCAGCAGCTGAGACAGCCTGCGTGTGGTTGCATCCTCGCGTTTCGGTTCAATGACATGGGAAACGTACTTGCTAGAACGTGGACCAATCTCTATTAGTACTCACTGGCAAGAGATGGCGGGTACCTTCCGCATAAACACACACCGAAGAGACTTTAGGCAAATACAGTGTAACATCGCATGTAGCCTCCAAGATGTCCTTATTTTGGCGAGAAAAAGAGTTCGCTAGTTTACTGTCATACGCAATATCTAGCTGAAGCTATTCGGTAACTATTAGATCCTCTAGAATCACCACACTGCAAGGATGCTGTTCCAAATAAGTGAAGCCAATTCCCATACGAATCCGTTCGGGTAATTTAGCAGGCCAGTCAAGTTGAGAGTGTTCGTCAGACAAACGCGTGCACGGAGTCCTATGAACATTGATTTTGTCATCCTGGAAAACGGGTATGTCAGTAACATACTCTACGTGTATACAAGGTCAAAGCTTGGTCAACGAGAATGCTGAAATAAACATCCTAATTAAACTTCACGGTAACCTAAATTGCGTGTACCTAAGTCATGGTACAGAAACACCCCGAAAACATCGGAGAACCATCTCAAGCGAGAAGTACACACTCCATACAGTGCGGGATAAACGCCACATTCGCCCGTCTGTACACAACTTGACACCTCGCATCACTTGCGAAATTCCGACTCGCCGGACAATACAGCAAGCTTCCAGTCAGGTGCCATCCACTTTCCGTAATGTCTGCCACGGTACGGAATTGAATCTCTATGTGCTTCTGTCAGAAATATCCTATTGCGAGGTACTCGAACCAAGTGTCCATGCCGCGCGGGATTAGCCGAGCGGTCTAAAGCGCTGCAGTCATGGACGGTGCGGCTAGTCCCGGCGGAGGTTCGAGTCATCCCTCGGGCATGGGTGTGTGTGTTTGTACTTAGGATAATTTAGGTGAAGTAGTGTGTAAGCATAGGGGACTGATGACCTTAGCTGTTAAGTCCCATAAGATTTCACACACATTTGAACAAGTGCCCATGGTAAGTTTTTCTAACGCTCTGATGCTCAGAAACTGGTTAGGATCGTCTTGCGACCACTGTCTTAAATCGGATTATTGACATTGGGGTCCTGGTAACCTACAACGTTCTTAAAAATTATAACCTTCATCTGTAAGCTACTAAGTGTAATGTGAAAATTTCTGAATTGGAATAGGACTACGAAATTTCTAAAAGTTACAACGTTACCTATTAACAACAAAGAATAATTTAGTGCTTTTAACTTCTTCACATGAAACATTATTAATTCCTGGTTGTTACACACAGCTTCACTCGGATATTAGTAGTTTGTTATGACGAGTGGTGCTGAGTGAGCTACTGTAAGTGCAGTAACATCAGCTGCCCTCTTGTGTCTGCGTGGTCAGGTGTGACACACTCTCTCCCTGCCCAAGCTGTCCCAAAGCTGGATGCATCAGCGTGCACTGCTTCGCTTCCGAGCAGTTTATGCAGAGGGACATCGACCCGAGCGCACATCTGCGCTTTGTGCTACTGAAGTAGCTATACATTCTACAACAACTACATTATCCACGAAATAGTGAGGATGTATGAAATACACACAATGAAGATCATATAAGAAATGTATACATCAATTTGAATTATATCACCTTACACATATCGACTGACAAAAGTGTTGTGACAAATATGATGATTAAAAGTCAAAGCGTAATTAGATTTCTCCAAGATTAAATGTTTTCCCTAACTCGTGTAATATTTATCAAATCAATACATATCTTGTACTACAGGCTTGCTAGAGCAGCCTATGTACATTCTCAGCCTCGCGGGATTAGCCGAGCGGTCTAAGGCACTGCAGTCATGGACTGTGTGGCCGGTCCCGCCGGAGGTTCGAGACCTCCCTCGGGCATGAGTGTGTGTGTTTGTCCTTAGGATAAATTAGGCTAAGTAGTGTGGAAGCTTAGGGACTGATGACCTTAGCAGTTAAGTCCCATACGATTTCACACAAATTTGAACATTTTGTGCTTTCTCAGGGTTAAAAGTGCCTCCGCAGAAAATGTCATCGAAATCGGTTCGGCAGATTTGTCTTAAAATCGTAACAGAGTTACTTTCGCATTGATACTATTAGTGCGCATAAAATTTTCAATTGTGATATCTTTTTCTCCGTGATCCGATTTTGATGAAGTGGCTACACAGGTTCCCGTGAGATCACCGAAGCTAAACGCTGTCGGGCGTGGTCGGCACTTGGATGGGTGACCATCCAGGCCGGCATGCGCTGTTGCCATTTTTCGGGGTTCACTCGGCCTCGTGATGCTAATTGAGGAGCTACTCGACCGAATAGTAGCGGCTTCGGTCAAAAATACCATCATTACGACAGGGAGAGCGGTGTGCTGACCCCACGCCCCTCCTATCCGCATCATCCACTGAGGATGACACGGCGGTCGGATGGTCTCGGTAGGCCACTCGTGGCCTGACGACGGAGTGCTTTTTTAAAGCGTAGACGGTCCCCCAAGCTATGCTCAAGTTTCCTGTGAAAATGCCATGAATATTGGTCTAGTAGTTTTTAGGATTAGTGTGCTCAGGGAGAGAAACAGACGATTTTAGATAAACTTTAAATCATAATACTCCATGAAAATTCGTCTAGTAGTTTTGGAGATTAATGTGTTTAAACAAGCAAACACACAGAAAAAACGCTACTAGTAAATAAATCGCAATACCTTTTTCTCATGATCCGGTTTTGAATAACTAAAGCCATTACAGTGCCCCAAGCTATGTTCAAATTACACTCGAAAATCTCATGAAAATTATACTAAAAGCTTTGGAGAGGCATGCTCAAACAGACAGGACAGTTTTACAAAAAACAAAGTGAGTGAAATCTTATGGGACTTAACTGCTAAGGTCATCAGTCCCTAAGCTTACACACTACTTAACCTAAATTATCCTAAGGACAAACACACACACCCATGCCGGAGGGAGGACTCGAACCTCCCGGGATCAGCCGCACAGTCCATGACTGCAGCGCCCTAGACCGCTGGGCTAATCCCGCCCGGCACAGTTTTACAGATATGTAAATGGTATAGATCGTTATTCCCTTACTATAACTTGACGCAGGTTATGATACGTAGTAGCTGGTAATTTCTTAATCAAAAAACTGTGGAAGACCCGACGGGAGATGGTATGCCCTTTCTCTCACAGACTTTGAACTGACTTACTAAGCCTGTACTAGACGTTCTATCGTGGTCCGGATTTCACTTTAAACTATATTTTTCACATACACAAATCACTGCCAGCTGAATAAATGAAAAATGTCCCACCACTAGCAGAGATTTTGCGACCCCATCATTGGGTGATTTTAAATCAGCCTAAACTGACAGTTTAAAATGACCTCATAGTTTATGGATTACTGATAAAGGAGAAGTATCGTTCTTTGCCCTTAACGCTTCTGAAATTGGAGGCTGCTGTCGTTAAATTCGCAGAATCTATGTTTAATTTCTCGCCATGGCCATTATGATGATTTGCCAGATATCATTAGTTTTCCCTTTGAGTATTCTCGGTGATTAAACATTCACTTGGGCGGCGCACATATATCTCTCATGAGACTCTTTGCAGTAGCGCAATCTTCCAGTCCGTAAATTTCTCTTCGTGGTCTCACATTTCTGAAGATATTTCCTTCACTTGGTTACAGGTATTCTCGTAATGTCTATCAAGTTTTCGTCCGCCTCTGATATCAGTGATGAACTAGCTATAAATATCTGCCTTGGCGTTTACGTTTTCTATTGTAGTTTTTATGCCGATATCAAATCTAAGAAGCGCTTTGGCCTACCACGTCAGGTTTTGATGATATCGACCAAAATTAATTTTCATGGAAGACCGTTCATTAATTTTTTCCTCAAACGTCTTTCATAATTTTACGCAATGCCATAGAACATTGTCGAGATCTGGAAAAATATTTATACTGGAGGTAATACGACATTCTGAATGTCGCATCACTAATCTTTCATCTGTTTCTTCTCATTTTCAATTTGAGATGATATTTGGTGTCTATAGGTTGCAAAAATTCACCAGGTACATTTTGTTATGCGTGCGTCTATCTAACAGACAAATCCCGTCGGAAGACTAACACAGTTTATAGAGAAAGCACGTGAACTAAACTTCGATTCAAAGGTATAGGCAGTGGACACCACACTTCATTTGCTTGACATGTGGTCGCAGCTTGCGCGGTTAGGTAAGGAAGTCGAAGAAGAACAACCATCTGGCATTCGGTGATTCTATAATACGGCATGAGCAATGTACAGGGTGTTTCAAAAATGACCGGTATATTTGAAACGGCAATAAAAACTAAACGAGCAGCTATAGAAATACACCGTTTGTTGCAATATGCTTGGGACAACAGTACATTTTCAGGCAGACAAACTTTCGAAATTACAGTAGTTACAATTTTCAACAACAGATGGCGCTGCGGTCTGGGAAACTCTATAGTACGATATTTTCCACATATCCACCATGCGTAGCAATAATATGGCGTAGTCTCTGAATGAAATTACCCGAAACCTTTGACAACGTGTCTGGCGGAATGGTTTCACATGCAGATGAGATGTACTGCTTCAGTTGTTCAATTGTTTCTGGATTCTGGCGGTACACCTGGTCTTTCAAGTGTCCCCACAGAAAGAAGTCACAGGGGTTCATGTCTGGCGAATAGGGAGGCCAATCCAAGCCGCCTCCTGTATGTGTCGGATAGCCCAAAGCAATCACACGATCATCGAAATATTCATTCAGGAAATTAAAGACGTCGGCCGTGCGATGTGGCCGGCACCATCTTGCATAAACCACGAGGTGTTCGCAGTGTCGTCTAAGGCAGTTTGTACCGCCACAAATTCACGAAGAATGTCCAGATAGCGTGATGCAGTAATCGTTTCGGATCTGAAAAATGGGCCAATGATTCCTTTGGAAGAAATGGCGGCGCAGACCAGTACTTTTTGAGGATGCAGGGACGATGGGACTGCAACATGGGGCTTTTCGGTTCCACATATGCGCCAGTTCTGTTTATTGACGAAGCCGTCCAGGTAAAAATAAGCTTCGTCAGTAAACCAAATGCTGCCCACATGCATATCGCCGTCATCAATCCTGTGCACTATATCGTTAGCGAATGTCTCTCGTGCAGCAATGGTAGCGGCGCTGAGGGGTTGCCGCGTTTGAATTTTGTATGGATAGAGGTGTAAACTCTGGCGCATGAGACGATACGTGGACGTTGGCGTCATTTGGACCGCAGCTGCAACACGGCGAACGGAAACCCGAGGCCGCTGTTGGATCACCTGCTGCACTAGCTGCGCGTTGCCCTCTGTGGTTGCCGTACGCGGTCGCCCTACCTTTCCAGCACGTTCATCCGTCACGTTCCCAGTCCGTTGTATCGCTTTTCGGTCTTTTGGTTACATTAAACCTCCGTTGAAAACTTCGTATTGTTGCAACAACACTGTGTTCTAGGCGGTGGAATTCCAACACCAGAAAAATCCTCTGTTCTAAGGAATAAACCATGTTGTCTACAGCACACATGCACGTTGTGAACAGCACACGCTTACAGCAGAAAGACGACATACAGAATGGCGCACCCACAGACTGCGTTGTCTTCTATATCTTTCACATCACTTGCAGCGCCATCTGTTGTTGAAAATTGTAACTACTGTAATTTCGAAAGTTTGTGCGCCTGAAAATGTACTGTTGTCCCAAGCATATTGCAACAAACGGTGTATTTCTATCGCTGCTCGTTTAGTTTTTATTGCCGTTTCAAATATACCGGTCATTTTTGAAACAACCTGTAGGTGCACCACAGACTTACTTCCTTTTGGAAAATGTCAATGTATTTTCCTACAACAATCGAGCATTTGTAAAGTATCCAGATGTTCCCTCACTTTCTAAACTATTTCCACTTGATCCCGTCAGTTAGCCAACACCAACAGCAGCTACAGAATATACAGTTGATGAAGGACACAAAAAGAAAGCAATCTTTCATCTTCCAGCAACGTCTGAGATGCTGACTACCAACCTGAACAATGCATTCATGAAATGAGAAATGTTGATCATTTGGACCTCGTATGGGACCTGACGCTAACGAAAGATAAAGCTGAACTGCTTGGGTCACGTATTAAAGAATTTAATTTGTCTGCATCAGGTACAAGAACTTTACGTTTTCGCCACAGACACAAAAGACTTGCATGATCATTCACAATGAGTGACACAATTTCTTCGTAGGGACATCCATGGTCTCTTTTCAAACCTCAGGGTGGAACAGATCATTCAAAAATACCGATCGTTCATCTACTCATCTAAAACAAGTTTGAAAACAGTATTATTACACAACGAAATTTTTATCTTTGACAAGGTGGTAACCGATAGTCAACCTTATCTTTGCTATGGATTATCACTGCTCACCACGTGTCACCTGAACCACGCCCCCCTTTCTCACAATATATAAGTCGCTCTCAGACACCCGACCAGTCAGTCGGCAAGACTCAGCGGAGCAGCGCCTCTGAGGAAGTCCAGCGCATTCCTGGACGAAACGTAAGGAGCAGAAAAGTTCTTGGACCACGACCTCACATCCCGGAAAGTATATCAACAGCCACTTCACTTAACGATCGAGAGCAGCGGCATTTACGTAGAGTTGCAGTGCTATCAGACAAGAAACTCAGCGCGTAATAACGGCAGATATGAATGTGGGCGTACGACGAACGTATCCGTTAGGACAATGTGGTGAAATCAGGCGTTCATGGGCTATGGTAGCAGACGACTGATGCACGTGCCGTTGCTTAGAGCACAACATCGCCTGCAGCGTTTCTCCCGGGTTCGTGACCATATTGCTTGGAACCTAGAGAACTGGTAAACCCTGGCCTGGCAGATGAGTACCGATTTCCATTAGTAATGGTTGGGCTCGAGTGTGGCGCAGATTCCAAGAAGCCATGGACCCAAATTGTCAAAGAAGGCGCTGTGCAAGCTGGTGGTGGTTCCGCAATTATGTGGCCTGCGTTAATAAGGAGTGGACTGGGTCCCGTAGTCCAACTGAACAGATCACTTCTGGAAATGTTTATGTTCCGCTACTTCGAGACCGTTTGCAGCCACCCATGACGTTCCCAAACAAAGGTGGAAGTCTGACTGGGCCACAACTGGTTTTAAGAAAGCACCAATATCTAGGGAAAAATTGATCAATAACGATTCGGCCTGGAGATCAAAACGGCAGTCGTGTTCCGTTAATTGACAATGAACAACGTCATCATACCATCGCATATCGAGCAAATGATTTCGTCATCTATATCGCCCGACACGGACCTCATCGAACATTTGTGGGACGAAATCGATAGGTCAGTTCGTATGTAAAGTCCTGCACTGGCAACACTTTCGCAATTATGAACGGTTGTAGAGACCGCATGTCACAATATTTTTAAAGGGGACATCGAACGACTTGTTTATACCGCAACGGGTGGAAGTGACATTTTCTGTCAGAGAAGTCACAGTTCGTAGTAAATGACGGAATTGGTTAAAAACAGTCTTGGTTGCAATGATACGAAAAATCTGTTTATGTACAGCACCTGTGTGTTGTATTATACACCTTGTTTTCTCATTTTAAATTTACCGCCTTCATTTATATTTTACTTCGTCAAAATTTTAGGATAAGTTATGCACAGGTGTTGCCCATAGTAATTCCATCTTATCGATGTTTTATGTGCATTACATTTATAAAGTTGTAGTGGGTATGTATATCCAGTTTACGATCTCTCATTTTTATCACTGCTGCGTAGCAGCGCCACCTCTTGAGGTGATTCTGTATTAGGCTTCAGTACTGGCATACGACGCTGAGGCGCATTATGCTTATTACCTGAGCCCCCATCTTACTCTGTTACTCGCTCCCGTGAACGGGAATGCGTTATGCAGATCTAGGTGCCTTTCGCGTCCATCTAGAAAAGGTAATGATTTTACTATTTTACATTTCTAGTTTTTCCTGAGTTTAACGAAGGCGATGTTGGCCTGATACATTTGACGATGCCCTTTGGCTACGCTGACTAAAGGATTCTTCTAAGAAATACCAAATTAAGGTATTTGCTCTTTCAGTAGGTGATTTGTTTATACATGCTTATAGGTTATCCAAGTCTGCACAACGCGATCGCGATTCTTAAATAGAAGTATTTGTTCTCTGTTTTCTATGTAGATAACCTGAAGATGCCTAAATAAGGCCAAACGCATCGTTGAAAAATAAAAAGCTAAAATTGCAACCAAGACTGTTTTTAACCAATACTGTTAAGCACTGGTTTGCTATATGCCACATATGGATTGGAAGAATTTCTAACTGACGGAAAATCTCGAGTGAAACAGATGTGATTTCTGGCGTTCCTCAAGAGAGTGTAATAGGCCCTTTGCTGTTGCTTATCTATATATACGATTTACGAGACAATCTGAGCAGCCGTCCTAGGTTGTTTTTGCAGATGATGCTGTCGTTTGTCGACTAGTAAAGTCATCATAAGATCAAAACAAATTGCAAAACGACTTAAAAAATATCTGTATGGTGCGAATATTGGCAATTGACCCTAAATAATAGAATGTGTGACGTCATCAACATGAGTGGAATACCGCGCGGAAAAAGCGGACACACACATCTTTCTTTGTGAGCTCTAATGTTATTTATATTATTAAGAAGATCGATTTTCCCTATGTAGGTCAGCATCAACAAAATATTTTTACATTCGGAGAAGAAAGTTGGAGTTTGAAATTTCGTTGGAAGATCCTGCCGCAACGAGAAACGCCACCTTTGTGTTAACAATGTCCATCCCAAATCCTGTATCCTGTCCGTGACTCTCTCTCCCCTATTTGTCGACAACATAAAACGTGCGATCCTTCTTTGAACTTTCTCCATATAGTCTGTTAAACCTATCTGGTACCCACACAGTGCAGCAGCACTCCAAAAGAGTGACTTATTAAGTACATCTTTTGCAGCTTCTAAGTGTCCTGCCAATAATACGCAGTCTTTGGTTCCCCTTCACTACAACATTTTCTGTGAGTTCTTTCCAAATTAAGTTGTTCGGAAATGTAATTCCTAGGTGGAATTTGCGGCCTTTAGGTATAACTGATGTATCACCTAACTGCAGCTTAACGGATTCTTTTTAGCACCCATGTAGATAACCTCATACTTTTCATTATGTAGGGACAATTGCTAATTTTGGTACCGCACAGATATCATTTCCAAATCGTTTTGCAATTTGTGTTGGTCATCTGATGATTGACACCATCGACGAACAACATAAGACGGCTGGTCAGATTGTGTCACTTCAGTTTTACTCGATGACTTTCCGTCAGTTACTACGAACAGTGAACTCTCTGGTAGGAAATCACGAATCCAGTCGTATAAATTAGACGATATTCCGTACGCACGCAATTTGATTACAAGCCGCCTGTGTGGTACGTTGTCGAAAGCCTTCTAGAAATCTACAAATACCGAATCAATTTGAAATCACTTGTCGATAACATTCAGCACTTCGTGTGAGTAAAAAGCTATTTGTGTTTCTCAAGGACGATGTTTTTAAATCCGTAAGACTGTGTGCCAGTCAATGTTCCCTGCGATATAATTCATAATCATCGAACACTTATTTGTTCCGAAATCCTGCAGCATATCGTCGTTGACACTATGGGCCTGTAACGAAGTAGATTACTTCTATTGCCTTCCTTGAACATTTATGTTACCTGGGCAACTTTACAGTCTTTGGGTACGTATCTTTCGTCGAGCGAGTGGTTGTAATGATTGTTAAGTATGGAGCTGTTCTACCAGAATACTTTGAGAGTAATTTAACTGGTACAGAGTCTGGACCAGAAGACTTGCTCTTATTAAGTGATTTAAGTTGTTTCGCGACTCCGAATATATCTGTTTCTAAGTTACTCGTGTTGGCAGCAATTCTTAGATTGTTCGCAGATAATACAGTCATTTAAAGTCTTGTGAAGTCATCAGATGATAAAATTGCAAAATGATTTAGACAAATTAGCTGTATTGTGCAAAAAGCGACAATTGGCTCTAAATAATGAAAAGTGTGAAGTCATCCATATCAGTACTAAAAGAAATCCGCTAAATGCTGTAAATTCAACTAAATTCTTATGGATTACAGCTGCAAATAATTT
Source organism: Schistocerca serialis cubense (assembly GCF_023864345.2). Taxonomy (NCBI): domain Eukaryota; kingdom Metazoa; phylum Arthropoda; class Insecta; order Orthoptera; family Acrididae; genus Schistocerca; species Schistocerca serialis. The sequence continues at coordinate 645,042,817 of NC_064642.1, read as the reverse complement.
AAGCTGGAACGGTCACATAGACAACGTTGTGGGTAAATCAAACCAAATGCTGCGTTTTATTGGCAGGTCACTTACGAAGTGCCACGGGTCTACTAAAGAGACTGCTTATACCATGCTTGTCGCCATATTTTGGAGTATTGTGATAGAATCCGCAGCAGATTGGACTGACGGAGGAGATAGAAAAAGTTCAAACAACGGTAGCTCATTTTGTACTATCACGAAATAGGAGAGAGAATCGCATCGACATAATAGGTGAATTGCAGTGGCGTTTTTCGTTGTGGCAGGATCTTCTCCTGAAATGTCGATCATCAACTTTCTTCTCCGATTGCGAAAATATTCAGTCAGCACCCACCTACATAGGGAAAAATCTTCATGATAAAAAAAGAGAAATCAGAGCTCTCACAGAATGTTTTAATTGTTCGTTTTCCCCGCGCGCCCTTAGAGTATGGAGTGGTAAAAGAACAGCTTGAAGGTGGTTCGATGAGCACCCTGCCTGGTATTTAATTGTGAATTGCAGAGTAATCGTGTAGGAGTAAATGTAAATGCAGATGTAGATTTCTTTTGCAGCAGCATACATATGTGAAAGTCGTTTTTCAGCCTCCGCGGCTATCAAGTCGAACTACCGTTCAAAGCTAAAAGTCGGAAAAGAACGTCAAGAGGCTATTTTTACTATTACAACACTCCTTGAGAAACTTTCATCTCAAAAGCAAGCTCATCCATCACACCTGACTCCATAATTTAAATTTTTAATGCCCTTGCAACCCTTCTCCGCTGAACTGTAAATATTGTTCATTTCATATTTTTTTAATAAATGAGAATGTGATATAGATAAAAAGATTTGTTCCGTATTTTCGCTTAACAATTCAGTAGCTTTGGTCTCAGTTGTGTAAAATCGTTCTAAATCACTTTAGATAAAACACAGAAAAAGCAAACAAAATATAAAAAACTGACTGCTTTTATTAATAAAACTGACTAAGTGGGGGGAGGGGGGGAGGGGGGGAGGGGTAAGGCTGATAATACTCCTACTCCATCCAAACAGACCTCGGAACACCCAACGGTACCGACCGTCCACCGTGTCATCCTCAGCTGATAGCTTAATTTGCCCTGCTTGCCAACAGCGCTCGACAGACCCAGACGGTCACCTATCCAAGTGCCAGCCACGCACGATAGCGTTTAACTTTGGTGATCAGATAGGAATCGGTGTTACCACTGCAGCAAGAACGTTCGCACTGATTGTATACTCTAAGACGAAAAAAGGAAAAAAGCGACGCACGGCGAAGGAAGTATCCAAAAGGGCCGGAAATCGAGAGATGTAATGTACATGTACAGAGGAATGATTACGATTCCAGAATTACTGGATGGTTTATTAAAGCAAAATTGCGTCAGAAACTGAGCAAATCAATAAGGCGTTGATCCACCACTTTCTTTATGTGACAATTATTCGACTTGGCATTGACTGATAGCGCTGCTGGAGGTTCTCCGGAGAGATATCGTATCAAATTCTGTTCAGTGGTGCGCTACATCGTCAAAATCCCGAGCAGGTTGAAGGGCCCTGCCCAAAGTGCTCCAGACTATCTCAGTTGGGAAGAGTTATGGCTACCTTTCCGGCCACGGTATGGTTTAGAATCACAAAGACAAGCAACCCTAATTCTCATTCTGTTCGTAAGGGTATTATCTTGCAGGAATGTAAGCGCAGGACGGATTGCCATGAAATGGAACGAAACGCGGCCTAGAATATCGTCGTATACCGCTATGATGCAAGGTTGCGGGGGATGACACCCAAGGAAGTCCAGCTGCGAAAAGACATGGCACCCCAAAACATCACTTCTGATTCTTGGTCCACATGAGGCGGGACATTGACGTTGGTAACAATCGCTGTCCATGTGTTTGCTGGTCATCGGGGCTCATTTCGAAGTGGGTCTTGTAAGCAAAAGCAATTCAACAGTAGACAGTGAGTGCCCAGAGTCTCACCGAAGACATGTCTGGAATGGTTCCGGAGAGCTGATTGTCACTGGCCATATATCCCGACTACTAGGAGTGATGGTCTGGGGTGTTATTTCTCTTCATAGCAAGCCGCTCTGTTGGGCATCTGCGGCTTCGTTGCAGCACAGTGGTACGTCGATGACATTCTACACCCCGTTTCCTTGCCCTACATGACAAACCAAGCTGGGCTTACATTTCAGACTGTAATGTCCGCCTACACAGGTTAAAGTTAGAACTGCTTGTCTTAGTATTTTCCATAATCGCGCTTTCACTAGCAAGGTCGCCAGATCTTACCACAATTGCGAACATTTGGAGCTTTTGACCATCTAACGCGCCAATTAGTCACAATTTGGCAGGACATTCCTCTGGAGGACATCGAACGGGTCTATCAATCAATACCAGGCGGAATAACTGTTTGCGTAAGGTCCACAGGTGCACCATCACTTTAGTTACTTGCTACTACACATTTTTGCTGAAACTGTAAACATTTATTTGTCTCTACACGTACGTCGCATTTACTAATTTCCGTCCCACTTTGCTAATTCCTTCGTGGAGCCTCTTTTTTTTTAGAGCGTATTTCTCTTTGTGAAGAGGGGGCCGGAGTGAAAAAAGTTTGAGAAACTTTATATTAATGGCTTCATGTGCTTACGGGACGACCGGAAAAACTGGTGGACCGTGTGGCTAGAAAAATTGTGACCGTTACCACGGCTCGAGACACTGTTGCACGGTATTAGCGCAATGTTTTCAGGGTCTGGCTGATTTTTAGTCCGACGTTCACGGCTCGATCTGGCATCGTCCGTTCCATCGGGCGCAGGCAGCGAACACTTGGGACGCCTTGGATGGGCAACGCGCGGTGCTGTCGTAACGCGGCTAGGCCTCGCGTATTGATTGGTGCACGGACGCCGGCCGCCAGCATTCCTGCGCCGCCAGCATCCACGGCCAGCGTGAAAAACAGCCGTCGTTGGTGGCGAGAAACACCATGCGACGCCCGGCCCGCGCTGTGAGCGGCAGAACGTAAACGGAAGAGGGATGATACGTGACGTAGCTGTGGCGAAGATTTCAAACGGATGCAATGACTGGAGGCTCTCGAACTAGTGAAACACTGGGAACATAGCTTTATGCTTCACTGAGAAAATGTCATTGATTTTCACAAAAACATTACTTCAACTAGATCAGTGGTACCTAACTTGTTTGTATGTATCCCTTGACGAGGGGGCGGGGTGAGGTTTAAATTAAATTATCTGGTAGGTAAGGAAAAAATTGCTGGAAGAAAATTACACTGCAACAGAAATAATGGATCACCTTTCCGAAATCCCCTAATTACCTCCCGTTACGGTACATGTCTGAAATTTGGCTCAGTAGATGAGTACTAGCTTCCTCTGCAGCGGTGCAAAAGTGTGGGGCTCTGCGACGTCACGCTGGGGCTTCATGATGCTTGAGACAGCCAGGTGTCGAGACATGTGAAAAAAGGCCACGGCTCTGAAGTTCAAGTGACGTGTATGGCGGGTTCATGATGTCACATTTGCACCAAATTTCACTACCACTCTACCCAACGCAACCATGAACGTGTCACACGATGAGAAGGATGTCACTGCCTCTCTTACCCAAGTTTAAAAAATGGTTCAAATGGCTCTGAGCACTATGGGACTTAACTTCTGAGGTCATCAGTCCCCTAAAACTTAGAACTGCTTAAATCTAACTATCCTAAGGACATCACACACATCCATGCCTGAGACAAGATTCGAACCTGCTACCGTAGCGGTCGCGTGGCTACAAACTGTAGCGCCTAGAACAGCTCGGCCACCCCGGCCGGCCTTACCCACGTTTCACCCCATCTTTTGACACCTCTGCGTAGAGGTGAGAACCGCGACGCCCAGCTTTGATATCACGTGGTTTCTTTATGAGTATCGGAGGAAAACATTCCTGACACCGTGACTCTCAATATCGGCAGTTAAACCACCTTCTTCCCTGGGCGTATTTGTAGGGTTAGCCTTACACAATGACGACTAATACACTGTTTCAGTTTCTAGAGGTAGAAGGGATAAAACGCAAGTAATATAGGTAATTTGCAGTCTGTACGGATACCAACCGGCAGTTAAATTTGTAGGAGCAATGAAAGGGAAGCAGTAATTGAGAAGCGAGTGCGTCATGTGAGTAGCGTATCCACGACGTTATTCAGTAACTACATTGAACATTCAGTAGAAGACAAATGGTAGAAATATGGCAAAGGGAATGAAAGGGTGCCGATGAAATTTAATTCTGTCAGAGACGACAAAGGACATGTAAGATGAGTTGAAATGAATTAATAGTGCCATAAAAGATATTACTATGTGACTAATCACAAGGTCAACAAATCAAATGGAGAACAGTAAAGGGAATTAGATTATAAAGAGACACACTGAAATTAAGAGAAGAGTTCTGCTACTTCTTTGGTTAGATAAAACCGATTACTGAAGTAGAGCGTTTATAAAATGCAGACTGCTAACAGCTGGTTTGTCTGCTGTGACGTGCAAGGATGATCGCAACTAGGTGTTGGTGATGCGTCCCCACATCTCATCAAAAAATCAAATACGAGTGTCACACCATGCAACTGTTTGCAAAAGTTTTTGCCCTTGTCTCGAATGTGCTACGTACATTGCTTGTGCTCGGCTCGACATCCTTGGGTAAATATCTGTGGCTTTGCCCTCAGTATTTCGGTCGCAGTTTGGGCACTTTGACAATATTCTCAGATGTTACAGAAGTAGCATATGCGGAAATCTTCCTATCATACAATATCTACTGACCGCGGTGGCCATAGAAAGCTCCCCTTTACAATGCTCTGATTTGGAAAAAACGAAGAAAGCTTCGAGTGTAACGTCCCGCCAACAGCACCGTCATTATAGACGGTCCGTTGTAGTTCTGTGATGCCTTCGGTATCACACTCGAAAGTGAGTTGTAGCTCCATCGTTTTATAGCCACATGATGAATGACCAGTGATATTTCTTTCAGTAGGGTAGGCTGGTATTAGATACAACCCTAAGACACTGTTCAGTGTTTATCCCAGTTCATAATCTGCTGCTTTCCTCCAAGCACTACTGTATATTAACTTTCGTCTTGCCAAATATGTGTTGTCTGACTTCACAACGGTCTCTCAAGTAAACAGGCATTCGTCGGTGGAATGCAGCGAACGTAAGTGTCATGGGTGACACATTAAGCACTATCCATGCCATTGGGCAAACTGTTCTCCTCACACGCACAACTCCACCACTGCTATCTGTACTTTCTGCTGTTGGAGTTACGGCGAAATGTGCCAAATGCTTGTGCAACTGAGTAAATAGTGCATGACTGTTCCCCTTCAAAGTGTCGGAAGCATCCTTATCTAGTGAAACTGTACTGAGAGTGAATGTACTCCAGTGTCCTTCTTCCTTTTCAGTTTTTGCCGTCTACAGCTCCCACTAGTGCCATGGAAGATATTCCTACCATTCAGTTCCATTCTCTTCTCAGTGATTTCCATTCATTCCTTTCCTCGCAGATTCTGTGGAAAACCTCCACGTTGCGTACCTCATCGGTGCACCTAGTTTTCATCATTCCTCTGTAGCACAACACTCCAGATGCTTTAATTCATTTCTGTTCCACTTTTCCCACAGTCCATGCAATGCTGTGCTCCAAACGTACATTCTCAAAAATGTCTTCCTCGAATTAAGGCGTATGTTTGATAGCAGTGGACTTGTCTTGGTCAGGAATGTCGTTTTTGTCAAAGCTTGTCTAAGTTTTATGACCTCTTCCCTCGGTCCATCATGGGTTATTTAGCTGCCTGGGCAGCAGAATTCCTTAATTTTGTCTATTTCGTAATCTCCAGTTCCGTTCCCATGTCTGTAACTTCTCATTATTTTCGTCTTTCTTAGATTTATACATTAACTTCTATCAAATACAAAAATCAAAAAGATTCTGTAGAATGACACTGGTGCATCTTCAATCTTCGTATCACCACATTTTGCATCAGAGGGAGGAGAATTCCTCTTGGGTGTTATGGATGGTTGACTTGACACGTGTACTGCTGTCATGTTTAAGTGATTTAAATTAGTAAAAGATCCGTGTGCCAGACTGGTGGAGTGACTCCTTCTTGCAGCTCCATATAGGGCTGAAGAGTGGCCGCACGGTTTGAGGCGCCATGTTTCTGCTTGCGCGGCCTCTCCCGCCGGAGGTTCAAGTCCTCCCTCGTGTATGAGTGTGTGTGTTGTTTTTAGCATAAGTTAGATTAAGTAGTGTTAAGTCTAGGGACTTATGAATGCAGGAGTTTGGTTCCTTAGGAATTAACACATATTTGTTCAAAAAATGGCTCTGAGCACTATGGGACTTAACTGCTGTGGTCATCAGTCCCCTAGAACTTAGAACTACTTAAACCTAACTAACCTAAGGACATTACACACATCCACGCCCGAGGCAGGATTCGAACCTGCGACCGTAGCGGTCGCGCGGTTCCAGACTGTAGCACCTAGAACCGCTCGGCCACTCCGGCCGGCACATATTTGTTCATTTGGAAATATTATAGATAACATTTTCGAAGTGTACTGTAAAGATTCCGATCCCTTTTGGCTGCGTACCATGACCGAAAGTGCTTTCGCAAAAACAAATCATAATAATTTCATAGGCAAAGAGTGACAGCTAAGTAAACGTGAAGTGTGTAGACAATGCCGAAACTGCAGTTTACCAGGCCACGGTGGCCAATTTTAAATCTGCGGGTAGTGGCGTCACAGACAATGACTACTAGAAATTCGAGAGAGTTCTGTTATCAACAAAACGGCTGTACACAGATTCCAGGAGGGGGAAAGTGCCCCATCTTGCACCACGTGACCTCACACCTCTGACCCAACGAAGGTACCCGATATCAACTTAAAAAAAAAAAATCAACCCCCCCCCCCCCCCCCCCCCACAGGATGAAACTACACATTTCTGCAAAGGGGTTCGCGCTTGAAATATATCCAGTTACCCATCCCACACAACATACGAGAGCTGTTCGGAAATTAAGGTCCGATCGGTTGCAAAATGAAAACCACAGTGAAAATAGAAAATTGGCTATTCGCAACAGTTAGCCTACCCTTTTTAAATAGTCGCCACTCCGACTTAGACATTTGTCTTGGTGTTGTACAGACATTTCAAGACTCTCGTCAAAGAAAGCAGCCACCTGTGCTTTCCGCCAGTTCTCCACGCTGGTCTTCCTTCCGTTCTTTGTGGCAAAACGTTGTCCTTGTAGCCAGCAGTTCGTGTGAGCAAGGACGAACAACGGAGGGAGCCAATTACGGGCTGTATTGTGGGTGATCAAACACTTCACATCGAAAACGCTGCAGGAGCGTCTTCACTGCCCCTGCAGAATACCGCTGAAAACTGTCTTGAAGAAAGAAACCCATGACATTTGTGTTACGTGAGCTGCATAGCTTTAGGATTTTATTGCATGTGTAAACCGACAACGATAGCGCTGCCTGTCAATCGACGAACGGCAGCAGGGCAATCCCACGGCCATTCGTAGCGCTTGGCGCCAAGTATCCGTAGTTTAACCCTTTGTTTCCTGACATAAGAAAAAATTCGATTCTTAACATTTTCTTTGCAGAATTTATGCTATTGTAGCCTCAAATGACGGTAGGATTTTTTGTAAAATTTTATTTTATTTTTCACAACTTTTTTCTCTCCTGGTACTCAGGAGTACCGTCAGACTCCGTGGACAGAATCACAACATGCGCAGAAAAGTGCTCCAATTTTTATAACTTGTGCTTTATTCCACATAAATATTAAATATTTTTAAATTAGAAAATCAATTAACAGAAATATATTTCAGATTTTTTTTTAAATTTCGCATGAATTTATTCTAGAGCAACTTCAAAATACATAGTAACTTAGCTATACATTTATGACAGTATATACATATCACATATTTAGTGATACCTCATGAAATTCTAGGAAACAGTTCTTTTTCTCATTGCAGCACAAATACACTTTACATGTACCACATTGTGAATGTGGTCTCGACTGAATTTTATTTTTCGCACACATTTCGCGTCGTCCTCTTTTACAACTGAACACTACAAAATGATTTCCTCGGTTGCCAAGACGTACATGCTCCGGAACAGAAAAGTTATCCTTCCTTCTCTTTGAGGGAGTTATTTCATCTTTACCAGAGTTTCTCTTTTTGAGATTTGGCACTTGCTGTTTATTCATTAGCCTTGCTGCCACAGCATGCCTGAATTCCAGTAGTGGCAGTGCCCCATATAGATAACTGAAAATGACGTAGGCACTGACAAAAGCAATTTCTATTGCTCCCCAGAAGAGACGGTGCCACCATTTCTTTGATCGCTTGTCAAGACCATAAGTTGAACGCAATGTGTCTGCATGATCCACACCACCCACGTTTTTATTGTAACCACATACAATAACTGGACATGGTATAGTCATAATAGTTCCATCTTTCTGTTTTCTTGTCACTACGCTCTGTTCAGTGCCATGGAAGTTTGACGCAATATACACTACTTTATTTTCCCTCCAGTGAAATACTGTTAGGTCTAAAGATGACACTCTGTGATTTGATTCCCCACGCTTTAGACATTTTTCTTTAGGTAAATTCCCTGACAAACTTTTCCTATTTGTTCTAATTGTTCTACAGGCAAATGTATTTACGGATTTCTGTATGAGAAAAAGTGGACAGAACAACTAGTGAGAGGTAACGCATTGTTGCTACAATAAAGTGTTCGCACAACCTGACGGTACTAATAAGTCCGCCTTATATTTTCCACTTCATCCCATTCACTTGTAACGTAATGCTTCGAACTGTTATAAAAAAACAAAGAAGGTAAGTATGTACAATGGAAAACTCAACGGAAGTTTCAATAAATTGCGCACAAATTCAGGCGACACAATGGAAACAAGCACATACAATCTTCTGTTTTCACAGCAGCACGCGAAAAACAATTTCAAGCTATGACCGCCAGAGATGTCTATGTATTGCACAATAACATCTATGAAACAGTAGAGCAGAGTTACTGTTACCTACCGACAGACTCTCAGATCACGAAACTACACCACGAGAAAATAATGAGAGTCAAAACTTACTGGTACTTTTAAGTACCGTCAGGCAACAAAGGGTTAAAATGGTGTGTTGCCGACGTACACAACATCAGTAATTTTGGTTCCTTAAAATGTTGCAAATTCCAGTGCATACATCCACAAAAGATTCTGAAATGGTGCGGTCGCGGGGCTCCAGACTGAAGCGCCTAGAACCGCTCTGCCACACTGGCCAGCCTTAATTCCTTCCTTCGAGAATGTGAGACATCCTCCCTCACACTTGCTAATCCCATCGTCTATCACAGACAGCAGCCTCTCGAAACAGGCCATCTTCATCCTCACGAAGTTCCGAAATCCTTCGGATCTTTGGGCCTCAGTTCTTTCTTGAATACAATCCCCTGCCTTTATCTCTTCTTTTCAGCCAGGATCGAACTCAACAACGTCTGGCTTTTCGTTTTCATTGTCGTTTTGCCCTTAATAGAAGATTTACTGTCACTGCTCCAAAAACAAATTCATGCTGTACAAATGTAAATTTAGATATACATATACCTGTTCAACCAAGTGTCGTAATATAAAGCTAACTGTTGAGGCTGTAATTCAGAACAGTGGTGACCTAAATAAGAGCATAAAAATTATATAATATATAATGATAGAAAACAATGTCTTATTAAACAGGAGCCTTGAGCTGACATAAATAATTGAACGAATGACGTTCCAATATGTCACACGGTCCCCCTTGCCGTGCGGTAGAACGAACGACTTTACAAGGGATGAGACATTCCTATAGATTAGATTAGATTAATACCAGTTTCGTGCGTTATTACTGTCTATTGCACATGTGCGCAGGGTATATCACGGGTTGATGGTGTAACAGGTCTACGTGAACCAGTCCATAGTTACAGGCACGCTTGGAGCGCTGGTGCATAGGTATACGTTTACGCAAATCGTATAATCGATGCTTTAACGGTTGGAGCGTAACTGTTAGCTGATGTTGCCTGTATCGTTAAGGTGGTACTTCAGGCCTGAGCTCCAGCGGAATCTTACGCAACCACACATCAAAACACGTCCTGCTTACGACTGCCACGTAACACCGTCGGCACATACCCTGTTAACAGTGAAGAATTGTGCTGTTGATGTGTATGCGTGTTCGTACATTTCTATGTGCGAGAGACATTTTCGGAGTTTCTTTACGATTTATATCTCATGCAGACATCTCTCTCTCTCTCTCTCTTTAAATCCTCTACGAACGCTTGCTATCATGATCCCCAGGAATATATCAAATTCTTACTGTGCGTAAGAAGGGTGCTGTTGTAATAAGTGTTTATTTTTGTTTGATGTAACAACTTATGAAATGTATGAATAATTGACAAAATCTCGTAATATGTTCGATGCTACCAAAACATTTTTTGAATGTAGAATCCTAAGAACTCCTACCTCTCTCTTCTTGTTGCTTGACATCGAGCTATGTATTTGAAGCTGAAGGTTTGTTAACGCCTTGCTTTCGCAGCTTTGGAGTGAAGGCAAGGGCACACAACTGCTACCCACTCACAGACTTTATGAACCACAAGAACGTGTATTTATTTTAGGAAAGCAGGTTTGTTTTAAAAACACTAGTTAAAATTTAAAAAACGAAATTTGAATAAATTAGTATATCAGTGCTGTGTCTCTTCTCAGTATCCCCGAACAAGTAGTCCACGAGCAATCGCAGTTTGAAAATTCTTGATACCGGAAGATGTCTGTACGATTATTCAGCACTAATTTAAGAGAAAAAGGTGAATATCGAAATGGTTTGTATTTTGAAGAAGAAACAGAGTTGCCATCAGACGCACAGTCGAAAATACCAACAGTCACCACACGCACTACAAGTTTCCTTTATGCGATCTGAAGGTTGTTCAAATGGTTCAAATGGCTCTGAGCACTATGGGACTTAACAGCTGTGGTCATCAGCCCCCTAGAACTTAGAACTTCTTAAACCTAACTAACCTAAGGACATCAACACATCCATGCCTGAGGCAGGATTCGAACCTGCGACCGTAGCAGTCGTACGTGAAGATTGTTGCCTAGGTTTCAGCATTCCATGAGAAAGTCAGCGCTGGTGAAAGTGATATTTATCATCTGGTGTAGCTCAGTTGTCCTAGTAAGCAACGTCATTATGCATTCCTCTTGCTTATAGTGTGTTACCTATCTTCCCTTGTACCTTATTACCCTCCTTCCAAATATCTCAAAAGTGACGCGGTGTTGTCATCAGGTGTGGTCTAAATATCCTTGTAAAAAGTGTCTTTTACATTTTCGTCTTGCTTATATTATATAAAGCATAAAGCTCATGTTTTCCTCTAGCTTACCATATTGCTTCATGAAAATTTAAGTTATCTCTCACCTTATTACACTTTCGTTCGCTTGCATCTTTATTCAGATTGTTACATCACCTTCGGCAGCCCCATTCCAGGAATCTGGATGGGAACTTGTGGTGTCACCGCCAGACACCACACTTGCTAGGTGGTAGCTTAAATCGGCCGCGGTCCATTTAGTACATGTCGGACCCGCGTGTCGCCACTGTGTGATCGCAGACCGAGCGCCACCACAAGGCAGGTCTCGAGTTACGGAATAGCACTCGCCCCAGTTGTACGACGACTTTGCTAGCGACTACACTTACGAAGCCTTTCTCTCATTTGCCGAGAGACTGTTAGAATAGCCTTCAGCTAAGTCCATGCCTACGACCTAGCAAGGCGCCATTAACCGTATCTGAAGATAGCCTTATTTGTATTATCAAGAGCGATGTACCACAAGTATAAATAAAAGATAAGTATTCGAGGAGCTGCATACTTTTCTTATTAGCTTTCACTACTTATCCTATTCCAGAATTCACGCCCGTCTGCATTAGATTTTGGCCTCCTATATCTACAAGGTGTTGGCACATTTACCAACACATCATTGGCGACGAGGCAACGGAAAGGGTGTTGTTCTTTCTAATTGCTTACATTTACTTGTGTCATGGCTTCGCCACAATCTGCAGATGTACTGTCCGAATTTTATCGCTTGCAGAATCAGCAGACGCAGGCGTTATTGGATGCCCTTGGACAGCTCGTCCAGGGTCAACGTGCACTGCAACACGATGCGGCAGCCGCCGCTTCACCGCTACCGCAGCCACAACTCGCAGTTGCACCGCCTTTTAGGCACTACAACCCGGCGCACGAATCCTGGACCGAGTGGTCCCGCCAGTTTGGATTCCATCTCACCGCCTACAGAATTCAAGGTAATGAGCGGCAGCCGTTTTTGCTTTCGTGTGTAGGTGTGTCCACCTACCGTGTGATAGTGAAATTGTTTCCCCGACGCGTCGTAGCAACTCTGTCCTACGAAGAAATTTTGTCGGCATTGGACGCCTATTTCAAAGAAACAGTTAATGTAGTTGCAAAGAGGTATACTTTCTTTCGTACAAAACGTACGGCCGGTCAAACTAGTAGGGAGTGGGTTGCAACTTTGCAAGGCCTTACTAGGGATTGTGCATTTGAATGTGACTGTGGCCTTCCTTATTCAGATACTATGGTACGTGATGCAATAGCACAGAACGTTTCTGATGTTCGCATATGGGAGCCGATTTTGAAACTAGTTAATCCCTTCCTTCAACAAGTGATAGACATATTGGATAGACAAGACACACTTGACTGTGCTCAGGAATCTTTTGAAACTTCGCCAGCTGTGTGTAACATTATCCGACCTGCAGGGCGCGCTGCGCGGCCCGGTCAACTGCCCTCGCGCACATCAACGCAGCTGCCGCCAAGCTCTAAACTAGGTGTGCCACGCCAGCACACAAATGCAGTGAAATCATGCCCGCGGTTGACATTCGCGTGAAAATTGCCCGTCACGCCAAGCTATTTGCTTTTTCTGTAATAAGAAAGGACATGTTCAAAGTGTTTGCCAGAAAAAGCTCAGATCAGACACTCTTTAATCATTCCAGGCCCTTTGCTTTGCGCCGGAATCGAACCAAGGACACTCAGGCTCGTGGACCTTCGCCCATGGACATTCATGTAGTTAATTCCACTTCGTCCAGTGACACTGTCTCTCCCTGTGACTGTGTTCGTCCCACAAAAAGTGTGCGTCGACGTCGCCGGAAATCGCGTCAATTAGCGAGTGATGCTGTACCTGTATCAGTTCAAATTGCACGAGACAGTCGCTCTTGTCAGCAGGACAATAAACTTTTTGTAGATTTGGACTTTAATGGCAAGGTCATACCATTCCAGCTCGATACCAGAGCTGCAGTTTTATTGCTCAATTACGACACGTACAAACAACTGGGCAAAACCTCCGTTGCGTGCCGCAAATGTTCAGTTAAAAAGTTATTCAGGACAGCAGATCCCTGTGTTAGGACAGTGCAATCTTCTTGCAACATACAAGGGACCAACAAAACTTGTGTCATTTTACGTTCTTCGTTCTTCTACTGCAGTGAACTTGTTTGGTTTAGATTTATTTCAATTGTTTCACATGTCTATAGTAAATCAGGTCCTATCGGTGAATCAGACTGTGCCTTCAGACAGTGTTTCTCGTTTGTGTGAAGAATTTGCAGACATTTTTGCACCGGGCCTTGGTTGCGCTAAGAACTATGAAGCACACTTGGAACTGAAAGTAAACGCGCAACCGAAATTTTTCCGAGCGCGCAATGTTCCTCACGCATTGCGTGATGAGGTCGCAAGAACATTAAACGATTTAGAATCACAAGGTGTAATTGAACGTGTGCAAGCTTCTCTCTGGGCCTCACCCTTAGTAATTTTGCCAAAACCTTCCGGAAAACTGAGACTTTGCGTGGACTTCAAGGCAACAGTGAATCCACAACTAGTGACTGCAACTTTTCCCTTACCCTGCCCGGAAGATCTTTTTGATAAACTGTGCCCGGGTAAATACTTTTCCAAGTTGGACCTAGCAGATGCGTACTTGCAAATCCCAGTGGACGCCGAATCCCAGCGCGTCTTGGTGGTTAACACGCATCTTGGTTTGTACCGATTCAAAAGACTGCCATTCGGGTGTGCATCCGCCCCTGCATTGTTTCAGCAATATTTACAAACTGTTTGTGCGTCGGTCCCTACTGCTGCGAACTATCTGGACGATATTGTGATCTCCGGAAAGACAGCCGACGAGCATTTAGCACACCTACGAACGTTATTTCAAGTCTTGCGACACAATGGTCTTCGCTTGCGGAAGGACAAATGTGTGTTTTTTGCTCGTGACTTACCATACCTGGGGCATGTCATCAATGCCCAAGGCATACATCCGAGTCCAGAGCACCTCCGTGCCATACAAGATGCCTTCACCACAAAATGTGAAGCAGCTACAGAGTGTGTTGGGTAAAATTAACTATTATCATCGCTTTCTGCGCAATGCCTCTTCCATTTCAGCTCCGCTTCATAGCTTACGCCGTAAGGGTGTTCCGTTCGTCTGGACGACGGAATGCGAACGCGCCTTTCGCCAGTTGAAATCGGCGTTGCTTTCTAATACTTTCCTTACGCCATTCGATCCCCAGAAACCCCTTTTGTTGATGGTCGATGCATCGGATTTCGGGATCGGTGCTGTGCTTGCGCACAAAGTTGGCTCGCATGATCGCCCTATTGCCTTTGCGTCAAAATTGCTCTCGTCTGCGCAAAGAAATTTCTCACAGATAGAGAAAGAAGCTTTGGCTCTCGTCTTTGGTGTTACAAAGTTCCATGATTTCTTGTATGGTCGTCACTTTACCATCATCACAGACCACAAACCTTTGACGTCACTTTTTCATCCGAACAAGCCTGTACCTCCACGTACAGCGCAGAAATTCATTCGCTGGTCTATTTTCCTCTCGCAGTACCGCTACGATATCTTGTATCGGTCCACTGCTAAGCACCGAAACGCCGATGCGTTGTCCCGTTTGCCTGTTGCTGAGGATAAAGCATTCGATTCTTCCGAACTTGCTGGCATGTTCATTGATTCGGAAACCGATGAAGTGGTCGCATCGTTTCTGATTGATTTTCGTCGTGTAGCTACAGCCACAGCTGCTGATCCTGTCCTTGCTACCGTTTTGCGTTTTGTTGCTACGCAATGGCCTTTGTCAAAGTCTCGGATCGAGGATCCGTTGGTTCACCGATTTTTTGCTCACAAGGAGAGACTTTTTGTTCGACGTGGTGTTTTGCTGTTGCGTTCTGATAATGATCAGTCCAGAGTCGTGGTCCCACGTTCGTTACAGTCCTGTGTTTTACGGCTTCTTCACCAAGGACATTGGGGTATAGTGCGAACGAAACAACTTGCTCGTCAGCACTGTACTTGGTTCGGCATCGATGCTGCGATTACGAATATGTTCTTGCATGGCGTGTGCCGAACAACAATCCGCACCGCCGTGGAAAGTCTTTGCATGGCCAAAAGCCACTTCCCCTTGGCAACGCTTGCACATCGATTTTGCTGGTCCATTCTGGAATGCTCGATGGTTGGTTCTGGTAGATGCCTTCAGTAATTTTCCTTTTGTTGTCCGGATGTCTTCCACGACGTCAACTGCCACCATCCAAGCGTTGTCTGCTATCTTTTGCATTGAAGGTCTTCCGCAGACTATTGTTTCCGACAATGGCCCACAATTCATGTCTGCAGAATTTCAGTCATTCTGCCAGGCCAATGGTATTCAACATCTGACATCCACGCCGTTTTCGCCTCAGTCAAACGGTGCCGCTGAACGATTGGTCCGGACTTTCAAGTCACAGATGTTGAAGTTGAAAGAGTCGCATTCTCGGGAGGACGCGTTGTTGCTCTTTTTGTCTTCGTATCGCTCTCAGCCCCGAGATGGTCGCTCGCCGGCTGAGTTGCTCCACGGTCGTCCTCATCGAACCTTCATGTCTTTGCTGCATCCGCCGCATCAGGTTCCTGTGCAGCGTCAGACTTCTGCTTTTGCTCCAGGCGACGTTGTATTCTATCGCAACTATCGAGGTTCACGGCGTTGGCTCGCAGGGCGCATTCTTCGCTGCCTCGGCCGCGCGATGTGTTTGGTTTTGGGGGCCTCTGGTGAGGTGCGTCGGCATCTCAATCAGCTGCGCCTCTGTCGTCGCACGGGTTCTGCCGCTCCCCGTCTGCTTTTAGCGACGGTGCCGTCCGGTCAGCGCCCTGGGGACCCATCTACTGGCTCGCCTCATCCCCAGGTGTTACCGACGCTGCCTTCCATTTTGCCCATGGCGACGCGCCGCCGCAGCCGCAGCCGCCACCGCCGCCGCCTCCTGTTCTCCCGCCGGCGCCGCCCGCATTCGACGCTTCGCTGCAGCCGCCAAGCGCCTCCCTGGGTCACGCGCCGCCGATCGCTTCCCGTGACCAGCTGTCCTCCGCCATGGAACGCTTGCACGCTCCGGACCACATGATGTCATCGCGCGTCGGGTACCCCGACGCAATGGAGGTCGACCCTTCGGCCCCTCCTGTCTCATTATGGGCGCATACACCGCATGTTGACGTGCACCCTGGACTAGGTTTTCAGGCGTTTCCTAGCTCCCCTCGGACCGAATGGCCGGGTGCGGGTGGCACAGCCTCGCCTGTTGTTAGGCTCCCCACCTCATCGCATACGTCAACATGGGGTCCTCCCCACGGCGGGCGGAAGCCTTATAACACGACCGTTCGCCGATTTGCGGGGGAGGAATGTGGTGTCACCGCCAGACACCACACTTGCTAGGTGGTAGCTAAAATCGGCCGCGGTCCATTTAGCACATGTCGGACCCGCGTGTCGCCACTGTGTGATCGCAGACCGAGTGCCACCACAAGGCAGGTCTCGAATTACGGAATAGCACTCGCCCCAGTTGTACGACGACTTTGCTAGCGACTACACTTACGAAACCTTTCTCTCATTTGCCGAGAGACTGTTAGAATAGCCTTCAGCTAAGTCCATGCCTACGACCTAGCAAGGCGCCATTAACCGTATCTGAAGATAGTCTTATTTGTATTATCAAGAGCGATGTACCACAAGGATAAATAAAAGATAAGTATTCGAGGAGCTGCATACTTTTCTTATTAGCTTTCACTACTTATCCTATTCCAGAATTCACGCCCGTCTGCGTTAGATTTCGGCCTCCTATATCTACAAGGTGTTGGCACATTTACCAACACATCAGAACTAATCTAAGATATTTTCCCTCCATGGAGAAATCACCATGTCACTTTTTAATTCTAACTACAATTCCTGTAGATACATATTATTTGTCTTTATGTAGCCGTTTCCATAGCGTTATGCGTGTCCACGCCGTTGACCACTGAAAGGTCTATAGCTTTAAGTGGTATTTCCCCACTGATAGTGCTAAATGTTCCTCACCTAGTGTATCCGCGTCATTGACGAGGTCATTGGCAGTAAAAGTGTAACCCTTTGCAGCAACAATTACTTACCGTCGTTGCTGATGATTTTTGTTTAGCTGCTAAGCAATTGCTGGCATCGAACGTAGAATCCTTTATCGTTAGGTACGCAGTACCTTGGTGATCCCTCAAGTTATTTCTAAAAGTTTCTAGTACAGTCAATATGTTCACAGAGTCACAGTGTTGTCTTTCCTCATATAACAGCAACTCTCCATTGGTTCGTATTCGGTAAGAGCGTCCTCTATTTATTTATTTTTTTTTTTTTTTAAATGTTCAGTCCGCAGCTCGTGGTCTTGCGGTACCGTTCTCGCTTCCCAAGCACAGGGTCCCGGGTTCGATTCCCAGCGGGGTCAGGGATTTTCTCTGCCTCGTGGTGTCTTTCATCATCATTGACTCGGAAGTCGCCGAAGTGGCGTCAACTAAAAGGGACTTGCAATACGGAGGCCGAACTTCCCCGCATGGGGCCTCCCAGTCAACAACGCCATACGATCATTTCATTTTCATGTTCAAATGGTGCAAATGGCTCTGAGCGCTATGCGACTTAACTTCTGAGGTCATCAGTCGCCTAGAACTTAGAACTAATTAAACCTATCTAACCTAAGGACATCACACACATCCATGTCCGAGGCAGGATTCGAACCTGCGACCGTAGCGGTCGCTCGGCTCCAGACTGTAGCGCCTAGAACCGCACGGCCACTCCGGCCGACTTTTGATGTTCAGTCTCCCGTATCCGTCAGTCTTTCGTTCGGATCACAGGAAGATTCTAAAGCTGTACTTTGTGCCACTTTTGGCGAATCCTCGCTCGATGCAGGGCTAGAATGTTTAACATTGCTCGATGCTCGAAGAAATAAAAGATGAATATCGACGTGTAGCGCTCTTGCTAACACGGGAATACTGAATAGGAACGAATGCAAACGAGCAGGATCTGTGCGTGAATATTTATGGCCTCAAGCATGAAGCATACGGACTGACGAACGGCGGTAGCGTCGGAAAATATTGTGTGGTGTTCGACGGGCGACGAATACACGGGCAGATCTATGTGACCCTGTGTTAAGGCAGACAGTCTGACATACAGAACCGACCGCACGGTGATTCGCATCATAAATAAAACATAGGCCAAGTAGCGTTGTTTGTTCGCAGTTTTCAGATTCGCGGGATTGGTAAGAATATGCCACTGTGCAAGCGGTATGGAGAAGGAATGTAAGCAGGAGTCAGATTTTAACAGTGATAATGAGAAGTACTTTCCAACTGCAGCAGAACAAGTTCCTTATTATTTGCTAGATTTCTGCTTAAGTGAGACTGGCGGAGAAACTTCTAATATTCGTCATACTACGCGATGTGTTTCAACAACTTATTACAAACGTTTACGAACGATAGTTCAAAGACAGTACATCAGTACATACTCATTTATTACAGAACATATTCTCTCCAATAGGTAGTTTTTAAAATTGTGGGTAAGGTTATGAAAACTGAAACAGTTAAGTAAGATTGTACGTAAAGATGACTTCGAAAAAAATCTTAATCCGTATTCAGTTGTCTTACCACATGCTTCACATCTCCGCTGATCATAGCAGGATTCTCTTTACCATCGTGGAAATTATGACTGATTTCCGTATTTTGCTCATTGTATTCTCACGTTTTTAACATCTTCTCAAAAAAATTAAACGCTTCTTATTAAGTGAACATGCTACTGACGTGATGTTCGTGCTCGAATATACTATAGCCATTGATATAAACAATAGGTTATCCTCGCGCGTCAGCACTAAAATACCTTTTGGCTCCGCTGTGCTAGAACCAGAAGTTCCTACGTGGAAGGAAAAGTAATATGTACACAGCAACTGAATGAGTCCAGAATGCAGGAACTGTATGGTAAGCTGGTACATTTACACATTTTGTAGGAGGACACATCATGCAAAGTGTTTATTGACCATTCAAGTCTGACGTTTACTGTATACGATTTACTGGTGAAATGTAACTGTGGTTAAAAATGAAGGCACATTGTCTCAGATGTGACAGTTTTATAGTAATATTGTAATATAGTGGATCGCTTGCTCTCATTATATCTTTGTATCGACCTATAGAGTCTTGGCTGCCGAAAGTCGATTATGAAAGGCGAAGGAGCCGACTGTGCATCTTAGACTTCGGGTTACAGTTGTTTGACAGTTCCTTTGTGTTCAATTATGAGAGTAGAATTTGTTGTATAATGGTTAACGATTATTTTTAATCTGCTTGCTTAATCAATAAATACTCGTGGAAGTTGTTGCTGTGGTCTTTGGTCCACAGGCTCTTTTCATGCAGCTTTCTTCGTAATTCTACCCTGTGCACGCGTCTTTATATGGGAATAACTATTACAACCTATATCCATTTGAACTGCTAGTATGGCAGCATGGTACATATTGAAACACATGAAGGTGTTATAGCAACGTCACTTCCAATATCAAGCTACACCTGAGGCAACTGAAGAGATGCGCGGAAAAACGGACTGACCCTCAAACGTAAAAGCTCAGAGGTAAGTGTAGCAATATGTTTCTGGGTAAGGGAAGTGTCAAAATTGTCATTCGTCCCGAACACTTACGAACTTTACAAATGTAGAGAAACAATTTTACTGCTCCCTGATATTGTTAGCAACAAAAGACATTAAAGAAAACACGTACTGAGAGGTCAATGTCTAAAATGGTTCAAGTGGCTCTGAGCACTATGGAACTTAACATCTGAGGCCATCAGTCCCCTAGAACGTAGAACTACTTAAACCTAACTAACCTAAGGACATTACACACATCCATGCCCGAGGTAGGATTCGAACCTGCGGCCATAGCAGTCACGTGGTTCCGGACTGAAGCAACTAGAACCGCTCGGCCACCGCGGCCGGCGAAGTGAATATCAGAATTCCCAGATTACTGAACAGGCGTCGAGAAGACGTTCGTGAACTTGTGCCACATATTGCTCGAATCGCAAGTTTTAGAACCAAAGATACACTTTTTGAATCAGGAGAGGTACCCCAAAAAATAATTGAATATATCATAAGCGAATAAAAATAAGTAAAGCAGACTACTTTTTCTGTTGAACTATCACTTACTTCAGATCCTGTTCTATTGGTAAATAAATAACCATTAATTTTTTGCTCAAGATCCTAAAAATATGCTTTCCACGACAGTTTACTATGTATCTGAACGCTTAGAAATTTGAACTGTTCAGTCTCACTAATCATATGTCCGTTCGGTGTTTTCGTCCAATTGTGTGTTAGAAACTATAAAAAGTATGAAGAATAGAGATGTAGAATGTTATTAAAGTTTGTTTAATTTGGAAGGCTTTAAGATTTTTCACATAAAATATTCGAAGGAACTGCTTTTCAGAACGCCCTCGTATCGTCGTCTGACTTTATCGGAGATACTTTGAAAGCCGCACACACTTTGCAAGCGTTCCTGCCAACGGCGATCGTCCACGCCAGAGCCTAGTTCAATCCGAATGTCTTTTGTCATCGAACAAATGCCACCATTTTTTTTAATTGCATGTTACAACATCATCGAAGTTTGACGAATGTACAAAACTTCTTCAAAATTTCTTTCGATTCTAACATAATGGAAAAACTCTTCCATACTAACTTTAAATGATCGATGATTTGAAAATGAAATTACGATTAGTATACCCTTTGCAGTCAACAAAGTGTCGCATCCACACATCATGGTAGGACAACCTTTACAGGGTGCGGCACCAGTGTTATTGCTGTCGTGCAGCGCCTCGAGGCTTTCGCGATCGGAGCATCGGAGTGGGTCGTCGTGGAGGTGGGGGTACGGCCTGGGAAGGGGTGGCAGCACTCAACCCTGGGGCGGAACCCGGCGGGCCGTAAAAGACCTGTCCGGTGGTTGGCAGCGCCGGACGTGCTGCCTCAGCCTCACCCACCACAAGCCGTGATCCATCACGCGACCCAGCTGCGCCGCGACGTGGGGCCGAGACCACGTCAGCTCCACCACCTGCCGGCAGCCAGGCGACCGCTGCTGGCCTGCAGGCATACGGCTTCCCCGCTAAAGCCGTCGTCGAGAAACTAGGCGGCCCACAGTCATCTCGCCCTGCTACAGCACCGCCACTTAGTGACAATTTCACACGACAGTAAAAGTTCCGAAATATATATTTGGTTGCCTCTGCGTTTAGTCTAGCATACGATGTAAAGAAAATTGATAGCCGTTACGAAAAAAAATAATAAAAAAAAACAGAAACTAACACCAAAAATAGCAGGTATAGAAGTATGAAACCGTAATTTGGTTGCAATACTCACACGTCTGTAATGTGAAACTGATACGCAATATTTCATTGAAAGTAATCTCCATTGCTATTTATACATTTATCCAACCTCTCAAGAAGGCTATGAGTTCCACGCCAAAAAGCTGTTCTTCTTTTGAAGCGAACCAGTCAGCGAACCATTTTCGTACATCTTCATACGAATCGGAGCGTTGTTCAGCGAGAGCGTGTTCCAGTGATGCAACCAGATGATAATCGGACGGAGCCAAATCTGGAGAATAATTATTTCCCACCTGAACGCCTCGAACGTTTCCCTGATTCCCTGATGGGGCGTTACCCTGAAGCAGTATGACTTTGCGTTGCCTTTTTCCACAATACGGTCGCTTTTCAAGTAATGCGCTATTTAAATCCGTCATTTGCTGCTGTTGGTAGCGATCAGTGTTAACTGTTACATCAGGTTTTAGCAGATACCCTTCTGATCCCACCGAAGACAGAGCATTGTCTTCTTTCCAGAGCGATTTGGTCTTACAGTGGATGTCGATGGTTTGCCTCGATTCACCCATTATTTACGATGCTTAGGATTCTCAAAATATATCCTTTTTTCATCACCTACACTATTAGAAGGAGAATCGACTTTCTTTTGTATCTGGCGAGCAGCGCTTTCATTCAGTTCATGCGTAAGCCATTTTCCTACTTTCTGCGCCTTTCCCAGAGCTTTCAACCAAAGAGAAACGGCTTTTTTGTGTCACTTTCAATTGTTCCTCGAGTTCCTATTGAGTTTGAGTCTCATCTTCATCCGTTAAGGCTTGCAGTTCGTAGTCTTCGAACTTTTCAGTGACTTCCCGCGCTTGTCGTTCCTGACGTCAAAATCACCACTTTTGAATTTTTTGAACCACTCGAAACATTGTGCATGTTCGCCGAAAGCTTCAACAAGCATTGGGTGTGACTCCGCAGTCGTTTTGAAAATGGTTCAAATGGCTCTGAGCACTATGGGACGTAACATTTCAGGTCATCAGTCCCGTAGAACTTAGAACTTCTTAAACCTAACTAACTTAAGAACATCACACACATCCATGCCCGAGGCAGGTTTCGAACCTGAAACCGTAGCAGCCGCACGGTTCCGGACTGAAGCGCCTAGAACTGCTCGGTCACAGCGGCCGGCGCAGCTGTTTTTCTCAAATGATAACAGGAAACCAACGCTGTCCGCAAATCGTAGTTGGTAGGCACAAAACTGGACATGGTTTCGGGTTTGAAACAGATTCCAATGTATGGAACTTGGGTTACTTGATGTTGATATTCGATGGAGCCGTTACAGGAAGCTGATGACGCTGCAGACGCGGTCTCTCAAGCCCTACACTGACGGCTAGCACCATATGTAGGGAAATTCCGGTTTCATACTTCTACACATGGTAAACTGGTTACATTTACAGATCAATAGCATAAGCACTTCCGAGGTGCCAGATATCGAGCCATGCATGAACAGCCACATTAACACATGGTGCAGCATCCACCGACGTTGTCTCTCGCACCCAGTCAATCTTAAAGATGGCGGATACTGTCCTGGGATACGTTATTCCACGGCTGCTCAACCTGCTCTTATTGACTGACAAGCCAAACAAGTCACTTCTTGTCGCGTAATATCCCCAAGTAAGTTGCTGCTCGTTTGCAGAGTACGTCGAGTTTCATGGGCAGTGTGTGAGTGAGCATTATCCCGCTGGAACAGTGCTCCACCTTTCTGTTGCAAAACAACAGCAGAAGGCGGTGCTGAGCGCTGGTTGTCGTGTCCCTTGCAGAGGCATCAAAGGTGCATCAGAGTTGTAGCTTATTGCACCCAGACCATGAGGTCTCAGGTAAGGCTAGTGTGTCTTTTAATGAAAGCAGTCTACGAGGCACCGTTCAGCAGGTGAACGTCGTACAAGCAAACAACAGTCACTGGCGTGCAGGCAGGATCTGCTGTCATCGCTGAGGACTGTGGAGAACCATTCCATCATCTAGACGATCCTCTGATGGCACCAGTCGAGCCGTGCACGTCGATGCTGTGGCACGAATGGAAGACAGGTTAGAGATGTTCATCCCTGCAGCCCCACTGCTAATAACCAGTTCGAGACAGTTCGTCTTGATACGTCTCGGCTCACAAGCCCTCCTATCTGCGCTGCGGTAGCTGTACGATCTGCCGCCGCAGCTCTTACAGTACGACGATTCTGGCGGAGTCTGCTCTGCATGGACGTCCAGAAACTCGTCTGCGGGCTTGAGAATGTTCACCTGATCAGTGATACCAACATCGCTGCACAACTGACTCAGCACGTCCAACTTCCCCAATTATCCCCCATGTGGCATATGCCGTCTTTGGATCAAAATTGACGTTGTCTTTCCAGGTGTACCAATCTTTTTCGGCGGGTACATTTCCTTCTTGTACCGGTGATTGCGGCGCATCTTTTAAGAAGAAAACTTAAAAGTATTCAGAGATAAAAAAAGTAGAACAGCGTAACAAGTGTGGAACTGTTACGCGTGTGCAACGAAAAATATCGTCAATCACAACTCAAAAAGATGAATTAAAAATGATGAATTTCCGTTCTGTTGTGCCTCGTCGAAACTTCAAGCGTGGAAGTTCTTAAGGAAAATACAAAATTAATTTAAGTAACATCAGAAACATCATGACTGCATCGTGTCAGCTCTGGAAGTGATATACAGTATAAGGTCCATGAAACATTTCCAAAAGTCCGTAGAGGCAGATGATACAATGTGTGAAAGACCAAAATGAAAGATGTTTTACAGTGTTTATAAGGTTTCTATAAATTATAACAAACTGTTATCTTTTTATTTTGGTGACGATCAAGTAATTTCCGGGGAGGATAAGGATGAAACGGACTACAAGGTTAGAAATTGCCATAGAGAAATAAAAATCAGTTTCATGAAAACGAATAATATGTCTTCTGGCGAAATGGGGCTTTACCTGTGTAATACCCCTTTCTCTAAAGTAATTGGATATTCTGCCGCCCCACAGACGGAACGGCGCGACGTAGTAAGAAAATTATGGAAACACAATCTCTGACTCTTCAAAAGTGAACTAATGTCTCTTGAAATAAACCATTTTTCATTTCTTAAGCTAGGTTTTTCTCTCTCTCACTCTCTTCTGTCTTTGCTTCCGCTGTGGACGCACGCTTTTATAGGAGTTGCGGTATTTTTAATGTCTGCATTTATGTCAGTATATCAATTAAAATCGGAAATGACCTTACTTAAAATGAATCATTCTGTCTACCTGGTTGTGACCCATATTTATCTGTTTCAGCATTTATTTGAGACGAAGCGACAGGAAAATTTCATAAAGTGATTTAACTGATCGGCGGCCATTATGCAAATTTGCGTGATCTATCATAGAACCTGCCTTCATTATCCTTTCATGATTTACGTAGCCTGATTTGTTGAACGGATCTGTATGCACGCCAGCATTGACGATTCAAACCTTTATTACCAGCACACAGTCTAGTATCACCCTATTATTGACAATGACGACCATATACGCCGATTTTAAAGTACAACCTTCATTCATTTCCGCTCTCGCATCTTTAAAGATTAACGCTGAACCAGAGCAGAAACATTCTACCTTACTTTTTAATTTGGGACAATTTAAATATTTGGGAGAGGGGTAACCAAACAGTTGAATGGACTTTCATGAGGCACACATGGTGGATAAGAAACAAAGGCTACGATATATAGAAACATTATGCAAAGTATAGCAAAATACTGAGCACAAACATGAGATATAACTGAAAGAATTAACAAGAACTTGTTGTCATTGGTGATGAGACGCAGCTGTGGACTGACGCTTAAGGATAAAATTAAAACTGAAGACATTCGTAAGAGAAATAACCTAGACACTACGGTAATGCATACAATCGAAGCAGCCGGACGCTGTGACCAAACGATTCTAGGCGCTTCAGCCCAGAACCGCGCTGCTGCTACAGTCGCAGGTTCGAGTCCTGCCTTATGTTAGTTAGGTTTAAGTAGTTCTAAGTCTATGGGACTGATGAACTCAGATGTTAAGTCCCATAGTGCTTAGAGCCATTTAAACCATACAATCGAAGCAAAACAATTGGGATGGATGAGGACAGATAACCTAAGAAGATGTGGAATAGTTTCCAAATAACAGAAGCAGAAGGCGACACCCGAAAACAATGCGGAAGGACAAAGTCAGAAGATCTATATCCTTATAAAATAATATCAGCGATCATAGCAAAACCATTCAGTTTTGCCTCACATGGGCAGTCGAGAAATGATCTAATATTTTACAAGAGCTATGACAATAGTAACACACTATAGCGGATAATATTCACTTGCCCATAATAGAAAGCTGAATCAAACTACTAACCACCCCCAACACCAAGACATCAACTACCAATATAGTACTTATTTATCCACGCTTATACAAAAATAATCAGTGCACCTGTTAAATGTAGATGGAATTCATTCATACAAGAAAATGTAGCAAGTCACAACACACATCAACACACCGTTGACTAATAAAAAGATACTGAAACAGCATTGGAACCTCAGAGTACGGAATGAAGATGTATCAGTATATTAAATCACATTCAGTTTTTGCAGTCATGAGCACTGCATGCACTAATATAAACTGACATGATTTATGACACAGTATTCGCTTAAACACGCCCTATGTGCAATACACAATGTTAAATTGTCACATCCCCATATGCCACACCCATAACAAGCTGTAACCCAGCGCTCGCCAATTTCCGATGCAGTGAACCATAATCGACTTCACTCAATGCGTTTTTCGATGTAACACTATGACTGAGCTTGAGCATAAGAATATCTGTTACCAGTATTAACTTAAAAGTACTCTGATAGTGTTTCTTGCAAATCTGATGAAGCTGTTCCTCGCTTTCGTGCAATACCATGTGTGGGACCACATCAAACAGCACCCACGCCAGCAGGTTGTTGTCGATATGCCAACACCGCTCTTGCTCACGGTGTCCATCCAGTGTTGGCGTACGTAGACAGGGAAGGGTAGTCAGAAATCTGTTGTTGTTTGCTGATGATGCTGTGCTGTATGGTTAGGTGTCGAAGTTGACTAAGTGCAGGTGGATACAAGACAACTTAGACAAAATTTCTAATTGGTAACCGGCCGCTGTGGCCGAGCGGTTCTAGGCGCTTCAGTCCGGAACCGCGTTGCTGCTACGATCGCAGGTTAGAATCCTGCCTCGGGCATTGATGTGTGTGATGTCCTTAGGTTAGTTAGGTTTAAGTAGTTCTAAGTTCTAGGGGACTGATGAACTCAGATGTTAAGTCCCATAGCGCTCAGAGCCATTTGAACCATTTATAGTTTGTGTGATGAATGTCAGTTACCTATAAATGTGGAAAAACGTAAGTTAATGCGGATGAGAAGGAAGAAAAAACCTGAAATTTTCGGATACAGTATTACTAGTGTCGTGCTTAACACAGTCAAGTCGATTAAATATCTGAGCGTGACATTGTAAAGCGATAAAAAATGTAACGAGCGTGTGAGAACTGTAGTAGAGAAGGCGAATGATCGATTTCACTATATTGGGAGAATTTTAGGAAACAGTAGTTCACATGTAAAGGAGACCGCATATAGGACGCTAGTGCGCCCTATTCTTGAGTACTTCTCCAGTGTTTGGGATCCGTACAAGGTCGGATTGAAGGAAGACATCGAAACAATTCAGAGCTGGGATGCTGGATCTGTTACCAGTAGGTTCGAACAACATGTAAGTGTTACCAAGATGTTTCGGGAACTCAAATGGGCATCTTTGGAGGAAAGGCGACATTCTTTTCGAAACATTATTGAGAAAATTTAGAGATCAGGTATTAGAAGTTGACTGCGAAACGATTCTACTGCTGCCAACATGAACTCTGCTTAAAGGCAACGAAGATGTAACAGGAATTGTGGCTCATACGGAGGCATAGAGACAGTCGTTTTTCCCTTGCTCTCTTTGCGAAAGCAACAAAAAGGAAATTACTGTCAATGGTACAGGGTACCCTGCGCCAGGCACTGTATGGTGGCTTGCGAAGTATCTATATAGATGTAGGTGTGGATGAAGGTCTTGGGCTTGGCTTCCCGCAGAACTGCTTTGCTTTGTGTCTCTAAAGCAACCTCTCATTACAGCACATCCACCACTAAGCACTGACATGGTGTCTTCCTTCGGCTTCTGCCACAGCCCTTCATGCCCACGCTGGCTGTCGACGGCAAACCGCCGCCCCCGATCACAGAATTCTGGGAGTTGTGCCTGTTGTACCTGAGTCTAGCCGGCAGGCCTCCGTCGTGTGTGCCTCTCTCCATCACGGCCAACGCAGTGCTCCCATCGAACATTTACCTCTCAGCTGCCGCATATAACCGAGAAAGTGTTAGATGGCACAAAGATACGCCTTTCGTCTCTGCACACTATGGTAGAGAGGGAACATAAATACCATTCTTGAATTAGCTGCACAGGGAAAAGTATCAAGGTGTCAAGACCGACAACGGTAGCCGGCCGGAGTGGCCGAGCGGTTCTAGGCGCTACAGTCTCGAACCGAGCGACCGCTACGGAGCAGGTTCGAAACCTGCCTCGAGCATGGATGTGTGTGATGTCCTTAGGTTAGTTAGGCTTTATTAGTTCTAAGTTCTAGGTGACTGATGACCTCAGAAGTTAAGCCGCATAGTGCTCAGAGCCATTTGAACAATTTTTTTAACCGACGACCGTCTTGGTGGCTCATCAGTCGCACAATAGCTGGTCAGCGACGTGGCAGCGTCTCAATTAATCTCATATACAAAATGCCAGAATTATGTTGGGTTGGGTTGTTTGGGGAAGGAGACCAGACAGCGAGGTAATCGGTGTCATTGGATTAGGGAAGGAAGTCGCCCGTGCCCTTTCAAAGGAACCATCCGGCATTTGCCTGAAGCGATTGAGGGAAATCACGGAAAACCTAAATCAAAGTGGCCGGACTCGGGATTGAACCGTCGTCCTCCCAGAATTATGTGTTTGGATGGTTGTGTGAAAGCCAAGTTTCACCAAGGAGAACCAAGAGACTATATTCCGTCTGTAACCTCAAAAATCTCACTTCCTGCGCGGCAGTAACCCTTCGTTCCATTACAAATAGACGACAATCGGTGCATTTTCTGAACTCTGAAACCGATGTCCTTTAGAAGGCGATGAAAGACATTTACAATCCTTCTCTTGTACGATGTATAATTATTTATGATCCTGATAGTTTCATTGCGTTAGATACACATCTTCAAAGGACCATTTTTATTTCATTACTTACTTGAAGTGATAACTAGTAGATGACCATCATTCTCTGTCAATCGTGGTAAAAATGTTCAGCCGTCAAGATGTGGCTCTAACATCGTGAAACTAGTTGGATCATAAATAAAAATTGATTTTACAGCTGAAGCCGTCTTTTTTATCGTGATACAATTCTTCAGCTGTGGAAGCCATAATGCAAAATTTGCTTTTCTAGAGAACCACTGCTTCAGCTGTAGGCTGCCGTTAACGTTACAACCACAAATTGCTGTGTTTGGAGTGGCGGCATGACCGATAAGCATGCACTGCTGATGGATGGCACCGCATTGTGTGCAGTGATGTGTAGAGGATCTGTGCTGCCGTGGATGACTATCATCGGCGAGTGTAGAGGCGAAATGGTGAGAGGTCTTTTTCTTCCAGTGTTTTGGAGATGCTCAGCGGCGCTACTCTAAGCTTCGTGTTGTGACGAGCAATTGGGCATGAGTTCAGGTCATAGCTGGTAATGGCTGAGGCAAATCTGACGGCGCAACGGTAAGAACATCCTGATTCGTCGAGTGATACCTGTAATGCGACAGTAACGTTATGATGTTTTTCAATAGGATAATGACCGTTTTCACACGACACTTGCCTCAATGAACAATCTATGTGCTGTTGAGGTACTCCTGTGGCGAGAAGGGTCCTCATATGCCATCAGTAGAACGGTTTGGAAGCATCTCGAACGTCAGCTCCGTCTCAGTGCCGATATGCAGAATGTCAGGGACCAGTTACAAAGTTCGTGGGCCAGCTTGATAACCTAGTGAACTAAAGTAATGCATCCTTTCAGACATGTGGTGATGGGGTGGGGAGGGGGGGAGGGGGAGGAAGGGCTGCAACCTCATACAGCTGAGAGGGCTCGAACTGCCAGCTTCTTTGTAAATCTGATTGAGGTTTGCAGTCACTCAAATATTATGACATACCGTCTCAACCAGTAATATTTCATACCAATCCCTCCACCACTAATGGTTGCTACACTCTTCATGTGTGTGTATATTTAATGTTGCAGCTAGAATGTGTAGCTCAAATTCAGAGTAAATAATCCAAATGTACTGTCTGTGCTTTGAAGTTTTAATAGTATATATGTTCACCATGAAAACATGGTTTTGAAGGATAAATGTCGTAAGAATCCATCTATATAGGAAGCAAGATTACATAGAATGGCCACAGTAACGAAGTACCAGATGAAGATGTGCACAGGCGATAGAATGTGTATTTAACGGAAGTGCACTGGTGTATATTTCTGACGATACACATTTCAGGTCGACTCTATTGTATGTTACAAACGCTTCTCTTCTGAAGTAGGGTGCTATCAAAAACCGTTAAATTAGGACACAAAATATGAAACTAATAGCTGGAAAGAGTGCATGTGGACAGAAGTTTATGGTATAAAAACTTAGAAAACAAGGTGCTGTTTACTTGGCATCTGCTTTAGCTTACAGATATTTTAACTTGGTGAGGAAGCAACAGGGTTTGAAAATGGCAGAGCAAGGATACAACTGCAGAACAAATTGTAGAATCTGTTGGATGTAACAGTTACGAAGACAGAAAACCACCAGCAAGAATTATGGACTGATGGATCACAAGGTCTGAGTAACCAAGTAACTGATCATTTAAAAAAAAGAGTTCATTAGATGTCGGTTACAGTGTTTGATTAATACTTGAATCTACACTGCGTTGTAACCTATACGTTAAAGAGTAGAGAAAGTAATTTAGCTTTTGTATAAGAACTGCACTTTTTAGCTTTTTCTTTCGCTAGAGCTTGCTGAAGTACACACCACGAAAAGAGGTAACAGCAGCAGCTGAGGAAATAATGGTAGAAGATAAAAGAGCCGTTACTCAATGCGGATGTAATGAGGGCAGGGGATGAAACGTAACAACACCTGCATGGTAATTTTAAAACTGTCTATGTCGCAATATTCGTCTTGTGCTACTGTGTTCTGAACATAAGGAACGTGAAGTACGAGAGTAACCATCGCTTTAGTGTGTCCGGTATCCAGGAGAAAAGTGAAACTTTTTCACCGTAAGTACCTACAGAGTGTTTCACATCGGGAGTTTCCGTCTGTAACTCACAAAATAATAAGTGAAAGGAGTTTTTATTTAGGTAGGCAGAAGAAAGAAATGTCACTCTTTCTGCAGGCTTATGAACATAGTTTGTTTAGATGTCATCCATAGAGTTACACAACGAACTACGTATAATTCTTTCAATATAGCAAGATATTTTTGTAATATGTATTTAAACCTACTGTGTACAAATAAATTTCAATCAAATATCTGTGTGATTTAGTTTGTGGAAAGCTTTATTGGTGGTTGCAACACGATATTCACGGCTGACTTAGGTCAGACAGATCGCCCTCTAGTATTACGAATAACTCTGAAATATTTCTGTTTGCTGATGACTCTAGCTTGGTAGTAAAGGATGCTGTGTGAAACATTGGGTCGGTTTCAAATAGTGCAGTTCATTACCTAAGTTCATGGCTTGTAGAAAATAAGGAAACTCTAAATTGCAGTAAAGTACAGTTTTTACAATATCTAACATGCAATTCAAGAAAACCTCACGTTTTAATTTCACTGAATAGGCATATGATTAGTGAAACTGAATTCAAATTTCTAGGTGTTCAGATAGATTGTCGTGGAAAGCTCACATTCAGGATCTTGTTCAAAGACTTAATGCTGCCATTTTTACTATTCGAACGGTATCTGAAGTAAGTGATCATTCGACACGAAAATTAGTCTACTTTACTTATTTTCATTCGCTTATGTCGTATGGTATTATGTTTTGGGGTAACTCTTCCCATTCTAAAAGGATATTTACGGCTCAGAAACGGGTGGTTCGGGCAATAAGTGGTGTAAGTTCACGAACCTCTTGTTGAACCCTGTTCAAATGGTTCAAATGGCTCTGAGCACTATGGGACTCAACTGCTGAGGTCATTAGTCCCCTACAACTTAGAACTAGTTAAACCTAACTAAGGACATCACAAACATCCATGCCCGAGGCAGGATTCGAACCTGCGACCGTAGCGGGCTTGCGGCTCCAGACTGCAGCGCCTTTAACCGCACGGCCACTTCGGCCGACCCCTGTTCACGAGTCTGGATATTTTCACATTGGCCTATCAATATATATATATATTCCTTACCGTCATTTCTTGTTAACAATATTAGCTTATTCGCAAGAATAAGCATATTTCACTCAGTTAATACTCGACAGTAATGAAACCTGCATTTGGATCGGACTTCCTTAACTCTTGTGCAGAAAGGTGTGCGGTATACTGCTGCCTCCATTTTCAATATTGACCCCTGTTCACGAGTCTGGGTATTTTCACATTGGCCTCTCAATATGTATATTGCTAACCGTCATTTCTTGTTAACAATATTAGCTTATTCGCAAGAATAAGCAGATTTCACTCAGTTAATACTCGACAGAAATCAAACCAGCATTTGGATCGGACTTCCTTAACTCTTGTGCAGAAAGGTGTGCGGTATACTGCTGCATCCATTTTCAATAAGCTACCACTCGACTTCAAAAATCTTAGCTTTCAAATCGAAACTGAAAAATTTCCTCATGGGTAATTCCTTTTATTCTTTCGAGGAGTTTCTTCAAAAATTACGCTGATTCTTGTTCTATTATTGATTGCGTTGACTTTTTTCGGTTTCATAAACATTTTATTTTTACCTGTTATTACTTTTATGTTGTAATTTCATGTAATGACACGTTGTATGACCTTGAAAATTTGCACCTCAATTTCGTCCTACGGAACTTGACGCGTAAATAAATAAATAAATATTCGGGTGGCAGTATATTCATTTAAGTGAGGTGCTCAAAAGTAAGCCCGCGTTTTAGAACGCACAGTTCAATGTGCCTTCCAGAAGACCTGCGGACTAGATGTGAAGTTGTTTATGGTACGGAGCGACAAGCTTGTTACAAGTAATAGTACTTCCCGATACTTGGCAATTTATGTTGCGTTAGGCTAAGGCC
Source organism: Schistocerca serialis cubense (assembly GCF_023864345.2). Taxonomy (NCBI): domain Eukaryota; kingdom Metazoa; phylum Arthropoda; class Insecta; order Orthoptera; family Acrididae; genus Schistocerca; species Schistocerca serialis. The sequence goes on along the minus strand of NC_064642.1, from coordinate 645,009,967 downwards.
GCTATTAGCCGAGGTACACTAGTGGCGCCACTCATTACGTGTTGCACCGCTATCTCCAGAGGGTTCGGCATCTTGTTGCAACAGTCGTGGCTGGAGCCTATTAGGAGACTGCCAGCGCCACCATTGATCAACTAGCTGCCGGCCCCGGCCGCAACTATATCCACTTGAAGCTGCCTACCACCATCAGTGGGCACTGCGGTGTATGGAGCCTTTTAGCCTGTGCCACCAGTGGTGCGTCTTTTCCCGATGGGCCTGTGCGCACATACGATACAGCACTCGAGTACTTGCTCTCAGACCCAACGTCCTTCAGTAACTTGTTGCTACAGTTCATTGAACACCGTGTTTGTTGCAGGGTGTTACAATATCGTAATTTTTTAATATTTAAATAAGTATGGAAACACCAAATAAAGTAGACCAAGAAATGAGGGAAATGAATAAAATGTTCGAAAGCAGCCGGCCGAGGTGGTCGAGCGGTTCTAGGCGCTACAGTCTGGAACCGCGCGACCGCTACGGTCGCAGGTTCGAATCCTGCCCCGGGCATGGATGTGTGACGTCCTTAGGTTAGTTAGGTTTACGTAGTTCTAAGTTCTAGGGAACTGATGACCTCAGCAGTTAAGTCCCATAGTGCTCAGAGCCATTTGAACCATTTTGTTCGAAAGCACAATAAATACAAAAGATCTAATTTCTGAGATTGAGAGGAAACCTGTAATCTCGGATGTCAGGACAGAAGCTTTGATAAAACAGAGAGACCGAGTCCTTGGTATAAAACTGTAAACAATCTCAATGTAAAATTCGACGAGAGACCTGAGAACGAGAAGAAGATTTTAGGTGTCTTATACTAACTGCACTACGCAATAGATCGTGAAACTGGTCAGTTGAGTAATTTATATAGCACACAAGCATGCGCAGTGCGGAGCAAGAGGTGACACTTGCCCTCTTCTGCATTCTATGTAGAGACTTGATATTCAGAACGGAATTCTGACACATATCTATCAGCGACTCTATCGAACTACAAACTTAGCACTGCTTATCCCGACGGAAAATGCTATGACTATTTATCTTGGGCTCTTATGGGTATTGCACTGTTCGTTCGAAATTAATTCGATTACTGCACAGATTTCGGTGCTGTTTTGCAGTCAATGTTGATGCGAAACTTTTTTAGAACCATGCCAAAATCGATGTTCTCATTCTGTTCTCTGTCTCTTCCACATACGGTCCTCGCCAAACTGTAACTTGCCCAACGGAGTGGCAACAGTAGTTTACCGTTTTCTGTGGACGAAGAAGACCCGTGACGACTTGCGGAATGTATAAGCGGCTTTACAACGCAGATCTACTACAGTGTTCTCCAAAAAACACACCCAAGCTACACTGTATAAATAACTTTTGGAACTGAGTACATCAGCCGAGAAAAAAGTAATGCCGTTTTCTGGGATAGATGAGAAGAAGAAAATGTCAAATTTCAAGGTCGAAAAGGCGTCTTATACCAAAGACAAACTCTATATGCTGCAATTCAGCCCCAAACGCAGTTACATATTTACGAATATTTCACTTCGCATAGCATGGATGCGCAATAATAAGACAAACCACTGTGACGAGGACTGCCTTTGTTCAGTCCTAGGCAGTTAAAAGTCGCTTCTACCCACTAAATTGAGAGAAATTCTGAGATATTTCTCGCATTCAGCCACACAGAAGCTGCTCCAGAGTTACATTTTTTTGCAACAAACGGAAAATACTGCAAAACACATTTCATCCAACTTAAGTTATGCCAGTCAACATTAAAAGTGGAAATTGTGGACGTAACGCAGTAAATCCATTAACGTCGTCCGATGTGAAGTTCGGTAAGCAAGCGAAGTATTCTTCATGTCATAAAACAACAATAAGTGTTTTTAATATTTATTCCCTTTGTTCTTCACCCTGTAGATCATTAAAGCGGCATTTTTTGTTACTTATTTCTGATTATTTCCGACAGAATTTTCTCAGTCGTTCTGATTTTTATGTTTCAGAATTTTAATACGCGTGTTCCTCTAACATTACTGGAAAATATTACATAATTATATGCTTATTTTCTAACTATATTTCATGAATTATTGATTACTCTGGGTGTTGGTACATGATAATATAATTTCAGACTGTTGACTGAAAATAACAGCATTCATATTCATGTAAATAATATCAAAAATCACATATGCTACTGAAATATGCATGCCTTTTGGGTACTAAAGCAACCCGCCAGTTTAGCCGAGAGCGTTCATGCGCTGCTTCCTGGACTCTGGTAGGTGCGCCTGCCACGCATCGAATCCGATGAGGGCCTGTGTGCCGGCCAGCCTAGATGTGGTTTTTCGGCGGTTTTTCAACATCCTACTAGGTGAATACCTGGCTAGTTCCCACGTCCCGCCTCAGTTACACACCACGCAGACATCTGAAACACGTTCACACTCTTTCATGATTTACACTAGACGCAGACAGTTGGGGTACACTGATTCTGTCCTGAGGGGTATAGGGTGGCGGCAGGAAGGGCATCCGGCCACCGCTTCACACTAACCTTCACACATGTGATTGTAAAAGTGCCGACCCTGCGAAAACTGCGGGATAACGGCTTCGAGCAAAAAAGGAGTTTAGGTACTAAAGTAATCTTCCTTAAAAGTGCTAAAGGAATGATTATTAATCATTTAAGATACAATTAGTTATACTTCTGTAAAAAATCAATGCTTGGGGCACGACACGTTCTCAGATTCACCGAATCAGATATATCAAAAATAACAATTTTAGAAGTTGCTCGCTCTTGAATAAATTTCTGCCGACGCCAATGACATGTACGGTTTCTCATTTTCCTACCCTTTCGGTTTTTCTTTTTTAATAGAGTGATGACATATGGTTCTTCATACGACTTCATTCTCTCAACTGACTATCTCTAGAGGCCGAATGACGTATTGTTAACAAGTGGCGGCAAAAGCTTCATGGTTCGTGAAACCTCTGGCAGTAAACGGCGCTACTCGTCACTTCACAAGTGGCGCCACTAGTATCCCACAGCTAGAAGCGGCCTTACAAAGCGAGGATCAGTTGCTGTTGCCACATAGTGTAGGCAGATGCGGGATTAAATTGGCCTGCCAGGAAAAAGACTTCAACTATCTGCCTTCAAAGTAATGTACCGGGACTTGCTTCTTCGAAGAAGGCATCCAGTAATACGGCTGCAAAATATCTTTTGATAACAAAGCCAACCTCCACCAACGTCCCTTCCCCGATTACTGACGTTTTCCAACGACTATCACTACCTAAGGACTGATGAAGACATTTACTGCATTCCTCGTCCTCTTAAAATGGTTTTATAGATCAGATACCAGAATACCTGACCCTGGGTGCAGCTCATTTCTCTCAGAACCTGTGGTAACTCTTTATGGTTCCCCTTATAAGGTAAGCAGATGAGACGTTACAAACAAAGGGGCCAAAGGATAATCGTTAAAATTGGAATTTTATGGTAAGGTGTTATGGGACCAAACTACTGAGGTCATCGGTCCCTAAATTTAAACACTACTTAATCTAACTTAAACTAACTTACGCTAAGGCCGACACACACACACCCATACCCGAAGGAGGACTCGAACCTCGAGGAGCCGCGCGGACCGTGACCACACGGCTAACCCGCGCGGCAATCGTTAAAAAACTGGGAGGAAATATGAAGCACGAACGGTGAGTGACAGCTACCCTGATGGCACGAAAGGACGTACTTTTTCCGAACAATGTCACAAAAGGAGAGGAACAAGATTTCAGGAAGGCACAAGTGATGAGAAATAGAAGAGTTAAAACGGTTATATGTGGACGGTGCTATATCTGTTATTCTTCGCTGATGTGCGACTCCTTCCATGAACTAGTCGTCTCGGTATCAACATATGTCTTCGCCAACTGTCGGTCCTTATCGTCGTATGGGGACGTTGAAAGGCCAGACGCCTACTATTTAGTAAGTTCATGACGTCAGTGACGAGGGAGACCCGTGGTCTTTGATTCATAATCAAAACATCTTCGGTCCCGGGTTCGATCCCCGCCACTGCCTAAATTTTGATAAATAAGCAGCATTGGCGGCCGAAGAATTCCGGCATAAGAAGTCAGCCTCATTCTGCCAACGGCCTTGTCAAAGAGGGCGGAGGAGCGGATAGAGGTTCAGGGCACTCTCTTGTCCTAGGGGTGGGAAATTGCCCCTAATGGTGGAAGAATCAGCAATGATCAACGACATGAGGATCCAGAAGGCAATGGAAACCACTGCATTAAAGACACGTAACGTGTATCCACAGGACATGTGGCCTGTAATTGAAGAAGTGTCATGATAATCTCTCCATTGGCAAAAGATTCCGGAATAGTCCCCCATTCGGATCTCCGGGAGGGGACTGCCAAGGGGGAGGTTACCAAGAGAAAAAGATTGAATAATCAACGAAAGGATAACGTTCTACGAGTCGGGGCGTGGAATGTCAGAAGCTTGAACGTGGTATGGAAACTAGAAAATCTGAAAATGGAAATGCAAAGGCTCAATCTACATATAGTAGGGGTCAGTGAAGTGAAGTGGAAGGAAGACAAGGATTTCTGGTCAGATGAGTATCGGGTAATATCAACAGCAGCAGAAAATGGTATAACAGGTGTAGGATTCGTTATGAATAGGAAGGTAGAGCCGAGGGTGTGTTACTGCGAACAGTTCAATGACGGGGTTGTTCTAATCAGAATCGACAGCAGACAACGATAGTTTAGGTATACATGACGACGTCTCAATCTGAAGATGAACAGATAGAGAAAGTGTATGAGGATATTGAAAGAGTAATGCAGTATGTAAAGGGGGGCGAAAATCTAATAGTCATGGGCGACTGGAATGCAGTTGTAGGAGAAGGAGTAGAAGAAAAGGTTAGAGGAGAATATGGGCTTGGGACGAGGAATGAAAGAGGAGAAAGACTAATTGAGTTCTGTAACAAGTTTCAGCTAGTAATAGCGAATATCCTGTTCAAGAATCACAAGAGGAGGAGGTATACTTGGAAAAGGCCGGGAGATACGGAAAGATTTCAATTAGATTACATCATGGTCAGACAGAGATTCCGAAATCAGATACTGGATTGTAAGGCGTAACCAGGAGCAGATATAGACTCAGTTCACAATATAGTAGTGATGAAGAGTAGGCTGAAGTTCATTAGTCAGGAAGAATCAATACGCAAAGAAGTGGGATACGGAAGTACTAAGGAATGACGAGATACGTTTGAAGTTCTCTAACGCTATAGATACAGCAATAAGGAATAGCGCTGTAGGCAGTACAGTTGAAGAGGAATGGACATCTCTAAAAAAAGGAAAACATAGGTACAAAGAAGGTAGCTGCGAAGAAACCATGGGTGACAGAAGAAATACTTCAGTTGGTTGATGAAAGGAGGAAGTACAAACATGTTCCGGGAAAATCAGGAACACAGAAATACAAGTCGCTGAGGAATGAAATAAATAGGAAGTGCAGGGAAGCTAAGACGAAATGGCTGCAGGAAAAATGTGAAGACATCGAAAAAGATACGATTGTAGAAAGGACAGACTCAGCATACACGAAAGTCAAAACAACCTTTGGTGACATTAAAAGCAACAGTGGTAACATTAAGAGTGCAACGGGAATTCCACTGTTAAATGCAGAGGAGAGAGCAGATAGGTGGAAAGAATACATTGAAAGCCTCTATGAGGGTGAAGATTTGTCTTATGTGATAGAAGAAGAAACAGGAGTCGATTTAGATGAGATAGGGGATCCAGTATTAGAATCGGAATTTAAAAGAGCTTTGGAGGACTTACGGTCAAATAAGGCAGAAGGGATGGATAACATTCCATCAGAATTTTTAAAATCGTTGGGGCAAGTGGAAACAAAACGACTATTCACGTTGGTGTGTAGAATATATGAGTCTGGCAACATACCATCTGACTTTCGGAAAAGCATCATCCACACAATTCCGAAGACGGCAAGAGCTGACAAGTGCGAGAATTCTCGCACAATCAGCTTAACAGCTGATGCATCGAAGCTACTTACAAGAATAATATACAGAAAAATGGAAAAGAAAATTGTGAATGCGCTAGGTGACGATCAGTTTACGGGTTTAGGAAAAGTAAAGGGACGAGAGAGGCAATTCTGACGTTACGACTAATGATGGAAGCAAGGCTAAAGAAAAATCAAGACAGTTTCATAGGATTTGTCGACCTGGAAAAAGCGTTCGACAATATAAAATGGTTCAAGCTGTTCGAGATTCTGAAAAAAGTGGGGGTAAGCTATAAGGAGAGACGGGTCATATACAATATGTACAACAACCAAGAGGGAATAATAAGAGTGGACGATCAAGAACGAAGTGCTCGTATTAAGAAGGGTGTAAGACAAGCCTGTAGCCTTTCGCCCCTACTCTTCGATCTGTACGTCGAGGAAGCAATGATAGAAATAAAAGAAAGGTTCAGGAGTGGAATTAAAATACAAGGTGATAGGATATCAATGATACGATTCGCTGATGATATTGCTATCCTGAGTGAAAGTGAAGAAGAATTAAATGATCTGCTGAACGGAATGAACAGTCTAATGAGTACAACAGTATGGTTTGAGAGTAAATCGGAGAAAGACGAAGATAATCAGAAGTAGTAGAAATGAGAACAGCGAGAAACTTAACATCAGGATTGATGGTCACGAAGTCAATGAAGTTAAGGAATTCTGCTACCTAGGCAGTAAAATAACCAATGAGGGACGGAGCAAGGAGGACATCAAAAGCAGACTCGCTATGGCAAAAAAGGCATTTCTGACCAAGAGAAGTCTACTAATATCAAATACCGGCCTTAATTTGAGGAAGAAATTTCTGAGGATGTACGTCTGGAGTACAGCATTGTATGGTAGTGAAACATGGACTGTGGGAAAACCGGAACAGAAGAGAATCGAAGCATTTGAGATGTGGTGCTATAGACGAATGTTGAAAATTGGGTGGACTGATAAGGTAAGGAATGAGGAGGTTCTACGCAGAATCGGAGAGGAAAGGAATAAGTGGAAAACACTGATATGGAGAAGGGACAGGATGATAGGACATGTGCTAAGACATGAGGAAATGACTTCCATGGTACTAGAGGGAGCTGTAGAGGGCAAAAACAGTAGAAGACAGAGATTGGAATACGTCAAGCAAATAATTCAGGACGTAGGTTGCAAGTGCTACTCTGAGATGAAGAGGTTAGAACAGGGTAGGAATTCGTGGCGGGCCGCATCAAACCAGTCAGTAGACTGATGATCAAAAAAAAAAAAAAAAAAAAAAAAAAACGTCAGTGAGACTGCAATTTGTTAATGAAGGCCTCTCGCTGACCGCAGTGACATACTGGTTCCACACTACGAAAGTGAGATTTCTCACTTAGTTGCCAGGTGAATATTTGCGCTTAATCACACAACTCCAATCAGACCCAAACTCTTCACCCCAAACACTAGACATGATGCTCTCAATTAGGCTACTCTCTAAAGGTTCTTCTACATTACCGCTACCAGTCACAAACTTTGTCAACTATTCTATTAATTATTTATTTAGCGACGTGTTTCAAGGGTTAAACCTTATCTTCAGGCTAACTGGCATTACAAAATCAACTTTACAATAAGGTCATACTGATATTACATAGTGTTTTCGTAAATACTGTGGTCATCCTGTGGGATGATCCCGGCGGAGGTTCGAGTCCTTTGGATAATTTAGGTTAAGTAGTGTGTAACCTTAGGCACTGATGACCTTAGCACTTAAGTCCCATAAGATTTCACACAGATTTGAACAACATCCTGTGGAAGAAGAGAAAACTTAGTAAGAGGCGATGTCACTTTAGAAGCTGAACTGATGTGTGTAACGGTCACTCACTTTGTTCTTCTGGCGTGGCTGTCTCGTTGTGATGTGTTGCGGTGTATCCATTTCCGTGGCTTGAAACTACTCTACTCTTTATCGTCCCCTACGGGTTTTACTTTCTACAGCTTCCTCTAGTACCACAGAAAATATTCCCCCGGGCCTTAATGTATATCCTATCACACTGTCTGTATTTCGTCTCAGTGTTTCCCACATTTTCTTTTCTACAACCCATTCTGCGAAGAATCTTCGCTTTTCATATCTTATTAGTAGAGGAAAACGTTGTACCGTAGTACACTTTTCAGATATTTGCCTCTATCATGCCCTGTAATAGAAGTTTAATGTACATTTCCAGAGAAACATGGTACACCCTTTTAGGGACTTCCACTTCACTCAAGATTTATTGTTGCAACAGTGCATATGGAGTACATGAAATAATTACATTTACTGATCATAGCATGAACGGTTCTGAGGTACCATATATCGAATCATGTTGAAACAACATATTAGTACGTGGTTTTACCTCCACGGTCAGCAATACAGGCATGACTCTGACTTGAAGTCGATTGTACGTATGGCGAATACCGTCCTGGTGTACGTTATTCCACGCCTGCTTGACCTGTTCCCAAGTTTGTAAGCGTTTTTGGTTGAGGGGTAACATGAGTCATTTCTCGATCCATCATGTCCCACACGTGCTCCATTGGAGACATCTCCGGAGACCGTGTTGGCCAGTGAAGTTGCTGCACGTCTTGAGAGTACGTTGAGTGTCACAGGCTGTGACTGCTGGTTAGCATCCCCTCCAGAAACACCAAAGGGGAACGAGGATTGTAGCCTATCGCTCCCCAGACCACAAGGCCTGCGGTGCGACCATCACCAGCGTACAGGCGGAATCTTCTTTCATCTGTGGGACCACAGCACTCCAGTCTGCCATCCAAATGATTCTCTGACGGTATCCGTCGAGCCATGCACCTCGATGTTGTGTAGTGAGTGGAAGACTGGCTAGAGGTGTTCGTGGCCCTAGTCCGACTGCTAATAACTGGTTGGCAACAGCTCGTCTTGACACTTCTGGACTCACAATGCCTCTTATCTGTGCTGTGATAGCTGTACGATCTGTCTCTGCTGCCCTTACAATACGATGGTCTTGGCTAGCGTTTGTGCTGTGTGGACGTTCAGAATCTCGTCTGCGCCTGTAAGAATGTTCACGTGAAACTGATACCACTATCGTTGCAAAACTGACGCGGCTCGTCCAACTTCTGTGGCAATTCACCGAAAGAACCATTCCGCCACTCGGAAGGCCACAGGTTGACCCCTTCCAAACTCGATCAGTTAACTGTAGGAAGCACGAGAGCATCTCAGTAGCATGGCTGCCTGCTTCCTTCACACGTTTGCACCACACTGAACCATTTGGCTGTGAGCATTCCCTATAGAAGGGTAGACACAAGTAACGCTCTGGTAGCTATGCCAATACGCTAACTGTTGGCAGACAACGTTGAAACAATTATCAGTACATCTGCTATCCACATGTGGCAGGCATATGCCATCATTGGATCCAAATCGATGTTTTCTCTCCAGACGTACTATTCTTTTTTCCGGTAGTGTATTTTTTTATTCCATTTTTAAATGATGACATTTGATTTTTAGGTGCTGTAATTTTTTACTGGCATTAGAAAATTTACTTCGAAAAGATAAGGTTCCTCCAAATGTGAAAATATGTTGCATGTTGTAATTTGAAACCACTGCAATCGAGGGGAACATGGCAATACTGCATTTAATCATCTGTCTTACATTATTACTCTACTACTCACCACCAAACCGTGGAATCAAATTAAGCGGAGGTATTATCAAAAATCCAGTAGCAGTTTAAATTAGATACGAAAGAGACGCTATTAGAAACTAATACAAATCTTCATTTTCGTGACAGGTAAAATAGTTCAGTTTACATGCAAGTATGTTTCATGGAGTTCCTGTTTCAAGGTACAAGATGCTGCACGACTTACTAATTATGGCTCATCTGTCCACATGTTATGTAAACAGTTCTAAAAACATGTACCATTTTACTCAATGCAAAATTCCGTATCTAAAGAATTAACAGTATATTCAAAATATTATAATATATTGTACAACACTTAAACATGTGAAATAGTAAACTTTACAAAGGTGTCGCAAAACGCAACATAGTCTCTAACACCAACAAAACCTGAAGATAAGGGCGGAACTTACTGCTTGTGATGCTCTCTAGTGCTCATTCCCTCTTCTTCTTCTTCTTCTTCTTCTTCTTTTTCTTCTTTTGAGTCCACAGTCTTCTGACTAGTTTGGTGCGGACCGCCACGAGTTCTTCCCCTGTGCCTACCTCTTTATCTTGGAGTAGCACTTGCAATTTACGTCCTCCGTTATTTGCTCGATGTATTCCATTCACTGTCTTCCTCGATAACTTTTACTCTCTGCAGCTCCCGTCTGGGGCGATCGGATTTGTTTCCCGACATCTTAACAGATGTCCTACCATCCTGTTCCTTCTTGTCAGTGGTTTCCGTAAGTTCCTTTCCTCTCCGATTCTGCAGAGAACATCATCATTGCTTACCTCATCAATCCAATTAATTTCAACATTCGTCTGTAGCACCACATCTCAGACGCTTTGACTCTCTCCTTTTCCGATTTTCCCAACATCAGTGTTTCACTACAATACTATGCTGTGCTCCAAACGTGCTGTCTCAGGAATTTCTTCCTCAATTTAAGGTCTATCTTTGATAGCAGTGGCCAGGAATTCCGATTTTGACTGTTATAATCTGCTTTTTATGTCTTCCTTGCTAACTCGTTACGGGTTATTTGGCTGCCTAGGTATCAAAATTCTTCATCTACTTCGTGATCATCAGTCCTGGACTTAAGTTCTACTTCTCATCACTTTTGTCTTTCTTCCATTTGCACTCAATCCATATTTTATACTCATTGGGCTTCTCATTCCATTCAGCAGACCCTGTGATTCTAATATCAGTTATTAGACTGAAATGACAAAAAAAAAAAATATATATATGTGTTCCTAGGTACACTACCCTCTAGTTTCAACATCCTCCCTTAAATAGTAGCATCCATCTGCGAATGCGGTACACGGAAGAATTCGATTCAGTTGAAGTTTTACCACAATCCACGATCCATTTAAATACAATTCCATGCTCCAGACGTACATTTGCACGAATTTATCCCACAAATTAATGTCTATGTTTAATACACTACCGGCCATTAAAATTGCTACACCAAGAAGAAATGCAGATGATAAACGGGTATTCATTCGACAAATACATTACACTAGAAATGACATGTGATTACATTTTCACGCAATTTGGGTGCATAGATCCTGAGAAATCAGTACCCAGAACAACCACCTCTGGCCGTAATAACGGCGTTGATACGCCTGGGCATTGATTCAAACAGAGCTTGGATGGCGTGTACAGATACAGCTGCCCATGCAGCTTCAACACGATACCACAGTTCATCAAGAGTGGTGACTGGAGTATCGTGATGTGCCAGTTGCTCGGCCACCATTGACCAGACGTGTTAAGTTGGTGAGAGATCTGGAGAATGTGCTGGCCAGGGTAGCAGTCGAACATTTCCTGTATCCAGAAAAGCCCGTACAGGACCTACAACATGCGGGCGTGCATTATCCTGCTGAAATGTAGGGTTTCGCAGGGATCGAATGAATGGTAGAGCCATGGGTCGTAACACATCTGAAATGGAACGTCCACTGTTCAAAGTACCGTCTGTGTGAACAAGAGGTGATCGAGACGTGTAACCAATGGCGCCACATACTATCACGCCGGGTGATACGCCAGTATGGCGATGACGAATACACGCTTCCAATATGCGTTCACCGCGATGTCGCCAAACACGGATGCGACCATCATGATGCTGTAAACAGAACCTGGCTTCATCCGAAAAAAATGACGTTTTGTCATTCGTGCACACAGGTTCGTCGTTGAGTACACTATCGTAGGCGCTCCTGTCTGTGATGCAGCGTCAAGGGTAACCGCAGCCATGGTCACCGAGCTGATAGTCCACGCTGCTGCAAACGTCGTCGAACTGTTTGTGCAGATGATTTTTGTCTTGCAAACGTCCCCATATGTTGACTCAGGGATCGAGACGTGGCTGCACGATCCGTTACAGCCATGCGGATAAGATGCCTGTCATCTCGACTGCTAGTTATACAAGGCCGTTGGGATCCAGCACGGCGTTACGTATTACCCTCCCGAACCCTCCGATTCCATATTCTGCTAATAGTCATTGGATCTCGACCAACGCGAGCAGCAATGTCGCGATACGATAAACCGCAATCGCGATAGGCTACAATCCGACATTTATCAAAGTCGGAAACGTGATGGTACGGATTTTTCCTCCTCACACGTTTCACCAGGCAACGCCGGTCAACTGCTATTTGTGTATGAGAAATTGATTGGAAACTTTCCACCGGCGCCAACCTTGTGTGAATGCTCTGAAAAGATAATCATTTGCATATTACAGCATCTTCTTCCTGTCGGTTAAATTTCGCGTCTGTAGCACGTCATCTTCGTGGTGTAGCAATTTTGATGGCCAGTAGTGTATTAACTCACAGACTTCTTCCAGCGAGGTGTGCCCTATACTTGTGATACCCTGCTTTTGATGTCCCCCTTCTCTCATTCCTCAAGTATTAATGTGCTTCCAGCGTAACAGATATCTTTTACATAGTCTACCACATGGTTCCGAAATTGGATGTTTATCGCTTATTTTAATATACAAGAATATGCCACAGTTCGAGGTGCCCATGGAAGGCAGTGAAGTTCACGTAATACTAGGCTAGGTGAAAGCTGAAATTGAAAGCAATGAAATTTATGGGGAAAATTTAAGTGTATGTCGAAAGAATACGCTGATGGAATATGGTGTATTTGTCGGAGTAGACAAGAAATTCAAATCCACAGCAATAGAAATGAAAGTTCTGTGTGAGGTTGTTTTGATAAGACTAAGTATCACACAAATGGTGCCGGCCGCGGTGGCCGAGCGGTTCTAGGCGCTTCAGTCCGGAACAGCGCGACTGCTATGGTCGCAGGTTCTAATCCTGCCTCGCTCATAGATGTGTGTGATGTCCTTAGGTAAGTTAAGTTTAAGTAGTTCTAAGTTCTAGGGGACTGATGGCCTCAGCTGTTAAGTCTCATAGTACTCAGAGCCATTTGATCCATTTTTGAACTTTTTGTACCTGTTCATTATGCAAAGAGTTCATATCCGTCGATGTTCTTTGGTTTCACATACACGATTTGGCGTGTTAACGTTGTTCATTGAAAGATTCTTCTCTCTTATGTTGTTCTTTGAGAACACGATAAACTGGCGCGTGTACTGGAACGTCGCTACACGCTTGTGTGCCCAATGTGGTACCAGCAACCATACGAAATACATTATTTGACACATTGTACCGTCACCTAAAGTAACCTCTACAGTGGAGACAGTGGCAAGTAATCAACCTTGTCCACAGGAAGTAAAATATGCCAGTAACACCAGTAGGGGTAGAAGTAGTAGTACCAGTAGTAGTAGTAGTAGATTTATTCGTATGTAGATCTCATTTTACAAGGATATAGGACATGTTAAAGAATTTACAAGTTTCGACCAATTTAAAATAAGCTAATTACTATGCACATACACAATCATTTGATTTACTACTGGTACACGTTACTTTTTTTACAAATAACTTATTACATAGTGTAATACCACACTGTTCACTAATATCCCACTACCAGTCACTGCACACACTATACACACACACACATACACACACACACACACACACAGACACTCTCTTTCACTCACTCTCACACACACACACACACACACACACACACACACACACACACACACACATTGGTGGTCTCTGTGCCATTTTCTGTACCTCAGCTTCCCGTTTGCTATCCTGAAAAACTGAGTCAGCATCCCTCCATAATGAGTGAGATGTTGAGCTCAGAAAGAGGAAGAGGTGTTGTGTGGAATGTTGGATGTTTTATAATCATTATTATTATTATTTATTTGTATAACTTTTTTTATCAAACCTATACTCTGCTTTATCTAACATGTATAAAATGTATCGCAAAACAGGCACTTTTCAGGTGCCTTTTTAAAAAAGTGTGTTCTTGCAATTTCTGTAATCTCTTTTGGTAATTTATTGTACAGTTTTTTTCCGTTGTAGAAAACACTGTTTTGAGTTTTATGTTTAATTTTTCTTGGTAAATGTAAGTTGAGTAAAGCTCTTGTTCCATGGTCATGGACAGAGCTGTCTGTGCAGTAATTACCAATGTTATTTTTGATGTGTACAACTGACTGGTAAATGTATTCACATGGAGGAGTCAAACTCCCCAGTGTTTGTAAAAAGATCTTTATAATGAGCTCGACTACTGTTTTTGCTTATTGTTCTTGTGGCTCTTTCCTGGAGTTTGAAAACTGTGTTCATATTTTGTGCATTTGTTCCCAAAAAAAGAATGCCATAGCTAAGAACTGAGTGTACATATGAATAGTATGTAACTAAAAGACACTGCATGTTACACACTGATGATAGGATTCTGAAGGGTATAACATGCTGATGACATTCTGTGTGCAAGTACCTTTGTGTGTTCACACCACTTCAACTGGGAATCAATGTTCATTCCTAAAAATTTTGCAGTTGTTGCACAGTCTATAGAGGTACAAACCACATTTAATTTAACATTGTCATTTTCCCTCTTGAAACTGAAATTCATGGCATTGGTTTTCGTAATTTTCAATGTGTTTTTATTGCTTATTGACCAATCTTAAACTTCCTTGAGAGTTTCGTTTGCTTTCGGTGCAAGGAGCTCTCTTGTTCTTTCAGTGACTATAATATTGCTGTCATCAGCAAAGAGAATTTTTTGACCATGAGTAACACTACCGGGAAAGTCATTGATGTACATCAGGAACAGTATTGGTCCTAACATGCTGCCTTGTGGGACCCGTATATCAATGTATTTAGGTTCTGATAAGTGTTTTCTAAATGTTTGGGTCTATTTGAAGTATATGTTGTATCTACTCTTTGTATCCTATCTGCTAGGCATGATCGGAACCAGTCATTAGCTACCCCTCTTATTCCTAATCCTTCTAATTTATTTAATAGAATATTGTGGTCGACTTTATCAAAGGCATTAGAAAGATCCAAAAATATGCCTGGTACACATTCATCTTTGTCAAGAGCGTCAAGTACAACTTTTGTAAATTCTACTATGGCTGAATCCATATTTTTGCTACTTTGGAAACCAAACTGTGATTAAAAGATTGTATTTATTCAGGAAATTCATTAATCTGTCTTTCATAATTGCTTGTATTATTTTTGAGAATGGTGACAGCAGGGAAATGGGTCAGTAAATTTCTATGTCTTCTGCATTACCTTTCTTAAGCAAAGGTACAACTCGTGCCTGTTTTAACTCCTCTGGAAATGTCCCTGATGTGAAGGATTCATTTATTATATTTGTTAAGGGGCCTTGTATAATCTCTATGCATTGTTTGGTATTTCATCTAAGTCGACTCACATTTTGTTTTTTAGTTTTTGAACAGTTTTATTGACTTCATTCTCTGTGGTTTGAAGTAACATCATTGTATTTAGTGCAATATTATTTACAGGTCTGTAACGTCTCAGAAATATTTGTAACATGTTCGTTTACATAGTTATCTAAGCGTTGTGGATTATTTATTACTTGTACTTTATCGCCCTCCCTTAGCAGTATGTTATTCTGTGTTTGTTTGCCTCTCCCCATTTGCTTTTTTATAACATCCCAGACTGCTTTGCTTCTATTCTCTGCATTGTATATTATTCTGTCATTAAATGACTTTTTTGCAGCAGTCAGCACTTTCCTATAAATCTTTTTGTATCTATGATAGGAATTTAAGAATTGTGCATCATTGCGACTCTTTTCCATGGGACTGAGGTATTTAAGTATTTGGGAGGACTTTTGTAAGATGTTGATACAGGCATGCATACTTTTGGAAATGCCTTTTCCAAGTTCAATGTAAATAATGTGGAGAATTAGAGAATTTCATATTCACATTGGTTTCCTTTTACACTTCATCCAAGCTTTGTTTTGCTAGTTCTTTTGAAAAATATTTTATTTTGATTTCTGATAGAAGTCATTTGTAGGATGGTAGTTTAGGGAATGATTCGATGCCTGATTTTAGTCTTGTTATTAGACAGAGATGGTCTGATAGTCTGAGATCTTTTACAGCTACATCACATTTTTTCCCTGTCAATATTTGTGTCACATGGTTAATTACTAAAAGTCATTGTAGTAACCCTTGTTGCGCTATTTACAAATAGGGACATTCAAAAACTTGGATGGATATTTATGAGGGTGCTGCTGGATTCATTTATGATATTAGTGTTGGTGTTAATGTCGCCACACGGAATTATGTTGACATTTGTACTTGAGACTTTATCTAGAACTTCTGTTAATTTATTGAAAAAGGTTTCTACACTACCGCTGAGAGATCTATACACACACAAAATGATTAATTTCTTGGTGATATCAAGCCCTGTTAATTCAATAGCTGATATTTCAATGTGTTTGTCTTCACTTACTGTACTGAGTCATGTCTTGATTTCAACTGTGTTCCTTTTATGATATAAATGCATGATCCTCCACTCCTTGAAGCAGTTCTGCAGTAAGAGTTTGCCCTTTCATACAATGGTAGTATTACATGTTGCATTTATGTGTCTCTACACCAGTGCTCAGTAACACAAACTACTGTGCAGTTCGAAGATTGGAGCTCAACTTGGAGTTGTATTTTTTTTATTGATTGCATGTTTTGATGGAGGATTGTTAAGTCTATGAAATTCACCATGTTACTCTTTTCAATTGTTTGTTTTTCTTTGTGACATCTGGTATGTGTGATATTTGGAGTGTTAAAATCTGTCTTGTGAGTGATTGTTTTAGTATTTTTTTAACTGCTGGAGATACTCTTTAGGCAGGGGAACCTGTTGTCTGGATTTATCCTTAAAAGGACTCACTTTCCCTACCAATGACAACAGGTGTTTGACCATGTGCGACCTGAGATCCACCACCTATACTTTCATGAATCAGCTGTACCAATCTTCCCTTTCCAGTCCTCTTTAGGTGAAGGCCATGCCTAGTGAAACCCTATCTGTTGATAGTCCCGTCAGGCACCAGAGAAACATGAGCAAAGTTGGCTGTCCTCAGAGCCGTCCCTAACCCCACATTGATTCACCTCACAGCTCCATAAGGGTGTGGTCGATCATGACGCAGGAACAGCTCAACAAAGTGTACGTTGGTGCCATGAGTCAGGGAAGCCATCTTGTCCAGGTCACCACCTACGTCATATGCCCCACCCATGTCTGTTTCCCGCCGCACCCACTATCACCACATACACTCCTGGAAATGGAAAAAAGAACACATTGACACCGGTGTGTCAGACCCACCATACTTGCTCCGGACACTGCAAGAGGGCTGTACAAGCAATGATCACACGCACGGCACAGCGGACACACCAGGAACCGCCGTGTTGGCCGTCGAATGGCGCTAGCTGCGCAGCATTTGTGCACCGCCGCCGTCAGTGTCAGCCAGTTTGCCGTGGCATACGGAGCTCCATCGCAGTCTTTAACACTGGTAGCATGCCGCGACAGCGTGGACGTGAACCGTATGTGCAGTTGACGGACTTTGAGCGAGGGCGTATAGTGGGCATGCGGGAGGCCGGGTGGACGTACCGCCGAATTGCTCAACACGTGGGGCGTGAGGTCTCCACAGTACATCGATGTTGTCGCCAGTGGTCGGCGGAAGGTGCACGTGCCCGTCGACCTGGGACCGGACCGCAGCGACGCACGGATGCACGCCAAGACCGTAGGATCCTACGCAGTGCCGTAGGGTACCGCACCGCCACTTCCCAGCAAATTAGGGACACTGTTGCTCCTGGGGTATCGGCGAGGACCATTCGCAACCGTCTCCATGAAGCTGGGCTACGGTCCCGCACACCGTTAGGCCGTCTTCCGCTCACGCCCCAACATCGTGCAGCCCGCCTCCAGTGGTGTCGCGACAGGCGTGAATGGAGGGACGAATGGAGACGTGTCGTCTTCAGCGATGAGAGTCGCTTCAGCCTTGGTGCCAATGATGGTCGTATGCGTGTTTGGCGCCGTGCAGGTGAGCACCACAATCAGGACTGCATACGACCGAGGCACACAGGGCCAACACCCGGCATCATGGTGTGGGGAGCAATCTCCTACACTGGCCGTACACCACTGGTGATCGTCGAGGGGACACTGAATAGTGCACGGTACATCCAAACCGTCATCGAACCCATCGTTCTACCATTCCTAGACCGGCAAGGGAACTTGCTGTTCCAACAGGACAATGCACGTCCGCATGCATCCCGTGCCACCCAACGTGCTCTAGAAGGTGTAAGTCAACTACCCTGGCCAGCAAGATCTCCGGATCTGTCCCCCATTGAGCATGTTTGGGACTGGATGAAGCGTCGTCTCACGCGGTCTGCACGTCCAGCACGAACGCTGGTCGAACTGAGGCACCAGGTGGAAATGGCATGGCAAGCCGTTCCACAGGACTACATCCAGCATCTCTACGATCGTCTCCATGGGAGAATAGCAGCTTGCATTGCTGCGAAAGGTGGATATACACTGTACTAGTGCCGACATTGTGCATGATCTGTTGCCTGTGTCTATGTGCCTGTGGTTCTGTCAGTGTGATCATGTGATGTATCTGACCCCAGGAATGTGTCAATAAAGTTTCCCCTTCCTGGGACAATGAATTCACGGTGTTCTTATTTCAATTTCCAGGAGTGTAGTACTCTTTTGTAAAGTCCTTACATTAAGACCCTATGTCCTCTATCACATGACTTGGTTCTGCATTTGGCTTGAAGATACTGGTGGCCTGGTACGCTGCCCCTAAGCTCTCCTGTAACTGAGGGCCTACACCCCGCCCATGGGTACTACCTAGCAGCAGCAGCATTTTCTTCTTCCTAACACTTTGAACATTCCTAGGCTTCTTGACCTTGGTTGGAGTGTGCTGCACATTTCCTACTCCTCGTTCTACCTGAAGCTCTTCTCCACTTAATTCTGGCAAAGGTAGATGTCTGTTTTTGGTGTTGATAAAACTGCCAGCTCGCGTTCTCTTTCTTCCTACCAGCTGCCATCCCCTCTTTCTCCCTTGATCCTTATCATTTCATTTCTTGCTTCCTCCAAGTGTGCCTGAAGGGCACAGATTTTTCTCTCCTGTTCACCACTAGAAATGTTCCTACTGCATACTCTGCAGTTCTAGGAGAGACCGTCTTCTGTTCTCCGAATATTCTCCACGCGGCATATCCCCCAACCACCCCCCACCCCCATGTGAAAATTGAAAATATTTCCTACAAGACTGGCAACAAAGCCCTCTACTCACTACCCTATAACAGCTCCCACATTTCTCACTCTTGGTCAGTATCTGAAGAATAATTAAGTTTAAAGAACATTTTTAATTTGTCAAGGAAGCGAGTTTGACAGTATGTAAACAAAAAGCAACACAAGGGTATTATGTGTAGTGGTTGTTGTTTTTGTACTGATTTAGAGATACAATGACAGAAGAATGAATTACGAGTTACTTTACTTTTAGAGAATTTACATTATGAAGCGTGTTTGGTCAGGTTTTTAAACGTTTATAACTCGGAAAATTTAGGCGTATATCGCGTCTATCTAATTAGTAAACAGTACGAAATTTGTTAGTTAAATACGATTCAGAAACGTTTAACTAGACTTTTATTGCGATAATATACACTGATGAAACTAGTAGCTGTATTTTTTTAACGAATTTTGCGCTATCAAGAATACTTGAATAGAATTTTTTGTGTTTATGTCACACAAAATTTCGAGTTACGTCGCGACTTTCGGTACTTCAGATAAAACGAAGTTTTTTCAAGAACAAGCAAGCTCTTCTGGGACGCTAATATTCAGTTAAATTTTACCCTATATTCTCTTAAATAAGTTCTTCTAGCGGACGAGGAAAATACCTGTGATCTCACTCCGCGGCCATCTTGACAGTGTAAAAGAACACCAATGTCACATTATTGTCCGGAAGCACGTAATGGAGAAATGCTTTTTCGCTTATATTTCAAAGAACGAAGGCAGAGATTGAGAATTGTGTAAGTGGCATACTCGGTCTATGTATCAAACAGGAAAAAATGCTTAAGTGGCAGAAATAGCTAAGAGAACACAAGGAGCCGACGAGGAGAAAAATTTAAGGACAGATAAGGACGAGAATAAGTCATTGTCGAAGAAGTGTGGCAAACTAGTGCAGCAGAGATGAAACGGTCAACATCTGAAGGGTCTCAGAGTCATTCTTATACATTCTCCCCATAAAATACCAGCTTGTTTCACCGAGCTTACTGCTCACCTCCACGGAACCAAGAGATGACATCATAAGACACCCCATCTTTGAGACTGACACATCAAATAAGTTTTAAGTCAAGTGAATGCGGAAGGCACTTGCATCGACCATCGCACATCAGCCGACCAGTTTATAATGCGGAGGCGCCCCAGGCGCGCGTAGTCAAGAGGCTCGCAAATAAATTCTCGTCTGGTGTTCGCCTTTTACGACTGCAAGTCGTAAAGCGGCGATTTCGAAAGAAGCGCCCGCAGGGCTCCGTTTATGGGCTGGCGGGAACCGTAGCTATGGAAGCGCCCAACGCGGTTGTCGGCCAAGTGCGGCAATACCGGCGATGGAAACAATACCGTGGCCCCTGGTGGCGCGCCACAGGCCGATAATTGGATACGAAACACAATGCGACACGGGCCAACCGCAGCCTTCCTGGCTACCCGCTTTATTGCGGCATAGATATTTTGCTGCCGATTTGATCCGTAGAGAATTTACCCGGTTTTTTTTTCTCGAGGGCACCACTCTATCGATAATCGACTCTGTTGGCGTATGTTACTCTTTTTATCTTTGGTATAGTGTTCCAATTTTAACTTAATGTTACTGTGTTTTCCTCTTTTGATGCCACATAACAATTATTTTAAATTTTCGTTTTCACTTTTTGCTCCTTCTACGTCGAAAATTCTGTAAACTCAGTGAATTTTCTCAGCCCATGTTGGTGCCTTGAGACTTCATTTTTGTCCACTGTACTTCAAAAATGGTTCAAATGGCTCTGGGCACTATCGGACTTAACTTCTGAGGTCATCAGTCCCCTAGAACTTAGAACTAATTAAACTTAACTAACCTAAGGACCACACACATCCATGCCCGAGACAGGATTCGAACCTGCGACCGTAGCGGTCGCGTGGTTCCCGACTGCAGCGCCTAGAACCACTCGGCCACACCCGCCGGCCTGTCCATTGTAGTGTGTGACACGTAATGTAGATACTATTAGGAAGTCATAACTGATTTCATTATAACACATGTATCCAATGAGGATGATGTACAAAGTGGAAAGGGAGAGAAAGACTAAGGTGCAAATGTAGAAAAAGGTCATTGGTTCTCTGCTATATTATCTCTTGAGAAAAAAGTTACAAACATTAAAAACGTGAAAAACACTCGCAGTTTTCCTTGCTATCACTTGCTGGCAAACTTGTTTTAGTAAATTTAAACCGTTTGTATAACGTTAGGAATGTGATGCTTGTATTTAAAAAATTATACACATATCCAGCGTACTAGTCTTTCTAAGTTTCAGTCACCTTTTGTACCCACGCAGTATGTTCAGAGTCAAAGGGCATTAAGTTAAATTTTAATATTTCCTGTAACACAGTTTTGATGTATCTAGAAGACACACAGCAAAAGTATGTTGTTGTTGTTGTTGTTGTTGTGGTCTTCAGCCCAGAGACTGGTTTGACGCAGCTCTCTATGCTACTTTATCCTGTGCAAGTTTCTTCATGTCCAAGTACCTACTGCAACCAACATCCTTCTGAATCAGTTTAGTGTATTCATCTCTTGGCCTCACTCTACGATTTTTACCCCCCACGCCACCCTCCAGTACTAAACTGGTGATCCATTGATGCCGAAGAATTTATCCTACTAGTCGATTTCCTTCTTCTAGTCAAGTTGTGCCACAAATTCCTCTTATCCCCAATTCTATTCAGTACCTCCTCATTAGTTACATGATCTGCTCATCTAATCTTCAGCATTTTTCTGTAGCATCTGTAAGTAGGCTGTTCAGGTTTTTATGTTGGTAACGCCACGTACAGCTCTGTATGAAAATCACTGACTATGCTGTATGCAGTCTATGGTTGGTTTGCATTGTTGGAATATTCTAGTGTTGGGCAGTTGGATGTGAACAGCGCGTAGCGTTGGGCTGTTGGAGGTGAGCCGCCAGCAGTGTTTGATGGAGGGAGAGAGATGGCGGAGTTTTGAGAACGGATGGTCTGGACGTGTGTCCATCAGAAAGAGCAAATTTGTACGACTTGATACCATAAACTGATATATATATACTTTTGAACTCTATTAAGGTAAATACATTGTTTGTTCTCTATCAAAATCTTTCATTTGCTAAGTATGCCTATCAGTAGTTAGTGCCTTCAATAGTTAGAATCTTTCATTTAGCTGGCAGTAGTGGCGCTCGCTCTATTGCAATAGTTCGAGTAACGAAGATTTTTGTTAGGTAAGTGATTCGTGAAAGGTATAGGTTATTGTTGGTCAGGGCCATTCTATTGTAGGGATTTTTGAAAGTCAGATTGCGTTGCGCTTAGAATATTGTGTGTCAGTTTAGTGCTGATCAGAATAAGTAAAGAGAGTAATGTCTGACTACGTTCAGTTTCGCTCAGCTGTTTGAAAATCAAATAACGTAGAGGTTTATCAGCACAGTAATTCATTAATTTTTCTAAGGGGACGTTTCACACATCACATTTCGAAAGCTGCTATTCTCTTCATGTCCAAACTATTTAACGTCCATGTTTCACTTCAATACATGGCTACACACCATACAAATACTTTCAGAAAAGACTTCCTGACACTTAAATCTATGCTCGATGTTAACAAATTTATCTTCTTTAGAAACGCTTTCCTTGCAATTGCCCATCTGCATTTTATATCCTCCCTACTACTACAGTATCAGTTACTTTGTTTCCAAATTGCAAAACTCATCTACTGCTTAAGTGTCTCATTTCATAATCTAATTCCCTCAGCATCACCCAACTTAATTCGACTACATTCCATTATCTCGTTCTGCTTTTGTTGATGTTCATCTTATATCCTCCTTTCCCGACACTGTCCATTAGGTTCAGCTGCTCTTCCAGGTCCTTTGCTGTCTCTGACAGAATTACAATGTCATCGGCAAACCTCAAAGTTTTTGTTTCTTCTCCATGGATTTTAATTCCTACTCCAAATTTTTCTTTTGTTTCCTTTACTGCTTGCTCAATATACAGATTGAACAGCATCGGGGATTGGCTACAACACAGCCTCACTCCCTTCCCAACTACTGCTTCCTTTTTATGCCCCTCGACTCTTATAACTGCCATCTGATTCCTGTACAAATTGTAAACAGCCTTTCGTTCCCTGTATTTGACCCCTGCCACCTTCAGAATTTGAATGAGAGTATTTCAGTCAACATAGTCAAAAGCTTTATCTAAATCTACAGATGCTAGAAACGTAGGTTGGCCTATCCTTAATCTATCATCTAAGATAAGTCGTAGGGTCAGTATTGCCTCACGTGTTCCAAGATTTCTATGGATACCAAACTGATATTCCCCATGGTCGGCATCTACCAATTTTTCCATTCGTCTGTATAGAATTCGTGTTAGTATTTTGCAGCCTTGACGTATTAAACTGATAGTTCGGTAAGTTTCACTCCTGTCAAAACGTGCATTCTTTGGGTTTGGAATTATTACATTCATCTTGAAGCCTGAGGGCACTTCGCCTCTCTCATACATTTTTCTCACCAGATGGTAGACTTAGTCAGGGCTGACTCTCCCAAGGCTATCAATAGTTGTAATGGAATATTGTCTACTCCAGGAGCCTTGTTTCGACTCAGGTCTTTCAGTGCTCTGTCAAACTTGTCACGCAGTATCATATTTCCCATTTCGTCTTCCTCTACGTCGTCTTCCACTTCCATAACATTGCCCTCCAGTACATCGCCATTGCATAGATCCTAAATGTACTCCTTCCACCTTTCTGCTTTCCCTTCTTTGCTTAGAACTGGTTTTCCATTTGAGCTCTTGATTTTCGTACAAGTGGTTCTCTTTTCTCCAAAGGTCTCTTTAATTTTTCTGTAGTCAGTAACTATCTTAGCCCTAGTGATATATGATTCTACATCCTTACATTTGTCCTATAGCCATCCCTGCTTAGATGTTTTGCACCTCCTGTCGATCTCATTTTTGAAAGTTTGTATTCCTTTTTGCCTTCTTCATTTACTGTGTTCTTATATTTTCTCCCTTCATCAATTAAATTCAGTATCTCTCCTGTTACCCAAGGATTTCTCTAGCCCTCGTCTCTTTAACCTACTTCGTCCATTGTTGCCATCACTGTTTTAGCTCTCAAAGCTACCCAATCTTCTCTACTGTATTTCTTTCCCCCGTTTTTGTCAATCAATCCTTAATACTCTCTCTGAAACTCTCTAAAATATCTTTTTTTTGTCTAGTTGATCCAGATCCCATGTCCTTAAATTCCTACCTTTTTTTTGTTTCTTCAGTTTATGTCTACAGTTCATAACCAATAAATTGTGGTCAGAGTCCACATCTGCCCCTGCAAATGTTTTACAATTTAAAACCTGGTTCCTAAATCTGTATCTTGTCATTATATAATCTATCTGAAACCTTCTAGTGTCTCCGGGCCTCTTCCACGTATACAACCTTCTTTCATGATTCGTGAACCAATTGTTAGCTACGATTAAGTTATGCTCTGTGCAGAATTCTACCAGGCGGCTTCTTCTTTCATTCCTTACCCCATTCCATATTCACCTACTACTTTTCCTTCTCTTCCTTTTCCTTATATCGATCTCCAGTCCCCCATGACTATTAAATTTTCGTCTCCCTTCACTATCTGAATAATTTGTTTATCTCAATATATATTTATTCAATCTCTCCCTCATCTGCGGTGCTATTTGGCATATAAACTTGTACTATTACGGCTTCGTGTTTATCTTTGCTACAATAATGGGTTCACTACGCTCTTCGTAGTAGCTTACCCGCGTTCCTACTTTTTTTTATTCATTATTAAATCTACTCCTGCATTACCCCTATCTGATTTTGTATTTATAGACCTGTATTCACCTGACCAAAGGTCTTGCTCCTCCAGCCACCGAATTTCACTAACTACCACTATATCTAACTTTAACCTATCCATTTCCCTTTTTAAATTTTCTGAACTACCTGCCCGATTAAGGGATCTGACATTCCACGTTCCGATCCGCAGAACGCCAGTCCTGTTTCTCCCGATAACGACGTCCTCCTGAGCAGTCCCCACCCAGAGATCCGGTTGGGGAACTATTTTACCTCCGTAGTATTTTACCGAAGAGGACGCCTCATTATTCAGCCATAGAGTAAAGTTGCATGCCCTCGGGAAAAATTACGGCTGTTGCTTCCCCTTGCTTTCAGCCGTTAGCAGTACCAGCACAGCAAGGCCGTTTTGATTAATGTTACAAGGCCAGATCAGTCAGTCATCCAGACTGTTGCCCCTGCAACTACTGAAAAGGCTGCGGCCCCTCTTCAAGAACCACACGTTTGTCTGGCCTCTCAACAGAAACCCCTCCACTGTGGTTGCACCTACGGTGCGGCTATCTGTATCGCTGTGGCACGCAGGCTTCCCCATCAGCGGCAAAGTTCATGGTTCATGGTGGGCAGAAGTATGTATGAAACGGGAATGGTCTCCCCGGCTTAGTTTGTTTTTAAAAAAAGTTTAGGTTATCTTAAAATCTATCGACCTTTTGGCAAAGGTATGTATAAAACACAAAAGCATCTCTTGTAGCAGTAAGGCATCACTTCCCTAGATACGACAGATCAGGAACAACGTCCACATCAATTTCCAGCGCGCAGGTACGCTGAGGTCATCAGGCGAGGAAGCGAAATAAGTTGTTGACTAGCCAGCTTCCTTTCAATTACCGAAAAATGCTAATTGAAAAATAAAATTTAATGTAAAATGTGAAAAGTGTAACTAGAACGACGAATGTAGTAACAGTACGATTGAAAATACAACGGTACTACACTTTTAAAAAACCTCCATATTTAACAGCATGAAGCCGGAATGATATATGATTTGTAAATACGCCCAAGTGTGCTATAGTTAGTTACTTGTTGAAGACATCACTAGTAGGAACTGCCTGATCGAACGTAACATGAGGGCCCCATCCAGGGCCAGCGCAAGCCTAATTGAAGCACCGGGCGAGCTGCAACAATCTCTACTCGACGAACGTCATAGTATTATCATTTACTACTTCCTTCGTATCTGATTATTCAGAAAAGGGTAAAATATTAATCTTCATCGCCGTATTCCTTGGCTTTTCTACGCTTTATTTTCGTTCTAGCTATTTGACGACACGTGCTTATTCAGCGCCCAGCCAATTTTTCAAGTACTAGATCATAAGAAAAGAAATTTTCCTTTCTGCAACCTTGAAGGAGACGAGGTCTAGCTTATTAGCACAGTTCATGCACAGTGCTAATTGTACTGTACATTAAGAATTCTAACATATTACATCAACGTAAATTACTTTATTATCCCATTGCAACAGATAGTGTCGATGCCCTTTGCCGCGGTTAGAGAAAGTAATAAAAGTGTTCCTGATCATACTTGACTCCCTCATCCAACTACCAAAACGGATCGTCTGTTATTCAGCCGTAAAGAACCCAACAACCGCTACAGTGGTTCTTTTATAAATAAAGATAACAGTTGACTAACTCGCTTACATACTCAGCGGCCACATGAACATAACAATGGCTACTCTGAAAACAAAACAAGAAAGAAATGTATGTCCATTCTTCTGATGGAAGGTCTGAGGGACTTCGGACGTTCACTTACGTAATAAAACGGAACACCCGTAGCCGTCCTTCCGACGTTATTTATTATATAGCTGTCAGTTTCGATACCTCGAAATACCATCTTCAGTACTCAAATCACAGTGAGGAGGTGAACTCCAAGGGTACACAATCCCACCAGCGGCCAACATCTCTGAACTGGTTTCCATCGACTACTGTAACAGCGATGTTCTGTCTGCAACCATCAACATCGCTGTTACGGTGGTCAACAGAAACCAGTTCAGAGATGTTGGCCACTGATTAGATCATGTATACGATTTGCGTTCACCTATTCAGCGTCAGTTAAGACCTGAATATGGTGTATTTAATGACCTAAAACAGCACATACATAATAAGTAACATCGGAAGAACTGCTGCAGCTGTTCCACTTAATTACGTAAGTAAGAAATCAGTTTTCACAAAATGGTCCTCCACTCTCTTGCCTTGTCCAGTGGGGCGGCAAACCTGCTACTGCGTTGTCGGCGGTCACATGTACCACCCATGGCATCCACATTTTTTGCACGTGCCTTGCGCCTACCCTGGCCCCATCTCACAAAACCGCTCAACAAGCGGAGCAGTGACGTAGTTGCGCACTGTGAGGACGTACTGTTCATAAATTGTATAGCTTTACACACTGAAGAGCCAAAGAAACTGGTACACCTGCCTATCATACAGGGTTCCCGCTGGTACGTAGAAGTGCCGCAGCACGACGTGGCTTGGACTCGACTAATGTCTGAAGTTGTGATGGAGAGAATTTACACCATGAATCCTGCAGGGCTGTCCGGAAATCCGTTAGCTTAGGAGGGGATGGAGATCACTTCTGAACAGCACGTTGCAAGGCATCCCAGATATGCTCAATAATGTTCATGTCTGAGATGTTTGGTGGCCAGCGGAAGTGTTCAAGCTCTGAAGAGTGTCCCTGGAGGCACTCTGTAGCATTTATGGACGTTTCAGGTGTCGCATTGTCCTGCTGGAACTGTGGAAGTCCGTCGGAATGCACAATAAACACGAATAGATGCAGGTGATCAGACAGGATTTTAACGTATGTGTCTTCTGTCAGAGTCCCATCTAGCCGTATCAGGGGTCCCATATCACTACATGCAATTACAGATTCTCCACCAACTTGAACAGCCCCCTGATGACATTCAGAATTCATGAGGTTGTCTCCACACCTACACAACAGTCAAATGTTGGTGTTGATGGGTTCAGGCGAGGTGTAAAGGTTTGTGTCGTGCATTGATCAAGGGTACAGGAGTGAGACTTCGACATCAAAAGCCCATATCGGTGAGATTTCTTTGAATGGTTCGCACGCTGCCACTTGTTGATGGCAGCACTGAAGTCTGCAGCAATTTCCGTAAGGGTTACACTTCTGTCAAGTTAAACGATTCTCTTCAGTCGGCGTTGGTCCCGTACTTGCAGGTTCTTTTTACAGCCGCAGCGATGTCCAAGATTTGATGTTTTACCGGATTCCACATATTCAAGGTATACTCATGAAATGGACGTACCTCGGTCGCTACCTCGGAGATGATGTGCCCCATCGCTCGTGTGCCGACTGTAACACCACGTCAAAACACGCTTAAATCTTGATAAACTGCCATCGAAGCAGCAGTAACCGATCTAACAACTGCACGAGACACTTCTTGTCTTATATAGGCGTTGCCGACAGCAGCGCCGCATTATACCTGTTTGCACATCTCTATAAGGGTGCCTATAGCAGTTTCTTTGGCTCTTCAGTGTAATTCGAAAACTGGTCTTTTCCTCAATGACGGACCACCACCACTGCTTTCAGCAACAAACAACGAGACCAGCATGTATGTATGCATGTATATTGCTCATATAGTTCGGACAGCTGCCTTTAAAGAAACAATATGAAATAAGCCGATCACATAAAATCGGTATTCCTGAGGACGAATTGGAAAACTTATTCAAGACACAAGTGTGACTATGCTACATTATTCTTCCAGGATTTGGAGTTCTTATCAAGAAGGAACGACCACAAACATTGAACCAACTGGGTGACATGCTACCAGAACATAACTAGTGGGACAACAAGGACATCAGTGCATTTTATTAGTGAAAGTTGCCTATATCAAGGGGAGGTATGCACTCAGGGGCAAATCTATTGGTATTCATTGATTGACATGTCATTAATCTATTTTTCTGCTAAAATGATAATTCCTTTTGATTGACAGGTCCTTAACCTATGGTTTCTCCACCACCTCCCCCTCCTCAAACCCCTCC
The DNA here is from genome assembly GCF_023864345.2 of Schistocerca serialis cubense. Classification (NCBI taxonomy): domain Eukaryota; kingdom Metazoa; phylum Arthropoda; class Insecta; order Orthoptera; family Acrididae; genus Schistocerca; species Schistocerca serialis. The sequence continues at coordinate 644,980,951 of NC_064642.1, read as the reverse complement.
AGAGACCTCCAAACCACACCCTCCCTCTCGCGGCTGCAGGTACAGTTTCAGGTCTGAGTCATTCGAATAGTCCCTTCTCACACTTATTAATTTGATTAAATTGAGAAATTACTTAAGCCCTCCCCTCTGGTAAACCTCCCACTCCCGGAAATTGGCGGGAAAAAAACTGAGTTGATCTGTCATTTGGAGTGAAATCCATTGCAGTGTATCGAATATTGCTTAAACAATTTAGACAATCCAGAATGAGATTTTCACTCTGCAGCGGAGTGTGCGCTGATATGAAACTTCCTGGCAGATTAAAACTGTGTGCCCGACCGAGACTCGAACTCGGGACCTTTGCCTTTCGCGGGCAAGTGCTCTTGGTTTTAATCTGCCAGGAAGTTTCAAATTTAGACAATGTTTGGAATAATGTTTATTTAAACAATTTAGGGGATTCCAGACAGTGTATGAAGTATTGTTTATTTATTTATTTAAAGAATTTTTCAGGAAATCGATCCACCCCCCTTTCTCTCCCTTCCCCCTCTCTTCCTCACTGGAAATTGGCGGCTCTGTGGTGAAGAGGAAGGTTCTCACGAAGGGAAATTCCAGAGTATATTATTTACTTACAAAAAAAATAATTTTGCGGAGCTTGGATTTCTCTTGCTCATCATTCAATGCTGTTTGGGAAGATGTAGGCCTTGTAAGAAGTAATTAAATGGATTGCTCTTCTTTTAATTCTGATCGCACAAGGAATACTGTTGTGAAACACGTATCACATGTGATTACACAGTTAAAAATCTTTCGATCGTGAAGCACTTACTACCCGCTGTCCTCTGTACACTGGACCACACAGAACGCCACCGGACATGATACCAGGATTTGGGGTGCACCGGCGGCCCCACAAACAGGAGATGCAGATATCTTAGCACGTCTTTTTTTAATTTCAAAACGGTACTTACTTAAAAAACACTCCTCGTATATGTGTAGAAAAACCACTTCATTTGGAGGTAACGCCATATCTCTATTTATAAGGCTTGTGTAGTTTTTAACATGGACATCGTTAGCGATAGTTGTGAGTATCTGTAAAACCAAGACCGCTTGTAATAGTAACATAGTCGTTGCGATCGTGCTTTTAACATCTGGCAGATTGTAAGACCGTTACGTTCTCTTTCGAAGACATTGTGCTACCACTCGCAAGAAAAAAATTATGAAACATGTCCACCCATCGCTGATTTTAGCTCAGTATTGTTTCGTATCTCCACCAATCATTTATTGACGAAGTATTATGCTTAGTGGTAGGTGATGCGTGATAGATTCGCCTTGAGGATTAGCGTTATAAAGTGTGTGTGTGCTCTGTCTTATGCAAAAAAAAAGACTATGTCCAGTCGTGAGGAAGGCATGGATTTGATATGGAATACTGCAATAGCCGCCAAAGGAAAGAAAAAAGTTAGTTGGAAAAGTATGCCAAGTCATACGAATGTTACATATATTTCTATTTCCAGAGCCACTGCCTTCAGCAGGGCGTATTTTCGATACTTCGCTCATTGTGGAATGTCGTCCAATTGAACCGCGATTGTAATACTTAATTGTGAGCACAGTGACAAAATACATGTGGCCGGTTTCCTCGGACGATTCTTCTGGCGGTGCATATAACTACGAGCTGTCCGAATTGAAAGGCTTGTTGGTTTACAGGAATGTACCCGATCTAACCGTGTCGTCCTCTAGACATTCTGAATAGCGGACTAATACTCAACATGTGTTGGACAGTCTTCGTGATCCTGTGTATCGCCAGTGGAAATTTGAGAAAATTCAATACAGATATGTTTGGAATGGACCATTATTCCCTCCCATGTAAATTGTCCGGCTGACTCCTTTCTGCATATTTCCCATCTTTATTTGGTTAAGACAACATTGAGTGTGGTGTGTGCAACTTGCAGGTGAAAGACAGATGGAAAACACGTTTGCTGGTTCTCTAGACATGAGGAACGCCTTAGTTGACTTTGTAAATTGTAGGGATGATGTGGAATCTGTTGTTTCACCGACATCTGTATTCACAAGTGGAAATATCAGTGCCAGTATTTTTTTTTTTTCGAATTTTCATGTAAAGATCTTCAGAGCTGGGATAAGTTTCTAGTTATTCATTGATTTATAACTCGCTACACCTCTCTAAACTTTCGGATTTCGAGAAATGGTTTCCAGTCTATATCTTCGCAATTATAGTGTGCAATCGATGGGTAGCATACTGCTAAGTGATTGATATCGAGAAGTACCGTGAAAATGGTATGATGTTCCGGCAAACCATGTGAAAATACATGTGTTCTTGTAATCTCAGGATCTGGAGATGGGTGTAGAGTCCCTGTGGGGGTTTTGTTCAGTCGCACGCAAAAATTAATCGCATAACGCTGCTCCAAGTGCTGCTCCATTTTCGCCTCTTCTACTTTTCGACCGAAGTCCATGGCATTTACCCACGCTGCAAGTGATGTGCACTCTCCAGCGTTCCAGAGGCAATTGTCGCAGTATCAGTTCGTTCCCTGAGTCCCCCCACTCCCACGACATCCCCCAATCGGCGAAATCGGTCCGTGCACTTTCCCCCACTCACAAATGAATCAGTCTTGCTTCTGAAACACACCTTTTACACTGCAATCGAATTCCCTCCAAATGACCGATCAACTGAATCTTTTCCGTTCCAGTTTCTGAAAGGGGGCTGTACTGGGGGGGAGGGGTTTATTAATAGACCAGTTTAATTAAGTAGTTAATCAAACTGGTTAAAAGTCAGAGAGGTCTATTTGAATAACTCAAATCTGAAACTGTACCTGTAGCAGTGACGGGGAGAAGGTGGGTTGGTGGTTTCCTGAGGGGGAGGGGGTGGGGGAACAACAGGTTATGGTTCAAATGCCTCTGAGCACTATGGGAATTAACTTCTGAGGTCATCAGTCCCCTAGATCTTAGAACTACTTGAACCTAACTAACCTAAGGACATCACACACATCCGTGCCCAAGGCAGGAGTCGAACCTGCGACCGTAGCGGTCTCTCGGTTCCAGACTGTAGCGCTTAGAACCGCTCGGCCACCACATCTGGCCAACAGCTTAAACACCTGTCAATCAAAAGGAAGGATCCTTTTAGCAGAACAATGGGTTAAGGACCTATCAGTCAAAGGAGAACAATAGGTTTGCCCCTGAGTGTATACCTTCCCCTGACATAGGCAACCTGAACTAACAAATTGCACTGATGTCCTTGATTTCCCACTACTTACTGTAACAGATCAGCATATCCAACATTAAAATGTGACAGAAATGTTACACTAATATAAATGGGAATTGTTGGGAAAAGGTGACGATCTTTTCATGAAACCCTGGTGGGAAAAGTGTTCCAAGAAGAGTGAGCAACCATTATCTCATATCGATCATAATAATAAAGTATGGATGATTACTGCATCTAATCCAATATGTGATCAAAAGTATCTGGACACAACATCACAACAGAATTCCAGTTTGCATTAGGATCCACTGCAGGTACTATGACAGTTAGGTGGAAGTTGAGAAAACTTGATTTCATGGTCGAGTGGCTGCTCATAAGCCACACATCACGCCCGTAAATGCCAAACGACGCCTCGCTTCGTGTAAGGAGCGTAAACACTGGACGACTGAACAGTGGAAAATCGTTGTCTGGAGTGACTAATCACGGTACACAATGTGGCGATCCGAGGGCAGATTGTGGGTGTGACGAATGTCCAGTGAACGTCATCTGAAAGCGTGTGTAGTGCCAACAGTGAAATTCGGAGGCAGTGGTGTTATGTTGCGGTCGTGTTTTTCGTGGAGGGAGCTTGCACCCCTTGTCGTTTTGTGTGGTGCTATCACAGCGCAGGATTACACTGATGTTTTAAGCACCTTCAAGCAAGAAAGTTGAAGAACACATCGGGGATGGCGATTGCATCTTTCAACACAATCGAGCACCTGTTCATAATGCTCTGCCTGTGGTGGTTACACGACATTAACATCCCTGTAGAGGACTGGATGGCCCAGAATCCTGACCTTAATGCTATAGCAAACCTTTGCAATGTTTTGGAACTCCGAATTCGTGCCAGGCCTCACCAACCGACATCGATACCTCTCCTCAGTGCAGCACTTCGTGAAGAATGGCCTGCCATTTCCCAAGAAACTTTCCAGCTTCTGACTGAACGTATGCCTGCGAGAGTGTAAGCTGTCATCATGGCTAAGGGTGGGCCAAAATCATATTGAATTCCAGCAGTACGGATGGACGGCGCCACGAACATATAAGTCATTTTATGCCAGGTGTACGGATACTTCCCCCTGCCCCCCCTCCCCATCCTGTACATCAATTTGAAAATTATGTATTTAGATGTAGCCCAGTCAACGAAGACTCTACTATGAGCAGTTCCCACGTTGCAGGGAGTGAGAAAATCGTAACAGAGTTTTGACTTCCGTCCCTATGCTGTTGGAAAAGACTGATTCAGTGCACATTGGACAGACATGGAGAAATTACAAGATAAGTTTCTGAACATTTAACAGAAATGAAAAGTGGCAGCACGCACTCCACATTTGCATACCATCTCATCAAAAACAACCACCAGAGAAATGACATAGAAACAAACGTCCAAATCCTAAAACACAATAATCATCTGTACCAATCTTTAACAGCAGAAAAAATTACCGCATCCAAAAATCTGCTACGCAGGGCAAATCTTACCAGTAGCAAACACTTCTACATAACAAAACAGTATCCAATGAAGTAAACGAATTATCGGACATCACAAAATAAACACACACACACACACCCACACACACACACAGTGTCAAATAGAACGGAACAGTTTCAAAGTTCTCGAACATCAAACCAAAAGAAAACAGCAGAAAGAGGACAGTCGAAAGCACATCGGAAACTTAAAACTGAGCAATGAAACGTGTTTCCAAATTACAACAAAACAGCAAGATGCAGTATCCCTAAGCGAACAGGAGAAGCCGGCCGGGGTGGCCGAGTGGTTCTAGGCGCTACATTCTGGAGCCGCGCGACCGCTACGGTCGCAGGTTCGAATCCTGCCTCGGGCATGGATGTGTGTGTGATGTCCTTAGGTTAGTTAGGTTTAAGAGGTTCTAAGTTCTGGGGGACTGATGACCTCAGAAGTTAAGTCCCATAGTGCTCAGAGCCATTTGAACAGGAGGAAAACGTGAGCAAACACTGTCAAAATACGGGACATAGTCCATGAATAGCAAACTACACGACATAGTTCCCAATACCCAAGCTTCACCAAACTTTTATCGATGTTCACACATAAAGCTCAGTTACACAAAAACACTTTTAGCCCTTAAAAGCACACTTGTTCCACATCAAGACTAGTCAAATACTACAATGGTAAGGCCAAAAATTAGCATATACCATGAGTTTTACCTGATCATACGTCTTAAATATTGGATTATAAACCAAAATTCAGTGCAGACCATTTTCTAATACACCTCATGAATGCAGATGACATTGTGTTCTAATTTAGACGTGTGGCTGTTTTCGGTTGGCAGCTACAGGTCACCGACAACGTAAAACGTCAGGTAGAGTAGATATATAATTTAAACAACAACAGAAACGAATGTAACATATCTCCTAACCTAAACGTAATCTTTGTGTATGTATTTCAGAAAAATACAAGAAAAGATTCACTGATGTTGTCACAACTGTGGTGAAACATGTTTGTGTACTTGCAGAAAGGTGCACCCATCCTGAAATCATCGTTATTGTTGATGGTTCTTTAATGGCGTAAAATTCATATTTATTGTTGGTTGTTGAACGAAGATGGTCAGTAACGAATATAAAATGTGTTTACCAGGCACATTAGTGCAGTAGATCCTTATTGAGGGATATATTCTTGTTTGGCTGAGTGACAGGCTAGAGGGAATCGCAATGGGGGTGAGGGGGGGGGGGGCGGAGATTAGATATACAAAGGGCAAGCAGGAGATTTCCCACTCTCTCTACACCACTACAAAGTTATACTGACTCTTTCGCAGCTCATCTTATGAATCGCTGGCGACATGTACGAGGTCTGTCCCCCCCCCCCCCCTCCCCATGTGCATTTAACTACATGGAATACAAATGTGAGCTACTAATAATGCCATCCCAAGAAGGGTATTTGGACAGAATTTGCAGCTCTCTGCACACTGTTCTATACTGATAGAGCGAAAATTAATTCTTATTCATACTGTAGGGTAGCTGCAGCGTCCACGGAGGAAAGGAGAATTCCCCATCACGAGCGCTGCTGGCTTTCCAAATTACAGGTTTACCTCCCCGGCATTTCGTGTGCAGTTTTCTTGTGTGGGTAGACGAAATTACTTCACTGAGCTCTGCTGGAGTTGTTTTCAGTTTGTTAAGCAAGTACTTATTTGCAAGTGTTAACTGAGGTATTCTGCAAGAAAGCTCAGCAGTTGATGCTGTCGAACTGTCGAACATATTAAACAGCCTGAATCATTGTCTAAGGGTGGGTATAATTTTATAAAACACCCTGTAGTAGCTTCTTCTGGCTCAATGGTGTGGAGAGAGCTGGCAATTCCTGCTCGCTCCTCAGTTTTCAGACCTACGAGGTGTATGAGAGAGAAATGAGGTTGAGAATACTGCGTGTGTTCTTACAGCACTGTGTTGTCCTACTCACGCAGACGGGTGTCTCCACTCCTTACAGATGCTCAGTCCGAGTTTCAGCTCTGTACAGCCATGTTGTGATTTTTCAGAGCATCATCAGTAAATTTGTGTTTTTGTTGTGTATTACGAAAACCAAACAACGCAATCTAAAGCCAAGTTATGCAAACATGTTTTGTGCTTAGCATGGGAAATCAGCGAGTGTGACATTTTAGAAGTTGAAACAGGCCTATGGGGAACATTCCTTATCAACAGCACTAGTTTTTTACTGGAACAAATAATTTTCGGATGACCGAGAACACACTGAAGATGAACCTCTCTCAGGGAGACCTCCAACTTCAAAAACCGACGACAACGTCGAAATTGTACGAGCTCTTATGAGATCAGACCGACTTTTAACAATAAGTATGATGGGCGACCTGTTAAACACGTTCACTGTGTATCAAATTTTGACCGAAGATTTGCTCATGCTGAAGGTTTTTGCCAAAATGGTGCCAAAAGACTTCACAACTGAGCAGATGGTCAATCGAAGAAACGTGTGTGTTGAGCTTCTTGAAAGAATTTCCAGTCACCACGAATGTTTCAGTCGAACGATCACAGGTGATGATGAATCCTGGATCTTTTAGTACGATCCTGAGACGAAGCAGGAAAGTGAGGACTGGCACACTGAGACAACTCAGCGCCCGATAAACGCCAGGATGGGCAAATTAACAAACCTAACAATGCTGATTTGATTTTTAGGCAGTAGGGTTATCGTGCATGAGTAATGTGTTACTCCAGGACAAACTGTCAACCAAGTGTTTACAGAGGTGTCCTTGAGAGGTTCAGGAACAGGGTGACCGAATGAGACCGGGCGTTGCAGACAGGTGGCTGCTGCATCATGACAAGGCCCCATGTCACACGTCCACTTCCATCGAGGAGTTTTGGCCCTCAAATAGCATTCCTGTTGTCTCACGGCCCCCCTGTTCACCTGATCTTAGTCCTTGTGACTATTTTCTTTTCCTGAAATTGAAAACTGACTTAAAAGAAAGTCATTTTGAGAATCTGGAGAACATAAAAAAACGCGATAGACGTGTTGAAGGCCCTATCAACTGTGGCCTTCCAGCCCTGCTACCTGGGAACAACAACTCTGCCGAAGAGAATTCCTTTTAAAGGGACAAAACTGCTGTTTGGAAAGAATCACAACTTTCGTGGATAATAAATCAGTCCCATAACGTTTCTCACACACCACGCATGAAAAGCGCATGGCACAATCCAGCGACCTACCATCCCGTGAGGTTCTACGCTCCAACCCCCCTTCCACCCTGTCACGCCTACAGAGCACAAGTTATCCGATAACACAGCTCTACTGCACCCAGATATGGCACACACACTAGTATATGTTCTTAACCCACTGAACTAACGAAAAACATTAAATTTATACCGTCATAACACTATTTTTAATTTTGTTTGAAGTTAGAGGTGTCTTCTGCTTACTGGGTAGTTACGTTAACCACTGATCCGTAAGTACACAGTGTTTACTGCAATTGGGCAGATTAACTCGGTACGCCTTTGGGCCACCCATGTTCCCACATAGCGCCACCCATCCGCCTCGCTCTTAATCTAATTACATAGTGCCTGACTATCCATGCAAGTTAACTATTCCTGCGCTTCCTAATGTGTATTTTAGGTGGTCCTATTGTCTGTGTTGGTCCTATTGTGTGTTGAGCATTTTATGGTGGTTAATATACATCACTGTGGCAGTTTTTCACTGCCTTAGAAGGTCGGGCCACCTCGTTGTGCCTCTTCTGTGTTGTTTGTTCCCGAGATTCGAGGCATGCCTATTTTCCGACTGCTGTGACTCCTTGTAGAAAAGTCGAGCGGTCTGTCTAATTCTACCCTTTATTGTCTGTACTCAAGTGATGTTATTTAGCTCCCTAGTGGGGAAGTCACGCAGGAGTGTCATGATCATCCTAAAGATTCTACCCTGGAGGCCCTGCAATCTTCGGATGTGGCAGTCTGAAGTGATGTTATTTAGCTCCCTAGTGGGGAAGTCACGCAGGAGTGTCATGATCATCCTAAAGATTCTACCCTGGAGGCCCTGCAATCTTCGGATGTGGCAGTCTGTCGCATTGCCCCACACGACTGCCTCATACTCCGTTACCAGCCTTATAAGGGAGAGATACAGCGTAATACCGCAGCGTGTGGGTATGGTTGTCTTCGGGTTCAAGATCGGATACAGTATTCTCAATCTTCCATACGCTTTACGCCTAATATCCCATACGTGTGGCCCCCACGTTAGGCGCCTGTCCAGGGTCACCCCGAGGTACTTCGCAGTGCGGGTCCGTGGGATGGGGCCTCCCATGATGCGCACCTGTTGTAGGTCGATGGGGATCTTTTTGCTCGTGAAGATGATTGCCTGACTTCTGCTGGCATTGTATTTGAGGCGCCACTTTGTGGCCCATGTACCTAGAGCGTTACATGCCGTCTGCAGGCTTCGGCGCATGAGGTCCGCATTCGCGCTTATGGTATACAGGGGGTGTCGTCCGCGTATAACGCGAGCGAGACTCTGTTGGCCTTTGGCGTATCCGAGGTGTATAGGGAGTACAGCAGGGGTCGGAGAACAGAACCCTGCGGTATTCCCGCCTGTATGGACCTTGCTGTAGATATGCCCGCTCCCGCACGGACATTGAACGTTCGTCCACTGAGGTAGGACTCGATAAGGCGGACGTGTCGAGTCGGTACCCCCAGTGTGGCCCTTGTGCCATACACAGTTGAGAGCCCTAGAAACATCAAGCACCACGTCCCCTGCATACTGTCGATTCTCCAGGGCACTCATCGCGTCCTCCGCCAGACGTAGCAGCTGTTGCTCGGTGCTGTGCCCGCGTCGGAAGCCGAATTGTTCCGGCGGGATCAGCTTCTCCACGTTTACACGCAGAATTAGCCTTTTAGAGTACACGCGCTCAAATATCTTAGAGATTGCCGGTAGAAGGCTGATCGGCCTGTAATTCTGTGGGAGCCTGATGTCTTTGCCTTGTTTTGGGATGGCAAGCACCTTTGCATGTTTCCATGCACAGGGGAAGTTACCGGTATGAATAATTCGATCGAAGATCGCGGTAATGGGGCAAATAGCTGTTTGAGGAAGTTGAAGTACACTACTGGCCATTAAAATTGCTACACCAAAAAGATGACGTGCTACAGACGCGAAATTTAACCAACAGGAAGAAGATGCTGTGACATGCAAATGATTAGCTTTTCACAGCATTCACACAAGGTTGGCTCCGATGCCGACACCTACAACGTGCTGACATGAGGGAAGTTTCCAACCGATTTCTCATACACAAACAGCAGTTGACCGGCATTGCCTGGTGAAATGTTGTTGTCATGCCTCGTATTGCGAGGAGAAATGCGTACCATCACGTTTTCGACTTTGATAAAGGTCGGATTGTAGCCTATCGCGATTGCGGTTTACCATATCGCGACATTGCTGCTCGCGTTAGTCGAGATCCAATGACTGTTAGCAGAATATGGAATCGGTGGGTTCAGGAGGGTAATACGGAACGCTGTGTTGGATCCCAACGGCCTCGTATCACTAGCAGTCGAGATGACAGGCATCGTATCCGCATGGATGTGACGGATCGTGCAGCCACGTCTCGACCCCTGAATCAACAGTTGGGGACGTTTTCAAGACAACAACCTTCTGTACGAACAGTTCGACGACGTTTGGAGCATCATGGAGTATCAGCTCGGAGACCATGGCTGCGGTTACCCCTGACGCAGCATCACAGACAGGAGCGCCTGCGATGGTGTATTCGACGACGAACCTGGGTGCACAAATGGCAAAACGTCATTCTTTCGGATTAATCCAGATTCTGTTTACAGCATCATGATGGTCGCATCCGTGTTTGGCGACAATGCGGTGAACGCACATTGGAAGCGTGTATTCGTCATCGCCATACTGGCGTATCACCCGGCGTGATGGGATGGGGTGCCATTGGTTACATGTCTCGATCACATCTTGTTCGCACTGACGGCACTTTAAACAGTGGACGTTACATTTCAGATGTGTTACGACCCCTGGCTCTACCCTTCATTCGATCCCTGCGAAACCCTACATTTCAGAAGGATAATGTACGGCCGCATGGTGCAGGTCCTGCACGGGCTTTTCTGGATACAGGAAATGTTCGACTGCTGCCCTGGCCAGCACATTCTCCAGATCTCTCACCAATTGAAAACGTCTGGTCAATGGTGGCCGAGCAAGTGTCTCTTCACAATACCCCAGTCACCACTCTCGATGAACTGTGGTATCGTGTAGACGCTGCATGGGCAGCTGTACCTGTACACGCCATCCAAGTTCTGTTTGATTCAATGCCCAGGCGTATCAAGGTCGTTATTATGGCCAGTGGTGGTTGTTCTGAGTATTGATTTCTCAGGATCTATCCACCCAAATTGCGCGAAAATGTAATCACATGTCAGTGCTAGTATAATATATTTGTCCAATGAATACCCGTTTATCATCTGCATTTCATTTTGGTGTAGCAATTTTAAAGGCCAGTAGTGTAGTATAGCGTTTTATAGCTGGTCGCACCCACCGTCTTCCCTCGGGTTTAGCTGCTTCAGTTGTGCCTCTACTTCCTCCTCTATGAATTCTTCGATGTCTGCTACTGCTTCCTCCTCGAAAAAGACTGGGAGCCGTTGCTGCACTAAACGTATGTGCTCCTCGTCAACGGGGTCCTCTACAGGTGTGAAGTTTTCCGCAAAGACATCAGCCAAGGCACCGGCCTTGGTGTCAGGCTCCCAGATCACCTCACCACCGAGTTTTAGGGGAGGGATGCTTCGACCTTTCCTTAAGAACTGCTTCGTCATTTTCCATGCTGACCCATCGATTATTTGCAGGCTAGCTATTTTCCCTTCCCATTCCCTATTTCGATGTCCCTCCACCGCCACTTTCAGCTCTCCTGGGCCTGTTGAGGAGGGGCTTAGTGGCTGGAATTCTAGTTACCTGCCATTCACGGAAGACTCTATTTTTATGCGATACGGCACCGTCCGTGTCCTCCATGCCTACTACTTCGAGATTGCCGCAGGAGGTCGAACTGACTGTGCATTTACAGCGAAGCTGGTGCTTTTGTAGCCCATCGAGACGGCTCTATCTTATGAATGCGTCATGTCAGTTCTTTTGTACATGTTCGAAAGAACAGACACCGTACATTCATACAACAATTGTTAATAATCTGTGATTTTTCCAACCCACGCAAAAAGGAAATGTAAATGTAATGTATTGCGAATACATAGAAAGAAGGATCCTTTATTGTATGATTATATGTTAGCAGAACAAACACTGGTAGCAGTTACTTCTGTAAAATATCTGGGAGTATGCGTGCGGAACGATTTGAAGTGGAATGATCATATAAAATTAATTGTTGGTAAGGTGGGTACCAGGTTGTGATTCATTGGGAGAGTCCTTAGAAAATGTAGTCCATCAACAAAGGAGGTGGCTTACAAAACACTCGTTCGACCTATACTTGAGTATTGCTCATCAGTGTGGGATCCGTACCAGATCGGGTTGACGGAAGAGATCGAGAAGATCCAAAGAAGAGCGGCGCGTTTCGTCACAGGGTTATCTGGTAACCGTGATAGCGTTACGGAGATGTTTAACAAACTCAAGTGGCAGACTCTGCAAGAGAGGCGCTCTGCATCGCGGTGTAGCTTGCTCGCCAGGTTTCGAGAGGGTGCGTTTCTGGATGAGGTATCGAATATATTGCTTCCCCCTACTTATACCTCCCGAGGAGATCACGAATGTAAAATTAGAGAGATTAGAGCGCGCACGGAGGCTTTCAGACAGTCGTTCTCCCCGCGAACCATACGCGACTGGAACAGGAAAGGGAGGTAATGACAGTGGCACGTAAAGTGCCCTCCGCCACACACCGTTGGGTGGCTTGCAGAGTATAAATGTAGATGTAGAATTGTACATAAAAAATAACCAGGATCTTTTGGTAAAAAAATTTAGTGTACTTTAATGTGGAAGGGTTCTTTTGGGGGGATAGTGGCCGTTATTAAACAGGAATAACTTATATTATGTGACAGTGACGGCTAACTACCACCTACTACTGAATCAAAAGCGATATTGTAAATAACTTGTATTTATTGTAAATTATCTCACGATAGAAATTAGATCATATTGAACAAATCATGAATGAAAACAAATTAAACAAATTGTACACTGTTGTTAGATATACTACACTGGTAAGATTGGCTCTCAGCTCTTAATGTTAAGTTGATGCGAAGTTAGATTTAATTATGCCCCTGGATAAGCAAATGGTAAATGCGATCTGACTGCGTTCCTATAATCTCAATGTTAAGTTGATGCGAAGTTAGATTTAATTATGCCCCTGGATGAGCAAATGGTAAATGCGTGACTGCATTCCCATAATCTCTTTTGTGTTTGAAATAATATGCACTTCGGACGCCACCATCAAGAAACAAACTAAACAACATTCATAAAGACAAATAACCACTAACGAATCGTAAGCAAAATTGCACGGATGCCCAGTGGATGGCAAGAACACGATCCAACAACTATTTCTGCTGCTGCTGGCTCCGTCGATACTGCTGGGGCGACGACTGCCGCTGCGAAGTCGCTGAATTAAGATAAGTCTGTCAAATATCTTGAGCAGAATGAACTACTCAGAAACTGCTAATACCAAAAGCCCTATATTTCCTCTAAATTGTATACACCGCTTTCAAGACTGGCTCAACAACCTTTAAGGTGCAGCCCAGTGTGTCTTGCACTAATGTGCAGTACCAGTATGATAGCTCTGTGCACTGGTCGACTACGTTCGATGGTGACTGCCAGCCTATAAGGCGGAATCAACTGCAATTATACTAGTAACCAATGCAATGCCTATCTTGGAGGCTGATGTCCTACTGTAGCTGCAGACTCTAGATCATACACAGCACAGTATTCAGAATCTAAATATCTCAGAGCTACCGAACTTTGCAACTGTCCGCTTTCACGGCACAAGAATTAAGCACATTTAAAAATACGTTAACTTTAGCAACTCTCTCATGCTGATAAATTCAAACTAACTGATTAATAACATTTATGACTTTGAAAGACGCTCTCCTCTGCCTCGCTCTCCCCGATGCCCGATGCTCTTGCGACAATCTTGCCGCCAAACTCCTAATCAGCCAATCCCGACGCTGCAAAGGCCTCCCAATCTCCATCGCGGAGTGATACAGTTTCTCCACCTACCCAAAAATTTCTCTGTCCAAACAGCGGGCGTTTCCCGCACTTTCTTATGAACCGCCCAACCAGAGCTCAGCCCATTTGCCGCTAAAACAGCGCGCGACCGGGCGGCGCCAGCGCGTACGTTGGACGCTCTCTGTCTGCTCGACATTTCCCCTCTCTCTCTCACCTGGCACCGGGCGGCGTTCCTTTTGATGCTTGCAGGTCAGTGGCCGCATCCCCTGGGACGACCGGCCCCTGCACAATGCTCTTCCGGCGCTCACCGGCCTTCGCCTCCCCGCCTCCACTGGCAAATCCACTTTGCTTACACCTACAGCATGCAACTAAATATTGTCATTACCAAAGCCCGTATTATTTCAGACATGTGTTTAATCATCACGTATCTCTCTTTCTAATCCACATAATAAGACTAATTAACCATTATATGGGTTTATTTACTCCAAATATGCAGAATAATCTGCGAAATGAATGTCACAAATGAAAGCCACCTTTCAAATTTGGTACTGGGATTCATTGGAAGTCGTGGTTTTCGAGTTACTCAGGAGAAAAAAGAAGAATATTAACTTGAAATCCCCTCCCCACGACCACCCTCACACCACAGAGGTCAAGGATTTTTAGCATGTTGCTTATGACACGCTCTCCTCAAAAACATGCGAGTATAATAATTTCGCCCCCTAATTTTCCTTCATGGGGACTACATGCAGATGTAGAAAAGTCGAGCACGCACAGTTACATCACATTTTAGTGATGGCGAGTTTTCTGGTGTACGCACGCTCTGGAGCAGCGATTGGAGTCGTTTGCCCGCGCCGTAAGTCGTCCGGCCGCCCCCGTCGTTCCTCAACTTGCGACCGGCCGGCGGCGCTGGCCGCTGTGACCCGCGGCCGCTCCCTGCAGAGCTGTAAAGCCGCCCTCCGGAGTTTCTTCTGGCCGCCTCGCCGCCTCACCGCCTCGGGCCTTCGTCTCTTTTTATCGGGGAGATGGTGACGGCGTGCTCGGCCGTAACGATAAAGCGGATGTAGGCCCGCGTTTCCCTAGTGAGCCTTCCTTATCTGGCCGTCGCCCGCACGGCTCAATTTCGTTTTATATCCGCAGCCGGCAGTGCTGCCGACCGTGTTTAGCTCGTCCTGCCGTGCTATCCCCCGTCCTCTGTCCCCCCCCTCCCACCCCCCTCACCAACCGCCAGTCCTTTGGTGCTCCGTCAAGGCACCGGTACGTCACTATTGACCGTGCCACACTTCTATTGCTATCAGGTTCCAACCTATCATTGTCAGTGTACATGCTAAAATTCACGGTCGTGCATATGCGAAGAGGGGTACAGAATATTCCACTCCTTTCAGCAATAAAGACACACTTACACTCATCATACACAGTGTGTTTCAGCTGCCTCTACTGACGTCGTTTTTTGCGACCCGCAATGTTATATCTTGTAAAATTTTCATATTCTTTTGCGCGCTACTCGCAAACTATTTATCCTATGGAAAAAATGAACAGCATTTATTTGTAGGAAATTCAATGTATTTAAATGTTGTACTGGTTGACACACACAGTGGTTACGGTTACTACAAGCCACACCACAAGTTGGGAAACGGGGCCAAACTTCTAGTAGTTTACTGTCGAGTTGAGATTTTCACACACAAATGTTTTCTTCATGTCTTACAGAAACTAGCGGTACGGCCATAAACAGCCTTTTAAACAATGCCGCTAACGGCAATCAAGTAATTCACAGCAATGCGACAGTTTAAAAATTTCTTTTAAAAACGGCAATCAAGTCATTTATAGCAATACGCCAGTTTAAAAAAAAAATTAAAAAAGATACAGAAGCTAACAGCACGGCAATAACAGCCCTTCAAAACACGCCGCTAACGGCAATCAAGTAATTTATAGCAATACCACAATTTAAAAAAAATTCTTAAGAAAAAGAACACAGAAGCTAGCAGTACGGCAATAACAGCCTTTCAAAACACGCTGCTAACGGCAATCAAGTAATTTATAGCAATACAACAGTTTTAAAACAATTAAAGAGCATTAGTAAAAAGGCTACTAAAGTAAATACAGAAGTTTGTTAAAGTACGGTGAGGTAGTGAAGCTACCAACACCGCCATTAAAAAAAAAAAATCAAAGGGTCTCAGCAAACACACGATTAATGGCAATAAAGGAATGGAGGAATTTAAAAAAAGTTTTTAAACAAAAGTGTCCTGGAATACTATTAGAACTTAACAGATATGTTGGACCCGTATCAGGCGGCCACAAATCACCCACTCAGGGATGCTCAGGCTAGGCAGAATACTGACCAGTTTAAATACGCCCGCAAACACAATTGCCACTCTCAGGCTGGTCACTGCACCGACTTTTAGCCAAGCGAAAACTTGTAATAAGGTGGCTTAACTTTCAGACAGAATTAGAGCTAACCTCGTGCAAGGAAACATTGCACCACACAGTCCTGAATGAGCGACCACATGATCAACCAACAACAAGCATGAATTTACTCATAACACACGACAGACTAGCGAAACAATTAAACTGCCAAAACTACACCTCCCATCGGGCAGTAACGAGAGGAGGAGGAAAGATCACCCACTGTCTTCAATTAAACCGGTGCAGGGGACAGGAAACCCGATCCTCAGAGGCCACAACGCAGAACAGACACTGGTTACGCAAACTTATTACTTAATGATTAAGCCTTCCACTAACTTAAATTGCAATTACGCTCAAACAGGCAGTACACGACCTCCGATGGCAAGGATCCACACATCCGACCGCTCACGCGTCGCCAGTGTACCCAGCACGCCACGGGCACGCGACAACACGCTTTGTCACCGGAGTTCACGTCTTCTCTGCAACGTTGACGGGTAGTTACCGCTCCTTCATGCTCGTTGTCTCCTTCTTAAACTCCAATGTTGAAACGGAGGACTTAAAGAAGCTTGTTAACGTCCCACTAAGGTGAAATGAACAGCAACTACTCGTGAGGCGATTCTGTATACAACCAACCCGCGGGGAGCTCTTCCGTCAACTCGACCCGCTCGTTACACACAACAGACATACATCACGTGGCGACTCGGTACAACCGACCACGCCTGGTCCGCGCTGCCGAGCCACACTGCCCTCCCGTGTCCACCAGACTCTCTGAGCGCACGCCCCTACTGCCGCGCCACCACACGAAGTTACCACCGGTCAAAGACCTCACTTCCTCCATAGCAGTTTCCCGGAAGCAAAAACGCAGATATCGATAGCAGGGAAGACAACCAAGAAGCCACCTAATGACAGACAACTTATCAAACAAACATGTCAGGGGAAGAAAAGGAAAACCAATGCAATTTAAACACAAGGTATAGCGCGAGTTGATACACGGCTCACTGGGATACGTTTTCGCTGGAGGCCCCGGTCTTCGAGTTATCCAAGAGAAATGTACACCACCCCCGTACTCATTCCTCTCTTCCTGTGTTATGTTCGTGTCATCCCCTCCTACCACTGTGCAAAAATTTCCGACTGCAGAAACTACTCCCGGTATACGACCCTTTTTAGTCCCTATTGATGGAGGTATTATGCAACCATCATAGTCTGCTATATCGTTAACATTACTAATTTCAACGTCCTCCTGAGGATGATGAAAGAAAAAGCGACTTTTGTAAACGTTACGGTAAAACTAATTACTTTTAAAATTCAGTCCAAACTTGAGCCTTACAAACAGCAGTTTTGCAGTCAGGAAGTCTGAGGAATACGACGATGTAACTATTTACTTTATGCTGTCAAAATATATAAAATTGTTACGTAAAATTTACACAAACGTTAATTCTAGAATTTCTGCTCGGTGGCGTAATA
Source organism: Schistocerca serialis cubense (assembly GCF_023864345.2). Lineage (NCBI taxonomy): Eukaryota > Metazoa > Arthropoda > Insecta > Orthoptera > Acrididae > Schistocerca > Schistocerca serialis. The sequence continues at coordinate 644,963,291 of NC_064642.1, read as the reverse complement.
GGGCCAGTCAGTGAAGTCTAAAATATATGAGAGGTCGAAAGTCGGAAGTAAAGTCCAATTGCAAATTTTCGTACCTTATCAGGAAGGAGTGCCATGAGGGACACATTAGAAATCCTGTTTGTAGGTCCTTAGTGTGGGAGTTGGGGTGCGTTTGAAAGTCACTTTTGTACGTTTTTCTTGAATAACTCGAAAGCTACGGTCTATGCCTAAAACGTATCCCAGTGCATAGTTGAGCTTCATTGAGTTTCCTACAGAACAGCCCTGTTCGTTATTTTTTCCCGTAGGACTAATAGTTTACGCATAGCGAGAGATATAATATGAAAATCTCGCACGTGGTTTTTTCAGGCGTGACAAAAAATTGCGTGTTGCACTAAACGACGTTGGTAGGGGAAGCTGAATTACCATGTGTACTGTAACGTCTCTTAGCAAAAGACATATTATGTAATAAAGAGAAAGCATTATGTGTCATGTTTTGTTCTTGTATAGAATTATGTACTGTTTTTTTTTATTTTTATTTAGATAATATCTGTGTCAGCGAGTACTGAAATCGCCACAGACGATACTTATTAAATATAAAACAAAGATGAGAATATGTGACTACTATAAATAGTACAAAACGAACATTAATTTCTCTGTCGTCTTCTTGGAGTTACGTGAGTAGGAAGAGTCTGTGACGTTATATTGTACGTTTGCGTAGCATTCTTTTGTCAAGATTGTGAGAGGGACGCCATTAGATATAGCTTGGGAAAGGTGTGTAATAACTTGATTTGTTTCAATGTTTTGAATAGAGTTACTTAGTGAAACCTTGCATTATGATTTGTAATAAGCTTGCCTGGTATTTTATCCCATCCCTTTAAGAAATTTTCAGTTATTTAAATATTATTCGTGGTGCAGATCTGCGCTACGAACAAACGAGCCGCTGCCGCGGCGCATTCAAACTGCATTAAATGAAATCAATCATATCGCAAAGAAGCGGGCAGGTAATAGTGAACTAAAATTATTTCTTTCAGCTTTCGGAATTGCAGAGCAGAGCAGCAGATTTTATGATGTGTTTTACAGGTTGCCGCGGGCTGCTGATAATACATGACTAACAGTGCAAAAAGATAATTTACCTTCATAATATAAAAGAAATCTTGCTGTGCCTAGTTCTGGTATGGCAAGCCTTATAGTAAAAACATCTTTTTCTCCGATAATAGTCTCATGTTCTCGTGTTAGTCGTGGTACTTATTCGTGTTTTACTGTTAACAAAAATCCACTGCAAAATTTTGATGTTGAACAATCATTGCCTACTGTAAAATCAGTATTGATAACGAAGTAATTTTCATTAACCATTAAATAACTATAAAGTAAGGAAGATATGTTGAACTTTACGGCAAGTTACAGTAACGAAAAATGTTCCTTTAATAGAAAGCCAGATCCAGACCAATAAGAACATAATCTATATTGTTTTGTTGAAAATTAATGATCCAAAGAAAGTCATAGCACAGCATCACTAAAAGGTATTTCGGGGCTCTTTTCGTAGCAACATATTTTATCACATATATTAGTTGTTACGCGAGTAATAGTAAAACAAAGCAAATAGTAAAGAGCCAGCGAAAGTACGCTAGTCACACATGCATTTAACTTTCGGATGGCACGAAGTCCTCAGCGAAGGGTGATGTTCCGGATGTAAATTAATAAGGTTCGAATCTACCAGTTTCGACCAAGGTTTTTGGGAGGTTTCCCTTGGTGGCAAGGTGTATGTCTGCACAGGTAAGCTGTAATGTTCCCTGGCAGCACACACGCTGTTAATAAACTGAAATAACGTTTAGTTGTACTATGTACGCCGCTATGAAGCAATTCGTATGTACTGTAATTGTTTAACAAAAAATATTATTTAATTTTGTATAAAGGACGTTGGTTATTATTGTAACATTTTCTGTAATAATATTCTCGATGTATTTATGATTGTAATATTTCTATACTCATAATGTAATTACGAAATATGTTAATATCTACGATGAAAAAATGTAAAATATAGCCACAGAGGAAAATAATGTTGTAAGATTACAAAGAGATATTAATAATCAGCAATAGTGTAAATAGCACTACATAATGTGCATTCTTTGTCGTCTTCCTCGAGAGCTGAGAGAGAGAGGAACCTGTGACGTAGTATTATATGCATGAGTAGACTTCTTTTGTCTGTATCTGTCTTTAGCCGCCATTAGAGGAGAAATTATAAAGGTGTGTAATTTTAATTATTGTTGTGGTCTAAATACATTATAATTTATCAAAACTGTGTATTACTAATGTAAATTAGCCTGCCCATGTCATCTATAATATTTCTTTAAAGAATTTTCAGCACTTTTAGCGATTATCGTTGGTGTTGCTGGGCTGTGCCGCGACCGAACGATTTGCAGCGGCGGCACATTTAAAAAATTGTTCCGCTATAAATCGGGTGCAGGTAAAATTAGCAGTGAATTACGAAATATTTTTCTTTTACAGCGATCCTGAAGCTGACTGAATTTATTATTGGTTTTAACTTTGTGCATTCATAGGCGGATAATTATCGTTGAAGTTGCTAATCTGTTGGTTCTTTCAATTTCTAAAACAAATAACTTAAACGTATAGTGAAGTGTGCTCTATCAATGATAATTAAACGTTCAGGTCGGCTTGGCAATATTTAACCATTTTATGCTAACAGAGACAGTCTTGTGTTCCATAGCTAACGCCGGGAAAGAATTCAGTAAATATTTAAACACCCACTGCATTTAGAAAATGTGTGCAAAGGCCGAAATACGAAAATATTGAATTTAAATAATTTTCAAAGTCATAAATGTTATTAATCAGTTAGTTTGAATTTATCAGCATGAGAGAGTTGATAAAGTTAACGTAATTTTAAATGTGCTTAATTCTGTCTAAATGAATTTTTATTACCACACGTAAAATAAAGGTTCTACAACAAAGTTCGTACTGAAAGAGTAAATAACAAAAATATTTAAAGACATTTCTTCCTCATTTTCATCCATTCATTGTACATAATAAATAAATAAATAAATAAATATATATACTTTTTTTTCATTAAACTGGCGCCCAGTGTGGGGCACGAATAAGCAGTGGCCACAAAATACCCATGAGATAATTGGGGGATTATTGTAGTCGAACTTTGTTGGAGAACAATTAATAATTTTTTCATGTATTGTATGTATAGCCTAACCAATATTGTGTGGTAATACCTGTATATGATTTTTTGCATGAGAACACTATATACCCAGAGGCAAGCTGAAGAAGAGAGCTCATTATATCAAAAAATCAATTACCTACCACAATACCAGGGGGCAGCTGCACGCAAGATAGATCACCAAAAGGTAAAGCTACAGTGTAGTTGTCCTGTGGGTAGAAAAGTAGCCTCAGTGCGGTGTTCTCGGATCATTAGTGGTGTGCTTGTTGTTACTATTTTTTTTTAAATAACAGGACATTTGAGTAGTTAGTCATCGTAGTACATAATAAGTGTGTTTCAACCATTTCTTGTGTGATTATGTCAGTGGAACCTGAGTGTTAGGATATTTAGTTCAGATTTTGTTTCTTTTGTTGACTACGGTTAGATTTCGTAGTCAGAAAAATATAAACATGGATAATGAACAACAGTTAGCAAGCAGTGATACCAAGTTAGAAAGTGGGGCACAAAGTAATGTTAGTGGCGTAGTTCGGGAAGTACAATGTGAAAATCTGGGGGCAGAAGGGCAAGAAATGTTGCCACAGCCAGCCAGTGATTCAGCTGAAAGTAGAAATACTGTGCCACCCACACGCACTAGACACGGACCAGAGAGTGGTGAGGTGTCAGAAGTGCAATAATTAAGAGTTATGTTCGAGGGCATGCTCAATTTCCAAGCTACGTTTGTGCCTGAACAAGCAGAGCGTGACCAGAGATTGGTAGCTGAATTTGCACGTAAGCAAGCAGAACACGATAAGGAACGTGATGCTATGCAAGAAGAAAGCGATAGAGAACGTGATGCTATGCATGCAGAACGAGAAATGGAACGTGATGCTAAACAAGCAGAGCGTGATCGATGCCAGCATGAGAGAGACTTGCAGTTAATGCAATCTTTGGAAGCTATGCAAAGTGAGATTGTTAGTTTGAGACAAAACTATGAAACCATACCCAAAGCGGTGCAAGAACTGAGCGAAAGAGTAGATAATATCCAGGTGGCTAACGCCGGTATCGTAGATGAAATCAGTGTACTGTCTAACAGGATGGAAAAATTAGAAATTGACACAAGTCAAGCAATAGAGCAGAAAATGTCCGAACAGGCGAACAAAATTGAAAAGGAATTTACGAACTGGTTAGAGGCAAAAGTCACCGACCTCAATCAAAAAATAGACGAGAAGGTGCACGTCGCGATTGTGGCCAGACTTGGGCTCGAGTGCGGGGGTGCGTGGCCGAAGAGGGGCGGTGCACACTGACATTCCGCTGGCAGCGGAATGTCAAACGTCGTCTTCCGGAACTGGAATACAGCTTGTTACACGGCGACGCACAGGCGTGAGTGACGCCAGCCAGGTCCAACAATGATAGGCATATAAATACAGCAGCGAAAAATTGCGACTGCGAGACAGAACAGGCAACCAATGTTAGCGAAACAGAAAAATGTCACTCCAAAATAGTGATTGAAGAAAGCCTGATTAAAAACCGATAGATTCAGATATTTACAACGGAGAAGAAATTTGTTTACCCTGTAGTATTTATCAAGGGATTTAGAAACATTTTGCCTAGTGTTTGGAGTCATACACAGAAAATACAGTACGTTATGTCTTACATACAAGGAGATGCTGCATTATGGGCAACCGAAGCAGCTGACAGTTGCGACACATATGAGCAATTTGAAAAGGCATTCTTGGCCAAATATTGGTCAACATGTATTCAGGAGAGATTACGGAAAGAGGTATATAATACAGAGCCGTATTCTCCACGATTAGGCAATTTGCGAAAATATTTTGAGAAATACATTAATAAGACCCGTTACTGAGATGAGCAGATTTCATCCCGGGATTTGATCAGACTTTTGAAATCACACTTGCCGATACACGTAAAGGAAAAACTTATACACGTACCGGAGAACGACATGGAACATTTCTTGTCTGTTCTGGACCCAATTGATCTGATTCAGGAGGATGTTAAGGCAGCCTCTGAACAGGCTAGAAGTAACGGAAACGGTTACAGAAATGGTCGAAATAACACGCCTCCATCAAATAATGGAAACGGCGGAGGTAACAATAGGAGACAAGATTATGTACAAAACGGGAATAGAGGTAGAGACCGGAACGGCAATAGTCCGCCGGTGAACAATGACCGGTTCAAATGGTTCAAATGGCTCTGAGCACTATGGGACTCAACTGCTGAGGTCATTAGTCCCCTAGAACTTAGAACTAGTTAAACCTAACTAACCTAAGGACATCACAAACATCCATGCCCGAGGCAGGATTCGAACCTGCGACCGTAGCGGTCTTGCGGTTCCAGACTGCAGCGCCTTTAACCGCACAGCCACTTCGGCCGGCTGAACAATGACCGGAAAAGGAATTTCGATGACCGATATGAAACAGGCCCACCAAGCAATAGTAGATGGAAAAATGACAGGGGGCCATGGAACACTAATACCTACAACGATGCAAACCGAACTTGGCCACAGAACCAGAGGCCCAGTCCGGACCGGCAAAACAGTGAAAGATATGACAATAACCGAGCGCCACCACAAAATGCGCCAGTTGTGCAACCGTGGCGGCCGACGCAACACAACTTACACATAGTGGAGGTCAGCGACACAGAGCAGCCACACCCATCCACCATTAATAATCCAACAAACTAGATTCAGCCGAGATACGCTCTCCATCGTCGGCTGAGGTTTGGAGTGAGAGCAGCCCGACAGAGAACAAAACATCGGAAATCTGTATCCTCAGGTATAATGACGGGGTACAAATGGGACATGAATTAATAACTGAACCACCCGCGTGCATAAAGGAGCACAAAGACAAAGTACAAGCGATAATAGAGATCAAAATTAACAATATTGATGTGTAAGCAATCGTAGATACAGGTGCTACTGTCAGTGTCATGAGTATGAACTTATTCAGAGTACTGGGGAAAGAAAAGCGTATGCTGACTTTTCTTGTGAACAATTGCGAAGTCACTGGAGTCATCAGTGCACAGCGACAAATAATTAAACTCCAAGTGCGGGTAGAGATGTATATAGGGGGAGAAGCCATAGAGCGCTCGTTCCTGGTAGTAAAGGGTTTAAAGGTAGCCTACATTTTGGGGGTAGCTTTTTTTGCGAGAAAGGGACGCAGTAATCGACCTTTCTCGGGGAAAATTAAGTTTGAAGAACACAGGTAGGAGGATAGAATTGTCCATGGTCAGATCTGAAGAGGTACCTATGCCTAATTGTAATGCTATTAACATAAAATGTGGATACTACATTTAGACAAATATTCTGTAGGACAAAATCTCTATTATCCAGACGTACAAGGTGATCAATTAAAAGCAGATGTGGACGCACTTGTGAACTAAGTATCAGTCCGAAAATTTTACTCAATGCAACAGCAGGATTTGGTACAGTTATTATCTGACTATGCAGATGTATTTTCAGAACGACCAGGAATTGTTAAGGGATATCAATACAATATCCAGGTGAAGCCTCACAAAACCTACTGTCAAGCCTCATACTCCATTCCTTGGTCCAAGAAGGAAATAGTAGTTAAAGAAATTAGAAAGCTGATCGAGTGGGGAATAATAGAACCGTCTTTGTCCCCTTATAGTAGTCCTTTAGTGGCGGTGTCAAAAGCAGACGGACAGGTACGGTTAGTATTAGATGAAAGAGACATAAACGAAATTATTGTACGTGTCAGAACTCATCCGGAAAACTTAGATGTGCAAATTCAAAAATTCCATGGAGTGCAATATTTGACATCTGTTGATATGAAAAGTTCATTCTGGCAAATCCTGCTCACACCCGAATCGAGGAAATATACTGCATTTATATTTGGGGGAAGGAGCTACCAATTTAGGGTACTACCTTTAGGCCTAAACGTAACTGCAGGAGTTTTCATAACAGCCCTCGACGCGGTTTTGCGTCCGGATTTGCTGCAAAGGGTAACAGAGTATGTAGACGATCTGGTGATTGCTACTGCCACCTGGGAGGAGCACGTAGAACTACTGGGTAGAGTCTTAGAAAGGTTTAAGCAAGCGGGAGTAAGAGCGAACCTTGAGAAATCCAAATTTGGACGTAATCAGATTAAATTTCTAGGTCACATAATAACACACAAGGCATCAATCCTGACAGCAAAAAACTTGACGCAATTCGTGGGTTTCCGAGACCAAGGCTCCCACTAGGGCTATCCTCAGTGTCAAAGATTTTGGAACAATCAGAGGAATATCGAATACTCTTAGTACATGATAAGGTACATAGGACGGACTTTTTATATATGTGTAAGAATATGTCTACATTGCAGGAAACTGATCCGATTTGGCGAGATGTCGTTAGCAAAATTAAAGAAGGCACCAATCTCAAAAGTGTGCAGAACTTCAAAATAGTAGATAATATTCTGTATTATAAAACAGGTGTGTCAAATGACCATGGAGTCGTGTGTATACCGCAACAGTCTATCCCAACTGTAATGTAGCACACGTACTTAGCGTGGGGTCACGTTGGGATAGGCAAAACAATAAGGGTTTTATCCAGATACTGTTACTTTAAGGGAATAAGCCAGCAGACTCGCACCATTATCAGGACTTGTCCTCTGTGCCAAAAAGCTAAGTTTCAAAATAAATCCACAAGGTTTGAACAGCACCCAATAGTGCCTCAGCGGCCACTTCAGTTAGTATCTATAGACATAGCAGGAGCCAACTCTCGAGCCAGGGGTGGATTAAAGTACATTTTAGCGGTTATGACATTTTCTATAAATACTTAAAAATATACTGCCTTAAATCAGCCACCGCTCGTGGAATAGTTAAATGGTTAGGGAAAGAATATTTTACACAGATGGGTAAGCCTGAAGCGATATTATCAGATAATGCTTCCTATTTACATGAACAAGGCATAAAGCACATACTAATATCCCGTTTTCATCCACAGGCAAGTTTACTAGAAAGAACATTTGGAGAGTTAAATAAATTTTTCAGGTTATATATCGCATATAAGCACACAAGATGGCCAGATCTGATATCTAAATTTTTGGAAATTCACAACGCAACCCCGCATGCCTCTACGGGGTATCCATCAACTGAGATTATAATGAATAATAATAGAGTACTGAATGAGTGGCTGGCACCTTTGCCTAAGGTCCCAGTCATTCCTGAGCCTAAGGAAGAGAGGATAAGGAAAGCAGGGTGCAACCTTACTAGGTGCGCTCAGAAAAGGAAAGAAAAATATAATCGACATGTGACGAATAATCAAAAACTTAGTGTTGGGGACTTGGTGCTCTTAAGCAATCATCCTAAGTCCTCGGCACCCTTGAACCAGAATAGCAAGTGGCAATTGGTGTACAATGGACCTTTTAGAATAGTAAGTGTGCCACTTGAGTGTAGCTATCTCTTAGCAGATCCCCTGTCAGGGAGAGTACGGGGACTGTATCCGCGTAAAGATGTGAAAATATTCCTACAGTAAATGACTAATAGTCGTATGTGTTATGTGTAAAAAGGTACACCATTCTTTTGGAAATGAATGAACATTAATGATGTGTGATCTGTAGAGATAATGTACTAGTGTAGAAATATTTAGTAATAAGAATATGACTGACTTTCTCTTTTGTTTATGATTATTTGTGTTATGTCTTCTTTTTAATTAGTGTTAGCTTAAACATGATCTAAATGTCAGCACAGATAACCTGATTAGTGCAATTATTTATAGTGTTAAATTGTGACAGAGATCAGTCAGGAGGAACATTTTAGTAGTGATTAGTTTGTGTACTGCATGATATTCTATATGTGTGTCAAACTTGAAATATTTCTTGGCACAGTTTTTTCTATTATATATATATATATATATATATATATATATATATATATATATATATATATATATGTGTGTGTGTGTGTGTGTATGTGTGTGTGTGTGTGTGTGTGTGTGTGTGTGTGTGTAGCTGTCAGATTGACAGGTTCGAACCCAGAATAATATTAATAATATGAGACCATGAGAACTTTATTTTCAAACCAGTGTTATCAAAGAGAGTAATGCACCCAGTAGTGACCCGAGGGCACCATGGGAGGCAAAATTATTGCAAATTTAAGTAACGCAAAGTTAGGCACAAGGAAGCTTCAATTGAAGCATGTGCAGATCTAATCAGTAAAAAGAGCTAGCCTGATACAGTCCAAGTCAATTTTAGCCTACAGAGACTACACTGTAGTTACGTAGGATCTTGCAAGTAAAGTGAGACATAATTTCAAAGGAGTTATTGAACAATATGCCTGAATGCGGCTGGAATGCACAAATAAAATCTACTCGAACATAAATATAGATGATTTTTGGGCAAACTAATACGAAATTTTAATATTTGTTACCATATACGCAATTATAACACACCTTGATAAAGAGTGAACAAAGAAGTTACGAATGAGCTGTTACAAAAAATTGCACAACGGACATTGTAACTGAAAAAACATAAACAAAAGTGCAGTAGTGTGTGGCAGAGACAGACAGTGACTGTTAAAACTGCAGCAATACGTCACGAGGTTGTTTTGAACAAGCAATAAGAAACTGCATCATTGCCATGTGTGGAAGTAGACAAGGAACTAACACGACACGAACAGTGAGCCGATAATAGACGGAGGACCAAGCTAGTGTCAAACTATAACTTGTACTGTGCGTGTGTACAAAAAAAAAAAAAATAATAATAATAATATTCTTTGTGTGTCAAGGGACGCTAGGAAAGCGCATTGACTACAGAGATACATTTTGTCCTAAGGTGAAAACTTGCGTGTGACTAATGACAAGTCATGATATGGTGAAAAAATATTGTGTGCCCATAAAACGCGTTACTGTGACAACGAAACATGGTGCAAACCAGACTAGTGAAGGCCTACTGAATAATAACTGCTAATAACTGTGTGCGTTCTACCCCACAGCAGGAAAAATTCCCATTAGGATAGTACACTGTTTGTGAACATGTTACTTGTTTGCTGGAGCACTGCAAGAAGATGTCACGCGGGCGAGCTGATATACAACGCGCATCCGGCTACTTCAGCCATGCAGCGGCCGCAGCAACCCGTAGCAGACCAGACAGCCACACGCCTCTCCGCGCCGTAGCTGTCAACGCCGGGGGCGGTGACCTACACGGAGCAGACGCGCCGCGGCGAGCGCCGCTCAACAATCACTCCGCACAGCTCACCAACTACATTTATATATATATATATATATATTATATATATATATATATATATATATATATATATATATATATATATATATATATATTCATTAAAAAGCTCCTCTCTCCTTCTTCCGATAGGGATTCCTCGTCTGTCCCACTACAGAATGAGCTCGCCAGAAAATTGGCTGAATACAACAGCGACTCTCTAATGGGTCGAATCTCAAACCCGTCCCACTTCTGGCAATAAAAGAGAAAGACCAATGATGTACTGAAGATCGCTTGGAAGAGAATATAAGAGAGGCTTCATCTCTAAGTAGTTTCTGTGTTAGAACACTTACCAACACACTAGCACTTCGGCGTATCGAGTGTGGCCTGTGATATTATATAAAAAAGAAACTCCGGCCATGCGCCTCAAAAGATTTTTGTAAGTTATGAACGGCGTTCATTTGGATGAACGTATGGACATTTTAATCCTCTTCCTTTAGAATGCAAGACAAATGTGCTCTGCCTTATAGCGCTGGATGCTGTTCACTTATCCTGGAAGCACGGATCCTACTGTAGCCCCTGTCTTCTAAATCCACATCTATCGTCAGTAAGCTACCTTATGGTGTGTGGCGGGGGGGAGGGGGGGGGGGTATTTGGCGTATTACTTTCAGTTGCCCTCTTTCCTGCTCCAGTTAGGAATGGTCCGCCAGAAGAACAGTTGTTCATAAGCGTGTGTGTGACCTCGGATGAGTCTTGTCTTGATAGTGTTTTCGCGAGATACACGTAGGAGAGAGCAGTACGGAAGTCAGGTTTCCAAAGAATTTACACTCTCTCTCATACTCTCTAACGCTGGAGTTTGCTGACGATCTTCGAAAGGAATTCGCGATTACTAAATGGATCTGCAATGAGAAAAGTCGCTCTTCTGTGGACATTTACTTTTTCCTCTATCAAAGCTGTTCAGAATGGATCCCTGACTAGAGGGCTATTACTTAGGTATTTGTCGAACCTCCTTCGTGGGTGAACTACAGTTTCTGAGGTTCCTTCCAATAAATAAATCTGACAGGTGCGATACCTGTGATCATTCCAATTTAAATCGATCCGTACTCATTCTTCCAGATATTTAATGGATTTGACTGCCCCACTGATTTTTCGGTAATTGCGTACTTACACAATAATGAGTCTTTATGCCTAATTATGTGGAACATGTTGCATTTGTTTGTGCTGAGGGCAAGATGCCGAACGCCTCAATAACCGTCGATCCTCTACAGGTCTTCTAGCATCTCGTTACAATTTTACAACATTGCCGCCTCGCTATATAAATGAGCATTAACAGCGGAAGCCCTTTTGGAAATTCTAACGTACTACAAACACCTGAGCCGTTACTGTAACGGCTGCAGCTGTTGATCCGACAGAGGTCTACTAACACGGGGATCGATGAGCAGCTTCTTTCACTAAGTACTAAGTAAAGCATGTGCAAGAGCTGGAGCAATCAGTCAGCAGAGGGCCAACAAGGAAGGGACACTGCGGAGTGAAAGGACAGGCAGTTATAGTGTCCCTTCCAAGCAACACTGGATGTGTTGTGTCCAGGAAGCCTGCATACTCGGTTAGCTAGACAAAAAATCAAACTAGTCGTATTAATGAGTTTTATTGCAATAAGAAAATTACTATATTTAACTTTTTCAGTTACAAAGATGTGCCGCATGCAAATGGCGACATACAGAATAATCAGTCTTGTACAGCATAGACAAGCCCATGTCTGTGCAACATAAGGAGTGCAAGCGAAGTGTCTAGCGTTGACGTTGCTCAAAGCCGCTATTGAACTTGGCCATCACCAGTCGGTCACGACGCTTCTGTCCTCTTCACATAGGAGCCGCTGCTGTCGCGTTGTCGTCCTGGAGGGAGGTCCAGTCAGCATGCAATTGGCTGACCTCTTCTCACAGCCTTCTCTCCCCTGTCGTTCCCGACTGGCTTGCCACCGCTTGGCTCTACGCCATAACAGGATGTCTCTCTCTCTACCGCTGGGCTGTGTACAGAGATGACGCAGCCGCTAGCAAAGGCCAAAACGTTCTTGCGATTTGACGGCTCTGTGAGCTCAAAATATTGATGAAGGCGATTTACTGTGGTATCCCTTTTGCTGTGGTGAGGCGCAGGGGTGTGTTGAAGCAGTTTTTAGATGGCATTGATTTGCATATACACTACTGGCCATTAAAATTGCTACACCACGAAGATGACGTGCTACAGACGCGAAATTTAACCGACAGGAAGAAGATGCTGTGATATGCAAATGATTAGCTTTTCAGAGCATTCACACTTGGTTGGCGCCGGTGGCGGCACGTATAAAGTGCTGACGTGAGGAAAGTTTCAAATCGATTTCTCATACACAAACAGCAGTTGACAGGCCTTGCCTGGTGGAACGTTGTTGTGAAGCCTTGTGTAAGCAAAAGAAATGCGTACTATCACGTTTCCGACTTTGATAAAGGTCGGATTGTAGCCTATCGTGGTTGCGGTTTATCGCATCACAACGCTGCTGCTCGCGTTGGCCGAGATCCAATGACTGTTAGCAGAATATCAAATCAGTGGGTTCAGGAGGGTAATACGGAACGCCGTGCTGGATCGTAACGGCCTCATATCACTAGCAGTTCAGATGACAGGCATCTGACCCGCGTGGCTGTAACGGATCGTTCAGCCACGTCTCGATCCCTGAATCAACAGATGGGGACGTTTTCAAGACAACAACCATCTGCACCAACAGGTCGACGACGTTTTCAGCAGCATGAACTATCAGCTCGGAGACCATGGCTGCAGTTCCCCTTGACGCTGCCTCACAGGCAGGAGCGCCTGCGATGGTGTACTCAACGACGAACCTGGGTGCACGAATGGCAAAACGTCGTTTTTTCGGATGAATCCATGTTCTGTTTACAGCATCATGATGGTCGCATCCGTGTTTGGCGACATCGCGGTGAACTCACATTGAAAGCGTGTATACGTCATCGTCATACTGGCGTATCACCCGGCGTGATGGTATGGGGAGCCATTGGTTACACGTCTCGGTCACCTCTTGTTCGCATTGATTGCACTTTGAACAGTGGACGTTACATTTCAGATTTGTAACGACCCGTGGCTCTACCTTCATTTGATCCCTGCGAAACCCTACATTTCAGCAGAATAATGCACGACCACATGTTGCAGCTCCTGTACGGACCTTTCTGGATACAGAAAATGTTCTACTGATGCCCTGGCCAACATATTCTCCAGATCTCTCGTCAGCTGAAATCGTCTGGTCAATGGTGGACGAGCAACTGTCTCGTCACAATACGCCAGTCACTACTCTTGTTTAACTGCAGTGTCGTGTTGAAGCTGCATGGACAGCTGTACCTGTACACGCCATCCAAGCTCTGTTTGACTCAATGCCCAGGCGTATCAATGTCGTTATTACGGCCAGAGGTGCTTGTTCAGTGTACTGATTTCTCAGGATCTATGCACACAAATTATGTGAAAATGGAATCACATGTCAGTTCTAGTATAATATAGTTGTCCAATGAATACCCGTTTATCATCTGCATTTCTTCTTGGTGTAGCAATTTTAATGTCCAGTAGTGTCTTTTGGCTTGGTCACAACATTGTGTTTCTTAGCCGAGTTTCCAACCCATGCATATTTTACGAGGGTAATCCCATAACTAAGGTCTCTTATTTTTTACAAGTACATACACCTGTTTATTTCTACCATGGTTTACATCAGCGTACAGCTTGAACATTTAGCTATTTTTCGACATGATCATGATTTATGTGAAAGAAGTGGTTCATAACTTTCTGAACAGCATGGCGGTGAGCTGGTATGACATTGGCATACAAAAACTGCCACAGCGTCCACAAAAACTCATCGACAGAAGGGTCGAAAAATAGCTAGATGTTCAAGCTGTACACTGATGTAAACCATTGTAGAAATAAACAGGTCTATGTACTTATAAAAAAAAAAAAAACAGGAGACCTGTCTTTAGGGACTACCCTCGTATTAGGTTGTGTCCCAGAACGGAATGTTACGTTCCATCTGTTGCGTTAAATGCATTTCAATTTATTTTAAGTTCATTGATGATCTGTTTGTCTAAGAGTAACAGGATCTTCCCACTTCTGATTGTTGCCAACTGTCATCAATTGGTTCCCATAATAGAAATGCCGTAGTGGTATGGTAATTCGAGAATTGCCTTTGAATAATTTCTGCACCGAAATATCTCCTGACGGAGAACTATCCTTAAGATACACTACAGCAAACTGTGTGCAAGGGACTGTCTAAGCGCTTATTAATAATGTTGGTGAATTCGTAATAAAACGTAAGTGACGTCAAATATCTCTCAGAAATATACCAAAATGATGAAGTGAACAATGTATTGTATCTATTGAAATGAGAAGGGATATTCTTTGTTATAATCAATTTATTGCAAAAGAGCATTTGTTAAATATAAAATTTAAAGACAATAATGAAGTTGACATACACAATCAAAACACATATAAATCACTATCATATAACTACTGATGATCAGTTGGCAGCTTTCATGGGATGAGCTGGAATTCTCTACAGGAAGCCTCCCTCTTTGAACATCAATCTTAACGCTGTCTGACTGATAGTATCTTAAGTGATACTGATTCAGTACCACTAAACTGTAAGACTGTGCTACTTGCATTAATTGAATAGCTGCTGCTGCGGGCCCAAAAACGTGCCGCAGAGAGTGTTGAATACCTTGGAAAATTATTCTCAATGTGCTGCCGCTGCTTGGTCGCTCACCACGAACAGCTGCCCCTCGTGTGTAAACCCCAAGGCCGGCGCTGCAAATCTGCAACTCCACGACGGGTGTGCCCATGCACAGACTCGAACATTCGATCCCATCTCGATCACCACCCTCGGGCGAGGGCTTCGGTCCTCGTTCTACGCCCTCGTCGGACCAACTCCATCAAATCTCTCCCGAAACTCCTCCTCCAAAAAACGATCCATGTGGAGTACTTCGGAAAATTCTCACTATCAACTGCACACGGCAGAATTTCACCACACGAGGCGCGTAATAAAATATCGGTGTACAGTCTCCACGTGTCAGATGGACAAAGATCTCTCCCCCAATAGAGTGGCTTACCCTCAAAAATTTCTGACGCCCCCGGTATGTCTTCTGTCCCCATCGTGTGATTCCAAATCATGATGCTCATTTTCGACGCTTGGGAAATCAATTGACGTGACAACCAAAAAAATATAACGGCTATGCTGGCGACACATTGTCGGGCACCCGAAAGTGCGGAGCTATTTCAGGTTTTGAGAAGAAACGTATTCCAATTCTAATAATTACTGTTCCCTTAAAAATGTTCTCTGAAAGTCGGCCCACAAATATCTGCACCTTTCAAAAAAGTTTCTCCCCTACAAGGAAGAATTTCCAGGTCTCCAGCCAACTCTACCATGAAGGTTGGAAGTTGTAAAAAAAAAACACACACAAAAAAAATCCTGCGGCTAATAACGGGAACATTACTCCGTTGTGCTTTTAACAGCAGGACGCTGTCTGCCGCTAGGCGATTTCCTGGCGCTACGGTCCTTCCGGAAGCTACCTCAATGAAGTGAAAGCGTCGACTGGCCCCCGCATGTTCCCTTCTATTGTTATCTGCAGCTTGGCTCTTCCGCCTTCCCAGAACTGTAGTCCATTAACGCCACACTGCAGAAACTCTCTGGGCAGTGTGTGTCTCCCTACAGAGTAATAATATAAATAGATTACAATATTTTAGTTTTCTGAGACAAGGATCCGTCGCCTCTAATTACAGTGCAATTGTATACAGCGGAAATCAGTACGCAGTCAGCATATTAAACGTCGTAACACTTTTAGCGGCTTCCAATTTACACAACATTGCATTAAATGTACCTGTACACATGATTTGAACTAGGTAAAATGAAAGAAGGAAAGACCATAAGGCTTGCCGTCTTGCAATATATATTTAATGTAATATTTGATCTAGTGCGTAGTTTTATTGAAAGTGTTCACATATAATCAGTTTCCCTTACGTCAGTATACTTTAAGTCCGCAATATCTCCTTACCTTGAAGCTGTCTAAAGTGTACCTGAAGATATTTTACTGAGATTCAATTTTTATCAGCTGAATCATCTTGTATAGGTGACAAATACCTTGAGTTTTGACAAGATTAATCACACTGTTATTTTGTTTGCATAATTACCATGGTCGTCAACTTCTGCTGTCTTAAATATTTCAGTGAGGCTCCAGGAGCAAGGTGTAAAATTTTAGATATTTTTAAATAAATTTTTAAACGTGTAACTTGTTCAGACTAACTCCAACACATTCCATAGCCATAACTACGCTCACTACCGTTCAACAGTAATTCTGTAACAATTTTACAGCTGAAGTTTTCTTTCCGTTAAGAATGACATGCTGTGTTGTGTTTGCTAGGAATTCTTCAGTTCACACAGCTTACCTGATATCCGAAACTCGAGAACTTTTATGTCACTAGGCGGCAATGCGGCAGTGTATTGAACACGCTCCGGAAGTCGAGGAACAAGGCATGTACCTGTGAGCTGGTAACTGTTAATAGCACTTCCTCAATACCCCCTCCGAACTCTCCCCTCCACTCACACTCCCTACCGCAACAGAGATTAACGTGTACCATGATCGTCAAAATTGTCCAAGGTGGTTGATTACAAACAAAACCATCATCGACCAAAGCCGCTAAATTTCGCTGACGATGTCGTTCTGAACATACACATATTTTCTTTTTTAAAATATTCGAGGTCAGTTGCACAGTTCTCATATGGGATGAACATGAAATCCACATAACAAAATTTCAAAGGCTGTTCAGGGATATTATTTGCGTATTTCGATATTCGAGAACCGTGGTCTCTTTCGTCTTTTTCTTTAGATTTCTTGACCTCATTTTTCGTTGCGTCAATATTATGCTGAAGATATTTTCGCAACACTTCAAATGTCTACGTCACCTTTGTCTTATTTGGAAAGAAATTCGTTCTCATTATTCACCGTCCTGCTGTTGACAACAATACTGCCAAATTTACTCTGCGACCTAGAACTTGCACACAGAACCACTTGGTCCTGCCTCCGGATTGTTTTCCCGAGAATGTTAGTTGTACGTCAAGAGGGATACACAGAAATATGGGCATGTCTGCCGATGAGTTGTCCGATATGTACCTTGTGCACCGGTACACTGAACAATGTCAGAGCGGCACACCGTATTTATGTAGAGCTGTTCAAACAGCGACGGCAACCCCAACACAGTATTTTTCCATTTGCAGGTCGTTGAATTTACATTTTGGTGACTGCACATTGCACGCTTTTCCGTGTTGTGAAGGTATTTTCACAGTAACAAATGAAATTTAGGAAACAAACTGAATAAACAGTTTTGACAGCATAACTCTGTAATTATCCTACGGAGACAGCGGATCCCTTGTACTAAAATGCAAAATATCCCTGAACAGCCTCCAAACTTCTGTCGGTTCAGTTCGGGCTTACTCTATATGGGCAGTATAACTTCATGATTGAAGATAAAATTAAAATCTTAACAGTTATCGATGTCACAGAATTCTAAAAGTTTTCCTGTTCTTCCCACTTTTGTTATCATTTTTCTCTGTGCGTATCGGCTGGAAAAAGAATGATCAGTGTTTATATACGAACATTTTTCCAAGATCTCGTTAGTTAATGCAGTACTTGAGTACCATATAATAGTATGGTAGCTTTAACTCGAAGTAACGAAATAACATGAGGTCACGTCTTGGCAGCACAGAGTTTTCAGTGGATGAAACTCAGGGGCCGTCACAGACCGACATTAGGCAGGAGCCGCGTTTTATGTCCTCGCTACTGCAGACGAGCTCCCAGTCAGAGTCCGGTACACACTGACGACCTCCCTTCTGTCAATGCAGTCCATTGTCCTCACTTCTCAGTCTGTTGTAACAGAATGGAGTAACGACTAGCGTTACGCTACAAAATGATTAACGACTTCGTAGAACAAAGGAGACTGGCTTAAATCAAATCATTGAACTACAGAAAATATCTGTTAGAAACAGTGAATAGAGTGTCTTCTGACACATACCCTCAGCAATGATTGCTTGGGTGTGTGGCGTTAGAAAGCTGGGCAGAGACGGAAAATACATCGTGAACCGGTTGACGCCCAAATCTCATGTTCATCTGCCAGTGCCGGCCGGGGTGGCCCAGCGGTTAAAGGCGCTACAGTCTGGAACCGCGCGACCGCTACGGTCGCAGGTTCGAATCCTGTCTCGGGCATGGATGTGTGTGATGTCCTTCGGTTAGTTAGGTTTAAGTAGTTCTAAGTTCTAGGGGACTGATGACCTTAGAAGTTAAGTCCCATAGCGCTCAGAGCCATCTGCCAGTGAGAGCGATGCTAACATTGTCTGTTACCGAAATGCAATTCCTCTTCTGAATAAGATGCTGCTTACTACTTTTGCTGTAAAAATCGGTACGGCATACGTCACATAGCCCCAGGCATCACCCTCGGCAAAATTATTCTTTCAGACAAGGCCTTGTCCCAGAAGAAGGTACGTTGGTGTAACCTTCAGTTGCCGGCTACGTCAAACTAAACCCAGTAGTTGCTTAGTGTTATTAACAGGTTCTCAAGGCTGACTGTTCGAAACTTCCTTGTCCACCTGGGATACCAGAATCTGTGTATGGCATGATATGCTTGTAACATTACGATTTCCTCAGCCATCTTTCTTCTCATGGGTGCCACTTGTCTGACTTAAAAGACGGAGAACATACGTTTGGAGTTGTTTTAGAGACAGCGGATGTTATGAAGTCCATTAGCTCGAAAGTGGCTGGTGTTGTATGGCCCAACACATTTATATTAAGATATCTTCCAACAAGGAAAATTGGATGTTATTTGTCTTGTGGATAATACAAATATCTTACTTAGAAATTGCTAATGTTTTAATATTTTATTCCTTACTTTATTTCTTACACAATGAAGGTTTACTGACCATACAAAATGTCACATATACTATTAAAGATGACTTTGGGGAAAAGAGTTGTTTGAACAACAGGGGTCCGCAAGGATGAAAGATAGACATAAGCAGTATGGCTGAGGGGGGATTCAGTACAAGCGGTATTGCTGCCAGATTTCTCCCACCACCCCTCTGACATCACATGCCACTTTCTCTGTGTATTAACTGGCTGAAATTAAAAAAAGAAAAATAGCGATTCAAATGTGCTAAGAGTTAGGTGGCAGATAATTTGAAAATCCAAAACCACTGACGTTAGCACCGCCTATGACAACGGCATGAGGATGCAGAGGTCAATGGAAACCACTGCATTAAAGACACATAACGTGTATCCGTAGGACATGTGGCCTGTAACTGAATAAGTGTCATGATGATCACTGGCAAAAGATTCCGGCATAGTTCCCCATTCGAATCTTCGGTCGGGAACTGCCAAGGGGGAGGTGAATATGAGAAAAATACTGAATAACCAACAAAACGATAATGTAGTATTCGTTAAGATTAGGAAAGTAGGTCATAGAATGAGTTACTGTGAATAATTACGTGATAGGCTTCTCATCCGGGTCGACAGCAAACCAACATCTGCCGCGCGGTATTCGGCGCCTTGTCACGGTCCGTGCGACTCCCCCTCCCGTCGGAGGTTCGAGTCCTCCCTCGGGCATGGGTGTGTGTGTTGTCCATAACGTAAGTTAGTGTAAGTAGTGTGTAGGCTTAGGGACGGATGACCTCAGCAGTTTCGTCGCAAAAGACCTTACCACAAATTTCCACCGATAACGACAGTTCAGGTATACATGCCTACGTCACAAGCCGAAAATGGAGGGCATTGAAAGGGCAATTCAGTGCGTAAAGGAAG
Source organism: Schistocerca serialis cubense (assembly GCF_023864345.2). Taxonomy (NCBI): domain Eukaryota; kingdom Metazoa; phylum Arthropoda; class Insecta; order Orthoptera; family Acrididae; genus Schistocerca; species Schistocerca serialis. The sequence continues at coordinate 644,943,120 of NC_064642.1, read as the reverse complement.
ATGAAAGTGGGGGGGGGGGGGGGTTGGAATACGGTTGTAGGGGAAGGAATAGAATAAATGCTTACGGGAGAATATAGGCTTGGTACTAGGAATGAGAGAGGAAATTTCTGTAGTCAGTTTTGGCTAGTAACAGTGAATACTTTTTTCAAGAATCACAATAGAAGGATGTATACTTGGAAAAGGCCGGAGGTGCGAGGAGATCTCAGTTAGATTACAACATGGTCAGGCAAAGATTCCGAAATCAGATACAGGATTGTAAGGCGTACGCAGGAGCAGATGTAGACCCATATCACAATTTAGTAGTGGTGAAGAGTAGGCTGAAGTTCAAGAGACTCTTCAGGAAGAATCAATGTGCTCTGGTATACGAATGCGTTAAGGAATAAAGAGATATCTGAAGCTATAGATACTGCTATGAGGAATAGCTTTGTAGGCAGTAGAGTTGGAGGGTAACGTGCACATTTAAAACGGGCAGTCAGGGAAGTCGGAAGGAAAACCATGGCAACTGCGAAGGAACCAAGGGTAACAGAAGTAATATTTCAGTTGATCAATGAAAGAAGAAATTACAAAAATTGTTCGGGGAATTCAGGACTACAGAAATACAAGTCGCATAGGAATGGAATAAATCGGAAGTGCTGGGACGATAAGGCAAAATGGCTGCAGGTAAAATGACAATAAATTGAAAAAAAATGTTGTCGAAAGGACAGACTCAGCATATAGAACAATCCAAACAGCCTTCGGCAAAATTAAAAACAACGATAGTAACATTAAGAGTGCATTGGGAACTCACTGTTAAATGCAGAGGAGAGAGCTGATAGGTGGAAAGAGTACATCGAATCAGGAGTCGACAGGGAAGAAATAGGAGGTCCAGTATTAGAATCAGAATTTAAAAGAGGTTTAGACGACTTAACATCAAATAAAGCAGAAGGGATAGATAGCACTCCATCAGAATTTGTAAAATCATTGGAGGAAGCGGCAACAAAAGCAATTATTGACGCTGGAGTGTAGAACGTATGAGTCTGGCGATACACCCCCTGACTTTCGGAAAACTATCATCCACAGCTTAAAAGCTCATGCAACAAAGTTTATGAAAAGGATAAGATACAGAAGAGTGGTAAAGAAAACTGAGGATGTGTTATACGGCGAACAGTTCAGTTTTAGGGAAGTTAAAGACACAAGAGAGGCAATTCTGATACTGCGAAGAGTAATGGAAGATAGGCTAAAGAAAAACCAAGACACGTTCGTAGGATCTGTCGACCTGGAAAAAGTGTTCGACGATGTCAAATGGTACAAGATGTTCGAAATTCTAAGAAAAATAGGGGTCAACTGTAAGGAAAGACGGGTACTATACGTACAATATCTACAAGAGCCAAGAGGGGAAAATAAGAATGGACGACCAAGAACGAAGTACTCGGATTGACAAGGGTGTAAGTCAGGGATGTAGTATTTCGCACCTACTGTTCAATCTATACGTCGAGGAAGCAATGACGAAAATAAAAGAAAGGTTGACGAATGGAATTAACATTCAAGATGGAAGGATATCAACGATAAGATTCGTTGATGACATTCATATCCTCAGTGAAAGTGAAAAAAAATTACAGGGTCTTTTGAATGGAATGAACTTTCTAATAAGTACAGACTGTGTATTGGGAGTAAATCGAAGAAAAAACGAAAGTAATGAGACGTATCAAAAATGATAAAAGCCAGAAACCTAACATCAGTACTGGTGATCGTGAAGTAGATGAAGTTAAGGCATTCCACTACCTGGACAGCAAAATAGGCCAAGACATATGCAACAACGAGAACATAAAAAAAAAACAGACTAGCACCGGTAAAAAGGGCATTCCTGGCCAAGAGAAGTCTGTTAGTGTCAAATACAGATCTTTATTTGAAGAATAAATTAATGAGAATGACATTCGGAGCACTGCATTGTATGGTAGTGAAACAAGGACTGTGGGAAAACCGACAAAGAAGAAAATAGAAGCATTTCATATGTGGTGCTCGAGAAGACTGTTTAAAATTAGGTGGACTGGAAGGTAAGGATTGATGAGGTTCTCTGGAGAATCGGTGAGGAACGGAATATATGGAAAACCCTGACAAGAAGAAGCGGCAGGAGAATAATAGATCTGTAAGACATCACGGAATAGCTTTCATGGTACTAGAGGGAGCTATAGAGAGTAAAAACCATAGAGGAAGACAGAGATTGGATTACATCCAGGATATAATTGAGGACGTGGGTTGCAAATGCTTCAGGATGAAGGGGTTGGCACAAATTCGTGGCAAGCTGCATCAAATCAGTCAGATAACTGATGACTCAAAAGAAAAAATTCAAGACGGCGGTCCGAAATGGCTGATCTTAGCATAGCCCTGAAAGACCACAATTAAATATGACTAAACTTAGCATAGCTCTGTGATGTGACAATGCAATATGATGGTTTTTACTAGAACAAGAATGGCTAAATGATCAGTTGGCTAAGTTTAGAACTGAAGATTATCACTCGTCCTAAGTATAAACTGTGACATCACACCTCACTAGCATAATCTGCATTGATGGCCGGCCACTTGTGATAAGTGAAGAATAGACGATGGTGATAGAAGATTTCTGGAACTAGGTGACTTATCCAGAGTTTAGGATCGAAAAGCTCAGTTTAAAATAGCTGGAAATTCACGTAGTCCAGCTTAAAATGACATGCAAGTAAATCGCTTTTCTCCAGACACATTGCAAAAACCGATATCGTATCACATTACCAGTCAAAATCCTATTTGTATGCAGCATTTCAGGTTTTAAAAAACTTGTCCATCATTAGCTGGATAACGCAACACCTCCTAGTGGATGGATGCTGAGATCGTGCCACAGTGCCTCCTAGTGAATGGTGGCTGAAGTTGTACTAGAGTGCGCAAAACACACTGTAACAGAAGCTGACGTGGGCGCATTCTGTCCATTCATACAGACATGGCTGGCTTACGTGTCACTGAGCTTAGCTCGGTGCTGTGCGATTTACCGACCGACACAGAGATGACTCATAATCTCTTGAAGTAGCGCCGCAGTGTAATTACGTACATGAAGGTATATGTGCTTTAAGACTACCAGACATCCTAGCGCTCTATACAGGGTGTTACAAAAAGGTACGGCCAAACTTTCAGGAAACATTCCTCACACACAAATAAAGAAAAGATGTTATGTGGACATGTGTCCGGAAACGCTTAATTTCCGTGTTAGAGCTCATTTTAGCGTCGTCAGTATGTACTGTACGTCCTCGATTCACCGCCAGTTGGCCCAATTGAAGGAAGGTAATGTTGACTTCGGTGCTTGTGTTGACATGCGACAGATTTTCTGTGAACGTTTGGGCAGGCACTGTTGGTGATGTCTTGATTGGGCCCCATGTTCTTCCACCTACGCTCAATGGAGCACGTTATCATGATTTCATACGGGATACTCTACCTGTGCTGCTAGAACATGTGCCTTTACAAGTACGACACAACATGTGGTTCATGCACGATGGAGCTCCTGCACATTTCAGTCGAAGTGTTCGTACGCTTCTCAACAACAGATTCGGTGACCGATGGATTGGTAGAGGCGGACTAATTCCATGGCCTCCACGCTCTCCTGACCTCAACCCTCTTGACTTTCATTGATGGGGGCATTTGAAAGCTCTTGTCTACGCAACCCCGGTACCAAATGTAGAGACTCTTCGTGCTCGTATTGTCGGCGGCTGTGATACAATACGCCATTCTCCAGGGCTGCATCAGCGCATCAGGGATTCCATGCGACGCAGGGTGAATGCATGTATCCTCGCTAACGGAGGACATTTTGAACATTTCCTGTAACAAAGTGTTTGAAGTCACGCTGGTACGTTCTGTTGCTGTGTGTTTCCATTCCATGATTAGTGTGATTTGAAGAGAAGTAATAAAATGAGCTCTAACATGGAAAGTAAGCGTTTCCAGACACATGTTCACATAACATATTTTCTTTCTTTGTGTGTGAGTAATGTTTCCTGAAAGTTTGGCCGTACCTTTTTGTAACACCCTGTGTAATTATCTGAGAGTGTATAGTAGCTATGACCCTGATAGTATTTGAAAAGAAGTGTAGTTATATAAAGGTTCGCTAAGAAAAGTTCTCGATAAAAATCTGGATAACGATAAAAAATGAAAGATTATGGTATAAACAAATTTTACTTTAAGGAATACTTTGTATGGCTTTCCAAACATCCACCTTCTCTGTGTTACCACGTACTCGTATTACGTGTCATCGTTCCCATTTATACTGAGAATGCAGTACACGCAAGGCGTCTATTTGTTTTCACTCCTCTGAGTGAAATGCATGCGGTTTGTGATAAATTTCACCAACCTGCAATCTCCTGTAGACGTCCCCTGTGCAGAAAACAACACTTAGGTCGTAGATCCACAGATCCATTATCTTGAGGCTTTTGAGTATTGTTATCGAGGAACTTATACTACTTAAGTTACTGTTCTCTCGTTTTCTTTTTTTTTTGGGGGGGGGGGGGGGGGCGGGGGGGGGAGGGGCGAGGGGTATTTCAGTCGTATTTATTCTAGCAGAACACAAGAAACTGCGAATTAGAATGTTTCTACCGTCTAATTAACAATTCACACATCATTAATAATTTCTAAACTTCTCTCTCTAGATAACAGATCACAAATTTTCTTATTTTTTGACTATTCTGTGCCTAAAGTTTCTTCCTGGAACTGAAACAAAATCGATCACACAAGATAACGCGTCTGCGCCTGATAATTGATCGCTCCGGAGTTACCAGTCATTGCAAACCACTTTTCCTGGATGTGCAGTGTAGGTGGCACCCGAGTATACTCGAAGTGTTTCGTCTGTATTTTCGTTTAACTTTTCTTCTTACTTTTGCTTGTTATTATGACTTCTGAAATAAGTGGGCGGTAGCCTGGTATTTAGATATGTCCATATTTGAAGGTCAAGGAAATTTAGTATATATTTTTAAAATATTATCGATAGGCAATTACTGTCTTGCTGCGCTGTCTCCGATGACAGCAGCCAATCACAGTGATGAACTGCAATTTGGGTGGTCTTTATCACGAAAGAGGTAGCTGTCATTTCATCAGCTACTGGTTCCTTATGTCATCTGCTTAATGATCCACCCTCAGGAGAGAATCTTGGAGGCACATGTGATGGCTGCCAAACACAGATATATCGAAACATTCAACACAACAGCGTCTAAAGTTACTGCCATGTAAGTCTGACACCATTGACTTCTAGCGAGGCACTCGGATGAAAGGAAGTCATTAAAGTAATTTATAAGTGTACAGACAATCTAATTGTGAAACTATTCACAACATGATTTCTGATCTACGTAAGCTTTTGGTGAAATATTTGTTAATAATCATGTCCTAGAAGAGCTCTAATTGGAAAGTACGGACAGGACAAATCCATATCGGCATACTAGCGAACTGGTGTACTTTTTACCGCCAACATGCCTGCAAATCTACGTGACGCAAACCCTTGGTTATTTCATCTACATCGTCATCCACACGGCTACTCTGCGAATCACACTTTAGTGTCTGGCAGAGCGTTCATCGAAACATCTTCATAACAATTCTCTCTTATTGCATTCTCGAACAGCGCGCGGGATAAACGAACTCCTGTATCTTTCCGGGCGAGCTCTGATGTCCCTTATTTCATTACGAAGGTCGTTTCTGCCTGTGTATGTCGGCGTCAACAAAATATTTTCGCATTCGTAGGAGAAAGCTGATGATTGAAATTTCGTGAGAAGGTCCGACCGCAACCAGAAAAGCCTTTGTTTTACTAATGTCGGCCCTACATCCTACATCACGCCCATGCCACTGTGTCTCCTATTTCTACTCAACATAACGTGCTGCCGTTCTTTGAACTTTCTCTATGTACTCCGTTAATCCTATCTACTAAGGATTCCACATCTCGCAGCAGTACTCCAAAAGGGGACTGACAAGTGTAGTGCACACAGTCTCTTTAGTAGACCTTTTACATCTTCTAAGTGTTCTGCCAATAAAACTTAGTCTTTCGTTCGCCTTCGCCACAACTTTTTCTATGCGCTATTCCCAATTTAAGTTGTTCGTATTTGTAATTCCTAGGTATGCGATTGAATTTACGGCCTACAGATTTAACTGCTTTATCGTGTAACCGAAGTTTAACCGACTCCTTTTAGCACTCATTATATGACCTCACACCTTTTGTTATTTAGGATCAATTTCCAGTTTTTCCACCGTACAGATATCTTATCTAAATCGTTTTGCAATTGGGTGTGATCTTTCTAGACGATAAAGGGCAGCATCATCTGCAAACAACATAAGACGGCTGCTCAGATTGTTTCCCAAATCGTTTACACAAATAAGGAATAGCAGAGGGCCTATAACACTATCTTTCAGAATGCCAGAAATCACTTCTGTTTTAGTCGGTGACTTTCCGTCAGTCACTACGAACTCCGTCCTCTCTGTAAGGAAATCACGAATCCAGTAGCATAACTGAGACGATATTCCATAAGCATGCAATTTGATCACAAGCCGTTTGTGAGGTACGGTGTCACAAGCGTTCTGGAAAATGGAAACGTTTTGAAATCCCTTATCGATCGCAATCATTTTCAGACAAAGTACACAGCAAACTCGAATATTTGGTGAATGGAAGACAATGAAATGTGTTTCTTGGAGAGCATAACGACAATAGAACAGGGGAAATTAGTAAGTGCAGTTCTGACATGTCTAAAGTAAAAACCACACCACATGACGGATGCCCAGTTCATCCCCCCCCTCCCCTCCCCTCCCGCATCCCCTCCTGCTCAGCGTCCCCAGTGGAAAAACATCAACGAACATCGGTTCTAAGACAAGTAGCATGTGAGCTTAAATGCCTTCGAATAGCATCCTGAACGCATGTTAGAACTCACAACATGAACATCGTGAAGAATTAACACCACCTTCAGTCATTAGATCTACATTTTAAACTAAAAGCAGCCACATGGTACTGCAATGAATGCTGCAGATGAACAAATGAACGATACACAGGGTGGTCAGAATCAGCCTGAAAAGTTTTGCAGGATAGGATGATCTGAGAAATATATGTTGAGAAAAAATAGAATATGGACTCCGATGAGTCAGGCCCAATGATTATTCGTTGTTCTGAAAGGGGAATGCTTGATACTTTTGTGTAATGCCAATGAGACGACAGATATACTGGACAAAGGTACGGGAAGACTAACATCTTACGAAAAATGTGAGTTAAGTGTATGGGAAAAGCCATGGGCCATGATTGTTGCGGCAAAGTGTGTGTCAGGAGGACCATAGTACACACAAGGGAAGGACCAGAGATGACATGGATTCGTAGTAGAAGATCCCTTCATTCAGATACAGGAAGTAGCGAAGAGGTTGATGAAAGCTCGGTTCCGTTTGAAAACAACGAGTAAAAGAAGAGCCTCATTATTTATGCCCACTCCAGGTAGAGAGCAAAGATAATGCAAATCAATGGAAAACTCCCTTAGTGCATAAGAAATTAGTATTGTTAAACGCATAGGGAAAATGTACACAAGAATTGTGTAATGGTTTACTGTTGTAATCATGAACTGCAGCTCTCTGTAATGATCTACTTATGTACATGTAACGAGAACAAAAATGAATTAACAGCTATAAGTTTATGTACATTAAGCAAAAAATGCCACAATTTTTTCTTGTTGTATGTACGTATTTGCAATGTGAAATGTAAAATTTTTCACCTGTGATTTATATTGATATATCTATGAAAGCGCAGGGAATAATGAAACAGTATTTTATATTAATGTTTATATCTGTCTGTGCAACTGAAGCGGGAGGTGAATCTGACTTGTTGCAAATTGTAAAGAGGACTAATATAATTAACTAACAACGTATATGTCATTTCTACAACTTAGATGTTTCAGCCTTAACAGATGTTCGATTGCAAATTTCTTTCCAGATATAGATCAACAATTTTTTCCCATTGGAGGAAAGTTCATTTATCGCTGATATAGTGACTTGTACACTGTTAATCTTCAGGCTCTTGAAAGCCAGTGAGGACACTCAAAGATAGAAATTCAGAGACGCAACACAAAGTGGAAGCAAAGTGTTAAAGTTCAGATTACGGGAGGTAATGAGTGACCCTATAACCCTGAAAATTGCAGACGCTCTTGGCAGCTGTCCCAGAGTAGAAGTTCCACTTCGTAAAATTAAACGGTAATTCCATCCACCGCGTAGACGCTGTTGTAAGATGTCACGCAGCAAGCTTGGTACTTACTCTTGACAACAGTAACGTGAGTGGGTTTACACAAGTTAGTGAGATGGGAAATGGGTGAAGCTACTGGGACAGCGATCCCCACACACTAGATGAATACATTAAAGCTGCAGCACCCGTCTGCTCCGAGCGGCACTGACTCGATGCAGTAGGAGCTATATTTATTTTGGCATCTGTAGCTGTTTTCTATTATAATTTTGCAGTATGCTATTTCATGGTAACGGTGCAATGAAAATTTATCGCAAACAAATAACCCTCATAACTAAATTAAACCACTGGACGCGGCTGCAAGGCCGAGAAAATTTGATTAGTATACAGTATATCGCCGCGAAACTATGCATTCGTACATTAAATGTAGTTGAAGATGTATCAGCGATATAAGCCTTCAAGAGACACAAGAGATGCAGGAGAAAAGACACAACTCATGGCTATGAACTGATGTAATGGGTAACTTCATGGAACACTGGCGAAAGAAGTATGTTAATAAGTTCATGAGGCGCTACACAGTAATACTTTTCTTCTTCATCTTAATTTCGTTAATATATTTTGGGATTTTCTTATGAATTTAAGTGAGGTTTAACTTTTGTTTCTTCCGAATTTGGCATTAGTTAATGTAAAAGCCAGGAACATCCCTCCCTACAGAGTAGGTGGATCAGAATGTTATTGGTCAAAGGCATTTCGGGAAGTGTAGAGCCTCACATCTGATTGGCCAATGCCTGTAAAGGGCCGGTGGATTTGCTGGGTAACTATAGAGAGAGAGAGAAATAGCGCAATGCCATAATCCTTTTCTTTTTTGTTTAAAGGGGAGTCCACAGTCAGATCGTTCGGACGTCAATCATGCGTACCTCTTTGCCAGCCTCGGGTAAGCTCCGACAAGGCTGTTTTCCTCACTTGGCGTGCTGCTCGCAAAGATTTTACCTTACGATGCTGCTAGTGACTATCACTTCTTTTGATCTCACCCCATGGACTCAAACATTAACGGACATTGTGTAGCCAGTAGCATCTTTTGCTTTTTCTAATGTTTTGATTGGTTGCTTGGTTAGTTTGTAGAGAAAAGGACCAAACTACAGGGCCATCAGTCCTTTATCGTTTAGAATAAGATTTCATTGTAGTAGTTAGTCTGAGTGCAGATAATTAATGTTGTTTAGATCCCTGAGTTCCTTGAATCTCCTGCTAGGAATATCCTATCGAGACCCAAGGTCAGCCTCTCTCGTAGGTTCCCAGTGACAGTGTTTCCACTGATACAACAAGTCCACCTGCCATTATTGATACTTTGCAATTCGGTATTTGCTCCTAACCGCTTCTTCCTTCTCTCCTATTCCAGAACACGGCAAGACTAGTCTTGCCACTCTAGAGCCCGGCAATGTACTCCTTCCGCCTAACCATTCTTTCCTCTACGTTAAACAGTGGAATACCAGTTTACCTATAAATGTTCCGCTTTAGCTATTAATTTGGACGAATGTAGCTTTGAATTTTCTACACTGCAGAAAAGAATTGAAGGGTTGTTGGTACTTCCGTTATATTCTCTGACTGTGACGAAGAAGATAGAAATTTCGCTCAAAGGTGCCTACAATCTTAACCTGTAACGTTGCAAAAAAACTTGGAACACTGCGACGCTACCCTCGGGGTCTCCATCGCTTCGAACAGCAAGGTCGACACATGAGGAGAAAGGATGGATCATGTGAGGTTAAGCATGTCATATTTTCACCAAATTTCTGCACAATTCTGCCCATCGCCACAGAAGACGTGTCACTCGCTGAGAAGGTCGTCACACGCCTCTTTACCCACATTTCGCTCCTTCTTATGACATTTGTGCAATGAAGATCAAAGCGGAAACACCAAGCATCGATATAATACGGCTCTTTAATGAGGATTGAGGAACATATTTGGGACGCAATGCTGCTAAGAATAGACGTGAGAGGCTTCTGAAAGCCGCATAAAGGGCGTCATTGATACACCTTTTCCCTTAGGGCGCTCTTTTACATATATTATGCGGTCTAAAACGACTGTTTCAGTGTGACATTGCTGACACACTCTGGACAATTCAAACTATCTCTAAGGAAATCGTAGGACTGCAACAGCACTGAACGTGATCTCATCCCTTTCGAGTCTAGCGGAAACGCAATTTTGGTTCAGCCACGAGGGACCGTTCAAAACCATTCGACGAAATCAAAAAGTGATCTCAAGCAGTAAAGGGTATTTATACTTTCTCTGTCCGCTGCTTCACGCCATCCTGTGGCGTAATCACAGTGTGATGCGATACTGACATGTGAGTGAATAAAACAGTAAACGGACATTCTACTTCCTGCCCCCCCCCCCCCTCCGCAGTTCAGCGACAAGATAGGTGCTACCCATACACCTTCGTTGAGTTGTTCAAACATGTATCTAAGCGGCAACAGTCCTAGTACGGTTCCGAGGCGCTTGTGAACAGGCGACCCCTTCGACACCACTCAGATTCTGCGTACGCGCAAGCTGGCACAAGGCAGCTGCGTAGCGTAACACAGCTGTACAATGTAAAAGGAGTTGCCAACCCCGCAGTTGCCTAGGAATCGGACAAGAGTTGTCTACATACAGGTACATATTCAAAGTGGTCAGCAGAGATGTGCGGGTGGCAGTACGTGTGTTGCCCGACAGGGTGAACTCGGAGGGCTCTTTTGCGCTTTTATTCATGCAGGTATCAATGGCGCACTACCCTCAGCCCCCCGCCGAATGCCAGTCATCTGTGATCTAGTCACTAAACACCCTCTGATGCTTTAGATATCGTTCAAAATTCGTCATATGATATTGAACGGCTTTGAGTGGTTCCACCCTTTATGCCAGAACAACAGCTGCACTCACACTACTTAGCGGTCAGATTTTGTTCGATGTAGTTCCAGCTCCACGGTGACCTTAGAGAAGAAATTTATCGTCCACGGTATACCGGAAGTGCCAAAGGTTGTCAAAATCGTTGTTTTGTGGCCCATCTCACTACAGACTGACGTTTTCGACTGCGGAGTTCGTGTAAATGAACGCCCCATGAGAAGGATTTTTTTCAGTGTCACATATTATGCCACCTGCTGAGACCCTTTCGTGTCGATTCCGAGCGGTGGTGCGTTCTAAATGTTTTCCCCAGCCTCATTCTCAGCAAAAATAATGAATCAAACTTTGAAACTTCCTGGCAGATTAGAACTGTGTGCCGGACCGAGACTCGAACTGAGGACCTTTGCCTTTCGCGGGCAAGTGCTCTACCAACTGAACTACCCAAGCATGACTCACGCCCCGTCCTCACAGCTTTACTTCTGCCAGTACCTTGTCTCCTACTTTCCAAACTTTACAGAAACTCTCCTGCGAACATAGCAGAACTAGCGCTCCTGAAAGAAAGGATAATTCGGAGACATGGCTTAGCCACAGCATGGGGGATGTTTCCAGAATGAGATTTCTGTTCTGCAAGGTTTGCAGGAGAGCTTCGGCAAAGTTTAGAAAGTAGTAGGCGAGGTACTGGCAGAAGTAAAGCTGTGAGGACGGGACGTAGCTCAGTTGGTAGAGCACTTGACCGCGAAAGGCAAAGGTCCCGGGTTCGAGTCTCGGTCCGGCACACAGTTTTAATCTGCCAGGAAGTTTCATATCAGCCCACACTCCGCTGCAGAGTGAAAATCTCATTCTGGAATCAAACTCTGGCTAACAGAGACTCTTTCCTGATGCGTGTTGTGGACGCAGCCTATACAAGACTGGTATTGACCTCATGCGGTGATTCAATGCGGTAATTGACCCTTTAAATCGCTATTTACTGAATATAAGCAATGCTTTAAAAATGTAAGAGGTGAGACCATCGATTTATTTAATGTATTTAAGGAATTCTCTGTTATTGTTATTTATGTGAAACATAGTTCATACTTTAACGAAGTTCTTCTTTCCAGCACAACTTTAGTAAATCGTGCATTGCGTAGTACTGACTCCCTCGTACAACTGTTACACGTAACGTGACTACGACGGGTTGTGTGATGTCTCTTTGAAACGTAACCAGTCTGCGTTGAGGCACTCTCCCTATTGTTCCGATCATCGACCTCACTCTCCGGATCCCACCCATCACCATGGATCCTTACGCAGCGCACAACCGCCATCTACACCTTTCTGTGTGTCCATCTTGCCTCGGTTTCGTCAGCAGTTCAAATGAAGTCGTTTGCACATTGTACTTGTACGATATACTACATGTGTGAGCAAACTAACGCGAAACAAAGACAACACTTACAGACATACACATCAATATTGATTTCGTAAAGTAAAAAATATGCAAACGAATATAAACTGCACATGCAGAGGCTTTTAAAACTTATGCGAGATACCACTTTCGTAAGAAACACAATTTGGTAAATTAACTTGTCACAATAACTATACCTGAAATACTCAGTCCTTGCACTGCATTTTGTACACAATTCTGAATGAATGTGAATTAACTTTGCAAATGACCTGTAACGTATTTAATCAAATAACGTGTTGAATTTTGAAGACCCTCTAACAGTTTTTTCTACGTTACCCTGTTGGTCGTACTTTTTCTTGTTTTCCATCGTTCCTTAGTGCCTCAAAATTCATTGAGTTAGGTTCCGTCTTTGCAACAAAATTAAAGGCAGTTTCTTTTTGCCGCCGGCCGAAGTGGCCGTGTGGTTCTAGGCGCTACAGTCTGGAACCGAGCGACCGCTCCGGTCGCAGGTTCGAATCGTGCCTAGGGCATGGATGTGTGTGATGTCCTTAGGTTGGTTAGGTTTAATTAGTTCTAAGTTCTAGGGGACTGATGACCTCAGAAGTTAAGTCGCATATTGCTCAGAGCCATTTGAACCATTTGTTTTTTGCCACACGCATTTTGCTTATTTTATTTATGAAACATCTTCTGTGGCATAATAACAGACAGTGGCTTTAACAAATTCACTCCCTGTTCCTTTAGCAACATGTACGTGATTGCTATTACTGTTGTTCGACTGTTTTAAGCCCTAAAAGAAGTGAGTAAAGTGACATCGAAGGACTCATCCACGTAGGTCTACACTGTCTCTACCATTCTGGGGAACTAATCATTGTATTTCACCGATGTTAGTGATAAGATTATACCTCAGATTATGGACTCTATTTCGATGGCTTGACTCTCTATGATATTTCCGATCCTTTAAAATAAGAAAGAGAACTGATAGTTACCCTTTCTTCTTCGAGCGTCGCTGCAAATTGTATTCCTCTTGCATCTTGAATTCAGCTGTGAGATAATAACTCAGTCTAAACCATTTATTTGTTCATTTTGATTGCAGTGTGCATAACCATGCATACAAGTAATAATAAGCTTTTTGCATACCTCTTGGCATTCGTATTAGTTGGTGATAGTCGATTTGCTGATGCTGCAATCGCTTTGCATAACGACTCTACCTTTTCTCCAAATTTTCAACATTTATTAAGTCAAACCTACGGTCTGTGTTATTAATGAAGTCGTATTTTTATTATTATTTTTAGTCTTATTGTTATTATTGTTATTATGCAAACTACTTCCACTCATTAATAATATTCATTAACACTGTTGCGTGTTGCTAGACTCGCTCCTTTCCCATCAACGATCTCTAGGCTTCAAGCTATTATTCTTTAGTAGAAGAAGTCCTCTACGGAATTCTTTAGGCAGTAAGAAAAGGGAAGACAAGTTAATTTAATTTAATATTCTCTTTTCTTGCTGGAAATGTGATGCAAGCTTCCTTCGATAGCATTCCTCTCTCACGGACGACGCAGAATGAGTGATACGTTAAACAGGTGGAAAGGCAGGGGTATAGCTTGGAAGCGTGGGGGAAACTAAGTCGTCGGTTTGCGTTCATGGACTTTCCTCCTTCATAGGTCTGCAAAATGAAGAACGAGCAGGCAGTTCTCCATTCTCCCCACCGCACTACGTCACTAAATGCAACTACAGGGCTGTTCACAAAGCTATAGCGACTCTTCTTCAGTTCGCCTTACGAATTACCAATGCAGTGTACTGACAAATGCGTTTACACAGAAAAAAGTTTGTTAACATTGTATGGAATACAAGTATTAATTACTAATCATCCTAACGCAAGAAGCGCATATGGACATAATCTACATGCATCTCTATCCACTATTGTACAGTGCTAGGGGGCAACTATTTCTTAGTCGTCCTGTACGACAGCTGTTGCATTTGTAACGTTCCTTAAAAATTCTTAGGAATGCACTGAATGAATGTGTAACGTTCTTTAAAATAATCTCTTCTTTGTAATACATTGAATGGATGCCCGAACTGGGATTGCATACAAAACTAGAGTTGTCGTGTAGCGTTTTGAAACTGCAAGCGGTGTGATTACTCTGTGTTATTGTTAGCAAAACTTTATACGAACTGGTTGGGCAATGCAACCCCCAGTACCAATAAAGGAATATAGTAACTGAAAAATACGTTCAGCCGCTTAGGTACTGATTCCTCTGGCCCTGCTCAAAACTCATAACTTTGGTCCCTGTGCACATAACAAATCAATAGAATTGTCTTAACTCAAAAACAGCAACGGTGGAGCGCGATATATTCTGGTCTCTCACGAAGAACAATAAAATATACTAGCCACAGGCTCAAATATACTAGTTACAGGCTCAGCTGTGTGCAATACTAGCGGTATTACTTTGAAGTGTACATGGAATTCTTTTGGCTGATAATTGAAAACATTTAATAAAAACTCAGTCCCTTTGAAGATCATATGACCTGGACAGGGAGGCGGTACTGCTCTTGTTGTGTCTAGTAATCCTGCCTGCTCGATTCTGTAGATAAACAATTAAACGACTCGTATTAATGAGTTTTATTACAATAAGATAATTACAATACTTAACTTTGAAATCGTGTCGCAAGCAAAGGGTGACATACAAAATAGTTGGTCTTCTTCAGAATAGATTAATACAAGTCTGTGATACACAGAAATTCGTAACGAATTCGCTACCGTTGACGCTGATATCTACGTCAGTAATCCTCAAGCTACTATCCAAGTGGCTATGGATGACGCTGCTATAGAACTGGGTCGCCACTAGTCGGCCACAGCGCTGAAGTCCTCTTCACGAAGGGGCCGCAGCTGTCACGTTGGCGTCCTGGAAGGAAGATCGTTGAGCGTACGATTGGCTGACTTCTTCTCACAGCCTTCCCTGTCGTTCCCGACTGGCGTTCCGACGCTTAACTTTTGCCGTAGCAGATTTGGGTGAGTTGAGTTACTAAAACCGACCTTTTCAATAGTGAAACTGTATTCGAAGTTAAGTTTTGGCTTTCCAAAGCATCGGGCCATTAAAATTGCATTACCTAGAAAAATTACTTACCTACACATAAGCGCTGCACCTGACTGATGGCGGCCCAGTTCTATAGCAGCTTCAACGATGGCCACATGGATAATTGAGTCATAAACAATGAGATTTACACAGTAGGTATTAGCTAACCTCACTAAAAAAGCATAAAGACAAATTATCAAATTAGGTATAACTGTGTTAGCAAATCTTACAAACATTACAAAATGGAAATATCTAACTAGCCTTTACATCAAACCTGTTTACGCACATTCTTTGGTTATTTAACAATTGCTAGGTATCAGCCAACTCATCTACACTAAAGCACTGGCAAAACGAAAGTGATAAATGTTAAACATTTTTACCTTACTTGCGAGATGACTTCTGCTTCCACATTTCTATTTCCAATAATAGATGTACTCGTAATTCCTACATTACAATGTAACACTTGGCGGCTTCACAGAGCACACCACAAAATCTGCCTAATTCATCCTCTTTCGCTCAGGGACAGCTACCCACTGCTGTGCACCAAGCGCTCTCTTGCTCCAACGCTACAATCTCAGACCAGAAGCAGTATATTTGGCTCTGCGGACGTGCACAGTCAGCGATTCGCTTTATAGATCCCACCAAAGGCTCACATCTTTTATAATATAATACTTTCCTTTTAGTTTACATTAGTATCATTACAATATTCGGGTGCCACATATCAGTGTACCCCAGGAGACTCCTTTCACAACCCTCCAGCTGTCTTCCACAAATTTGTCACATATTTGGAAGTACCTAGTACAACAAGTGTGTGGTAAATTTATCTCATTGCTGATAACTAGATATCATGAGTAGTATAGAACCATTTCAATTTAGTCCGGAGGGCGATTTCCAAGTAACATGTCATGATTGTACAAACAAGTCTTGCTGTATATCATCATTAGACTTGAAGGAATTGAGAGTGCTCAGGTGCACTATTATTAATCTTAATCTGGTTATGGTATGAGTAAATTGTCTCATGGACAAGATTGCTGACAAGTAAATCATATAAAGCAAAATCAGAAAAATCCTAATCATTAAGATAATGGTATGGGATTAGGTAAGGAAAAGGAAAGTTGAGGCCTATGAGCATGTCGACAGAATCATAAAGTCAATTTTATTTATTTTTTAAAAATTTTATTTATTTATTTATTTGTTTATATATATTTTTTTCAGGTTCAACTTCCGGCTAGTGTCCAATGTAGATTGCGTTCAGTGTCCGGCTAGCGTCCAATGTGCAGAGATACAACAGGTACTCAGCAACCAATTACCAACAACCATAGTTGGTAATCATAATAATATCAGTAACGTGTTGACCAGTATTGTCACTGCTCTTCATAGTGTAGACTCTTCTGAGATCCAAAAGACATATATAGTCGTTTATGTTGAAATATGAATACCAGTAATAAACTGCTCCAATACCATTAACATACGTATGAGATCGATTAATGGACGGTATGAAACTGTAGCAAAGGTAAGGTAGTAGAACACAGCCATCTCTATCTATGTCAACATCAAGTAATTTATCAGACCAGAAAGGTTGAGAGACCTAATGAAATTGTAGACTGGATGATGCAGCAATGCTTTACATCAGAGTGAATAGAAAAAATTGAAAGTGATGTCTGAAGAAAACAAAATCACTACGTGTGGCATCAGGCTGCCAGTTAGATACAGAATAACCTAACATGTCAGAGAACATCACTGGTTCTTAATATTATACTGTGGCTCTCAGTGGCCTTGTACATGCAATACTGTGACATAATTACTTAAGAAAACCTAACAGTAAAATCAAGAATTGAATGGCTCCTGGTGTCCTTGTACTTGGAATACATGCGAATCTTAGTATTTAAAACAACAAAAATGCTGATATTAATAGCTATAATATGATTGAGGCTCCATGTGGCCCAGAAGATGAAATAAATGCAGAAGTTAATAGCTAAAAATGAGGCAGAAATCATCTTTGTAGCTCAAAGTCGCCTAGTACATGAAATAAATGGTGACCTTAATAGCTAAAAATGTTACAGAAATCATCTTTGTAGCTCTTATTGGCCTAGTTTTCATAGCATAAACCTGAAAATTTAGAAAGCATCATAAAATATAGTTTACCTATAACTTTATACGGCACTCTGGGTTCAAATGGGTCAAATGGCTCTGAGCACTTTGGACATCTGAGGTCATCAGTCCCCTAGAACTTAGAACTACTTAAACCTAACCAACCTAAAGACATCATACACATCCATGCCCGTGACAAGATTCGAACCTGCGACTGTAGCGCTCGCGCAGTTCCAGACTGAAGCGCCTAGAACCGCTCGGCCACAGCGGCCGGCGGCACTCAGGGGACTATGCATTATTCATAATGAGAATATGCAACTCAATATGACTTTTACAAGAGCAAAGTGCATGTACAGCGATATTATATTGTACATTATATATTATATTAACGACATGGGAGACAATCTGAGTAGCCATCTTAGATTGTTTGCAGACGACGTTGACATTTACCGTCTTGTAAAGTCATCAGAAGATTAAAACGACTTGCAAAATGATTTAGATAAGATATCTGTATGGTGCGAAAAGTGGCAATTGACCCTGAATAAAGAAAAGTGTGAGGTCATTCACAAGAGTACTAAATGAAGTTAGCTAAATATCGATTACGCGATAAGTCACACAAATCTGAAGGCTGTATATTCAGCTAAATACTTTGGTATTACAATTACAAATAATCTAAATTGGGAAGATCACATAGATAATATTGTGGGTAGAGCAAACCAAAGACTGCAACTCATTGACAGAACACTTAGAAGGTGCAACACATCTACTAAGGAGACTGCTTACACCACGCTTGTCCGCCCTATTCTGGAGTATTGCTGTGCGGTGTGGGATCCGCATCAGGTGGAACTGATGGATGACATCGAAAAAGTACTAAGAAGGACAGCTCGTTTTGTAATATCGCGAAGTAGGGGGGATAGATGTAGATCATGTATGAGTAAATAAACAATATTTATAGGTTGTATAGCACCCTCAGCGCTCCATAAATTTCGATCTATTACGTGACCTATACCTCTAAAGCTGCACGTATCGACAGGAAAGGATGTGGGACTGATTGATAGGGGCAGTGCACTTTATCTGCAAAGAAAATTGTTAACAGCCAATCATCATTCGCCCTGAGTCAAGAACAGCTGTGGCCAAAGCAAACAAATAATGTGTGCAAACATAAAGACAGGAGTATTAAGTGCAATACAGCTTACTGACTATGTAAATGTAACATATCACAGTAAATCATGTAAATATGCAAAGATGAGGGTGCCTTGCAGAAGCATTGGGACCTGGAAATGTGATTATTAACCTGAAAAAAAAAAAGCAGTCATGCATGCTAACATTAGAAGGCAGTGTCATATGCAATCTCATAAGTAATGGTGAAAAATTTTTTTTGGTGCAAACCTTCTGTTGAAGTCTTCCGCAAACACCTCCAGTCATATGGCACAATGTTAGACAGATTTCCCTATAAAGGACACAACATACACAAAATACGTATTATCATCATCCAATATCATTACAGAAGAATCATCAATAATCAATATAATCCTCTTTATTGGAGTGCAGCTCAGGGCATGAACACTCATTAAGCATCAACAATACTCTTATACCGAACACAAAATGCATAGAAAAAATATCCTTAATCTTATAGGCAATCTTCCTAGTTTACTAGCACATTAACAGGAAAATGATTATAAACGCCTGCCAGGACACAGTGTGAGAAGTGTCAGTGGTGTTTAGTATTCCATATAAGTTGTTTATTTTATGCTTTCTATATAAAGCATTTCCAGCACACCTTTACGAGTGGCACTTTCACACTTCATGTGCTCCTATTTATGAGCGTAATGGGTCACCTGGATACAATGAGACTACAGTAAATTGGTTCCGAAAAATACACTCCTGGAAATTGAAATAAGAACACCGTGAATTCATTGTCCCAGGAAGGGGAAACTTTATTGACACATTCCTGGTGTCAGATACATCACATGATCACACTGACAGAACCACAGGCACATAGACACAGGCAACAGAGCATGCACAACGTCGGCACTAGTACAGTGTATATCCACCTTTCGCAGCAATGAAGGCTGCTATTCTCCCATGGAGACGATCGTAGAGATGCTGGATGTTGTCCTGTGGAACGGCTTGCCATGCCATTTCCACCTAGCGCCTCAGTTGGACCAGCGTTCGTGCTGGACGTGCAGACCGCGTGAGACGACGCTTCATCCAGTCCCAAACATGCTCAATGGGGGACAGATCCGGAGATCTTGCTGGCCAGGGTAGTTGACTTACACCTTCTAGAGCACGTTGGGTGGCACGGGATACATGCGGACGTGCATTGTCCTGTTGGAACAGCAAGTTACCTTGCCGGTCTAGGAATGGTAGAACGATGGGTTCGATGACGGTTTGGATGTACCGTGCTCTATTCAGTGTCCCCTCGACGATCACCAGTGGTGTACGGCCAGTGTAGGAGATCGCTCCCCACACCATGATGCCGGGTGTTGGCCCTGTGTGCCTCGGTCGTATGCAGTCCTCATTGTGGCGCTCACCTGCACGGCGCCAAACACGCATACAACCATTATTGGCACCAAGGCAGAAGCGACTCTCATCGTTGAAGACGACACGTCTCCATTCGTCGCTCCATTCACGCCTGTCGCGACACCACTGGAGGCGGGCTGCACGATGTTGGGGCGTGAGCGGAAGACGGCCTAACGGTGTGCGGGACCGTAGCCCAGCTTCATGGAGACGGTTGGGAATGGTCCTCGCCGATACCCCAGGAGCAACAGTGTCCCTAATTTGCTGGGAAGTGGCGGTGCGGTCCCCTACGGCACTGCGTAGGATCCTACGGTCTTGGCGTGCATCCGTGCGTCACTGCGGTCCGGTCCCAGGTCGACGGGCACGGGCACCTTCCGCCGACCACTGGCGACAACATAGATGTACTGTGGAGACCTCACGCCCCACGTGTTGAGCAATTCGGCGGTACGTCCACCCGGCCTCCCGCATGCCCACTATACGCCCTCGCTCAAAGTCCGTCAACTGCACATACGGTTCACGTCCACGCTGTCGCGGCATGCTACCAGTGTTAAAGACCGCGATGGAGCTCCGTATGCCACGGCAAACTGGCTGACACTGACGGCGGCGGTGCACAAATGCTGCTCAGCTAGCGCCATTCGACGGCCAACACCGCGGTTCCTGGTGTGTCCGCTGTGCCGTGCGTGTGATCATTGCTTGTACAGCCCTCTCGCAGTGTCCGGAGCAAGTATGGTGGGTCTGACACACCGGTGTCAATGTGTTCTTTTTTCCATTTCCAGGAGTGTATGTGAAATGGATGAGTATATGAAATTGACATGAATTACAGTGTACATTGATTTCTTAAATCTACATAGGTGAAAGCAAGTAAACTAGTGACATCATCAAGTATAAGAGAAATGTATCAAAACAGAGCACAAGACTTGGCATAAGTAAACATGGCAACATTATAAAATAGAAAGAGTGGCTAACCTAACAAAAAATATAATAATAATTCATCAGACAATAACATAAATGTTAGTACAATATTGTATCGTTTAGAGAGCTCAATAATGGCAAAGTGGAGTAGCACAGCATCATAAAATATAGCACATTACATGGTACCAATAAAGAGAAAACAGCTTCAGAAATAAATGAACATAATATATTTAGAGGCAGTATATAAAAGGACACAAGTTCTTCTAATGAGAAAAAATGTTTGAGTTACAGTTTGCAGCGATCAGACCACACAAGGGATGTGATCCGCTGGATACTTACAAACGTAAATGATGCCTCTTTCGGTTGTGGTTTTGATGCACATTCATGCAAATGTGCGGTAAGAAAACCGACCTGCAAGATTCCCCCTACCGTGCGCGTCGCCACCTAATAAAATGCTGAATACTCAAGAAAGCGTGAAAACAACGTACCAACAGAATTTGTATAATCATGGGAAATGTGTCAAGTAAAAAAAATCTGTATTGTGTCATATTATTATGTACACTCAAATGTAAATCAGAATAAGCATATATGGAAGCCAGCAATATAGATACAGACAACTATAAAAAATTTGATAAGCATCATATTCCCGTAAAAGTAACGAAAATAACTTATACAAAGCTATATATATATATATATATATATATATATATATATATATATCACATGCTTATTTCAGCAGCAAGAATTTCAAAAGAAAATTTTACGGCACTTATTCTACGAAATTGCTACTTTATTTACATTGCTGTTATGCGCCAACTTTGGCGACACATCATATATATATATATATATATATATATATATATATATATATATATATATATATTATTCAGCAGCAGTGTGATGACTTCAGAATGCAAGACATCCAACTGAAGAAACAGTTTATATTGTCAAAATTCATGCTTATCAGCAATGTAAATAAAGCGGCTGATTACATAGCAATTTCGTAGAATAAGTGCCGTAAAACTGTCTTCTGAAATTCTTGCCGCTGAAATAAGCCTGTGTATAACTTGGTTCATAACCGCAGCCGATTTCTTGGCTCTCAAACTTACCATATTGATATTTCAGAAATATCTCATTATTGCTATACGATGGAAATTGAAATTCAGTACTGATCATTCAAGTGTTTCATAGCTACAAAAGAGATTCAAAAATGAACAAATTCAATGTATCATTGACAAAATAGTGTGTAACGCCGCAGTCTGGGAAAGCAAAATAGTATAAAAACTAATTTATGTGATGGCAGATTCTGCTACCTTTAGTGCACTATAGTTGACCCAACTCTGTTGTTGTCTTGGCACAATATTTTTGAGATGAATGTAGATGTGATTAGTTCTACAAATGGACGTTTTCAAATAATTATGCTTGAGAGTTTGGAGTAGGTGATACTGTAACCTAGTTATTTTATTGTTAACTCAGATTGGCATTGCCAGTCAGAGGAAGTAACTTTGAGGTCGGTGGGCTTGATGTATGTGAAGCAGAGTTTTATTTTGGTTGGCGTGGTGCTACGTTGCTTTGAAGTAAGCTGTGGCGTGTCGTTCTGAGGCCCGACGGTATTGTTGATAGCGCCGCTGCTGGTTTCAAGGATCTGACGTCCCCGGATTTCTTTCTGTGGGGGAAGTTGAAGGATATTTGCTATTGTGATCCACCGACAACGCCTGACAGCATGCGTCAGCGCATTATCAATGCATGTGCGAACATTACGGAATGCGAACTACTCGCTGTTGAGAGGAATGTCGTTACACGTATTGCCAAATGCATTGGGGTTTGACGGACATCATTTTGAGCATTTATTGCATTAATGTGGTATTTACAGGTAATCACGTTGTAACAGCATGCGTTCTCAGAAATGATAAGTTCACAAAGGTACATGTGTCACATTGGAACAACCGAAATAAAATGTTCAAACGTACCTACGTTCTGTATTGTAATATAAAAACTTACCTGCTACCAACAGTTCGTCTAAAATTGTGAGCCATATTTTTGTGACTATTACAGCGCCCTCTATCATAAAGCGAAAAAAGTGGTCCAACTAAAACATTCATATTTCTTTACGTACTACACGAATATGTAATAAAAAAACCGGGTTCCTATTTTTTAAAAAACGCAGTTGATACCCGTTTGACCCATAGCAGCGCCATCTAGAGGGCCAACCATAGCGCCATCTGGTTTCCCCCTTCAAGCAAGTCGGGTTTCGTTCTCTGGAGTTTTTTCGTTTGATGCTTATTTCATGAGATATTTGATATATATTGTTACTACCAAACAGGGCAAACAGTCAGTGAATATTGTAAAAATTAAATCAAATTAAATTGTTGTGATTTACTAATTACAGATTTCAAATACTTACAAAAACCATTTTCTAGATGTAGTGGCAAAAATAGGATTAAATGATTCAGTTGAAGGAGCAAGTGTATTTACTAAAAACGTCATTTCACAAAACTTTAAGCAACTACAACTAGTACCAATATCATTCACTGAAATTAATAGCAGAATTTTAAAAAATCGTGAAAAACAAAGGCTCATATATAGCGGATAGGCAAAACGATGTGGACAATGGTAATAATAGGATCGTTGTGTTAGAAAGTCAACAACGCAAGTAAGGCACGTGGCGCGCCCGACTGTGAGTGTTCAGTACGGACTAGTCATCAGTGCAGGTTGTTTACGAGTAGTATATATCAATCTCCTGTACCACATCTGATTCTTCCAAAGCTCTTCTAAATTCTGATTCTTATCTGGATCCCATATCTCTTCCGTGTCGACCCACTTTTCCTCTTTTATCTCGGCATCAGGCAAGTGATCCCCCTCCCAGTTACCCTCGAAGTCCACTTTCTATCTATTAGCTCTCGCCTCCATATTTAACACTGGAATTCCTTTGCATTCCCAGTATTACTACCCTTGCTTTTAATTTCACATAAGCCTTTTGTCAATGCTTCCGACAATCATTTCTTTTTCGGTTTCTGTGCATTTTTCATGAAGCCATTTCTTCTTAGGTTCCCTGAGGTTCCAAACCGTCATTTCTAAGTGACTTGTATTTCTGTATTCCTGAATTTCTCTGAACGTTTATGTACTTCCTTCTATCGTCAATCAGCTGAAGTATTTCCTCTATTACGCATAGTTTCTTCGCAATTACGGTCTTTTTACCTACGTTATTCTCTCCAGTGCCTGTGATTGGCCTTTTTAGAAATGTCCATTCTTTTTCAAACGATCTGCCTACCGAGCTATTTACTATCGCAGAATCTGTAACCTCAACCGTACCTCTTCACTCCTTAGCACATATGTACCCAATTCTTTGTGCACTAATTGTTCCTTACTAGTCACTTAAACTTCAGCCTACTCTACATAATTAACAAATTGTGATCTGAGTCCATATGTGCCCCTCGATACGCCTTAAAAATCAACATTTCGGGATCTCTGCCTGACCATGACGTAACCTAAATGAGTATTTCTGTCTTTCCCGACCTTTTCCAAGTTTATTTCCTCCTCTTGTATTTCTTGAAAGGAATATCCGCCATTACAGTCTAAAATTTATTGCAGAACTCAGTTTCTCTTGTCTCATTCCTACCACTCAGCCCATGTTCTCCTGTAACCCTCTCTCCCACTCCTTTTTCTATAGCCGTACTTCAATTCCCCATTTTTATTTCCCTTTACGTGGTGAATTACCCGTTCATTATCCTCAAATAATTTCTATGTCTCTTCTTCTGCTTGAGAAATAGGCATGTACACCTGAACCATTGTTGTCTATGTGATTTGCTGTCGATCCTGATGAAAACAACCATATAACTGATCTATTCACAGTAACGTACTCTCTGTCCTACCTTCGTATTCATAACGAATCCTACCCCCATTATTCCATTTTTTGCTGCTGTTCTGTTGTCACTTCCCCCGACGAATTTAGAAATTCCAAAGGGATGTTAGCTATCTCGGTACCATACCTGATTTTCATTCTTCCAAAGCTCTTCTAAATTCTGATTCTTATCTGGATCCCATATTCGTCCTACCAGAAGTCCTGGTCTTCACTCCATTTCAGTTCACTGACCTCCACAGAATTTCGATTGAGTTTTAACATTTACGTCTTCAGATTTTCTAGATTCTTCAACTCTTTCAGACTTCTCACATTCCACGCTCCGACTTTTAGAAAATAATTCTTTTGTTTGTCGTTAAATCTTTGTCTCATGGTCACCTCCCACTTGGCAATCCCGTGCCGGAGATATGAGTGGGGGACTAGTCCAGAATCATTTGCAAGAAGGAGACATCATCATAGCACTTTTACTATGGCAGCCCACATGTCCAGCGGATAAACATAATGTGTCTTTTAATATCGTTTGTTCCATTGCTTCCTGCATCATCATACCGTTGATCTTTGCTGATTCTTCCGTCTTTTATCGGAAGTTTCCCACCCAAAGGGCAAGAATGTGCCCTGAAACTTTGTCCGTCCTCCATTTCTGACAAGGCCTTTGGCCGAATGAGGGTCACCTTTAATGTTGGTATTCTTCGGCTACTATTGCTCATGATTTATCGTACCCGCTCTAGCGGAAGTTTTGATTTCAAGTCAAAGACGCTTTGCCCTTTCTTTAGCTTCATTTTGATCGTTATTGTTCCCGCAAGTTCCCCCTGCAAGTTCCCTTCAAGTTCATCGTTCCATATTTCATACAGCTCCTTTTTTTCACCTATTAGACAATAAAAGTTTTAAATAATAAAGCATGGACAGTAGGTACTTTTTTGTGATCTTTCCAAGGTATTTGATTGTGTAAATCATCTTATATATCTCATGTACGTTGTTAAATAAATTACGACAATTACGTAACGTTTCAGAAAAGGAATTGTATTTCACTAAAACCCACTGCGTTTATTCCTTCCCTCCATCATTAGATTATATTCCTGAATGCCAGTGTATCGTCTCTGTTGTTTCTTCATCACAAATGAATCGAATGTGACTGTGGAAATACTATTATCACACATTATTGTTTTTATATTTACAAATTATAGAGCACAGCAAACAGTCGTCCTTTTTTGCAGGTTATATTTGGCGAATCCAGATTTCGGCTAGTGCCCAGCCATTATCAATGCACTATTTTCTAGTCTAAGTGCATGTCAGTTCCCTGTTGTTCGGGCGTCTATCACATTTTTTTGAATACTACTCAGTATTGTGCATTGATAATGGCTAGACGCTAGCCGAAATGTGGATTTGCCAAATGAAGCCTGCAAGTAATGACGACTGATATCTGTGCTCTATCATTTCTAAAGCAGATCACAGGCGCTGAGTGCACCCACGTTCCTAAAGGAAGGTAACCTGATTATTGTTTTTACAGTTACGCTTATTATGTAAATGTGTTAAATTCATTATTATTTTTCCGTAAGTGTATTAAAATGCCTTTATTATTATTATTATTATTATTATTATCAACACTAACAACATTGTGTTCTACATTTTTTTCATCAGATTTTAACAAAACTATGCTGTCAAATTTCATGTTGGCAGAATTTGTGAAGGCTGTAAGATTGGGTGTAAAAGAGCTCTTTATTATCGTTGACTTACACAATAAACTGGTAAGATAAATTAATTCGACTATGGAAAAATACGTGTCCAGTTTTATTGCGCACGAGAGCTGAATTAAAGGAACCGATGTGGTCTCTGACGTTATTTATCCCGCGTCATTTGCCGACGCTGGTATACTAAGCCTGGCTTACAGCCTTTTATCGTGGAATTAATGTCGTCATTGAAACATAGTAGGTAAAGTACAAAATGTACATGCAGTGCAGCTAGCGATTAATAGACGATCAAACAGCACAGCAAACGATACGATATTAACTGTATAAACTGATTTTCCGACAGAAGCTACAAAACGAGTGTGATCTGTCGCTTCGACATGTAACTAAACATTGACGTCCACGTCTGTGCCAGCTTGAAATTTTTGACGCAAATCGGTTTATTTACAGCAGTTATTCGTTTTTCCGTTTCATTTAATTGAATATTTTAAATTTTGCTGTACCATAACATTAATAAAACTGCGTCATTTAACATGTCTGTCGAGTTTACATGTGCTAATGAAGCGTAAAGAGCGTAAAGGAGCGATGAATATGAATTGATAAAAAGAGTAAATATTTAAAACCAACTAAAAGCTGAAATTTAAGCTAAACGAAGAATAATGCAAAAGCGAAAAAAATACAAATGAAACCCCAAGAAAAGTGTGAAAATTAAATGAATATAATTTCGTTATTGTTTGGAAATTTCCGAAAATTTTGGTGTCTGTGAAATTTAAAATCTGTTTTCAAACTTCGTGATCCATTACATGAGAGACTAAAAAATGGGGAATGAAACATCTGCTAAGATTTATTTAGTTTATCGGCAGCGTACTCGTATAACATAAGAAACGTTGAAACATGAATTAATTTCCATGCTGCTTTTGTCTCTTCCAACTAAATACCCATACTCCATATTTAAATGTTACTATACAAACTAAAATCCAGGAGTGTTGTCCCGATTTAATTCTTCCACAACTCCAATGATGTGTGTAATAGTCATTAATGTCAGTGACGCTAGGAAACGTCTAAGACCGTTAACACTGAACGAAAAGGCCACGCGACAGATGGAAAAGCCATCAGACGCAGCTAAGAACTTGCTACTGACTTCGTCCCTCTTTTAACCATAGTACCCCGTAAGTCCCTCAAGCAAAAAATGTTCCCAGTAGGTGGAAGAAAGAACACATAATAACCGTCTTCAGGAAGCGTAGCGGAGATGATCCACGAAAGTACTGTCCAGTACTCATGACATCCATCTGTTGCGGAAATTTATAAAACATAATAAGGTGACTGTAATCGAATTACTTCATCCGTAACAACAAGCATGGATCCACCAAACAAATATCATGTGGAATCCAACTCGAGATTTTCTCACATGACATCCCGAAAACCAAGAATGAAGGCAGCCTGGCAGATGTGGTATTTCTCGACTTCCGGAAAAAATTTGACTCAGCACCATACGTACGCTTGTTATCTAAAGTGCAATCGTATTGGGTATCCAGCTGAATTTGTGACTTGACGGAGAATTTCTTGGTAAATAGGATACATCATATTTAGGAAATGCAACGTCTGAAAGGCAAAGAGCAGTATCCAGAACAAATAAGCTTGCTTGAGAAAGTACAATGACAACGACTCCAGCAGGGCTCAGTTAGGCATGGAAAGATGACGTGAGGTTTACGCGTGGAGGTCATGTGGCGTGGCAGATAGTTTACCATGACTATACAGGGTAAAGCAAAAATTCCGCATTTGGAAGTCGGGATACAGTTCCTCTTTCAGTTTCACAACAGAAGTTTATCTAGAATAATCAGATTCGTTGCGTTTTGAAAACACGTATATGACGACGAGGAGCTGACAACACCATCACATCGTGCAGCAGAGGAACTTGGATCACGCCGCTGTATCGTTCCAGCCGTCGAAGCTTACTTAATGGATTGCTGGGACATCAAACCCACATCCACCATGCAGCTATGGTTCGAATCGCCGTCATGTTCCCCTTTCATTTTGAGAAGTCCGTTCCCTAGATATCGACGTCTATATGCAGGACATCATTTTGTTACAAGGCAGTAGCGTATCACATGACAATGGGACCAAATTTAACTGCATGAATGTGTTTACTAACCGCTCAGTACACAACCATAAGTTCAAGCAGGGTGGCTTCGTGGAAGAGTACACAAACGAAGGATACGTCGACATGCTTTTGGTGCTTAGTGCATCTGATTCAAAGACGCTGCTGTTCGTGCACATGCAGCACGGTACCCTCAAAGGAGTCATTCCGATTAAAATGTTTTTCATCGCCTAGAGGAAACCCTTCAAGTAACCGCTAATCTTCGACCACAACTAATGGACTGAGGTCACTCGAGGACTCAATGTACTTCACGAACGGAAGACGTGATTCTTGAAACCGTTCATCAGTCACCTCGGAAAAGTACTGTGATATTGCAAGGCAATTCCAGAAATCTCAAGGACTGGCTGCCGGAGTGTTGCATGATGGAGAACTGAATCCATATCGTTACACATTAACTCAAGATCAGTGGCGAGAAGACGACTACTGTTTTGCGAACGGCTTTCGCATCAAGTGGAAGTTAAAGAATATTTCATAAATGCGTGATATGCACTAACGAATCTTGGTTCACTCTTGTAGGTATTTTCAACCTCCAAAACAGCTGTTATCGGTCGGAACACAACACATATGTCACCCATCAACGTGGCTTTCTGGCACGCTTTGGCATAAAAGTGTGTACTGGAATTGTGGAAGGAGTGCTTTTGAGTCCTTATCTATTGCCAGACAAACTGAATGCGCCCCTGCATCGTACGTTTCTTTGCAATATTATACCTGGCACATTATAAAATGTTACATTTGGTAAGAGGGGAAGTGAGGAATAAAGACTGGGTTTAAAACTGAGGTGACATCGAGATCACTAGAGACGGAGCACTAGCTTGGATTGTGACAAGGATGGGGAAGGAAATCGGCTTTTCAAAGGAACCATCCCGGCGATTCCTGGAGTGATTTAGGGAAATCATGCAAAACCGGATATGGGTTTGAACCGTCGTTATCTCGACTGCAATTCCACTGTTCTAACCATTGTACCACTTCGCCCGGACCCATGGGTATTCTCCAACAGCTATGGTTTCAAAAGCAAGACTTTTACTCTGCAGCGGAGTGTGCGCAGAAATGAAACTTCCTGGCAGATTAAAACTGTGTAACGGACCGAGAATCGAACTCGGGACCTTTTCCTTTCGCAGGCAAGTGCCACCCAAGCACGGCTCACCTCCCGTCCTCACAGTTCTACTTCTGCCAGTACCTCGTCTCCTACTTTCCAAACTTCACAGAAGCCCTCCTGCGAACCTTGCAGAACTAGCTCTCCTGAAAGAAAGGATATTGCGGAGACATGGCTTAGCCACAGCCTGAGGGATGTTTCCAGAATGAGATTTTCACTCTGCAGTGGAGTGTGCGCTAATATGAAACTTCCTGGCAGATTAAAACTGTGTGACGGACCGAGACGCGAACTGAGGACCTTTGCCTTCCCACGGGCAAGTGCTCTACCAACTGAGATACCAAAGCACGACTCACGCCCCGTCCGCACAGCTTTGCTTCTGCCAGTACCTCGTCTCCTACTTTCCAAACTTTACAGAAGCTCTCCTGCGAACTTTGCAGAACTAGCACTCCTGAAAGAAAGGATATTGCGGAGTAATGGCTTAGCCACAGCCTGGGGGATGTTTCCAGAATGAGATTTTCACTCTGCAGCGGAGTGTGCGCTGATATGAAACTTCCTGGCAGATTAAAACTGAGTGCCGGACCGAGACACGAGCTCGGGACCTTTGCATTTCGCGGGAAAGTGCTCTACCACCTGGGCTACCCAAGCACGACTCACGCCCCGTCCTCACAGCTCTACTTCTGCCAGTACCTCGTCTCCTACTTTCCAAACTTTACAGAAGCTCTCCTGCTAACTTTGCAGAACTAGCACTCCTGAAAGAAAGGATATTGAAGAGACATGCCTTAGCTACAGCCTGTGGGATGTTTTCAGAATGAGGTTTTCACTCTGCAGCAGAATGTGCACTGATATGAAACTTCCTCGCAGAGTTCGAGTCTCCGTCCGGCACACAGTTTCAATCTGCCAGGAAGTTTCATATCAGCGCACACTCCGCTGCAGGGTGAAAATGTCATCCTGGAAACATCCCCCAGGCTGTGGCTAAGCGATGTCTCCACAATATCCTTTCTTTCAGGAGTGCTAGTTCCGCAAGGTTCGCAGGAGAGCTTCTGTAAAGTTTGGAAAGTAGGAGACGCGGTACTGGCTGAATTAGAGCTGTGAGTACGGGGCGTGAGTCGTTCTTTGGTATCTCAGTTGGTAGAGCACTTGCCCGCGAAAGGCAAAGGTCCCGAGTTCGAGTCTCGGGCCGGCACACAGTTTTACCTGCCAGGAAATTTCATATCAGTGCACACTCCGTTGCAGAGTGAAAATATCATTCTGGAAACATCCCCCAGGCTGTGACTAAGCCATGTCTCCGCAATATCCTTTCTTTCAGGAGTGCTAGTTCCGCAAGGTTTGCAGGAGAGTTTCTGTAAAGTTTGGAAAGTAGGAGACTCGGTACTGGCAGAAGTAGAGCTGTGAGGACGGGGCGTGAGTTGTGCTTGGGTAGCTCAGTTGGTAGAGCACTTGTCTGCGAAAGGCAAAGGTCCCGGGTTCGAGTCTCGGTCCGGCACGTCCGCAGCTCGTGGTCGTGCGGTAGCGTTCTCGCATCCCGCGCCCGGGTTCCCTGGTTCGATTCCCGGCGGGGTCAGGGATTTTCTCTGCTTCGTGATGACTGGGTGTTGTGTGATGTCCTTAGGTTAGTTAGGTTTAAGTAGTTCTAAGTTCTAGGGAACTGATGACATAGATGTTAAGTCCCATAATCCTCAAAGCCATTTGAACCAACTGGTCTGGCACGCAGTTCTAATCTGCCAGGAAGTTTCAGCTATGGTTTCGGCATGATGGTGCACCACCACACTTTGATTGCGCTTAATTGTTTAAATGAAATATTTCCAGGGTAATGGTTTTGTTGTGGAGATACAATGTTCTGGTCTCCATATTCTACGGACCTTAACCCACTAGATATTTATTTGTGGGGACTCTTAAAGGAGTAAGCTTGTAGCCTGCCTATTGCCTTTTTTGTACCTCATTGGATACAAACTGTGTTGCTGCATCCACTATAATATTCTAATATCTTTATGGACGAAAAATGCGGTCATTTACTTCCGTAAGAAGGTGAAGTCATGTGTTGTTGGAATAAAGGAAACGGCAACAGAAAGAGATACAGAAGATACCGCACTGCGGAGGAGTAAATTGGGTACAATTTGATGCTTTAGCTGAAAATAAAAGTTTGGCGTGAACGAGACTCGAACAACGGCGAGTCTGGGCATTTGATTCGGATGATGTTGCTTCGTCTCACTGAGCTGATGGGACACCTCCTGTGCAGAGCGGAGCCCGTGTTACAGAGTTGCCAGTGCCTCGGTTTTTAAAATGGATTGCTGTTAAACCTGTAGCCAGTACCAGGTTTTGCTAAGTACAGTTTATCTTGTATTCGAATGTGGAATGGCATGCCGACATCCAAGAGTGGCATTGTTTCATCAGCCCTGTATGTGGTGGCACAGGATCCCGCGTGGCGGTGGCTGGAAATTCCCCCATGGAAGGCACTATACGAACTGCCAAACAATATAAAAATGGAGGTGACAAATAATTGTAGTTCAGACAGTCGTAGTAGAGGAAACTACCGTATGTGTAGGTCCGCACCTGTAGCATTCAGTCTTTTGTGGTCGCATTCACACTTAGTTGTTACCTCCCTCCAGAATGAATTTAATATCCCGGAATAGTGTTATCTGAGAGAGTCATTTTCCAACTACCTGATTAGATGACCATTAAAGACTGTTGTCGTTCAAGTCTTGCTTTTTTTTCGCATGTTTCACAACCGAGTTCTGTGATCGCTCCAAAATATACAGTTAGACATTACCACATTATATAACTGGACTAGACCTTTCGTCACATGTCACACATGACGCTACATCATTTTATCTGAGATGGATAATAACGGCAGATGTAGACGCATCTTCAGTTGTGCTCCTGAAATGTGTTAGGGCTCTCGCAGTTCACAATGCATATTAATGACTTTGGCTTTTGAATGTCTCGCCATTTTACACTTAGCGCTACAGGACTGTTTCTAATTTCCCGCTTGTTTCAGTTACCGACGTTTTACACATATGACAACTGGCTTATATGGCAGAGGGGGAGCGTCTGGCATCGTTGCATCCCATCACTGATAATGCCATAGGTGGTGGGAGAGTTGCGGGAGGGAGGGAGGGGGGGGGGGAAATCAGGCAAGAATGGCGGTTGGGCTTGAGGTCGCACAGCTGCACTCTGTCTTCACTGTTCGATTTATTCTTCATCATGACACTGCATTCGGCTTGTGCTGACCGTTCTCATCTCCTTTTGTTAATTTTGGTTTATGTGGTGCTCTCGCACTGTGTCTGTTGTACCAGATGATGTGAGATGGGTTAGATGAGCTGTGGATGGTGACTGATGGTACAGACAGAGGATAGTAACCGTTTTGTAGGAACATTACTGGCACTGCAGAGCATAGACCGATGTCTAACAGTAAGCAATGTTACCAGCACTTCTTGCTTTCCCACTGGAATTCACCGCAGCCACTTCAGATGCGCAATCGAAAATTCCAATCTCAGGAATTCGCCTTTTTTTTGCTTCATATGAAATCAAACATAAAGAGAAACACATCTTGAAGCTGAGCGTAAATTAAGTAGTAAATTCATAATAAAAGAAATTGGAAGTTAAGAATATGAAAGTAAAATATCTGGTCTGGAAACATATTTTTCCAAACATATGCTCGTCTGATTACACTGCTGTTTGATAGTCTTCATCTTTTATATTTCCCTAGAGAAATGAATCCAATTTACTCAGGTAAAGTACCAATAGCCACTGGTCTCCACGCACTTGCTAATGCGTAGGATTCGGTCTTTGATTAATGGCTGCTATCCTCGATATGACATACTAGCCATCAGTTCTGGTGTCATTTTGAGACTATCTGTGCAGAGTTATTCGCTTTCACCATATACATAAGACATACACGATGTAGCTCTCACGTTGCGTAGCGACTATGAAAGTATTGAAATGAAAAACAATTGACACAGTGGTGTAAGAATATCTGTCACTAATGTGGTTCTCAGTGGCGGCATGATGGTACTCATATGTCGAGTAATCTGTTGTGAGTATGGTCAGTTTGTTAAGTACTCAAAATAGGCGTAGGCAATTATTAGCAGTTTCAAACATGTCTCCCTCTATAGCTATACAGTATAATGAACCTTGCAGTGATTCGCAGTTGCTAAATATGAGAGGAAACTTGATGCATGATCTAAACTCGGGTATGCTTGGGAACTATTCTTGAAGTTCCGATTCATACTAATCTTTCCTTCAACGAATCGTCATATTTTATGTTTTGTCTCCAACTCGTGCTTACACTGTCCTTCATTCACTTTCTATACATACCTAGGGAGTAGGATGCGAACAACCGACCATCTTCGCCGAGCTATTCGTTTGCAGACGCTGGGCCATAAAAATCTGCATTTGTGAAAGTCGCTTTTGTCAATCTATTTCCCCATTTGCAGGCCATATAGTCGTCGGAACGATTTCCCGTTTGCTTCTGACCAGCTTATATAAGGTAATGTTTCGTCCCTACCACCCTACTCCTTCTTATTGTCACTGTTTTCCACTCATTCCTTTCCTCGCTGGTTCTCCTGAGTACTTCCTCATTGCTTGCTTTATCAGGCTACCTATTTTTCATTCTTCTCAAATGCTCGTATTCTCTTCTGTTCCGGTTTCCCCACAGTATATGTTTCACTACCATCTCAGAAATTTCTTCCTCATATTAAGACCAATGTTTGATTCTACTAGGCCAGGAATGCCCTTTGTGCCAGTACTCCGCCTGTCGAGGTTTATTTTGCTACCTAGGTAGCAAAATTCCTTGACTTCAATTGTTTCATAATCACGAGTCCTGACGTTAAGTTTCTTCCTGTTCTCATTTCTGCTATTTCTCATTACTTTCGCCTTTCTTCGATCTACTCTCAGTCCATATTTACACTCAGACTATCAATTCCATTCAGCAGATCATGTAATTCTTCTCCACTTTCACTGAGAATAGCAATGTCATCATCGAATCTTAACACTGATATTCATTCACCCTGAATTGTAATTCCACTTTCGAGCCTTCGTTTCCTCGATGTACAAATACAGCAGAAGGGGCAAAAGACAACATCCTTGCCTTACGCCCTTTTTAATCCGAGCATTTGTTCGTTTCGTCTTGGTTCTTGTACATGTTGTATATTGCCCGTCTTTGCTTGTAACTCACCCCACTTTTTCTCAGATTTTCGAACATATTGCACCACTGGATTTGATTCTTATTAACTTTTAAAAATCCGCGAAGCGACGTATATGAAGCTGAGATAAGTAATTTAATATAAGACAAACGGGGTCGCAAATGCCGGGAAATACCCCCAAAAGTTGATGACATGCGCTGAACGTGTGATGTCATCAAGTGACGTACCTCGCCGCATGTGCAGCGTCGCACCTGATCGCCTCCAGTCAAGTATTCACGCTGGGGCTAAGTGTTCGAGTTTTGTGTCTGGTAGGTAACACCTTTTTTATGCATTGCGTTAGACAATTATGTGTTTACATTGAGGTAAGAACTAAACCAAACTCCTCCCGAACAGCTCACATGAAGGCCCAACGGTACTGACTAGCCACCGTGTCATCCTCAGCCCACAGGCGTCACTGGAAGCGGATATGGAGTGGTATGTATGTCAGTTTCCGAGACCAGAGCCGCTACTTCTCAATCAAGTAGCTCCTCAGTTGGTCTCATAAGGGCTGAGTGCAACCCGTTGCCAACAGCGCTAGACAGAACGGATGGTCACCCATCCAAGTGCTAGCCCAGCCCGACAGCGCTTAACTTCATGGAGTAATTTCATGGAGTACCTCCTAAGCTGGCCGCGGTGACCGAGCTGTTCTAGGCGCTTCAGCGAAAGTGTTGCCGGTGCAAGATTTTGTTTACGAACTGACCTCTAGATTATGTCCCAGAAATATTTGATAAGATACAAGTTGGGCGATCTCTGTGGCCAAATCATTCGCTCGAGTAGTCCAGAATGTTCTTCAAACCAATTACGAACAGCTATGGCCCAGGGACATGGCGTATAGTCATCCAATCCATCGTTGTTTGGGAACATGAAGTCCATGAATGCTTGATAATTGCCTCCAAGTTGCCGAACACAAACATTTCCAGTTGACGATCGGTTCAGTTGGATCAGAAATCCCAGTCCTTTCCACGTAAACACAACCTACAATACTAAGGAGCCACCAACAGCTTGCACAGTGCCTTGTTGACAACTTAGGTCCTTCTCGCCGTGGGATCTGCGCCACACTCGAACCCTACCATCAGCTCTTACCAACTGAAATCGGAGCTTATCTGACCAGGCCACGGTTGCCAGTCGTCTAGGGTCCAACCGATACAGTCACAACCCAGAAGTGGCGTTACAGGTTGTGCGTGCTGTTTGCATAACCACACGGGTCGGTCATCTACTGCCGTAGCCTGTTTACTCTAAGTTTCAGCGCACTGTACTAACTGATGTGTTCGTCGTACGCCCCATATTGATTTCTGCTGTTATTTAGCGCAGAGTCTCTAGTCTGTTAGCACCGACAATTCTACGCCAACTTCACTACTCTCGGTCGTTAAGTGAAGCCCGTCGGCCACTGCATTGTCCATGGTGAGAGTTAATGGCTGAAATTTGATATTCCTGGTACACCCTTGACACTGTGGATCTCGGAGTACTGAACTCCCTTGACACTGTGGATCTCGGAGTACTGAACTCCCAAACGATTTCCGAAATAACAGTCCCATAGGTCTATCTCTAAATATCGTTCCGTGTTCAGAGTCTGTTACTTCCCGTCCTGAAGCCATAACCACTTCGGAAACCTTTTCACGCGAATCACTTGAGTACAAATTACAGCTCCGACAATGCACTACTCTTTTGTATCTTGTGTACGCGATACTCTCGCAATATGTATAACTGTATATGAGGATACCATCAAATTTGTTGCCTCGGTGTAAAAGACGCATGATACACAGCTGATGCTCACTCTGCGTCTGAGACGGTCGGAATGCTTGTCTCAATGCAGCGTCCGGCGTTGCTAGAAAAGGCCTTTTATAAGAACGGTGACCGTGCTGCAATAACTCTGCAGAATTTCCGGGTAAGAAAAATGTCGTTCATCCGATATTTGCCATGGGTCTGGAGGAACTCATTACGAAATTCGAAAATACAGGTTCTTTTAAAGGGTAATGTTGCTGGGGGAGGGGGGGGGGGGAGGTGGTAGAGAACTACGTTAGCATTGCGGGAGGAGTCGAGCAACAATGTGCAGTTAGTGCGTAGGGAATATACCTATGAGAATAGAGTGTAAAATTCAACGAAATATCCTGCATTGCTATCCATACACAAATTACGCTTGTTCAGGAGTTGCTTAAAGCTAACCTGCCATTAAGACAAAAATGTGCACTAGAATTTCATGCTAGTATGGAAATGAACAATGAATAGCCATAGAACACCCTGTGAACAGACGATGCCCATTTCAATTTCCAAAGACATGTCAATATACAGAATTGCAGAGTACGGGCAACGGAAAATCGCTCGGACACCATCCTGCACGATTTTATTTTGTGTGGTGCGGCTTGATGGTGTCGTTTATCGAAGGGCCAATTCTTTTCAGGTAGTGGGTCGCATTGGTGCTGTTACCTGTTCCGTCACTGGCAAACGCTATGGTTCAAATGGCTCTAAGCACTATGGGACTTAACATCTGAGGTCATCAGTCCCCTAGACTTAGAACTACTTAAACCTGAGGACATTACCCATGCACGAGGCAGGATTCGAACCTGCGAAAAGTTTGTAATAGAAAGAAGAAGAAAACCGATTTCGATTTGTTCACTAGCGTTATGGTCAGTTAAAAATATGTACGCGCTACTATAAGAACTTAATTACTTATCTATAGTAGTTTAATGTTAGCACTGGAGTCGTTATTTGGACACTCGTTGAACGTTGGCATTACAATATTTCAGTATTTGACAAGACAGTGGAGCGGTAGACATCATTACAAGTAACATTAAGTTAAAATCAATCCATAAAAATACACTTGGATTTTCCTGCGTCGCCCAAAACCCGCGTTGATTAACAAAAAATATACTCCAAACTTTGATGGTTGCATTTTACTGAAAAATCTTGCTAGATGTCATTAGTAGCCCTAATGGCAAAATATTGCCAATCTGGTCACTCGGGCGGTACCCACTTATGAAAAGCACGGAACGTTGGGGAGGGGTTTGTGGAGAGCGGTAGGGGTATGTGACGGTAATGACAGCAATTTCTGTGGTTCGTTTTTTTCTAGAACATTGTTTCAGCGGGTTGCCTGAATTCGTCCAAGCCATCGGCGCCTTGCATCCCCCACCCCTCCTCGTCCCCCCGCCCCGCACCCTTTCGTCCAAAATATATTTACGCCCTTGTGATAGTACAAAAACTGATGCCAGCAATTCCACACACGAATAAAAGGTAAAATATACTTGCATTAATGGACGAAAAATGCACAATTAAAGAAAAAACATGCAATGTCAGAATTTCATCTTTTGTTGTGATGCACACTTCATTTTTTTTTAAAACAATGTACAACAACCAGTTTTTCCATGTTTTGCACCGACCGAGGTAAATCTGAGCGTTGATATGCTGAGGTAGCAATCCCTTGACATGGGAGGCGAGGTGGTTAGAATCCATTCGCCTGAAATATTGAAAATGGTTTTCTGAGGTCTCCCATTTTAAATTTAGGCAAATGTTGGGGGTGGTCCGTTACTACGAGGGCGGTCTGGAAAATTCTAATCTCCTTTAATATCAACACACTTTCTCCTGTGGTATTCCGGTGCCATTATCCCCTTTCTAGTGGTCCTCTGGAAGTGCTGCAAAGCGTACATCTACGGCCGGAAAGGCTTCTCGACTGGACGATAAAGCACTACCAAGCAAGGAATTTCTTCGATTTTGCATCTTTTGAACGTCCTTCGCGAAATCATCTTGAACGCTTTCACAACCACGTTTGAACTAGGCCGCCCACTTTTTGATGGAGGAAACCGAAGGTGAAGAGCCACTTATAAGGCGCAAATGAATTACTGGTGGTGTTAAACCTTGTTTTACGAGAATTTAATCATCGCAAAGTACTTGATTTTTTACAGTTTCAGCACTACACGCACCATATCAATTCAAATTACTGTCTACAGTCAACTGCTGCGTGTAATGACTTTCAATTTTGCGTAGCGTCTGCTAACACGTGTATCAACGTAAGAGAGAAAAAATAACGCAAGTAGTATTGTGATCTGCGGGCCAGGCGGAATACTTTTCAGCTATCCCTTGTATAGGCCAAAGCCAACTTGTCCCGAATTCCTTTCTTTCCTGACTGATCCCAGTTCCCTTAAAGATGCACTTTCTGTGCATGAATAAAAGGAGCTGCGCCGAAGGTGAGCTAAACTTCTCTTGGAAGACGTCCGGCATGAGATCAGTAAATACTCCTCATTAAGGCCATACTTTCCTCTGCAGAAAATATTTCTACATTGGGGGAATTGACAAATGCATATTAAAATAAGGAAATTAGGAAAAGTGTATGCTTGAATGACTCCAAATCCTTTGCATTTTCCCTTCCAAAAATTGTTCTAGGTTCTCTGTCGTACAGAGAACTCTTTATTTCAAAAAGACCTGTATGTAATAATCAGTGTCCCCAAAAATTCGCCCTCATCCAGTCCTGATTACTTCCTCATCTCAAATCCGGATTGAAAGAAGAAGAGAGTGTAGCATCGCGTTTTAGTACCTGAATAGTGTAATTTCGCTTAGTCTCCTTCCGCCGCCGAGCAGTGTCAGCAGTGCGCAAGTAGCAACATTACTGCATTTACTAGGCAATCTTGTATTTTAATAACCGTTTAAATTTTTTCGATTTGTTTGCGCTCTCTGTAGATTAGTTCAGACGTTCTTTGCAAAACAGCTTTTAGCGTGGATAGGGACTGCAACTGCTGTGTTCGGATGCAGGCTGAGTTGGCATCCCTTCGCTCCCAGCTTCAGGCAGTGTTGGCTTCGGTCACACAGCTTGAGGCTGTTGCCAATGGGCATCACTGTGGGGGTCCGGATGGGGGTTTGTCAGGGACGGCCAGCTCGTCCCACGCATCCCCTGATCGGACTACGACTGTGGTTGCCCGGGATACTGCCCGCATTGAGGCTGATCCCTCACCTGTGGTAGAGTGGGAGGTCGTTTCAAGGTGTGGCAGGGGGCGAAAGACATTCCGGAGGGCTGAACGGAAAGCCTCTCCAGTTTGTCTGACGAACCGGTTTCAGGCTCTGTCTCAGGCTGATACTGATCTTCAGCCTGACATGGCTGCTTGTCCTGTTCCAGAGGTTGCCCCTCAGTCTGCAAGATCCGGGCAGTTGCAGAGGGTGGGCTTACTGGTAGTTGGGAGCTCCAACGTCAGGCGCGTAATGGGGCCCCTTAGGGAAATGGCAGCAAGATAGGGGAAGAAAACCAATGTGTACTCCGTGTGCATACCGGGGGGAGTCATTCCAGATGTGGAAAGGGTCCTTCCGGATGCCATGAAGGGTACAGGGTGCACCCATCTGCAGGTGGTCGCTCATGTCGGCACCAATGATGTGTGTCGCTATGGATCGGAGGAAATCCTCTCTGGCTTCCGGCGGCTATCTGATTTGGTGAAGACTGCCAGTCTCGCTAGTGGGATGAAAGCAGAGCTCACCATCCGCAGCATCGTCGACAGGACTGACTGCGGACCTTTGGTACAGAGCCGAGTGGAGGGTCTGAATCAGAGGCTGAGACGGTTCTGCGACCGTGTGGGCTGTAGATTCCTCGACTTGCGCCATAGGGTGGTGGGGTTTCGGGTTCCGCTGGATAGGTCAGGAGTCCACTACACGCAACATGCGGCTACACGGGTAGCAGGGGTTGTGTGGCGTGGGCTGGGCGGTTTTTTAGGTTAGATGGCCTTGGGAAAGTACAGAAAGGGCAACAGCCCCAACGGGTGCGGGGCAAAGTCAGGACATGCGGGGACCAAGCAGCAATCGGTATTGTAATTGTCAACTGTCGAAGTTGCGTTGGTAAAGTACCGGACCTTCAAGCGCTGATAGAAAGCACCGAAGCTGAAATCGTTATAGGTACAGAAAGCTGGCTTAAGCCAGAGATAAATTCTGCCGAAACTTTTACAAAGGTACAGACGGCGTTTAGAAAGGATAGATTGCATGCAACCGGTGGTGGAGTGTTCGTCGCTGTTAGTAGTAGTTTATCCTGTAGTGAAGTAGAAGTGGATAGTTCCTGTGAATTATTATGGGTGGAGGTTACACTAAACAACCGAACTAGGTTAATAATTGGCTCCTTTTACCGACCTCCCGACTCAGCAGCATTAGTGGCAGAACAACTGAGAGAAAATTTGGAATACATTTCACATAAATTTTCTCAGCATGTTATAGTCTTAGGTGGAGATTTCAATTTACCAGATATAGACTGGGACACTCAGATGTTTAGGACGGGTGGTAGGGACAGAGCATCGAGTGACGTTATACTGAGTGCACTATCCGAAAATTACCTCGAGCAATTAAACAGAGAACCGACTCGTAGAGATAACATCTTGGACCTACTGATAACAAACAGACCCGAACTTTTCGACTCTGTATGTACAGAACAGGGAATCAGTGATCATAAGGCCGTTGCAGCATCCCTGAATATGGAAGTTAATAGGAATATAAAAAAAGGGAGGAAGGTTTATCTGTTTAGCAAGAGTAATAGAAGGCAGATTTCAGACTACCTAACAGATCAAAACGAAAATTTCTGTTCCGACACTGACAATGTTGAGTGTTTATGGAAAAAGTTCAAGGCAATCGTAAAATGCGTTTTAGACAGGTACGTGCCGAGTAAAACTGTGAGGGACGGGAAAAACCCACCGTCGTACAACAACAAAGTTAGGAAACTACTGCGAAAGCAAAGAGAGCTCCACTCCAAGTTTAAACGCAGCCAAAACCTCTCAGACAAACAGAAGCTAAACGATGTCAAAGTTAGCGTAAGGAGGGCTATGCGTGAAGCGTTCATTGAATTCGAAAGTGAAATTCTATGTACCGACTTGACAGAAAATCCTAGGAAGTTCTGGTCTTACGTTAAATCAGTAAGTGGCTCGAAACAGCATATCCAGACACTACGGGATGATGATGGCATTGAAACAGAGGATGACACGCGTAAAGCTGAAATACTAAACACCTTTTTCCAAAGCTGTTTCACAGAGGAAGACCGCACTGCAGTTCCTTCTCTAAATCCTCGCACAAACGAAAAAATGGCTGACATCGAAATAAGTGTCCAAGGAATAGAAAAGCAACTGTAATCACTCAATAGAGGAAAGTCCACTGGACCTGACGGGATACCAATTCGATTCTACACAGAGTACGCGAAAGAACTTGCCCCCCTTCTAACAGCCGTGTACCGCAAGTCTCTAGAGGAACGGAGGGTTCCAAATGATTGGAAAAGAGCACAGATAGTCCCAGTCTTCAAGAAGGGTCGTCGAGCAGATGCGCAAAACTATAGACCTACATCTCTTACGTCGATCTCTTGTAGAATTTTATAACATGTTTTTTGCTCGCGTATCATGTCATTTCTGGAAACCCAGAATCTACTATGTAGGAATCAACATGGATTCCGGAAACAGCGATCGTGTGAGACCCAACTCGCCTTATTTGTTCATGAGACCCAGAAAATATTAGATACAGGCTCCCAGGTAGATGCTATTTTTCTTGACTTCCGGAAGGCGTTCGATACAGTTCCGCACTGTCGCCTGATAAACAAAGTAAGAGCCTACGGAATATCAGACCAGCTGTGTGGCTGGATTGAAGAGTTTTTAGCAAACAGAACACAGCATGTTGTTATCAATGGAGAGACGTCTACAGACGTTAAAGTAACCTCTGGCGTGCCACAGGGGAGTGTTATGGGACCATTGCTTTTCACAATATATATATAAATGACCCAGTAGATAGTGTCGGAAGTTCCATGCGGCTTTTCGCGGATGATGCTGTAGTATACAGAGAAGTTGCAGCATTAGAAAATTTTAGCGAAATGCAGGAAGATCTGCAGTGGATAGGCACTTGGTGCAGGGAGTGGCAACTGTCCCTTAACATAGACAAATGTAATGTGTTGCGAATACATAGAAAGAAGGATCCTTTATTGTATGATTATATGATAGCGGAACAAACACTGGTAGCAGTTACTTCTGTAAAATATCTGGGAGTATGCGTGCGGAACGATTTGAAGTGGAATGATCATATAAAATTAATTGTTGGTAAGGCGGGTACCAGGTTGAGATTCATTGGGAGAGTCCTTAGAAAATGTAGTCCATCAACAAAGGAGGTGGCTTACAAAACACTCGTTCGACCTATACTTGAGTATTGCTCATCAGTGTGGGATCCGTACCAGATCGGGTTGACGGAGGAGATAGAGAAGATCCAAAGAAGAGCGGCGCGTTTCGTCACAGGGTTATTTGGTAACCGTGATAGCGTTACGGAGATGTTTAATAAGCTCAAGTGGTAGACCCTGCAAGAGAGGCGCTCTGCATCGCGGTGTAGATTGCTCGCCAGGTTTCGAGAGGGTGCGTTTCTGGATGAGGTATCGAATATATTGCTTCCCCCTACTTGTACATCCCGAGGAGATCACGAATGTAAAATT
This sequence comes from Schistocerca serialis cubense, assembly GCF_023864345.2. Classification (NCBI taxonomy): domain Eukaryota; kingdom Metazoa; phylum Arthropoda; class Insecta; order Orthoptera; family Acrididae; genus Schistocerca; species Schistocerca serialis. Next base: position 644,899,710 of record NC_064642.1, on the reverse strand, counting down.
AGAGAGATTAGAGCGCGCACGGAGGCTTTCAGACAGTCGTTCTTCCCGCGAACCATACGCGACTGGAACAGGAAAGGGAGGTAATGACAGTGGCACGTAAAGTGCCCTCCGCCACACACCGTTGGGTGGCTTGCGGAGTATCAATGTAGATGTAGATGTAGATGTAGAAGAGTGTAAGATGAAATTGAGGGATGAAGGGAGATTGGAGCATGGCTGCTTCTTAGTGGTTTGCCAAAATAGCAGCATTGCAAGTAACGTTATTATATCTCTCCTTGCTGAAAACTCCGAAATTATTGTTGAACAAAATGGTTTATCATACTTTCTGGATCTTTTCAGAATAAATGAAAAACATGAGTCTCTTTATTTTTAAGGCCTTTTTGAACAAGTTTGACAAAATCCTCACTATGTCCTAGTTCTACCTGAATTTACTCGCTTCCATAACGTTTTGCTCTCCTTCGATAACGTTCTGTTCAAATCTAACGTCATTCTGCGTAGCAGTAGGTTTTTTTTCTGTTTTTTTTTCAGCGACTTAAAGTAGAGCTTTATTTGTAACCACCCGGTGCTTCGCATAATGTGTCACATACTCGCAGCAAAATCGGTTGACATTCAACCTCGCGCTGTGCAGTGCGAGTGTGCGTAAAGCTATAACGCACTATAATCCTTGTCAGTATAATCTTGCGTACCCCAAAAAATGTTTGAGTGTTTTTGAACACTCTCTCTTTCTCCCTCCCTCTTTATTCCTCCCCTTTCCCACCCGTTTCTCCCCCTCTCTCTTTCTCTCTCTCTCTCTCTCTCTCTCTCTCTCTATCTATCTATCTATCTCTCTCTCGTCCCTACGGTATGCACGAAGATACTTGTAAGTTAGACTATTTTCTCTTGTTAAAAGTCATGAGCTATAGGATTTTATTCACATCAATTTTTACATTAATTGCGTTGACACCCGTTTTCATTACAACAGACTAGTTATTTCTTGTAAGATATTACTCGATAATCCTTGGTAGTGCAATACTCTCTCCCCATTAGCTCAGTTAATTACGACACGGCTCGTATACACATTAACAACTCATTAGTAGCATCATGAATAACTAATATATCTAAATTGGAACACAGAATGGGACTGAAAATTGGACTGACTGATGCCTGTATGGAAGTTAATGAGTCATTTATATTCATTATTACATACATTCACTCTCTCTTCTGATAATTCTCACCCCACTATATGATGTAGCAAGAAGTTACGTCATCACATACTAATTTTAGACATAGGTCACCACAGCTGTCATTGTTTCCCTCTTTGCCGCTGTCTTCGTAATCATCAAGCATTTGAGAGATATGGTAGCGAGTTGATTTATAGGTAGACTCCACCACAACCATGTTCGTCAATCGGCGGGAAATCCTGTGTGTAATTTACCTTTCATCGACGTTTTTCCGAAGGGTTCCGAGTAAATATTTACTGTGTAGCTGTAATATTACCTTAATTTTCTTGAATCTGTCAATTAATCATTTAGGAGGGAGGAAGGAATATTAGGAATTAAAGGCCCAAAAGCCACGACATCATTGCAGAGAGAGCACAAGCTCAGATTACTGAGAAATTCACAGAAGCCAGAAAAAAATCTAAATATCTGTGGAAAGGTCCGTTTTCTGAGTCCGAATACGAGTCCAGTGCGTCGACTTGATCGTTTATCATTTAGAAAGCGTCTGTGTGGGATATCTCATTATTTAAATGACAATTTACGAAGCGCTCTATTTGCCTTCAGAACGTTTTTCATGGTGTTTTACATTTAGTGCAAGGATATTATTCTCTTCAGTCAATTATAAACTGACTAAGCATGTACACATTTTTTTCAGGCGTTGAAGGAAAGGCATATATATACTTTTTACCATTCTGTTGGATTACAATAAATTTCTCATAAAATCATGAAAAGTTCACTACATTTAGTGAGCAATAACTGAATTAACTAAAAACTAATTAACATACTTCAATTATAAGAAAAAATCATTCAAGTCTTTTTTTAAAATTAGTAACAAAAATTTGCGTAAAAAGATTATGGTGGTAATTTCGTCATTTGCTTGAGAGAAATTCTGAAAATGATAACTTCATCGCAGTATGGCTGCAATGAACTGAGATCCTGGGCAATCATTTATAAGGACAATATTTAGTGGTAGTAGTAGTTGTAGTAGTAGTAGCTTTATTCCTCTGTAGATATCTTTTTACAAGGATATAGGATATGTCAAAGTATTTACAAGCTTAGACCAATCTGAAATTAGCTAATTCGTATAAACATATATTTACAGGCTTCTAGTAGGAGACAATAATTAGATTTACTCCTGGTATACAATACTTTTTTTACAATTAACTTATTAAATAATGTAATGCCTCACTGTTCACTCATATCTCACTATCTGTCACTGCACACTCTATAAACAAATTGTTTCAGAACACGTCACTCACTACACACACACACACACACACACACACACACACACACACACACACCGGTGATATCTGGGCCGTTCTCTGTACCACAACTTCCTATTTGGTATCCTGAAAAACTGAGTCGGCATCCCTCTACAATGAGTGAAATGTTGAGCTCAGAAAGAGGAAGAGGTGTTAGTGTCTTTTTTTTTTTGTCCATCATTTGCCTGTATTCAATTTGTTGCTCCAAATATATATTCTATACAACTAAAATTGAAACCTACGCTTGGTATCAGAAAGGCATCTTGATATCAGAATGGCCTCTTTAACTATGCTAGTCTGCTTCTTCAGTCATACTATATTTTGCTTCTAAGGTAGCGAAATTCTTTCACATCGTCTACAACCTATTCCCTTTTTGTGATAAATCTGAGGGTAATCAAATTACTATACTCATTACTTTCATCTTTCTGTGAATTACTGTAAGTTAATACACTGTACTGATCAGAATGGTGTTTTCTCTGAACAGGTCATTTTCCTTATACACTGGGTGTATCAGAATTACCAAATCCTATTACTAGACAGCAAACTCACTTCTGTAATGCACTTTTATTTCTGTCATAGTTGATGCATAGTTTGAACAACAGGGCAGGAAGGCTACATTGTTTATTAGCATAGTAAAAGAATTTTCTTCTGTCTACAATTAAATACTTTTCATGCCATTAAACTACGATAGATATTTCGGTTTATGTAAGAAAGTGAAGATCTTTTACTGGCAGTACCAGGCGTTTTTTTCTGAATTGAATGTACTACTGTGTTCTCCAAAGCGCAATCAATAACGGAAAGTTCACATACTGCAACCTTCGGAATCCAAGAACTTCTCTCTTGGTCTTCCAGCCCACTGGGCCCTCTTGCATCTTGTACATATCGTATACAACTCGCTTTTTCCTACGGCTAATAACCAACTGTCTAGAAATTAAAATATTTCGCACGATTTTACATGACCAACCTCTTTTTTTTAGGTCAACAAACGCCATGAAGTTGTCTTGATTTACTATAAAATCCTAGCTATTGAAAGATCTTAATTTCTTGCTTAATAAATATAATTTTTTTAAAAAATAACAAACTCATTGACACCGAGAATGAAGGCCCAGTTGAAGAACATAAAAATAATAGACCAATAAGGTCAGTTAGAACTACTAACAGCTCTGGCTATTTAATTTCTAAAACACTGAATAAACTGCAACAAATACATTATATTCTTCGTAAAAATGTCTTGGTAAGACATTACTGACAGGTTGCTGAATCAGTTAGACCAGTTACAGTACCACAAGGAGAAAGATTTCGTTCGTTTGACATTACCACCCGTTACACCAACCTCTCGGTGGATAGAACTATTCAAATAATTAAAAGTAATCTCCTCAGCCATGCCAATTTATGACAGTGTATGACAGTCGACCTTATTGAACTACAAACTACATTAGTAAATTTTTCATTTACAAAGGACTAGCCATGTGTTCGCCCTAGTTGTTGCAATTTATTTATCAATTTTTTTGGAAAACCATTTTTTCACTAAACATACATAACAGGCATAGAAAATAATTTATTAAAAAGATATTTTGGTTACATCCTGTTGTTGCACCTAAGATCAAAGGACGACATTAAGCTCTTAACTTGGAAGATGAACGAACATCATTCTAATGTGCGTTCTACTGTTCAATATGAGCCAAATGTGAAGTTTTCTGTGTCTACGCGATACTAAAGTCAATGAAACCAATATTTTTCTCATTTATGGTAGGCCTAAAATACCTGCAGCCACAATTTTTCAAAATTCTTGACGACCATTGCAACACAAAGTAGCATTGATTCAATCAGTGATAAGGAGATACGTGAACTGTGACTTAATAACAAAGAAACTAAGAAAGATCTACATATATTGCACCATATTGTCACGAAAAGTGGTTACCATTAACCATTTTTGAGAAGATTTGTATAATTATAAACTCGAATTTATTCAGAAAGTCGGTAACAAATTTAGTGAAAACGTTGCGAAGTTTAAAATGGACCTCGTTCCCTTTTTACGAGGATGTGTATTATAAAATCTGTGCCTTGTTCCGCAAATTTAATGTTACATTTGTCTTCAAAGCCGATAGCACACTCGGTCATCTAATTAAAATCAATACTTAAATTAAAAACAAACAGTTTGCAACTGCAGTCACTTACAAAATCTGCAGTACTGATTGCAAGCGCTTTTACATCGGCAAGAAACGTAGAAACTTAAAAACAGAAATCAAAGAACATACAGAAATAGGAAGGACTGATGCTGAAGACAAATATACCTTCTCTTCCAACTTAATGTTAAAGGGATAGTGTGTCTAATATTGCTGATAACCTCGCACGTTCACCTACAGTCGAGAAAAGTATCAACTGGAATCCTTGGAGGAAATTCAATTATGCATTCCTGTGCTCCACAATAAGTAGGATATCTCCATGAACAAACAATCTCAAAAGCAGTGTTCTTCTGGATGTCTTTCATAATATGTTTGATGTGCTACAGTATAATTAATTTAAGTACCGTCACTATTTGTTACACGTATGGTAGGGCCATTCATTGTAAACAACAGCCAACACACAGTTCCTCCTCACTGCGTGTCATATTAACTTCAAGTTTGTATTCAGAAATTGGGGAGACAGGGAGAATATGACGCCTTAATGGATCTTGCGTTTTGCTTTGCAATACGTCTGTTTATGGCACCCTCTGCGACTCAGGAATGTTACACCTATACCTGTACTAGAAGAATCGAAAAATTCTGAACAGCTTTGCAGCTACATAAACGTTTTCTCAAGTCAAACTTTTATTGCCCCGAGTGCCTGGATTTTACCGACACCCGTATAGGATAATTCAAAAAGTATAAGATGCACGAAATTAAAACATTTTATCATCTTAACAGGTATCAAAATGCATAAACAGTATGTTTTTCGAAAATGGTCTTCAGTTTGGAAAAAGTAAACAGCTTCAGCTGTAGCTTAACGTATAACTATACTGTTACCTGTTGCTAATGTTATCCTTGCGCCTATTTCAGCGTTTCTCTTTATAAAACCAGAAACACAGTCTTCTCCACACAGTTTTGTAATTAGAAATTTTGTTTTAAGACCTAGTCTTTTGGCACGATTATAAGGTATGCCCAGCAACTTATCCATAGAAATGGCAAAAAATAATTGAGCTAATGTAGTCACATGGTTTTTGTTCTTATTCAGGAACAGAAACTGATCTTCACACCACCTAGCTCCTCCAACAAAGGTTTGTTTTCTGAATAAGATTTTAGTCGATCACAAAGTGCAACTTTCGGTAGGTTCAGCTCATTCGATACTCTGTCAGTGATCTCCCTGACTTAGCTAAACTTAATGCTGTTTTACGGGTGTCCTCTGTCCATTCATACCTCTCCGATATTCTTTCTCTTGTTCTTTCTATTTGTAATTAAATATGTAAGACCTTACTAATGTATAAACAACATTTTTTTGAAGTTCAGAGCAATGGGAACAATTGACACACTGCTGACATTGCCCCATATTGGACTGTCGATATCAACCCACTCAAATAATATGACGGAGACTAGACACATATAGTTTTGCTAAAGCTACAAAACCTATGCCAAAAGATGGACTAGAATACATGCTGTTGTATTGTTTGTCGTCGTTGATTTTTAGATCGAGATTTCGTTCATCTTAAGGACTCTGCTGTCCGTTCTTTTTCTGTAATAATACTTTTGCATCTAAGTCAGTCTTGTAATAATTTATTATTCTGTATTTTGTTTTACATTAAAAGGATTTTATGAACTTTTATTTCATGACTTGGCCTCACCAGCTTACTTCTCTTCATTCTACTGGCCTTCCAGATACCGTGTCTCCCCAATTTCAGTGTCACATACATACTACCGCATTCCAATTTCCTACGAATATTAGACTGTTATCTCACTTTAGAAGGTTGTCCTAGCATATTGTTGGCGCTCATTTTCTGTCGATTCTAATGAGAAAAACATTATTACTCAGCTGTTCACACTAATTAATCCGTGACTTACTTCCCTGTTCATAACGAATTCTACTCTCACACAACAACGAAGCAGCCAACAGGATAGGCAACACATTCAAAAAACATGGACCAACAGTAGCCTACAAGAGAGATAACTCAATACAGAGAAAACTAAGAGCAACCAATACAAATAAGAACAAACGAAACACATCTCTAACACGTCCATTGTAATAACAGGACGGCAATTAATTTATATAGGACATATGATTTTATCGTGCGTGCATCCACAGTTTAGTTGATAAGTGCCAATAATTTTTTTTTAAATCTTCTAAATGAACTTCTGAAAACTGCGTTAGCTGCCGGTAATACTTTATTCTAGAATTACACACGACTGGGTTCGCCTTACCGTAATCACCTTTTCGGGTAAAATATTCCATAATTCCGTATAATGTGGATTATGAGTAAGTTTATAATACCAAGTATGCTGGGTACCTATCCCAGAAAAAGACGAAATGTCTAAGTTCCAGATGAGTATTCAGAGTGTGGTCAGCAGGTATTTACTATATTTCAGGTTCACAACGTTACAGTGGACCAACGTGACACAGTTTTCGTGTTAGATTTAGAGAGAATTTGAACCTAACGAGGTCTCACGTAATAAAATGGAACGCCTACAGCCAGCCTTTCGATGTTATATATTACATGGGTACCAGTTTCGGAGATCCAGTACACCTTCTTCTGGCTTTTATGCATCGTCAGTAGTGATAGCATCATCATCTTACCAACCATGCTATACAGCGACAGTTTAGAATAAGGATCAATAATAACACTATACAAGTGAATTTACAGTCCTCAGTTGATAAAACCAAAGGATACATCTATTGTCACATATCTAAAGTCCACCATAACGAATTTCCACTCTATGAGCTATACAATTGTAATATTTATTAATAAATTCATGTTCCATGACTTTTATGGATCAGTTGGATAATATATTAAACTCCACAATCCTGAAATAATCCACTATATGCCAAAAATAAATATAGAAAATGAAACACATGTGAATGAAACTGTAACTTGAGAAATAAATAAACCAAAAAAAATATGCGTCTATGTGCAAGAAGTCTTTGTACAAGGAAAGCATCAAAAATATCTTAGTGTCAATATAAGTAAAGTCAGCAAAATGACAATATAAACATATCTCTATGTCACTCCAAAGTTATAAAATGTTAAGCTGAATACCGAATATAGACATACACTCCTGGAAATTGAAATAAGAAAACCGTGAATTCATTGTCCCAGGAAGGGGAAACTTTATTGACACATTCCTGGGGTCAGATACATCACATGATCACACTGACAGAACCACAGCCACATAGACACAGGCAACAGAGCATGCACAATGTCGGCACTAGTACAGTGTATATCCACCTTTCGCAGCAATGCAGGCTGCTATTCTCCCATGGAGACGATCGTAGAGATGCTGGATGTAGTCCTGTGGAACGGCTTGCCATGCCATTTCCACCTGCCTCCTCAGTTGGACCAGCGTTCGTGCTGGACGTGCAGACCGCGTGAGACGACGCTTCATCCAGTCCCAAACATGCTCAATGGGGGACAGATCCGGAGATCTTGCTGGCCAGGGTAGTTGACTTACACCTTCTAGAGCACGTTGGGTGGCACGGGATACATGCGGACGTGCATTGTCCTGTTGGAACAGCAAGTTACCTTGCCGGTCTAGGAATGGTAGAACGATGGGTTCGATGACGGTTTGGATGTACCGTGCACTATTCAGTGTCCCCTCGACGATCACCAGTGGTGTACGGCCAGTGTAGGAGATCGCTCCCCACACCATGATGCCGGGTGTTGGCCCTGTGTGCCTCGGTCGTATGCGGTCCTGATTGTGGCGCTCACCTGCACGGCGCCAAACACGCATACGACCATCATTGGCACCAAGGCAGAAGCGACTCTCATCGTTGAAGACGACACGTCTCCATTCGTCCCTCCATTCACGCCTGTCGCGACACCACTGGAGGCGGGCTGCACGATGTTGGGGCGTGAGCGGAAGACGGCCTAACGGTGTGCGGGACCGTAGCCCAGCTTCATGGAGACGGTTGCGAATGGTCCTCGCCGATACCCCAGGAGCAACAGTGTCCCTAATTTGCTGGGAAGTGGCGGTGCGGTCCCCTACGGCACTGTGTAGGATCCTACGGTCTTGGCGTGCATCCGTGCGTCGCTGCGGTCCGGTCCCAGGTCGACGGGCACGTGCACCTTCCGCCGACCACTGGCGACAACATCGATGTACTGTGGAGACCTCACGCCCCACGTGTTGAGCAATTCGGCGGTACGTCCACCCGGCCTCCCGCATGCCCACTATACGCCCTCGCTCAAAGTCCGTCAACTGCACATACGGTTCACGTGCACGCTGTCGCGGCATGCTACCAGTGTTGAAGACTGCGATGGAGCTCCGTATGCCACGGCAAACTGGCTGACACTGACGGCGGCGGTGCACAAATGCTGCGCAGCTAGCGCCATTCGACGGCCAACACCGCGGTTCCTGGTGTGTCCGCTGTGCCGTGCATGTGATCATTGCTTGTACAGCCCTCTCGCAGTGTCCGGAGCAAGTATGGTGGGTCTGACACACCAGTGTCAATGTGTTCTTTTTTCCATTTCCAGGAGTGTATTTATGTGTAAAATGCATGTTCAAGAATGTTTCAAGAAACCAAATGTAGAGAACCATCTAAGTCATACTATACACAGAATACATAGAACTCAAGATAATATTCAGGATGAACAGAATCTACACAACTGTGAGAAAGTAGCCTTACAGTAGGATAGACTCAACGAAATGTATCAGTATGGTAAGATCTAAATGACACTACAAATACATCTATATGTCATTTCTGTGGTGTCAAAGTAGAAAATGCTGAGGTGCAAGCCGTAGAGGGTCATACATTTGTCATATACTTAAAATGAATGTCGAAGACATGTGAAAAGATCAAACATAGGAAACCACCTATTTCATAATATATGCAGAATATATGAAAACAAAAACACAAAAAATAATCACCATGAACAAAATTCATGTGTGAATGCATCCAACCTTTATGTACTGTTATACAACAAATATCACACAAGGACAACTATCTAATCCATGTAAATGACAGATACTATTAATATAGATCCACATAACATCTAATATCTGTCAATTTTATGATACGTTATCAGTAATATCCAAGGTGAAGATCATCATATGTATCCAATGTTGTACTAAGGAAGTAGATACCGATGGAAAAGTTTATTATAGATAATAATATGTAAGTAATCCATTAACTCTATCCAGACAAAGCAGGCAACAACCTAAAGACAAAATCGTAAAAATATTACGACCTGTCCACACAACATGCATCCAATATGGTTAAATGTGGCCAGGACAGGTGAAGATAATACTTATGTCATAAAACGATCTGCTCTTACCACCAGTTTACGTAATACTGGACCCACGATTTTTACGACCAGACAACAAATTTACAATTTATTTCAATACACACAATCATGATCATTTTTAAGGTCTTTACCAGTTTCTATTTACTAGGTAACCTGTGACACTTGCAACAGTCATTACATAGACCAGTCAGGGAGGGATTTTAAAATTAGATTTTATGAGTATACTTCCGAAACAGTTACCAATAATTTGTTTATGGTCAACACATCACCTAGAATAAATACATTGAGGGAACTATAAGTAACCTCAAAGTTCAAAGTTCTCCATATGGGCCCTAAAGGAATGTTGCTTACTATCGTGGAGGAACTGGAGATTTCTATCCACACAAGAAAACCATCAGTCCTACTAACCGAGCAACTGTATTTTAAGGAAATTTTTCCTTCAATCTCATCGATTAAGTGCTTTAAAATTCCCAGCTCTTTACGTTTGTGGTTTGCCAATTAGATTCTACTCTTACGTAGGTCACACTATGTTATCGTTTATCTTACTACTACAGTATTATTTCCTTTGGAATATATGTAACATTTTTTTTACCTTCCACTTTGTAAAATCTGGCTGTATAATCGTTTATAACAAGGTTTCATGAGTTACTCTTTTATAATACACTTTTGTTAAATTTTGAGTCTACCGATAATTAACACCTTTTTTGTCTCAGTTTAATCTTGTCAAACATTTCAATTTGCAAAGTTTCTTTTGTAACTGAGTTTTATACATTATCAAAACCTTTTACTGCACATCATCGTTGATATTTATGTGTTGTTCATAGGCGACTAAGAGCTATGCACGCAGCGACGTCATTTGGAGTCCTGATCAGTCATTTTTGTATAGAGTTCTTTACCTTTCCTAGAAACATTTATGGGTTTTAGATGTTAACCGTTGCCATCCATGTCTATTTCAAAAATTCAGTTTACAAGATGCCTTTCAGTTGTCCAACTCTTGTGCAGCTGATTACCTTACTATTTTAAATATTTTACTCTCATGATAACATGTACCATATGTCACAGACATCTAATATATAGCAAATATTACAGCATTGTAGCCTGTAATAACTGACATACGCTTTCTACAGTGTAATTATAGTTCAGTATTCTAGCATTCAGTATTTCATATTACAAGTAGTACTCTCAATATATAACTCAAATTTACGCAGAACTGATTTTAAAAGAATGTTTTTATTGTTTATTGCCCCAAGGCTTATTTGCGATATAAAGTCACTCGGATTCTTGATGTGTGCATGTATTTCTCATGTCCATAGAAATTACATGTATAGTTTATATCCATACTGTAAGGTTGTATATTACTTTTGTAAACAGTAACATTTCAGTGATAAATATTGTGTCTGTACAAACGTAACGCTTTAACAAACTGCAGATTATACGTACATATGTGAGTATTTACCAAATGGACATACAGAAAAGCTTCTACTGTAATGCCTTACTAATTTTATCGCTCTTTGTGACTAAAACTGACTTCGGTCAGGAATCATGTGCGTTCTTGATATATGCATGTCTGTTAGACTGCTACAAAGTTGCTGTATGTCTCGTAATCCAAGCTTTAGGTCCGTATTTTACTTTTAAACAGTTAGTCGGTCATGTGAACAAAGAACAATTGTATCTGAACAAACGTAAGGACATTACGTAATTTACGTAAAATATGGAGATGGTTACGTACATCTGTTGGTAGATGACGGTACTTACCGAGTCCACATTTTTTCTCTGGTTACTTAGCTGGCGTCCTTCTGGGCAATGGGAATTCATAACATCTTTGGCTCATGTTGGAATACACATCGTCTCCTTGGTTACCAAGCTGGCGTCCTGTATACTATGTTTGCCCTTTTTAAGATTACCAGAAGGCCATGCCGCGGGCAGTCAATGTTTAAATGATCAGTGTCTTTTGGTAGTGACTGTTATTCTATTTGGTCGGTTCTTATAACGTATGTTGTTCTTTATAATATCAATATATGCTTCGTACTTTTCTCAAGGACCAAACTCCTAGTAATTATACTTCTAATACAAATTCTTGGTACAACGTAGTCGAGGCTTACGGTCATTGGCTACCAATGACGTTATGCCAGAGACAATGGGTGGGGCTTCTGTTATACAAGTAGCGGCAACCGAGTCGTAATTGATAGTGTTTTCCACGCCTTCAGAGATGGACATGCACCACGCCAACGGTTTCTACCGTCACCAAGGGTATATCAGCTGTCATTTATTTACTTTATTATATTGTAGTGTCCGTTTCGATTGTAACTGTGGCATTATGTTTTATTACTCGTCACAGATTGTGGGATCTGGAGATGATATCTTAGGAGATCGAAATCGGTCACCGAAAAAAAGGGAAGAAAAAGAATTTAGCAACCTAAATGTGATCACGAATGTGTGTAATGTAATAAGTTATAATATTACAGAGATCGCTGTGTTTCGCACAACAATTTTTCAAAGAATTTTGAGTAAATTTAAAGATTTTAGGCAACGGGAACAAGGGGAATATCCTAACATTTTGGAGGAATCCCGGGCCTTCAGTCGTTAAAACAGTTCCCTAACAAACCCCTGAACTGCCAGTTGTAACTTAAAAATTATTCCATCATTTCAGATTTTGATTTTATGTGTCCCACATCCCTGTTTCAATGTTGCCGCCATAATCTCTTTCATCACATGTGTTTTCAACTTTTAGGTTTCTAGGTTTCGTTTCCTGTTTTCTTTCTTCTCCATATTTGACCTTGCAATTTGGCTTTCTTTGTCAACCTACCTATTTACGTATTTTTATGTTCTATGTCTAATTATTATTATATAGTATTAGAGCACTTACTCATCACCTTTTAGTATCATTCTGCTACAATCCTCTTCTAGTTGTTTAATAAATTTTTATTATATTTAGCATTTTTAACAATTTTAACCACCCTTGTTTTTCACGTCATTTTGTAATTTTCACCTTATTTTCATTTCAGCATAATAATTTTTAAACAATTTTTTCTTAGCAATTCCAACAACTGCTGTAATTTCATCATTGTGTATACAACCGTTTTGGTACTATATTACCAATATTCTTCTATCTATCTAGAAATGTATCGGCTACCAAACTTAGTCCAGAAAATACAGTAACGTTAATTCCTCGCCGCTTGTGCTCCGTCTACCTACGCATTCCATAATTTTTCACTTGTCTCTTCGCGGCCCATTGCCCACCGTTAGTTTTCTCCAAAACTTGGCCGTGTCCACACCTTCATTCGGTGGTGCGACCTTTCTCCTGCCGGCACAGCCGCAGTCACTACATGTGACTGTTTGCTGCATTCACCGATTTTGCAACACTGATGGACCATTAGAGCTTTACAAGAGCGCAGTTCATTTCCCCACAGTTTTCCCATTAGTTTTACAACGTGCTTCAGTTTTTTAGGTTAAAAACGAGTCCTGCAGTATTCGGTTACACTGGCCTACAGACACAAATTTCTGGGTTTCTTTTTATGGATTGCTCAACATTCATCTTTAACTGACCGTAGCAATGACAAGTTGCATCCGAACGTTGGGACAGAGTTCTATTTCAAAGGGCTACAGTTAAATTAGTTCTGTGAGTTTTTATTTCACTTTGTCTTTCTATGGTGTAGGTGTCCAACATGTTTAGTATTGTGAACTTGCTTCTGGTCGACATTGTACGTATCTCTAGAACTTTTACACTGAAGAGGTAATTACAGTTTCGCGAAACCGGCCGTTTATAATCCTGGAATAATGGATTATCAACAGATAATGCGGTTAGTAGAAGATTTTTAATAAAACACTTTTTAAGAAATTTGTTAATATTACACAGGGTGTTACAAAAAGGTATGGCCAAACTTTCAGGAAACATTCCTCTCACACAAATAAAGAAAATATGTTATGTGGACATGTGTCCGGAAGCGCTTAATTTCCATGTTAGAGCTCATTTTAGTTTGGGCCCCGTGTTCTTCCACCTACGCTCAATGGAGCACGTTATCATGATTTCATACGGAATACTCTACCTGTACTGCTACAACATGTGCCTTTACATGTGCGATACAACATGTGGTTCATGCACGATGGAGCTCCTGCACATTTCAGTCGAAGTGTTCGTACGCTTCTCAACAACAGATTCGGTGACCGATGGATTGGTAGAGGCGGACCAATTCCATGGCCTCCACGCTCTCCTGACCTCAACCCTCTTGACTTTCATTTATGGGGACATTTGAAAGCTCTTGTCTACGCAACCCCGGTACCAAATGTAGAGACTCTTCGTGCTCGTATTGTGGACGGCTGTGATACAATACGCCATTCTCCAGGCCTGCATTAGCGCATCAGGGATTCCATGCGACGGAGGGTGGATGCATTTACCATCGCTAACGGAGGACATTTTGAACATTTCCGGTAACAAAGTGTCTGAAGTCACCCTGGTACGTTCTGTTGCTGTGTGTTTCCGTTCCATGATTAATGTGATTTGAAGAGAAGTAATAAAATGAGCTCTAACATGGAAAGTAAGCGTTTCCGGACACATGTCCACATAACATATTTTCTTTCTTTGTGTGTGAGGAATGTTTCCTGAAAGTTTGGCCGTACCTTTTTGTAACACCCTGTATATGACAGACAAGAGAAACTTTAATACCAGATACACAGAAGATCATCAAATAGTAACAGCTGTCATTCTACATTTGGTGAACATCTTACAGTCATTAAATACTGCCCAACAGACATGAACAGCAACTTCGGAATTCACAAGTACAGCAACAGTCCTCCTCCCACCATCTCCCCACAAAAATCTAATAGCAGTAGAAATCTACCAAATACAAAAACCCATAGTAAAAGGAAAACAAATAACAAATCAGTACACAGCTCTTTGCAACTTTCTCCATTCTCCATTCTATGCGCTCAAAGAGCTATCAGATAACACAAATCCATAAAAACACACACACACACACACACTCACACACACACACATTCTCACATACACATGCACGCACAATAGCAGATACACCATACAATGGTTAAGAATTCTCTCCCAGCACTTATTCACCTGTTTAACTCTCCGCCATCTTGGTTTCGTAGTTAAGAAACAGTGAACGAGAAAGTTAAATAATGCATGACACTAAAGACAATGGGGAAACGAGAAAAATTAAGTGAAACATATTGCAAATACACACACACACACACACACACACACACACTTCCACTTTGAATTAATAAATGTTAGGCCTCGCAACAACATTCCTAGGCGTATAACGAATTACGAAATTTTCTACATTTAATCCCATACGATCGCTGATGACAGTACAGTGAAGGGAAACAATCGCAATGCAAAACGAGGGAAACCACAGCATGCTGTAACAAAGTATATATAAAAAACTTTGTCTCTTTTCCAAATTTGTAAACACTTTCTTAAGAACCCAACTTTACATGTGTACCCTTAAAAAGAATTTTTCTTGTTTAAAAGCAAGAAAATAAAAGCCCTCTAATGGTGCTAGAACTTTAGTGAAATAAACCTGGGTAATTCATGAAAAGAAAAAACGTGTTTTGCCCATGGCGGACTCCTCCCTAAACTAAATTTATTTGCAGGCAGCCATGGAGAGGAGAGCTTCAACCTCACGATAAGCACATACATTGTTCAGCTCACAAGGAGAAGTGGTATATTTTTAAAAGAACTGGAAGCATGAGAATATACCAGCTGGTGTACATCGTGAACAGACTGAGTCCCGAAATCAGATATTTGGTTGTAAGTCGTACCCAGACTCAGAGCACAATTTGATTATGATGAAAGTCGGTTGTAGTTTGAGAAATTCGTCACGAAGAATATTTGAGTAAATAATTGGGGTAGTGGAGTACTGAGGAATAATAATGTGTGCAATTCTCCGAAGTTAGATATAATGTTGTTATAAATACCACAGTAGACAGTTAAAATTAATATCTTAAAGGATAAATCACAAAGGCTCGACGGCTAAAGTACGAGAATTTATACAGCGAAGAAACTTTGGGAGAGAGAAAAATTTACTTCAGTAGGTCTACAGCAACGGGAAACACAAAAATCTTTAGGTAAAGAAAATAATACTACAGTATAAGTAAATTAGGAAATAAATAAAAAGTACCTACAAGAAAGTTTATTCAAAATGATTGCAGGAAAAATATGAAGAGTTACAACAGCTTTTGATGAAATGAAAAAGGAATGGCATCTACATGGAAAATGTAAACAGAATTCCAATGTTAAGCTCGGAGATAAGAGCGGATAGGTGTAATGAACACATTCGGGACACATAAGAGAGGGGAAACGAGTGTGCTGCCGTAGCAGAAGATGAAATGGGTTTCGATTTGGATGGCTTGGAATTCAGTATTAAGTCAAACTGTGCTTAGGAGGACTTGTTGTCAAATAAGGCAGAAGGCATTGATAATACTCACAATAAATTTGTGAAATCATTGATAGATGGGGAAGAGAATAAAGATAGTGTGTCGAATGTATGAGAATCCAGGCGCACTATCGAGCTTACGAAGTAATAACAGTCAAACAATCCTGAAGATATCAAAGAGTGATAAATGCAAAAACTATACCACACTCTGTTTAACAGCTTATATATTCCGGCTTATGTGTGTAAAGGAATGGAAAATAAGACTGAGGCTTTGTTATATGAGGACCAGTTCCTGTTTAGGAAAGGTAAAGGTACAGGAGAGGCAGTTGTGAAATGGCACTTGATCATCGAGGCAATACCTGAGATAAATCAAGACAGTTTCTTATCCGGCACACTGGGCATGTTGACGGAGTTACAATGAACGTGGGATTGATTTTTAATATAATATCATAAGCAGTTGAAGTTTCGTTTTTATTGTAAGAACCACGACCAGTTTCTGCCCCCATAGCCACAACACAGTGGTATCTACATAGTACTGAATAACAAAGTACAATTTCATTATTTAAATAGAGAAAAATGTAGCAATAGGCATCATCAAGAAGAACCCTAATACAACCTATCCATAAACTTCATATGAACCACGAATACATAATTCTGTGTGAATTCGGAATTCATCTAATATAAAAACTATAAATATTTTTCACAAAGCAAATAATGTTGAAGAACAGCTCGTTAACAGACGTCATGAAAACACTTAACCACATAAATACTGTATGTGTTTACTATCCAAGAAACTGATATAATTAACGTACACCCAGGAGAACGTGAGAAGATACGAGATGTATTAGAAACGAGATACAAAAATGATCAAATCAGCTTTGCTACAAAATTCCAGTTAATAGCGAGTAAGCTGTTCAAAAATCATCAGAGAAGGAGGTGCTTGTGTGTACTTGGGTCCAGAGCCGCTGCGTGCTTATCAAGGGAAGTTATTTTCTTCTTTTCTGCAAGGCTACTTTTATTTTTGAATTAATCTCTGTATTTCATACTTTAGCTATTAAATTATTTAGGCCACTTGGACATTTTCAAGCAACCTTTGTTACTTGTACAGAGAGAAACTGTAATCGTATAAAATCCGATATTCCTCACATCAGTGTGGAGAAAGCAATATGTGACGACAGACTTAATGAAGGTTTCGTATGATCGTGGTAGTTACGGCAACAACTATCGGACGTGAATGTTTATACGAAATTTGAAAAATGCGATCCTTTTGGGGGGTTTTTGTCACTCTGCCAGCTTACAACACTTTGAAATACGTTGGTTACGCATTGGAAATAAAAGCACGCATGGTGTGGTCAGCACACATGCCGTGAAAGTCGCTTACCACACCGTGTGCATTTTAATTCGGAATTTGTAACAAAGGTATTTTGATACGATACTGTAATACCTGTATTGTTCAGGGATACGAAGCAATGTTCCTTTGCATATGCGTCCATGTAAGTTCGTGATAAGCGGGATATCCAGGTTCGAGTCACGATCCGGCACAAATTTTCATTGTCGTTATTCTATTATACGGCTTATGTTTGTCAATATCTGCAACTCGAATATTTTTCATGTATAACATATTTTAATGTGTCGTACGCTGATACAGTGATATAAAGCACGTAAGAGTCGCATTTTTCTCATCTTGCATGAGAACTTCATGTCTTAATTGCGCCCGTAACTATTAGACACCTTCATTAAGACTTCCATAAGATGTTATTTTCTCCACACAGATGAGTAGAACATAAGATGCGCGAAGCACCAACGGAGTTAATGAACACGAGCCTTCAGGCCGTTATAAGGCTCTTCCTCTGCGAGACTACTGCGAGTCGGATCACTCCCTAATGAAGTCACGTACTGAATTAAGACCTTTTGCGCAGATTATTTAACGATATCAAACGAGGGGCCCTGATAAATGGCACCTGGGTGTGGTCTTCACAAGAATACTGGTATACTGTACGGAAAAGCGATTCACAAACCACTGAATTAAAATGATAGCCCAAGCGTATCGATGTCTATCACTTTCATTCTTAGTGTGCAAAAGTTAGATAATGACGTTAACATGGATCATAAGGAAGCACATGGCAAAATAAACATGTAATTAGAATAAAGGAATGAGATACAACTAGCAGTGATTAACTTTGCAAAGTTTCGGGGGAAAAAGGATTTCTTCAGAAACATTTAACCATAAAATTCATTCAGTCGTACTTGTGGAAACCACCCAACTACACTCCTGGAAATTGAAATAAGAACACCGTGAATTCATTGTCCCAGGAAGGGGAAACTTTATTGACACATTCCTGGGGTCAGATACATCACATGATCACACTGACAGAACCACAGCCACATAGACACAGGCAACAGAGCATGCACAATGTCGGCACTAGTACAGTGTATATCCACCTTTCGCAGCAATGCAGGCTGCTATTCTCCCATGGAGACGATCGTAGAGATGCTGGATGTAGTCCTGTGGAACGGCTTGCCATGCCATTTCCACCTGGCGCCTCAGTTGGACCAGCGTTCGTGCTGGACGTGCAGACCGCGTTAGACGACGCTTCATCCAGTCCCAAACATGCTCAATGGGGGACAGATCCGGAGATCTAGCTGGCCAGGGTAGTTGACTTACACCTTCTAGAGCACGTTGGGTGGCACGGGATACATGCGGACGTGCATTGTCCTGTTGGAACAGCAAGTTCCCTTGCCGGTCTAGGAATGGTAGAACGATGGGTTCGATGACGGTTTGGATGTACCGTGCACTATTCAGTGTCCCCTCGACGATCACCAGTGGTGTACGGCCAGTGTAGGAGATCGCTCCCCACACCATGATGCCGGGTGTTGGCCCTGTGTGCCTCGGTCGTATGCAGTCCTGATTGTGGCGCTCACCTGCACGGCGCCAAACACGCATACGACCATCATTGGCACCAAGGCAGAAGCGACTCTCATCGCTGAAGACGACACGTCTCCATTCGTCGCTCCTTTCACGCCTGTCGCGACACCACTGGAGGCGGGCTGCACGATGTTGGGGCGTGAGCGGAAGACGGCCTAACGGTGTGCGGGACCGTAGCCCAGCTTCATGGAGACGGTTGCGAATGGTCCTCGCCGATACCCCAGGAGCAACAGTGTCCCTAATTTGCTGGGAAGTGGCGGTGCGGTCCCCTACGGCACTGCGTAGGATCCTACGGTCTTGGCGTGCATCCGTGCGTCGCTGCGGTCCGGTCCCAGGTCGACGGGCACGTGCACCTTCCGCCGACCACTGGCGACAACATCGATGTACTGTGGAGACCTCACGCCCCACGTGTTGAGCAATTCGGCCGTACGTCCACCCGGCCTCCCGCATGCCCACTATACGCCCTCGCTCAAAGTCCGTCAGCTGCACATACGGTTCACGTCCACGCTGTCGCGGCATGCTACCAGTGTTAAAGACTGCGATGGAGCTCCGTATGCCACGGCAAACTGGCTGACACTGACGGCGGCGGTCCACAAATGCTGCGCAGCTAGCACCATTCGACGGCCAACACCGCGGTTCCTGGTGTGTCCGCTGTGCCGTGCGTGTGATCATTGCTTGTACAGCCCTCTCGCAGTGTCCGGAGCAAGTATGGTGGGTCTGACACACCGGTGTCAATGTGTTCTTTTTTCCATTTCCAGGAGTGTAGTTTAGACTCTTTGCTCGTATAGGCTC
This sequence comes from Schistocerca serialis cubense, assembly GCF_023864345.2. Lineage (NCBI taxonomy): Eukaryota > Metazoa > Arthropoda > Insecta > Orthoptera > Acrididae > Schistocerca > Schistocerca serialis. The sequence goes on along the minus strand of NC_064642.1, from coordinate 644,879,716 downwards.
TGAAGCTGTAACTTAATAATTACTTTTATATTAGATATAAGTAAAAAATTCGTTTTAAGGAATATATACAGATTCTTAACCCCGTTCACTTTGTATTGAAAAGTTTTGCAATGTTTGTTAGTATTTATCGTGATTAATTCTCTCATGTATTAAAATTCTTCTTTATGTACCTCACTTTGTCACTCATTTGGCCTACAAATGGTATCCTTAATTTTCTCTCATGCTGCACCTCTATAATAAATCCATTCGTTCTTAATTAATTCAATCTCTGAGCCCTTATTGCTTGCAAAAAAAGAAACATACACGTAGTCACTTTTGACTAAACACATTCATTCTTTCCTAGCATAAGACAAAATGCAAATCTTTGATGTTAATTCTCACACTTAAAAACCGTCAATACATTCAGTAAAACCAACATAATGGCTTACCCATGACTGTTCAAAGATAAACGTTATTTTAAAGATCATAATAGTTAAGACATCATTACAAGAGTTACTCTGGTGATGTAAGGCATTTATTGATGAGTGTACTTGTGCAAAGATAAAATTCACATTACACTGGACAGCATACAAAAAACTATAAAGTATCGTTTCTGGAGATAAAATTAAAATCGTTAAATCACATACTTGTTTCGTCTCTCATGGACATATACAATGAAAAGAATGTAAAAGAAACAAAACACAAACATGTTATATCTTTATTTTTTTATCTCTCCTTGTGAAAACCTAATCTCAAAGCTTTGCAATGATACCGTAACGTCTAAGCACAGCGCATAAGAAATATACAAAGGTGGATCACACTAAAACAGAAGGTAGACGCAGTTCAGTTCAAGGAAGAAAGTTGAATGTCATCACTATTTCCTGATAGTTGCATACACAAAAGCAGACGATTTGAGTAGGCCACCTTTGGCCATAGGAAGTGGTTTCCAGGCAAGTTTGAAGCTGCATCACCTCTATGAGGTACGACGACTAATGCCAAGATGGAGAGAAGACAGAAGTCTCTTTTATCCACGTCTTCTGGTTCACCCGGGTCTTGTTAGTTCTCAGCAAGAGAGGAAAAGCGCATATGCTCTTCTTCTTCTTCTAATTGGTGTGTTAGACGAAATACGGATACTGGCATGTGAGGATGTTCTCCCCAGCTGTACTGACATCCGTGAGAGGCTAATGTAGCTCATAGAGAGCATGGGGGAGAATTCAAATGGTTCAAATGGCTCTGAGCACTATGGGACTTAACTTCTGAGGTCATCAGTCCCCTAGAACTTAGAACTACTTAAATCTAACTAACCTAAGGACATCGCACACATCTATGCCCGAGGCAGGATTCGAACCTGCGACCGTAGCGGTCGCGCGGTTCCAGACTGTAGCGGCTAGAAGCGCTCGGCCACCCCGGCCGGTGGGGAAGAATTGTTTGCTTCGTAGCACTAGCGAATATATTATTGCTGTCCAGTGGCATTTGTCGAATCAGGAATACTCTTCAACAATACTGGTCGTCGGGCGACAGATAAAGGGCTTCCCAACATGAGAAAATTAATAATATTTTTTCCAGCACAGTGGTGCTAGGCATGACAGGATGGTCAAAATCACTGTAGACAGAAAAGTATAGCATTATACGTACCTCTGATCCTGTAATGTTTACCTCGCAAGTCTGCACTTAAATGCTTTTAAAGTCTATTCTCTCTTGTTGCAGAAAGGTGAACGCATAACAGATTTCATGCTGTTTTGTCGCCTTCAGAGCATAGTTTCAAGTGTAACCACAACAGGATATCTTATATATGTCTCGAAACCACCTGGTATAGTTAAAGTATTATTGAGCTCCGCCACCAGTAGTGAGGCATGTCGTCTACCCTCACTCAACGTTTCTTCTGCAGACAGCTGAACAACACGTTGGCTAGTGTTCTTCAGAGATGAGAAAGGAAATGGGCTGTCGCTCGCCCAGTTTTCCCTCATCTCTCTTGCCTGTCACCCCTTCTTCATGTCTTATTGTCGCGCACAGCTGACCATATTGGAATGGCACGTGACTTCCGATTCTTCCCTCTCCAGCGGCCATCCAACAAGTGACCGTTGCTCTCATTCGCACAATGCCTGCACAGTGCACAAATGGCACAGTTACTTTCTTGCTCCAAGTTGTAGTTCATATTTTATTTACAAGATATAAACAAATTAACTCTACTAGTTAATCTAGACATCGGATCATTCCTTCACAACACACTCCTTAGATGGAATTTAACTGTGATATCCAACTCACTAATCATCAGCAAGCTATTTTTATAACTACAGATTTACAGCACTCATTACAGCCTATAGCGGATCGAAATCCCAATTTCATTTCATCTCTAACAAATGAAAAAAAACATATCAGCATAATATTCAAAAGTAAACTTAATTTTCTAGTCAAACACTATTACTTTCACCTTTTCTATTACTTCCATCTGACAACCTATTTTTTTTTCTTTACCTATTCGCGGTATACAAATAATTTTCTTCCCTGATATTCCGATCTCATTGGACTTAGGAGAGGAGACAATTGCTCTCAGATTAATTTCCGCTTGAGTCATTGCGTCATCTCTCCTAAGGTATTTGTGGAGCGTCTTGTTTCTATCTTTGGGTACTGTATTATCTCGGCTCCCAATTTTCCCTTCTAATCTTCTTGAGACGAGAAACTTGCTTACAAAAACCTTCTATTCCCGCACATTACTTGCTACCGAACAAGCGTTCAAACAAAAAATGTTCCCAACCATTCACAACGTAACCCAACACGTATAACATGCTGCACATCACTTACTCTCTCAATACCTCTTCTCTCCCTTCACGGTCCAAATATTCATCGACGTGGACATTAATACTCACTATCTCATCACACAGCTCTTCCTTCCAACTAAATATAATTAAAACCAAGAAAATTTGGAGACCAAAAACTACATTTAATTGAGAAAACCCTCATAATGTTACCAATAACTCAGTCGAAAATGCATCCTTCTACCCTAATGTAACATTTCATTTACTGCAACCATTGTTGAACCTTCACTTTCCTTGTGAATTCCGACAGGTATCTACACTATGTGATCGAAAGTATCCGGACACCTAGCTACAAATGACTTACAAGTTCGTGGCGCCGTCCATCGGTAATGCTGGAATTCAGTATGGTATTGGTCCACCCTTAACCTTGATGTCAGCTTCCATTGTCGCAGGCATAGGTTCAGTCAGGTGCTGGAAGGTTTCGTGGGAAATGGCAGACCATTCTTGATAGAGTGCTGCACGGAGGAGAGGTATCGACGTCGGTCAGTGAGGTCTGGCACGAAGTCGACGTTCCAAAACATCGCAAAGTCGTTCTATAGGTTTCAGGTCAGGATTCACTGCAAGCCAGTCCATTACAGGGATGTTATTATCGTGTCACCACTACACCACAGGCCGTGCATTGTGAACAGGTGCTCGATCGTGTTGAAAGATGCAGTCGCCATCCTCGAATTGCTCTTCAACAGTGGGAAGCAAGAAGATGCTTAAAAGATCAATGTAGGCCTATGCTGTGATGGTGACACTCAAAACAATAAGGGCTGCAAGCCCCCTCCACGACCACACCATAACACCACAGCTTCCGAATTTTACTGTTGGGACTACACACGCTGGCAGATGACATTCACTGGGCATTCGCCATATCCACACCCTGCCATAGGATCACCACATTGTGTACCGTGATTCGTCACTCCACACAACGTTTTTACATTGTTCAACCGTCTGATGATTACACTGCTTACACCAAGCAAGACGTCGTTTGACATTTACCGGCGTGACGTGTGGCTTATGAGCAGCCGCTCGACCATGAGATCCAAATTTTATCACCTCCTGCCTAACTGTCTGTTGTGTACATAGTTGAGCGTAGTCAGCGCGTACACAACTTTCCCACTAGAGCGCGCCCCACTAAACTCAACAGCGCAGGCGCAGCGCTCGTCCATCTCCGCACTACGAGATGGCACTGCCATAGAGACGGACCAAATTCTACGTCTGCCGATCCGCGTATTAATATGTAACGCAGCCAATGAGATTGCTGCTAATGTAGAATCTTTTCTCCTCGCGGATCACACTCGCGCAGTGACACCTGAACGCGCGAGGTGTTATAAAGAGTGTACAGACCTCCGATTAGTCGGTCTGCATTAGTCTGCATTAGTCTACAGTCAAATCTCAGTCTGCGCCTAATAAGATTATCATATTCCTGTACATAGCCATGAAGAGAAATGTATAGACACTTTGTGAAGTAACAGAGATATGTGAGAATAAGAGTAACGTATCAAGACGAAAGGAACTTCAGATTGTCAATTTTAAACAGCATCCAGAATCAAGTTACGTAATATCTATGATTTTTAGTATTTTAATAAATGTGTGTGAAAATTTATCAAGTTCTGTTTAAAGTTGGTCACCGTCAATCTGCTACTCTAAGCGTGCAAGTGGCATTTCTATAGTCTGACCTAACGGCAGAAGATAAACACGCCACGATAAGACCACGAAACATATTGCTGACACTCCCCTACTTCGTTAGAGCGACAAGTCAAATAATCTGATGGTGTGTGTACCGAAGGTCTTACAGTACGCACACCACACTGTCATAGCACTTGCTGTGGATCCTGATGTAGTTTGGAATTCCTGTGTGATGGTCTGGATAGATGTTTGCCTATTACACATTACCACCCTCTTCAACTGTCGGCGGTCTCCGTCAGTCAACAGATGAGGTCGGCCTGTACGCTTTTGTGTTGTACTTGCTCGTTCGCGTGTCCACTTCACTAACACATCGGAAACAGTGGACCTAGGTATGTTTAGGAGTGTGGACATTTCACGTACACACGTATGACACACGTGACATCCAGTCACATGATCACGTTCGAAGTCCCTGAGTTCCGCGGAGCGCCTCATTCTGCTGCCTCACGATGTCTAATGACTATTGAGGTCGCAGATATGCAGTACCTGGCAGTAGGTGGCAGCACAATGCACCTAATACGAAAAACGTATGGTTTTGGGGGTGTACGGATACTTTTGATCACATAGTGTACTCATTTTTTTCCACGGCAACACCTCACACCTCTTATACTCACTTTGCTGCTCTTTTCTTTCTTATTAGAATTTCTTTTCACTGCCTTCACAAAATACCACGGGAGACCACACTTCATTACGATCTTAAACAACTATAAAACTTTCAGGAAAACTACCTTGATACTCACAAAATTTCTCCTTATCTACAACTAGCTGAGTAAATCCGAACTCGCCTGATGGGCATCACACTACCGAAAGCTAGAACTTCTGACAATCAAAATAGATGAAACACCTACTCGTGAGCAGGGAGCAATAAAATATGTGCAAAATGTATGGCCATGAGAAAGGTAGCGAAAAGAAAAACTTTCATAGCACTCATAAAGAACTACCCCTATCACTGAACATAAAAATCTTCCAACATCTCGATCACTGTTTTAATAACGTACCACATTTTACGTTCACTGCACTAATACTGTGTACAACATTTCACCTTACTGTAAGTAATACACAGGAATGCACTCATCGTCTCCTTCACGGCATGCCATTTATTTATCGCTGTCGTGGAGGTACTATTTTCATCTTTTCATTGCACACTTCACAAGACATGTCCTCCACAATTTCCATGTCATCCCTGGTACACTGACAGTCGACGTCAGCCATACCTCCGCTGTCCTTCTTGTGGCAGATAAACAGAGAGAGAACACTTCTCCTTACGATTAGATCCTCCTTGCTGTTCGCCACTCGCATACCATAGTTCTTGCAGCAATTCCCAGAATCCTCAGGAGCCTTCTTAGAACCCATTTGCAGCCAGTGCAGAATTTCTCTTAATATTTCCTTATGATATCAAAAGAACCAAATGGGACATTAAGAAACTGATTTTTACATTCCAACTTTTGTAAAAAATTTTGTATGGTTGCCAACGTGATATTCTCTTAAACTACGGCTGTGCAACATCACTTTTTTAATCCCTTCTTGCTTCTCCCATGGTCAATAACTAACCAAGAACGCTTGCCTAAACTCCACGTACAGTATGCTACAAAATAATAAACCCTTCCTTATTGCTTATTGACGAGGAAACGAGGGGGGGGGGGGGGGGGAAGAAGTTGTTCAAGCCAGGCCTCTGGATGTATCTTTCACTATCACCTCAGAAAATCTGGAACACTGCATCGAAAAGAACTGTTTATAGTAAAGTAAATCCCCTTCTTGGCACCTAAATTAACTATTTTCCGCACGATGGTTCAGCTCTTCCTCTTAATTTCATGCAGGAGCCACTTTCTTTCTGCAGTTTAATCTCTCTTCAATCTAGACTATTCCACACTCCTTCTTGTGTTAAAGTACTGCTGTTTCATAGTTAATCTGAAACAGTTTTATGGTTTCGTTCACCTGACGTTAAGTCTCCTCTGCTCTCACTTATATGGCCTCCATGTGTTTCTCCATTCTACTCATAGCGTATTCCTGTTCACTTTGTTGCCGTTCTCCATCGCTAATTCGCTGTTATGGCCTCATCATCTGCCCCACGTAAGTCCCAATGTCTGCGAAGTGTTCTCCTTGCCTGTTAATTATCTAATTATTCCAGTACCACCTTTCGTCTTTCTCATGTCTCTTTATCCCTTTTTTGTTCCAGCTCTTTATCTCCTGCTACCTACACTGCGTGATAAACCTTTTACGTTTCCTTTATGTATTCGTCTTCTTTAAAGGCAAAGAGAGAAGATGAAGCGGTAGCCCATCATAGAAAATATGCCTACCGTCATCTATTTTTGACTTTCAGTTGTTAAAAAACAGAGGATTTTTTCTGGTACCAGTAGGAGGAAGGAAGGATTCGTGCTCAGCTAGGGAACGAGTGAGAAGCACGGCACTTTTAGCGAGTAATTGTAGACCGCCGTTTTGGGGTCGTTATGAATAAGTGAGGAATATGTATTTCATATGTGCACCGTTTAGGAAAATACTGTATTGTTTTATTAACAGAAAGGTCGTGTGAGTTGTTATTTCAAATAGTACAATAATTACAAGAACTGAAGCCCACCTGTGTACTTTGGAAAATTACGAAGATCCGATAAGCTTAATGGGAACACGGTCAAGACTTCAAAGGTGAACACGGCGACCAAACGTAGTATTATAAAGAATGGTAAGCACAAATCTACAGCGGAGAAAGAAATTACTTCGCCCTGCGAAATAACATGAACTAATACGAGCTTATTTCCAGGCATAGCTCAGCTTATTGTGATTGTCATTCATGCAGAAAAATTATCTCATTAATTCAATACATTTTAAAAAGCACGCATTTCAAAATTTTATTATCATCTATTCCATTATATTATTATATTATAACTGCCATCTGTCATAGCAACACCTCATTCTTCTCCTTGGTACGCTTTGCCTTTATTGTAATAGTCTGCTGCAGCTGAACGTGTTGACTTCATGCATGCGCATGCTTTGGCAGAAAATACGCTTGCCCTGATATGCTAAGCCATTCCTCCGTACTCCACAATACCTAAATATCCTCCTTCAACATAGGTTTCTTCCATTGTCTCTACATGAGACCTAATGTGTCGTTTACCCATTTTCACGTCCCTGTGTTGCAGCACAGGCCTGTTCGCCATCAAAAGATGCTGCACTTTTAAGCCAACTCGGTCTTGAACCAATAGCGCAACTGTCTAAGCCATCACATTCGGTAACGACCGTTTCCTGACTTACCATGCTTTGCAGTACTTTCGAAACATGGTGTCTAAGCACTTCAGTCACTGTACTTCCTTGGCTTGCAGTATTCTCCGCTCGGTAATGGTGATCTGAGAGGTCAGAAATACAATTCCACTCCGTAAGGGAGCTCCACTGAATCATACAACTATCATATAGATAGATGTAGAAGTAAGGATCAACAAGACGTACCCTTCTGTCGAGAGACCAAGAGCTTTTTAAGCAGTCTAAAATAAATTATGTTACGAAGAAACCTATCACGATTCCCAGTTTCTCTTAAAATTCTATGGGCTTTGCCGTTCTGTATTTAATGATCATTCTCATTAACCAGAGAGTTTTAAATCGTGTCCGAAATGTTTATGGTATCCAAAAATTAAACGCACTCACTTCCCACAATGAGCCCGCATATTTTACCCTTGGGAAATGCCAATCAAACGGATTCTCTGCAATCATGGTGATATGTCTGTATCTCCTACAGACTGAATAGAACTCTGGCACACTTGGGTTGCATGGAGCAAGATGTCCTTTCAGATTACACTGCGAGCACCTAATTTGGTACCAACAGCCATCTATTTTCCTCGCCATCCCCCTAAATGTCTTACAAATAGTTAATTTTCCAAAATTCTTCCAATTAAACTGAAGTCGACCATTCACCCTGTCTATCATGATCTTTACGTGCTTGTTCCATTTCATATCACTTTGCAACGTTATGCCCAGACATTTAATCGACCTGACGGTGTCAGCAGTACACTACTAATGCTGTTTTCGATCGTTTTTCCAATTCATCTGCGGTTAACTTACATCGTTCTACATTTAGAGCAAGCTTCCATCCAATAAATTCTCTAAGTCATCTTAATCTTCCTAAATATGGGAGTGAAAAAATACACGACGGTATATTTGTACGATCCTCCAGCTTAAATGCTATCTTAAATGTGAGATTTCAGACTTCAGCTTTCCTTTTGCTGTATTCTATTTTTATAGCAAACTGGTCAACGAGTGGCTGGTTGGAGGCTATCGAGACGTTTCCCGATTTTTTTGCCGGACCAGAATTTTCTCGGGTTCTCAGAAAAATATTCTGATAAGTAATGACGATGGACTTGTTATACGCTGCGCGCATTAGCCTTTTTACAGACGCACCAAGTTTTGCCTGTCGTCATTTGTGCATTCTTATTTGGAGGGAGGGTGCAATACCCATTACTTTCTCAACAATTTAGGATTTTTGTTACCAAATCACGGTGGGTCTTTTTAGCTGTTAATTCGCTTACTCTGCTCACAGTTCTCAAGGGGTTTATTTACAATCCAAGTAAACTTTGCCCATAATACATCTATGTCCATCATACTGGAACTAAATCTATTCAGATTATAAGTGGGATGCAAGGAACTGCTTATCTCCTGCTTCAAGCAAAAATACTCTCCTAACCTTCTCGATAGATTTATTAACTTAAGTAACCATCAACGCTATGATGACATCATGATCATTAATTCTTGTCTCTATAGTGACACTGTCCACACAGTCAGGCCGTTTTGAAGCTACAAGGCCAAACATTTTTTTCCACTGCGTGTCGTCTGTCGAGCCAGCTACTCCTGACAGTTTCCGGAAAACGTGTTCAAATGTACTCCAAAAGACTGCCTGTTCGTACCATCTGCAGTGAATCCATAGACGACCCAGTCTGTAATCAGCAGGTTAAAGTCGCCTGTACCAATACTACATGATCGATGTATTTTCGTGCTGCTATACATAGACCTTAATGGAATGATTCGAAAAAAGGTCACGGCGGAATCTTGTAGCCGGGAACAATATCCGATAATGAACTTGAGTTCTCCTAGACCTGTTACACGCGTAAAATCAGTTTCAATTCCGACGTCGATAGACACAATGTAACGTTTCCGTGTTTCGGTTGATAATGGAAGCAACAGTGAAGAACAGTCAAGACATGTTTACTATGTCGCTCTAGTAGACGGGTTTGGCATTGTGGCATCGTACGAATTCTTCTGAATTCTGAGGAAACGTGCGTCCGCTATAGGGAAATACGTGTAATATTCACTGTATACAAGAGCCCAGAGGGAATAATAAGAATGGAAGGACAAAAACGAAGTGCTCCGTTTAAAAATGACATCGACAAAGGTGCCGTATCTTGTCTCCATTGCTCATTCTCTACACTGAAGAAGAAATGTTGAAAATGAACGGAACTTTAACACTTCGATTGAAACTCGTTGTAATAGGATATCAGCGATGATACCGAGATGCCTAACCTCAAGCCCCTTTATATTTTTTGTGTATCTCAACAGTTAAGAATGTGATGACGGAAGCAGGTAATTAATGGTTAAGAGTGGGAATATACTTCGTTGGAAGATCCAGCTGCATTGCATGAAAACGAAAGCGAATATTAAAGATCCTCAGATTTAGGTGGAATATTGTTGCTTTGAAAGGATAAACAGTGGGCTACAGCGCTGTACCATGAGTACAGTGTACCTCGTAGCACATCTACGTCCAGATCTACATAAACATCTATATAGCTACTCTGTAAATCACAACTTCGTGGCAGAGGGTTCATCGAAGAAGCTTGACAATAATTCTCTATTATTCCTGTCTCGAACAGTAGTCGGAAAAAAAACGATGTCCTATATCTATCCGTGCGAGTTCTGATTTCCTTTACTTTATTCAAATGATCGTTCCTCCCTATGTGGAACGGCGTCAGCAACATATTTTCCTATTCGGAGGAGAAAGTTGGTGATGGAAATTTCGTGAGAAGATCCCGCCGCAATGAAACACGCCTTTGTTTTACTGATTTCCACAGCAAATTCTGTATAATGTCCATGGCACTGTCTGCCCTGTTTATCAAAAATACAAAACGTGCTGCCCTTCTTTGAACTTTGTCGATGTACTCTGTAAATGCTACCTGGTAAGGATCTCACGCCGCGCAGCAGTACTCCAAAAGAGAACGGACAGTGTAGTATAGGCAGTCTGTTTAGTAGATCTATTGCATTTCTAAAGTGTTGAGCCAGTAATACGAAATCTTTGGTTCGCCTTTCCCACAGCATTTTCAAATTGTTCTTTCAAATTTAAGTTGTCCCTAATTGTAATTCCTAGGTATTTAGGCGAATATAAAGCCTACAGATTTGATTCATTTATCAAGTAACCGAAATTTAATGGATTCCTCTTAGAATTCATGTGGGTGACATCACACTTTTCGACATTTAGGATCAATTTCCCATTTTCGCATTGTACAGGTACTTTTCCTAAATCGTTTTGCAATCTGGTACCCAGTAGCACGTCCTCTTGCATTGATGCATGCTTGTATTCGTTGTAGCTTTCTATACACAAGTTCATCAAGGCACAGTGGGTCCAGATTGTCCCACTCCTCATCGGCGATTCGGCGTAGATTCCTCAGAGTGGTTGCTGGGTCACGTCGTCAATAAACAGCCCTTTTCAAACTAACACAGACATGTTCGATAGGGTTTATATCTGGAGACATGCTAGCCACTCTAGTAGAGCGATGTCGTTATCCTAAAGAAAGTCATTCACAAGATGTGCACGATGGGGGAGCGAATTCTCGTCCATGAAGACGAATGCCTCGCCAATATGCTGCCGATATGATTGCGCTATCGGTCGGAGATTCCATTGACGTGTCGTACAGCCGTTACGGCGCCTTCTATGACCACTAGCGGCGTACGTCGGCCCCACATAATGCCACCCCAAAACATCAGGGAACCTCCACATTACTGCACTCGCTGGGCAGTATGTCTAAGGCGTTCAGTCAGACCTGGTTGCCTCCAAACACGACGATTGTCTACTTGAAGGCATATGCGTCACTCATCAGTGAAGAGAATGTGGTGCCAACCCTGAGCGGTCCATTCGGCATGTTGTTGGGCCCATCTCTATCGCGCTGCATGGTGTCGTGGTTGCAAAGATGGACCTACTGCGCACAGTTTGAGACAGAACACGACGTCCTGTGGCTGGACGAAATGCATTATTCAACATGGTGGCGTTGCCATCAGGGTTCCTTCTAGCCATAATCCGTAGGTAGCGCTCATCCACTGCAATAGTAGCCCTTGAGCGGCCTGAACGAGGCATGTAATCAACAGTTCCTGTCTCTCTGTATCTCCTCCATGTCCGAACTACATCGCTTTGGTTCACTCCGAGACGCCTGGACACTTCCCTTGTTGAGAGTCCTTCCTGGCCCAAAGTAACAATGTAGACGCGATCGAACCACGGTATTGACCGTCTAGGCATGGTTGAACTACAGACTGCACGAGCCGTGTACTTATTTCCTGGTGGAATGACTGGAACTGATCGGCTGTCTGACCCCCTCCGTCTAATAGGCGCTGCTCATGCATGGTTGTTTACATCTTTGGGCGTTTTAGTGACATCTCCGAATAGTCCAAGGGACTGTGTCTGTGATACAATATCAACACTCAACGTCCATCTTCAGGAGTTCTGGGAACCGGAGTGACGCAAAACTTTTTTTGACGTGTGTACGTTCTAGAGTCAGGCTGCATATCGACGTTAATGATATGGGCCTGTAATTTAGTGGATTACTATCACTACCATTCTTGAAGATAGGTGTGACCTGTGCAAGTTTCCGGTCGTCGGGTATGGAGCTTTCGTCGAAGTAGCGGTTATATATGATTGTTAAATATGGAGCTATTGAGTCAGCAAATTCTGAAAGGCACCTAATTAGTATACAGGCTGGATCGGAAAATTAGCTTTTATTAAGTGTTTTGAGTTGCTTCACTACTCCGAGAATGTCTACTTCTATGTTCGCAGCTGTTCTTGTTTCGAATTCTGGAATATTTGCTTCGCCATCTCTCGTGAAGGAATTTCAGAAGGCTGTGTTTAGAAATACTGCTTTAGCAGCACTGTCGTTGATAGTATTTCCATTGTTATCTCGCAGTGAAGACACAGTTTACATACGACCACAATCTGTTTGGATTGTGTGCCAGGTTTCGAGACAAAGTTTCGTCGTGGAAGCTAATATAAGCATCTCGCACTGAAGTTCGCGCTACATTTCAAGCTTCTGTAAAAGATCACCCATCTTGTGGATTTTATGTTCCTTTACTTTTATCATGTTTTGTTCGTTGTTTCTGCAACAGCATTCTGAGCTGTTTTGTGCACCATGGCGGATCAGCTCTGTCGCTTTTTAATTTATTTGGCATAAAACTTTCAATTGCTGTCGATACTGTTTCTTTGAATTCAAGCCATATCTGGTCTACGCTTACATTGTTAATTTGGAAGTGCGGAGACTGCCTCTCAGGGAGGCGTCAAGCGAATTTTTGTCTGCTTTTTTGAACAGATACGTTTTTCGTTTATTTTTGGTGGATTTGGGCGTTAAGGTATTCAGTTTCGCTACGACAACCCTGTGTTTACTAATTACTGTATCCGTTTTGATGCTCTTTATTAGCTGAGAAATAGTTGTCGGTAAGAGGTCAAGTGGCTTTCTACAAATGGTTCCTATTCGATCGGGCTCTTGAACTAATTGCTCGAAATAAATTTCAGATAATCCATTTAATACAATTTTGCATGATGTTTTATGCGTACCTCCGTATTTAAAGATGTCTTTTCGCCAACATATCGAGGGTAAATTGAAGTCATCATCAGTTATAATTGTATGACTAGAGTACGTGTTCGAAATTAGACTCAAGTTGTCGTTGAACCTTTCGGCAACTGTACTGTCTGAGTTGGGAGGTAGGTAAAAGGACCGGTCATTATTTTATTCCGGTCGCCAAAAATTACCTCTACCCATACTAGCTCACAGGGACTACCTACTCAACCGCGCGGGATTATCCGAGCGGTCTCGGCGCTGCAGTCATGGACTGTGCGGCTGGTCCCAGCGGAGGTTCGAGTCCTCCCTCGGGCATGGGTGTGTGTGTTTGTCCTTAGGATAATTTAGGTTAAATAGTGTGTAAGCTTAGGGACTGATGACCTTAGCAGTTAAGTCCCATAAGATTTCCCACACATTTTTTCGACTACCTACTCAAATTTTGCTAGAAGATAAACTACTTCTAACAGCAACAAACACACGACCGCCAACTATATGTAGCCATTCCTTTCTGCACGCCAGTCTTTTGCTAAAATTTCACCTGAACTTATCTCCAGATTTCAGTGCCTCTACCGATTCGATCATCATAGCTTTCTTTTAGCGCTTGGAGCTGTCGAACTTTTCCAACACAGCTACGACAGTTTACAACTGTTTTATCGATGGTTCCCAGATCTACGTCCATCATGTGTTCGACCTGCGCGCTTTGACACTGAATCCCTGTTTGTGTTTTCCTGGGGCCACACAGCCCCCGTTACTAGTGTAGCCACCTCATGCGTGTAATGGACTCCCATTTAGGCGACAAGGAATGACGATGGCGTGTTGAGGTCTGACCTCGTTTAGTGTCTGTGATGAGCTAGATCCCACAGTTCACCCACAATAGTCCACAGCTGACTGGTGTAAATACGACTTTTGTGCTGCCTGAACCTAGGGGTTCATAACCCCACCATCCCATGACACAAGCCGAGGAATTTGCAGCCTACAAGCTCGCAGAACCGGCTGGGCCTCTGATTCAGACCCTAACCGCAGCTCTGTAGCAGAGTTCCGCAATCGGCCCTGTCGACTACGAGGCAAATGCTGAGCTCTGCTTTCATCTCAGAAGCAAGATTAACAACATTTACCACTTCAGATAGCTGTTCCGAACCGGTGAGTATTTCTTCTGATCATCATTGGTACTCACTTGAGCCACTGCCTGCAGATGGCTATACCCTCTGCTCTTCATTACATCTGGAAGGTACCGTTCCACGCGTGGAACGATTCCATCCAGTGTACATATGGAGTACACACTTCCTTTCTTCCCCTCTTTGGCAGCCATTTTATTAAGGGGCCTCGTGACGTGCCTAACATTGGAGCTCTCAACTATCAATAACCCTACCCTCTGTGACTACCCAAAGGTTTCCTCTGAAACTGGACAAGCGACTGCACCTGCTTGAGGTACAGTGTCCACCAAAGACCTTGTGTGTCAACCACAGACAGCTCCTGGAACTTGCTTGTCAGGAAGGTCTTATATTTGGCACCCTGGGAAATCTTTCACAGTCTGCCAGGCACTGACGTGACCGCCCACTCGACCACAGGGGGATTTCACTCCAATATGAGTAACAACCGGCCTGGCCACTGATGGGACCAGCTGGACGTTGGCTCCCTACGGCTGGGTGACAGCAATAATGCCCATCCACTCTCCTCCAACTGTATAACTAAAACCAATCCACTGCAGCCTTCAGCTTAACTGAAGGCAACACAGCCTGGAGCTGAGAGTGAAGTGCAACCAACATAGCTCGCATCAACACACAACAGTTTCCGGTTCCTATTCATTGTAAAGACAGTGGAAAACTACACTACAAAACAAACAAACATCTGTCGAGATGCACTGCGGTGCTCTTGCTGTAAAAACAGACGAGAACACAAGATTTGTGTCTTATAAATTAGATTAACAGGCAAAATTTCAAAAATTAAACAACCAAAGCACACAGGAGAGACTAAATTACTCTCTCTTGATTATGAACTTGTAAAATGTCACGAAATAGGTACTTTTTGATCAGTATTGCGTTCGGATCACTGATTTTATTAGAATTACACAAAGGAATGCGAACTAGAGACCACCATAAAAATTTCCAGCACTTCTACTGCTTTTATAGGTGTGTGATTTGAAGTTCTGTTTCTATGTGATTTCTAAGCTTTTAAGAATTGGGAAATTTTGTTAAATCTTCAGCTGCAGACTTTTATGGTGAGTAAAAAATCGAAATATTTTTTAATTACTTACATAATGTGTGGGCGGCTAAGCCACACTTCGTCTGTTGCGTACATTCTTGTACTGTGAAATGGAAAGTCTTCTACACTGGAACATCTGACTTCAGTATATGGACTGAGATTCTTTACAGGTTTACCTGTCTTGTAAATGGAAATTTGATTTTAGTTTCCAATTTATTTTATTCAAAATGTATTTAACCTGTTAGTGGTTTTTGATAATATTTCCATTTAATTTGATTTCAATCTTTTATAATTTGTGTGCAATAGAATAATAACGTAACAGATTATTAAGTAAGAACTGATATGATTGTTTCGATTTTAGCGTCTTTAAACTCCAATAGAACATTTGTTCCTAGATACTAAAGAAATATTAAAAATATAAATTGTTATTAGCGCTAAATTTAACATCAAAATTGATGATCACGATGTAGACGAAATTAAGGAATTGCGCTGCCTTGGAAGCAAAATAACACAAGACAGACACAGCTAGGAGAAGTTAAATGACGGCAAGCACAGGCGAAAAGGGGTTACTATTCAAATAAGTCAAATTTTCTCAAACGTATGCCTTAAGTTGAGGAAGATGAATTTGTGAATTTACAAAAAATTGTTCAAATGGCTCTGAGCACTATGGGACTTAACTTCTGAGGTCATCAGTCCCGTAGAACTTACAACTACTTAAACCTAACTAACCTAAGGACATCACACACATCCATGCCTGAAGCAGGTTTCGAACCCGCGACCGTAGCGATCGCGCGGTTCCAGACTGTAGCGCCTACAACCGCTCGTCCACAACGGTCGACTTGTGAATTTACGTTTGGAGCACAACACTACATGGCAAGAAAACATGTACTGTGGGAAAACCGGAAACTAAAATATCGAACTAAGAGGGTGTTGGTACTAAGGAAAGATGTCGAAAATTAAGACTCATAAGAAATGTGGACGTATTGGTGGCAGACCGCATTACGCCATCAGAAAGCTTATGAGTAAAATAGACATTGATCTCCTGCTTATGATATCAACATGTAAATGCAGGACGGTCACAGCATGGCCTGAGGTTTTTGGTTTTTTAACAATGTTACAATCAGTAAAATGCAAAATCACAGGGTGTACAGTCAGTTACCTTGTTGTCTCATGATTACATCCTCGTTAGACAAAAGAAAGGAAACTAAACTACTGTCATGCCGAAAATTACTCAACTGGCCATAGCTCCAGAATGACTAAAGTATAATAACCACAAAGCTAAAAAATTGGGCAGGTGCAAATAGAATTCGCGCACTGAGTGTTCTGCACAACCTTAATTATATGTATAGACAGTTCATCGATTCTGTGAATCGAGAATTTCGACGATTTTTGCCTCTTATCGACAATGATACAGGGAAGATATCGGTTCCATTGATTCCAAGAATTTCGAGAATGTTTTCATTTCAAGTTTGAAGTCAGATACCAAATAACAAAAGAACCGTATTTTTCTTGTGAAATAGTTGCAAAATTCACATTTCTCGTATTTTATTTCTTTACTTACGTAGTGAAACCTTTCTTCTTGCCAAACTTCAGGATGCGACGTCAAGGAGAATTACTCTCCAGGTTTCAATGAATGACATGAAACGTATTCGCGTTTCTGAATATTGACAACCATCAGTTGTGTAATGAAATGACGACAATTAAATCTTGTGCCAGGGCGGGACTCGAACCCGGATTTTCCCCTTGTCGCGAACGGTTGCTTTGGCATTAGGCTATCCGATGACGATTCACGGCCAGGTCCCAACTTCCATATCTCGTTAGCCCCGTTTCTACAACCTGCACACATACATTCATTGTGTATATTTCAGTATGGGGGAGATATTTTAACTGACAGAGGCTTGCCCGGTGTCGGCAGATAAAAATGATATTGGAGTTTCCGTTTTGTTCAGAAATACGATGCACTGTTCTTTCGGACATGCATGCACTGTGCTGCATCGTACTTCTGAAAAATACAGGCACTGCAATACCTTATTTAATGAGTAAGTTTGAGTGAGTCAAAATATTTGATATAAATTGCCGTATCTTTTGACTGCGTTGACTTAGAAGCTTAACATTTTTACACCATAAAAGGACGGTCTACCCGTCCATGAGAAAAAGGTGTCGCAGGCGGAGGGACAGAGAGTCGGACGACAAAAAAATATACCATGCAGTTACAAATTCACAATTTCGGATTTTTTCCCTTTGCTTGTACTACGAAACCTTGCTTTTGGCCAAATTTCGTGATTATAAGTCAACTGAGAGTACCATGTAGCTTTCAATGAGTGAGTTTCCATGACAGTATGTGACATAAATGGTTGTGCTTTAGACTGCATTGACTGAAAAGCTTGCTGTGCCTTCCGAACAAGACACAGCCAGGGCAATAGCACCACAAGTACAAAGATGCGAGCTGGTGCCTGTGCCATAGAGACTCGCCACTTGTTCGAGCTCCATCAGCGCCACGGATGGCGCTGAGGGTGAAGATGTCGACCTCGCTTCGGCCAGTTGCCGACCGAGCACAATCCGCCAATGGCTGGAAGACGACGGACAGAAGCCTACTCGAAAGATGGGAGAGCAGCTCTCGCTCCCTTGGTTGTAGATCATCGTCCAGAGATGACTTCGGAAGGGAACGTGGTTTAGCGAACTCTTACAAGTGAACAGATAGTTGCTGCAACTCCATTTGTTATGTACTGTGAAGTTTACCTACGATTATTTGTACCTAGCCATTGAGGGCCTTTTCTTCTGCTATATTACAAGCAGTACTGCAGACTCAATCATTGAACAACTCAAAAAGACAGATAAACATTTTTAACTCATTTGTGTGGCTTTCTTACTTACTTGTTGGAGTGTTGTAGAATCTTCGTTCTCCTATTCTGTTACCTGATCCTGGGGCAGGGAGAAATTGTCTTAGCGGTGTACTGCACCAGAAGCTGTTTCACGAACTCACACACTCGGCTTCCACAGCAGTAGTGACGAGACCTTTATAAAACTGGAGACGAGGGCTTACAAAAAAGCTTATAAGTGTCACAAAGCCCTGGGAGTTCAGACCTTCGCATGTGACATAAATTTCAATATGTTACATCCGTCATTTCTAAGGCAAAGAAGTCACAGCAGACGAACTTAAAAACGGATAGACGGATAAAAAAATGACAAAATTTTTTGTTCTATATAATTATAAATTAACCATTTCCTCTTTTTTCATTTACTTGTTCTGTAAAACCTCGTTTCTTGCTAAATTTCATGATTCTAGATTAAACAGGAAGCATTCTATACGTTTTGATGAGTGAGTTTTCGAGTAACAAAATATGTGACATAAAACCCGCCAGGTTAGCCGAGAGCGCTAACGCGCTGCTTCCTGGACTCGGTTAAAATTGCCGGCCCCGGATCGAGTCCGCCCCCCGGATTACAGACGAGGGCCGGTGTACCGGCCAGCCTGGATGTGGTGTTTAGGCGGTTTTCCACATCCCTCTTGGTGAATACCGGGCTGGTCCCCACGGTTCGCCACAGTTACACGACTCACAGACATTTGAAACACATCCGCACTTTTCCATGATTTCCACTAGATGCAGACAGATGGGGTACTCTGATCCCGTCTCGGGGGGCACGGGGTGGCGGCAGGAAGGGCATCCGGCCACCCCTTCAAATTACCATGCAAAATCCGATTTAACCACGCAAACCCCGCGTACAGTGCGGGACAAAGGTGCAAGCAATAGATAGATAGATAGAAAATATGTGACATAAATGGCTATATCTTTTCGTAGTGTGGGCATAGAAGTTAAAATATTTACGTCCAGAGGACAATAAACCCTAACATGTGACATACATTAGAACTTGATACATCTGCCCTCATTGAGGGAAAGGCTTCTTTACAGTCGGACCGACAGACAGACATAAACGATTGAGGAGTGGAGCCCTAAACGGCACTAAATAAATTGAGGAAACATGTTTTAACTTTGAGAGAAAAGAATTACAGAACCAATAGCACGTTGAGAGTAGGAAATTAATTACATATTATGATTACTATTTTTTTGAAGAATGAAAACATTATTATTACCGACATTTCTAACAGTTTGTCGTTGACAAGGCGTAACACCAGTCTCCTGTCCCTGTCGGTTTGTAACGTTTTATAATTCCATTGTTATACGATTAAGAATGATATAACTTTTCTTGCAGGATCGTTGCATAGTCTGTGTTCAATCTACCAAAGAAATCTAACTCCACTCACGGTATGGTCATGGGCAATTCCAAACACGATACAACAGCCTCGTACGTAAGCTGGACTCTGTCAGCGCTGGAAAGTCACGTTACCTTCTAGTACATGTTGATTTACAGCGTTCCAAAGTGACCAGAATGGTCTTTTAAGGGGTCGTTAATGTTTTGTCCCGTGAGGTTAGCATACAGCTTTAGTCGAAGT